>NC_136070.1:634890423-636090423 GCF_964261635.1 Lissotriton helveticus | reverse complement strand
GGCACAACGGTCACGCCATCTTGATTAGCCATAAGCACAATGATTCAGAGTGTCATCTCGCAGACAACATCCATGATGAGACTTCTCTAACTTTCTGTTTGTCTTTTCTGTTTGTTTGTCCTTTTACCAGACCACACAGGTCCCTCTAAATCAGAGGTTATTTTCACTACTTGGTGGTTTTTTTGCACTATATTTTACACAACCATTTTTAACTTTCACGTCCTCTGGTAGGGTGGACCTTAGCGCGCCCACACCGCCGAGGTACACATTACATTGGTCCTGAAGAAAGCCCGGTAAATCGTACACATAAGGGCTGAAACATGTCGACCCCACTTTAATAGTGGAAATAACCAATACATTATTTGGCAGATTTCCCGACAGATATTTTTAACCTTGTCAGACTGACCACAGAATAAAAATCTTTTTCTTTCTGGTACAGTTCTTTGACAATTTTAAATATCACATTTTTTCACACTATTGTCACAAAACCAGCTCCGCAGTAATCTGGCGTTGTAGCACACCAGGGAGGCATTCGGCTTCTCCTGGTGGGCCCGATGATGAAGCATGTCACCACCCAGGGTGTTGTTCTATATACTTCAAAATGGCCTCATAATCTTTTTCAGTGTATATCTTTGGTTCAGCTACATAATGAGAATACATCAATGATAATAATTGAAACCAGGCTTCACAGCTAGCTAAATAAGACATTGGCAAGGAAATGAATAATTCATGCTGATGCATTACAGAGGGAAGTAACCCACAGACCCAACAATTTGTTTTGTTCGTGGTACTGTGAGTTTGATGTAACATTTCAATAAAAGCATTTTTCACATAAGTTTCTCTATGTCTAGCTTTGTGAGGGGGCAAAGAATAAAAGAGATGTTCTTCTGGGGCCATGGTAGTGCCTATCAGTTGTTGTACAGGGTGCTGGAACTCTAAATATACAAATACACACATCAAAATCACTGTGATTATAGCAATAAAAGCAACAAATGCCACCTTCACCCTGGTGGACCATCCGGAAAACAAATGCATATTATCCACATATGTCGAGGAGCTAGTGGCCTTTCATCCTCCATTGCAAATCGAGCAAAAGGAAACATGCTCTCTATAAGTCCAGATCTAACTCGGTCCCTCTCTATAAGTCCAAAAACTATCTTTGTATCCACAAAGCATGCACGCCACCAGAGGGATTCTTCTTCCCTGTGTCCGTTTAGAGCCTCACAGGTAGACTCTTATCACTCATCCAAAAGGGAACAACTTTTCTTCTCCTGTGGAACAACCGCAGCCCTTAACTCAGTCTTTCTTTCTGAACAGAGCTACCTAACACAGTGTTCCAAGCTCTCAACGTGTTCAGTCCAGTGTCTCGCTCAGTACCCCAGTAAATCTATCCGATCTTTCTTAACTCAAGTCTTTCCTTAGCTCCTATCATGTGAATCTGGGGCACCACGCTGTTTTCGGGGCAGCAGGTCGTATTTACAGCGACCAGGCTGCTCCTGGTCAGAAAACAACTCTGTTGCAAGAGCATCAGATGCATTTGAACCCTGTGTTGCACCTGCAACGACGGCCTCCGCTGGTTGAGCCACCGCCCTTTCACCTGGGGAGAAAATTACAAAAAACACAGTTGATGGACAGAATGTAGAACAATGTCATACATTCACCCCAGTACAAGGATCTGGGTCTACATCCATCGTTTTTTTGCACTCCACACCACCCTGGGTTAGACACTGGCTATATGCAAACCAGCTCTGACCCTGTGCCTCATGGGAACAGTCCAGTCCGAACTACCAAGCCATGTCTTTCCTAGACCGGAATCAAGCATCCAAGGACCGGTTTCTGGCTATCAGCCTTCATCAGCCTGGATAGCTTGACTTCAGTGGTGTGGAGAGCCTGGGACTCACGTCTGAGCATACCCAGCCCACTCGGGGTGAAAATTGCAAAAAACACAGTTGATGGACAGAATGTAGAACAATTTCACCCCAGTACAAGGATCTGGGCCTACATCCATCGTTTTTTGCACTCCACACCACCCTGGGTTAGACACTGGCTATATGCAAATCAGCTCTGACCCTGTGCCTCATGGGAACAGTCCAGTCCGAACTACCAAGCCATGTCTTTCCCAGACTGGAATCAAGCATCCAAAGACCGGTTTCTGGCTATCAGCCTTCATCAGCCTGGATAGCTTGACTCCAGTGGTGTGGATAGCCTGGGACTCACGTCTGAGCATACCCAGCCCACTCGGGGTGAAAATTGCAAAAAACACAGTTGATGGACAGAATGTAGAACAATGTCATACATTCACCCCAGTACAAGGATCTGGGCCTACATCCATCGTTTTTTTGCACTCCACACCACCCTGGGTTAGACACTGGCTATATGCAAATCAGCTCTGACCCTGTGCCTCATGGGAACAGTCCAGTCCAAACTACCAAGCCATGTCTTTCCCAGACCGGAATCAAGCATCCAAGGACCGGTTTCTGGCTATCAGCCTTCATTAGCCTGGATAGCTGGACTCCAGTGGTGTGGAGAGCCTGGGACTCACGTCTGAGCATACCCAGCCCACTCGGGGTGAAAATTGCAAAAAACGCAGTTGATGGACAGAATGTAGAACAATGTCATACATTCACCCCAGTACAAGGATCTGGGCCTACATCCATCGTTTTATTGCACTCCACACCACTCTGCTGGGTTAGACACTGGCTATATGCAAATCAGCTCTGACCCTGTGCCTCATGGGAATAGTCCAGTCCGAACTACCAAGCCATGTCTTTCCCAGACCGGAATCAAGCATCCAAGGACCGGTTTCTGGCTATCAGCCTTCATCAGCCTGGATAGCTTGACTCCAGTGGTGTGGAGAGCCTGGGACTCATGTCTGAGCATACCCAGCCCACTCGGGGTGAAAATTGCAAAAAACACAGTTGATGGACAGAATGTAGAACAATGTCATACATTCACCCCAGTACAAGGATCTGGGCCTACATCCATCGTTTTTTTGCACTCCACACCACCCTGGGTTAGACACTGGCTATATGCAAATCAGCTCTGACCCTGTGCCTCATGGGAACAGTCCTTTCCGAACTACCAAGCCATGTCTTTCCCAGACCGGAATCAAGCATCCAAGGACCGGTTTCTGGCTATCAGCCTGGATAGCTTGACTCCAGTGGTGTGGAGAGCCTGGGACTCACGTCTGAGCATACCCAGCCCACTCGGGGTGAAAATTGCAAAAAACACAGTTGATGGACAGAATGTAAAACAATGTCATACATTCACCCCAGTACAAGGATCTGGGCCTACATCCATCGTTTTTTTGCACTCCACACCACCCTGGGTTAGACACTGGCTATATGCAAATCAGCTCTGACCCTGTGCCTCATGGGAACAGTCCAGTCCGAACTACCAAGCCATGTCTTTCCCAGACCGGAATCAAGCATCCAAGGACCGGTTTCTGGCTATCAGCCTTCATCAGCCTGGATAGCTTGACTCCAGTGGTGTGGAGAGCCTGGGACTCACGTCTGAGCATACCCAGGCAACTCGGGGTGAAAATTGCAAAAAACACAGTTGATGGACAGAATGTAGAACAATGTCATACATTCACCCCAGTACAAGGATCTGGGCCTACATCCATCGTTTTTTTGCACTCCACACCACCCTGGGTTAGACACTGGCTATATGCAAATCAGCCCTGACCCTGTGCCTCATGGGAACAGTACAGTCCGAACTACCAAGCCATGTCTTTCCCAGACCGGAATCAAGCATCCAAGGACCGGTTTCTGGCTATCAGCCTTCATCAGCCTGGATAGCTTGACTCCAGTGGTGTGGAGAGCCTGGGACTCACGTCTGAGCATACCCAGCCCACTCGGGGTGAAAATTGCAAAAAACACAGTTGATGGACAGAATGTAGAACAATTTCACCCCAGTACAAGGATCTGGGCCTACATCCATCATTTTTTTGCACTCCACACCACCCTGGGTTATACACTGGCTATATGCAAATCAGCTCTGACCCTGTGCCTCATGGGAACAGTCCAGTCCGAACTACCAAGCCATGTCTTTCCCAGACTGGAATCAAGCATCCAAGGACCGGTTTCTGGCTATCAGCCTTCATCAGCCTGGATAGCTTGACTCCAGTGGTGTGGAGAGCCTGGGACTCACGTCTGAGCATACCGAGCCCACTCGGGGTGAAAATTGCAAAAAACACAGTTGATGGACAGAATGTAGAACAATGTCATACATTCACCCCAGTACAAGGATCTGGGCCTACATCCATCATTTTTTTGCACTCCACACCACCCTCGGTTAGACACTGGCTATATGCAAATCAGCTCTGACCCTGTGCCTCATGGGAACAGTCCAGTCCAAACTACCAAGCCATGTCTTTCCCATACCGGAATCAAGCATCCAAGGACCGGTTTCTGGCTATCAGCCTTCATCAGCCTGGATAGCTTGACTCCAGTGGTGTGGAGAGCCTGGGACTCACGTCTGAGCATACCCAGCCCACTCGGGGTGAAAATTGCAAAAAACACAGTTGATGGACAGAATGTAGAACAATGTCATACATTCACCCCAGTACAAGGATCTGGGCCTACATCCATCGTTTTTTTGCACTCCACACCACCCTGGATTAGACACTGGCTATATGCAAATCAGCTCTGACCCTGTGCCTCATGGGAACAGTCCAGTCCGAACTACCAAGCCATGTCTTTCCCAGACCGGAATCAAGCATCCAAGGACCGGTTTCTGGCTATCAGCCTTCATCAGCCTGGATAGCTTGACTCCAGTGGTGTGGAGAGCCTGGGACTCACGTCTGAGCATACCCAGCCCACTCGGGATGAAAATTGCAAAAAACACAGTTGATGGACAGAATGTAGAACAATGTCATACATTCACCCCAGTACAAGGATCTGGGCCTACATCCATCGTTTTTTTGCACTCCACACCACCCTGGGTTAGACACTGGCTATATGCAAATCAGCTCTGACCCTGTGCCTCATGGGAACAGTCCAGTCCGAACTACCAAGCCATGTCTTTCCCAGACCGGAATCAAGCATCCAAGGACCGGTTTCTGGCTATCAGCCTTCATCAGCCTGGATAGCTTGACTCCAGTGGTGTGGAGAGCCTGGGACTGACGTCTGAGCATACCCAGCCCACTCGGGGTGAAAATTGCAAAAAACACAGTTGATGGACAGAATGTAGAACAATGTCATACATTCACCCCAGTACAAGGATCTGGGCCTACATCCATCTTTTTTTTGCACTCCACACCACCCTGGGTTAGACACTGGCTATATGCAAATCAGCTCTGACCCTGTGCCTCATGGGAACAGTACAGTCCGAACTACCAAGCCATGTCTTTCCCAGACCGGAATCAAGCATCCAAGGACCGGTTTCTGGCTATCAGCCTTCATCAGCCTGGATAGCTTGACTCCAGTGGTGTGGAGAGCCTGGGACTCACGTCTGAGCATACCCAGCCCACTCGGGGTGAAAATTGCAAAAAACACAGTTGATGGACAGAATGTAGAACAATGTCATACATTCACCCCAGTACAAGGATCTGGGCCTACATCCATCGTTTTTTTGCACTCCACACCACCCTGGGTTAGACACTGGCTATATGCAAATCAGCTCTGACCCTGTGCCTCATGGGAACAGTCCAGTCCGAACTACCAAGCCATGTCTTTCCCAGACCGGAATCAAGCATCCAAGGACCGGTTTCTGGCTATCAGCCTTCATCAGCCTGGATAGCTTGACTCCAGTGGTGTGGAGAGCCTGGGACTCACGTCTGAGCATACCCAGCCCACTCGGGGTGAAAATTGCAAAAAACACAGTTGATGGACAGAATGTAGAACAATGTCATACATTCACCCCAGTAGAAGGATCTGGGCCTACATCCATCATTTTTTTTGCACTCCACACCACCCTGGGTTAGACACTGGCTATATGCAAATCAGCTCTGACCCTGTGCCTCATGGGAACAGTCCAGTCCGAACTACCAAGCCATGTCTTTCCCAGACCGGAATCAAGCATCCAAGGACCGGTTTCTGGCTATCAGCCTTCATCAGCCTGGATAGCTTGACTCCAGTGGTGTGGAGAGCCTGGGACTCACGTCTGAGCATACCCAGCCCACTCAGGGTGAAAATTGCAAAAAACACAGTTGATGGACAGAATGTAGAACAATGTCATACATTCACCCCAGTACAAGGATCTGGGCCTACATCCATCGTTTCTTTGCACTCCACACCACCCTGGGTTAGACACTGGCTATATGCAAATCAGCTCTGACCCTGTGCCTCATGGGAACAGTCCAGTCCGAACTACCAAGCCATGTCTTTCCCAGACCGGAATCAAGCATCCAAGGACCGGCTTCTGGCTATCACCCTTCATCAGCCTGGATAGCTTGACTCCAGTGGTGTGGAGAGCCTGGGACTCACGTCTGAGCATACCCAGCCCACTTGGGGTGAAAATTGCAAAAAACACAGTTGATGGACAGAATGTAGAACAATGTCATACATTCACCCCAGTACAAGGATCGGGGCCTACATCCATCGTTTTTTTGCACTCCACACCACCCTGGGTTAGACACTGGCTATATGCAAATCAGCTCTGACCCTGTGCCTCATGGGAAAAGTCCAGTCCGAACTACCAAGCCATGTCTTTCCCAGACCGGAATCAAGCATCCAAGGACCGGTTTCTGGCTATCAGCCTTCATCAGCCTGGATAGCTTGACTCCAGTGGTGTGGAGAGCCTGGGACTCACGTCTGAGCATACCCAGCCCACTCGGGGTGAAAATTGCAAAAAACACAGTTGATGGACAGAATGTAGAACAATGTCATACATTCACCCCAGTACAAGGATCTGGGCCTACATCCATCGTTTTTTTGCACTCCACACCACCCTGGGTTAGACACTGGCTATATGCAAATCAGCTCTGACCCTGTGCCTCATGGGAACAGTCCAGTCCGAACTACCAAGCCATGTCTTTCCCAGACCGGAATCAAGCATCCAAGGACCGGTTTCTGGCTATCAGCCTGGATAGCTTGACTCCAGTGGTGTGGAGAGCCTGGGACTCACGTCTGAGCATACCCAGCCCACTCGGGGTGAAAATTGCAAAAAACACAGTTGATGGACAGAATGTAGAACAATGTCATACATTCACCCCAGTACAAGGATCTGGGCCTACATCCATCGTTTTTTGCACTCCACACCACCCTGGGTTAGACACTGGCTATATGTAAATCAGCTCTGACCCTGTGCCTCATGGGAACAGTCCAGTCCGAACTACCAAGCCATGTCTTTCCCAGACCGGAATCAAGCATCCAAGGACCAGTTTCTGGCTATCAGCCTTCATCAGCCTGGATAGCTTGACTCCAGTGGTGTGGAGAGCCTGGGACTCACGTCTGAGCATACCCAGCCCACTCGGGGTGAAAATTGCAAAAAACACAGTTGATGGACAGAATGTAGAACAATGTCATACATTCACCCCAGTACAAGGATCTGGGCCTACATCCATCGTTTTTTTGCACTCCACACCACCCTGGGTTAGACACTGGCTATATGCAAATCAGCTCTGACCCTGTGCCTCATGGGAACAGTCCAGTCCGAACTACCAAGCCATGTCTTTCCCAGACCGGAATCAAGCATCCAAGGACCGGTTTCTGGCTATCAGCCTTCATCAGCCTGGATAGCTTGACTCCAGTGGTGTGGAGACCCTGGGACTCACGTCTGAGCATACCCAGCCCACTCGGGGTGAAAATTGCAAAAAACACAGTTGATGGACAGAAGGTAGAACAATGTCATACATTCACCCCAGTACAAGGATCTGGGCCTACATCCATCGTTTTTTTGCACTCCACACCACCCTGGGTTAGACACTGGCTATATGCAAATCAGCTCTGACCCTGTGCCTCATGGGAACAGTCCAGTCCGAACTACCAAGCCATGTCTTTCCCAGACCGGAATCAAGCATCCAAGGACCGGTTTCTGGCTATCAGCCTTCATCAGCCTGGATAGCTTGACTCCAGTGGTGTGGAGAGCCTGGGACTCACGTCTGAGCATACCCAGCCCACTCGGGGTGAAAATTGCAAAAAACACAGTTGATGGACAGAATGTAGAACAATGTCATACATTCACCCCAGTACAAGGATCTGGGCCTACATCCATCGTTTTTTTGCACTCCACACCACCCTGGGTTAGACACTGGCTATATGCAAATCAGCTCTGACCCTGTGCCTCATGGGAACAGTCCAGTCCGAACTACCAAGCCATGTCTTTCCCAGACCGGAATCAAGCATCCAAGGACCGGTTTCTGGCTATCAGCCTGGATAGCTTGACTCCAGTGGTGTGGAGAGCCTAGGACTCACGTCTGAGCATACCCAGCCCACTCAGGGTGAAAATTGCAAAAAACACAGTTGATGGACAGAATGTAGAACAATGTCATACATTCACCCCAGTACAAGGATCTGGGCCTACATCCATCGTTTTTTTGCACTCCACACCACCCTGGGTTAGACACTGGCTATATGCAAATCAGCTCTGACCCTGTGCCTCATGGGAACAGTCCAGTCCGAACTACCAAGCCATGTCTTTCCCAGACCGGAATCAAGCATCCAAGGACCGGTTTCTGGCTATCAGCCTTCATCAGCCTGGATAGCTTGACTCCAGTGGTGTGGAGAGCCTGGGACTCACGTTTGAGCATACCCAGCCCACTCGGGGTGAAAATTGCAAAAAACACAGTTGATGGACAGAATGTAGAACAATGTCATACATTCACCCCAGTACAAGGATCTGGGCCTACATCCATAGTTTTTTTGCACTCCACACCACCCTGGGTTAGACACTGGCTATATGCAAATCAGCTCTGACCCTGTGCCTCATGGGAACAGTCCAGTCCGAACTACCAAGCCATGTCTTTCCCAGACCGGAATCAAGCATCCAAGGACCGGTTTCTGGCTATCAGCCTTCATCAGCCTGGATAGCTTGACTCCAGTGGTGTGGAGAGCCTGGGACTCACGTCTGAGCATACCCAGCCCACTCGGTGTGAAAATTGCAAAAAACACAGTTGATGGACAGAATGTAGAACAATGTCATACATTCACCCCAGTACAAGGATCTGGGCCTACATCCATCGTTTTTTTGCACTCCACACCACCCTGGGTTAGACACTGGCTATATGCAAATCAGCTCTGACCCTGTGCCTCATGGGAACAGTCCAGTCCGAACTACCAAGCCATGTCTTTCCCAGACCGGAATCAAGCATCCAAGGACCGGTTTCTGGCTATCAGCCTGGATAGCTTGACTCCAGTGGTGTGGAGAGCCTGGGACTCACGTCTGAGCATACCCAGCCCACTCGGGGTGAAAATTGCAAAAAACACAGTTGATGGACAGAATGTAGAACAGTGTCATACATTCACCCCAGTACAAGGATCTGGGCCTACATCCATCATTTTTTGCACTCCACACCACCCTGGGTTAGACACTGGCTATATGCAAATCAGCTCTGACCCTGTGCCTCATGGGAACAGTCCAGTCCGAACTACCAAGCCATGTCTTTCCCAGACCGGAATCAAGCATCCAAGGACCAGTTTCTGGCTATCAGCCTTCATCAGCCTGGATAGCTTGACTCCAGTGGTGTGGAGAGCCTGGGACTCACGTCTGAGCATACCCAGCCGACTCGGGGTGAAAATTGCAAAAAACACAGTTGATGGACAGAATGTAGAACAATGTCATACATTCACCCCAGTACAAGGATCTGGGCCTACATCCATTGTTTTTTTGCACTCCACACCACCCTGGGTTAGACACTGGCTATATGCAAATCAGCTCTGACCCTGTGCCTCATGGGAACAGTCCAGTCCGAACTACCAAGCCATGTCTTTCCCAGACCGGAATCAAGCATCCAAGGACCGGTTTCTGGCTATCAGCCTTCATCAGCCTGGATAGCTTGACTCCAGTGGTGTGGAGAGCCTGGGACTCACGTCTGAGCATACCCAGCCCACTCGGGGTGAAAATTGCAAAAAACACAGTTGATGGACAGAAGGTAGAACAATGTCATACATTCACCCCAGTACAAGGATCTGGGCCTACATCCATCGTTTTTTTGCACTCCACACCACCCTGGGTTAGACACTGGCTATATGCAAATCAGCTCTGACCCTGTGCCTCATGGGAACAGTCCAGTCCGAACTACCAAGCCATGTCTTTCCCAGACCGGAATCAAGCATCCAAGGACCGGTTTCTGGCTATCAGCCTTCATCAGCCTGGATAGCTTGACTCCAGTGGTGTGGAGAGCCTGGGACTCACGTCTGAGCATACCCAGCCCACTCGGGGTGAAAATTGCAAAAAACACAGTTGATGGACAGAATGTAGAACAATGTCATACATTCACCCCAGTACAAGGATCTGGGCCTACATCCATCGTTTTTTTGCACTCCACACCACCCTGGGTTAGACACTGGCTATATGCAAATCAGCTCTGACCCTGTGCCTCATGGGAACAGTCCAGTCCGAACTACCAAGCCATGTCTTTCCCAGACCGGAATCAAGCATCCAAGGACCGGTTTCTGGCTATCAGCCTGGATAGCTTGACTCCAGTGGTGTGGAGAGCCTGGGACTCACGTCTGAGCATACCCAGCCCACTCGGGGTGAAAATTGCAAAAAACACAGTTGATGGACAGAATGTAGAACAATGTCATACATTCACCCCAGTACAAGGATCTGGGCCTACATCCATCGTTTTTTTGCACTCCACACCACCCTGGGTTAGACACTGGCTATATGCAAATCAGCTCTGACCCTGTGCCTCATGGGAACAGTCCAGTCCGAACTACCAAGCCATGTCTTTCCCAGACCGGAATCAAGCATCCAAGGACCGGTTTCTGGCTATCAGCCTTCATCAGCCTGGATAGCTTGACTCCAGTGGTGTGGAGAGCCTGGGACTCACGTCTGAGCATACCCAGCCCACTCGGGGTGAAAATTGCAAAAAACACAGTTGATGGACAGAATGTAGAACAATGTCATACATTCACCCCAGTACAAGGATCTAGGCCTACATCCATAGTTTTTTTGCACTCCACACCACCCTGGGTTAGACACTGGCTATATGCAAATCAGCTCTGACCCTGTGCCTCATGGGAACAGTCCAGTCCGAACTACCAAGCCATGTCTTTCCCAGACCGGAATCAAGCATCCAAGGACCGGTTTCTGGCTATCAGCCTGGATAGCTTGACTCCAGTGGTGTGGAGAGCCTGGGACTCACATCTGAGCATACCCAGCCCACTCGGGGTGAAAATTGCAAAAAACACAGTTGATGGACAGAATGTAGAACAATGTCATACATTCACCCCAGTACAAGGATCTGGGCCTACATCCATCGTTTTTTGCACTCCACACCACCCTGGGTTAGACACTGGCTATATGCAAATCAGCTCTGACCCTGTGCCTCATGGGAACAGTCCAGTCCGAACTACCAAGCCATGTCTTTCCCAGACCGGAATCAAGCATCCAAGGACCAGTTTCTGGCTATCAGCCTTCATCAGCCTGGATAGCTTGACTCCAGTGGTGTGGAGAGCCTGGGACTCACGTCTGAGCATACCCAGCCCACTCGGGGTGAAAATTGCAAAAAACACAGTTGATGGACAGAATGTAGAACAATGTCATACATTCACCCCAGTACAAGGATCTGGGCTTACATCCATCGTTTTTTTGCACTCCACACCACCCTGGGTTAGACACTGGCTATATGCAAATCAGCTCTGACCCTGTGCCTCATGGGAACAGTCCAGTCCGAACTACCAAGCCATGTCTTTCCCAGACCGGAATCAAGCATCCAAGGACCGGTTTCTGGCTATCAGCCTTCATCAGCCTGGATAGCTTGACTCCAGTGGTGTGGAGAGCCTGGGACTCACGTCTGAGCATACCCAGCCCACTCGGGGTGAAAATTGCAAAAAACACAGTTGATGGACAGAAGGTAGAACAATGTCATACATTCACCCCAGTACAAGGATCTGGGCCTACATCCATCGTTTTTTTGCACTCCACACCACCCTGGGTTAGACACTGGCTATATGCAAATCAGCTCTGACCCTGTGCCTCATGGGAACAGTCCAGTCCGAACTACCAAGCCATGTCTTTCCCAGACCGGAATCAAGCATCCAAGGACCGGTTTCTGGCTATCAGCCTTCATCAGCCTGGATAGCTTGACTCCAGTGGTGTGGAGAGCCTGGGACTCACGTCTGAGCATACCCAGCCCACTCGGGGTGAAAATTGCAAAAAACACAGTTGATGGACAGAATGTAGAACAATGTCATACATTCACCCCAGTACAAGGATCTGGGCCTACATCCATCGTTTTTTTGCACTCCACACCACCCTGGGTTAGACACTGGCTATATGCAAATCAGCTCTGACCCTGTGCCTCATGGGAACAGTCCAGTCCGAACTACCAAGCCATGTCTTTCCCAGACCGGAATCAAGCATCCAAGGACCGGTTTCTGGCTATCAGCCTTCATCAGCCTGGATAGCTTGACTCCAGTGGTGTGGAGAGCCTGGGACTCACGTCTGAGCATACCCAGCCCACTCGGGGTGAAAATTGCAAAAAACACAGTTGATGGACAGAAGGTAGAACAATGTCATACATTCACCCCAGTACAAGGATCTGGGCCTACATCCATCGTTTTTTTGCACTCCACACCACCCTGGGTTAGACACTGGCTATATGCAAATCAGCTCTGACCCTGTGCCTCATGGGAACAGTCCAGTCCGAACTACCAAGCCATGTCTTTCCCAGACCGGAATCAAGCATCCAAGGACCGGTTTCTGGCTATCAGCCTTCATCAGCCTGGATAGCTTGACTCCAGTGGTGTGGAGAGCCTGGGACTCACGTCTGAGCATACCCAGCCCACTCGGGGTGAAAATTGCAAAAAACACAGTTGATGGACAGAATGTAGAACAATGTCATACATTCACCCCAGTACAAGGATCTGGGCCTACATCCATCGTTTTTTTGCACTCCACACCACCCTGGGTTAGACACTGGCTATATGCAAATCAGCTCTGACCCTGTGCCTCATGGGAACAGTCCAGTCCGAACTACCAAGCCATGTCTTTCCCAGACCGGAATCAAGCATCCAAGGACCGGTTTCTGGCTATCAGCCTTCATCAGCCTGGATAGCTTGACTCCAGTGGTGTGGAGAGCCTGGGACTCACGTCTGAGCATACCCAGCCCACTCGGGGTGAAAATTGCAAAAAACACAGTTGATGGACAGAAGGTAGAACAATGTCATACATTCACCCCAGTACAAGGATCTGGGCCTACATCCATCGTTTTTTTGCACTCCACACCACCCTGGGTTAGACACTGGCTATATGCAAATCAGCTCTGACCCTGTGCCTCATGGGAACAGTCCAGTCCGAACTACCAAGCCATGTCTTTCCCAGACCGGAATCAAGCATCCAAGGACCGGTTTCTGGCTATCAGCCTTCATCAGCCTGGATAGCTTGACTCCAGTGGTGTGGAGAGCCTGGGACTCACGTCTGAGCATACCCAGCCCACTCGGGGTGAAAATTGCAAAAAACACAGTTGATGGACAGAATGTAGAACAATGTCATACATTCACCCCAGTACAAGGATCTGGGCCTACATCCATCGTTTTTTTGCACTCCACACCACCCTGGGTTAGACACTGGCTATATGCAAATCAGCTCTGACCCTGTGCCTCATGGGAACAGTCCAGTCCGAACTACCAAGCCATGTCTTTCCCAGACCGGAATCAAGCATCCAAGGACCGGTTTCTGGCTATCAGCCTGGATAGCTTGACTCCAGTGGTGTGGAGAGCCTGGGACTCACGTCTGAGCATACCCAGCCCACTCGGGGTGAAAATTGCAAAAAACACAGTCGATGGACAGAATGTAGAACAATGTCATACATTCACCCCAGTACAAGGATCTGGGCCTACATCCATCGTTTTTTTGCACTCCACACCACCCTGGGTTAGACACTGGCTATATGCAAATCAGCTCTGACCCTGTGCCTCATGGGAACAGTCCAGTCCGAACTACCAAGCCATGTCTTTCCCAGACCGGAATCAAGCATCCAAGGACCGGTTTCTGGCTATCAGCCTTCATCAGCCTGGATAGCTTGACTCCAGTGGTGTGGAGAGCCTGGGACTCACGTCTGAGCATACCCAGCCCACTCGGGGTGAAAATTGCAAAAAACACAGTTGATGGACAGAATGTAGAACAATGTCATACATTCACCCCAGTACAAGGATCTGGGCCTACATCCATTGTTTTTTTGCACTCCCCACCACCCTGGGTTAGACACTGGCTATATGCAAATCAGCTCTGACCCTGTGCCTCATGGGAACAGTCCAGTCCAAACTACCAAGCCATGTCTTTCACCAGACCGGAATCAAGCATCCAAGGACCGGTTTCTGGCTATCAGCCTTCATCAGCCTGGATAGCTTGACTCCAGTGGTGTGGAGAGCCTGGGACTCACATCTGAGCATACCCAGCCCACTCGGGGTGAAAATTGCAAAAAACACAGTTGATGGACAGAATGTAGAACAATGTCATACATTCACCCCAGTACAAGGATCTGGGCCTACATCCATCGTTTTTTTGCACTCCACACCACCCTGGGTTAGACACTGGCTATATGCAAATCAGCTCTGACCCTGTGCCTCATGGGAAAAGTCCAGTCCGAACTACCAAGCCATGTCTTTCCCAGACCGGAATCAAGCATCCAAGGACCGGTTTCTGGCTATCAGCCTTCATCAGCCTGGATAGCTTGACTCCAGTGGTGTGGAGAGCCTGGGACTCACGTCTGAGCATACCCAGCCCACTCGGGGTGAAAATTGCAAAAAACACAGTTGATGGACAGAATGTAGAACAATGTCATACATTCACCACAGTACAAGGATCTGGGCCTACATCCATCGTTTCTTTGCACTCCACACCACCCTGGGTTAGACACTGGCTATATGCAAATCAGCTCTGACCCTGTGCCTCATGGGAACAGTCCAGTCCGAACTACCAAGCCATGTCTTTCCCAGACCGGAATCAAGCATCCAAGGACCGGTTTCTGGCTATCAGCCTTCATCAGCCTGGATAGCTTGACTCCAGTGGTGTGGAGAGCCTGGGACTCACGTCTGAGCATACCCAGCCCACTCGGGGTGAAAATTGCAAAAAACACAGTTGATGGACAGAATGTAGAACAATGTCATACATTTACCCCAGTACAAGGATCTGGGCCTACATCCATCGTTTTTTTGCACTCCACACCACCCTGGGTTAGACACTGGCTATATGCAAATCAGCTCTGACCCTGTGCCTCATGGGAACAGTCCAGTCCGAACTACCAAGCCATGTCTTTCCCAGACCGGAATCAAGCATCCAAGGACCAGTTTCTGGCTATCAGCCTGGATAGCTTGACTCCAGTGGTGTGGAGAGCCTGGGACTCACGTCTGAGCATACCCAGCCCACTCGGGGTGAAAATTGCAAAAAACACAGTTGATGGACAGAATGTAGAACAATGTCATACATTCACCCCAGTACAAGGATCTGGGGCTACATCCATCGTTTTTTTGCACTCCACACCACCCTGGGTTAGACACTGGCTATATGCAAATCAGCTCTGACCCTGTGCCTCATGGGAACAGTCCAGTCCGAACTACCAAGCCATGTCTTTCCCAGACCGGAATCAAGCATCCAAGGACCGGTTTCTGGCTATCAGCCTTCATCAGCCTGGATAGCTTGACTCCAGTGGTGTGGAGAGCCTGGGACTCACGTCTGAGCATACCCAGCCCACCCGGTGTGAAAATTGCAAAAAACACAGTTGATGGACAGAATGTAGAACAATGTCATACATTCACCCCAGTACAAGGATCTGGGCCTACATCCATCGTTTTTTTGCACTCCACACCACCCTGGGTTAGACACTGGCTATATGCAAATCAGCTCTGACCCTGTGCCTCATGGGAACAGTCCAGTCCGAACTACCAAGCCATGTCTTTCCGAGACCGGAATCAAGCATCCAAGGACCGGTTTCTGGCTATCAGCCTGGATAGCTTGACTCCAGTGGTGTGGAGAGCCTGGGACTCACGTCTGAGCATACCCAGCCCACTCGGGGTGAAAATTGCAAAAAACACAGTTGATGGACAGAATGTAGAACAATGTCATACATTCACCCCAGTACAAGGATCTGGGCCTACATCCATCGTTTTTTGCACTCCACACCACCCTGGGTTAGACACTGGCTATATGCAAATCAGCTCTGACCCTGTGCCTCATGGGAACAGTCCAGTCCGAACTACCAAGCCATGTCTTTCCCAGACCGGAATCAAGCATCCAAGGACCAGTTTCTGGCTATCAGCCTTCATCAGCCTGGATAGCTTGACTCCAGTGGTGTGGAGAGCCTGGGACTCACGTCTGAGCATACCCAGCCCACTCGGGGTGAAAATTGCAAAAAACACAGTTGATGGACAGAATGTAGAACAATGTCATACATTCACCCCAGTACAAGGATCTGGGCCTACATCCATCGTTTTTTTGCACTCCACACCACCCTGGGTTAGACACTGGCTATATGCAAATCAGCTCTGACCCTGTGCCTCATGGGAACAGTCCAGTCCGAACTACCAAGCCATGTCTTTCCCAGACCGGAATCAAGCATCCAAGGACCGGTTTCTGGCTATCAGCCTTCATCAGCCTGGATAGCTTGACTCCAGTGGTGTGGAGAGCCTGGGACTCACGTCTGAGCATACCCAGCCCACTCGGGGTGAAAATTGCAAAAAACACAGTTGATGGACAGAAGGTAGAACAATGTCATACATTCACCCCAGTACAAGGATCTGGGCCTACATCCATCGTTTTTTTGCACTCCACACCACCCTGGGTTAGACACTGGCTATATGCAAATCAGCTCTGACCCTGTGCCTCATGGGAACAGTCCAGTCCGAACTACCAAGCCATGTCTTTCCCAGACCGGAATCAAGCATCCAAGGACCGGTTTCTGGCTATCAGCCTTCATCAGCCTGGATAGCTTGACTCCAGTGGTGTGGAGAGCCTGGGACTCACGTCTGAGCATACCCAGCCCACTCGGGGTGAAAATTGCAAAAAACACAGTTGATGGACAGAATGTAGAACAATGTCATACATTGACCCCAGTACAAGGATCTGGGCCTACATCCATAGTTTTTTTGCACTCCACACCACCCTGGGTTAGACACTGGCTATATGCAAATCAGCTCTGACCCTGTGCCTCATGGGAACAGTCCAGTCCGAACTACCAAGCCATGTCTTTCCCAGACCGGAATCAAGCATCCAAGGACCGGTTTCTGGCTATCAGCCTGGATAGCTTGACTCCAGTGGTGTGGAGAGCCTGGGACTCACGTCTGAGCATACCCAGCCCACTCGGGGTGAAAATTGCAAAAAACACAGTTGATGGACAGAATGTAGAACAATGTCATACATTCACCCCAGTACAAGGATCTGGGCCTACATCCATCGTTTTTTTGCACTCCACACCACCCTGGGTTAGACACTGGCTATATGCAAATCAGCTCTGACCCTGTGCCTCATGGGAACAGTCCAGTCCGAACTACCAAGCCATGTCTTTCCCAGACCGGAATCAAGCATCCAAGGACCGGTTTCTGGCTATCAGCCTTCATCAGCCTGGATAGCTTGACTCCAGTGGTGTGGAGAGCCTGGGACTCACGTCTGAGCATACCCAGCCCACTCGGGGTGAAAATTGCAAAAAACACAGTTGATGGACAGAATGTAGAACAATGTCATACATTCACCCCAGTACAAGGATCTGGGCCTACATCCATAGTTTTTTTGCACTCCACACCACCCTGGGTTAGACACTGGCTATATGCAAATCAGCTCTGACCCTGTGCCTCATGGGAACAGTCCAGTCCGAACTACCAAGCCATGTCTTTCCCAGACCGGAATCAAGCATCCAAGGACCGGTTTCTGGCTATCAGCCTGGATAGCTTGACTCCAGTGGTGTGGAGAGCCTGGGACTCACGTCTGAGCATACCCAGCCCACTCGGGGTGAAAATTGCAAAAAACACAGTTGATGGACAGAATGTAGAACAATGTCATACATTCACCCCAGTACAAGGATCTGGGCCTACATCCATCGTTTTTTGCACTCCACACCACCCTGGGTTAGACACTGGCTATATGCAAATCAGCTCTGACCCTGTGCCTCATGGGAACAGTCCAGTCCGAACTACCAAGCCATGTCTTTCCCAGACCGGAATCAAGCATCCAAGGACCAGTTTCTGGCTATCAGCCTTCATCAGCCTGGATAGCTTGACTCCAGTGGTGTGGAGAGCCTGGGACTCACGTCTGAGCATACCCAGCCCACTCGGGGTGAAAATTGCAAAAAACACAGTTGATGGACAGAATGTAGAACAATGTCATACATTCACCCCAGTACAAGGATCTGGGCCTACATCCATCGTTTTTTTGCACTCCACACCACCCTGGGTTAGACACTGGCTATATGCAAATCAGCTCTGACCCTGTGCCTCATGGGAACAGTCCAGTCCGAACTACCAAGCCATGTCTTTCCCAGACCGGAATCAAGCATCCAAGGACCGGTTTCTGGCTATCAGCCTTCATCAGCCTGGATAGCTTGACTCCAGTGGTGTGGAGAGCCTGGGACTCACGTCTGAGCATACCCAGCCCACTCGGGGTGAAAATTGCAAAAAACACAGTTGATGGACAGAAGGTAGAACAATGTCATACATTCACCCCAGTACAAGGATCTGGGCCTACATCCATCGTTTTTTTGCACTCCACACCACCCTGGGTTAGACACTGGCTATATGCAAATCAGCTCTGACCCTGTGCCTCATGGGAACAGTCCAGTCCGAACTACCAAGCCATGTCTTTCCCAGACCGGAATCAAGCATCCAAGGACCGGTTTCTGGCTATCAGCCTTCATCAGCCTGGATAGCTTGACTCCAGTGGTGTGGAGAGCCTGGGACTCACGTCTGAGCATACCCAGCCCACACGGGGTGAAAATTGCAAAAAACACAGTTGATGGACAGAATGTAGAACAATGTCATACATTCACCCCAGTACAAGGATCTGGGCCTACATCCATCGTTTTTTTGCACTCCACACCACCCTGGGTTAGACACTGGCTATATGCAAATCAGCTCTGACCCTGTGCCTCATGGGAACAGTCCAGTCCGAACTACCAAGCCATGTCTTTCCCAGACCGGAATCAAGCATCCAAGGACCGGTTTCTGGCTATCAGCCTGGATAGCTTGACTCCAGTGGTGTGGAGAGCCTGGGACTCACGTCTGAGCATACCCAGCCCACTCGGGGTGAAAATTGCAAAAAACACAGTCGATGGACAGAATGTAGAACAATGTCATACATTCACCCCAGTACAAGGATCTGGGCCTACATCCATCGTTTTTTTGCACTCCACACCACCCTGGGTTAGACACTGGCTATATGCAAATCAGCTCTGACCCTGTGCCTCATGGGAACAGTCCAGTCCGAACTACCAAGCCATGTCTTTCCCAGACCGGAATCAAGCATCCAAGGACCGGTTTCTGGCTATCAGCCTTCATCAGCCTGGATAGCTTGACTCCAGTGGTGTGGAGAGCCTGGGACTCACGTCTGAGCATACCCAGCCCACTCGGGGTGAAAATTGCAAAAAACACAGTTGATGGACAGAATGTAGAACAATGTCATACATTCACCCCAGTACAAGGATCTGGGCCTACATCCATTGTTTTTTTGCACTCCCCACCACCCTGGGTTAGACACTGGCTATATGCAAATCAGCTCTGACCCTGTGCCTCATGGGAACAGTCCAGTCCAAACTACCAAGCCATGTCTTTCACCAGACCGGAATCAAGCATCCAAGGACCGGTTTCTGGCTATCAGCCTTCATCAGCCTGGATAGCTTGACTCCAGTGGTGTGGAGAGCCTGGGACTCACATCTGAGCATACCCAGCCCACTCGGGGTGAAAATTGCAAAAAACACAGTTGATGGACAGAATGTAGAACAATGTCATACATTCACCCCAGTACAAGGATCTGGGCCTACATCCATCGTTTTTTTGCACTCCACACCACCCTGGGTTAGACACTGGCTATATGCAAATCAGCTCTGACCCTGTGCCTCATGGGAAAAGTCCAGTCCGAACTACCAAGCCATGTCTTTCCCAGACCGGAATCAAGCATCCAAGGGCCGGTTTCTGGCTATCAGCCTTCATCAGCCTGGATAGCTTGACTCCAGTGGTGTGGAGAGCCTGGGACTCACGTCTGAGCATACCCAGCCCACTCGGGGTGAAAATTGCAAAAAACACAGTTGATGGACAGAATGTAGAACAATGTCATATATTCACCCCAGTACAAGGATCTGGACCTACATCCATCGTTTTTTTGCACTCCACACCACCTTGGGTTAGACACTGGCTATATGCAAATCAGCTCTGACCCTGTGCCTCATGGGAACAGTCCAGTCCGAACTACCAAGCCATGTCTTTCCCAGACCGGAATCAAGCATCCAAGGACCGGTTTCTGGCTATCAGCCTGGATAGCTTGACTCCAGTGGTGTGGAGAGCCTGGGACTCACGTCTGAGCATACCCAGCCCACTCGGGGTGAAAATTGCAAAAAACACAGTTGATGGACAGAATGTAGAACAATGTCATACATTCACCACAGTACAAGGATCTGGGCCTACATCCATCGTTTTTTTGCACTCCACACCACCCTGGGTTAGACACTGGCTATATGCAAATCAGCTCTGACCCTGTGCCTCATGGGAACAGTCCAGTCCGAACTACCAAGCCATGTCTTTCCCAGACCGGAATCAAGCATCCAAGGACCGGTTTCTGGCTATCAGCCTGGATAGCTTGACTCCAGTGGTGTGGAGAGCCTGGGACTTACGTCTGAGCATACCCAGCCCACTCTGGGTGAAAATTGCAAAAAACACAGTTGATGGACAGAATGTAGAACAATGTCATACATTCACCCCAGTACAAGGATCTGGGCCTACATCCATCGTTTTTTTGCACTCCACACCACCCTGGGTTAGATACTGGCTATATGCAAATCAGCTCTGACCCTGTGCCTCATGGGAACAGTCCAGTCCGAACTACCAAGCCATGTCTTTCCCAGACCGGAATCAAGCATCCAAGGACCGGTTTCTGGCTATCAGCCTTCAGCAGCCTGGATAGCTTGACTCCAGTGGTGTGAAGAGCCTGGGACTCACGTCTGAGCATACCCAGCCCACTCGGGGTGAAAATTGCAAAAAACACAGTTGATGGACAGAATGTAGAACAATGTCATACATTCACCCCAGTACAAGGATCTGGGGCTACATCCATCGTTTTTTTGCACTCCACACCACCCTGGGTTAGACACTGGCTATATGCAAATCAGCTCTGACCCTGTGCCTCATGGGAACAGTCCAGTCCGAAATACCAAGCCATGTCTTTCCCAGACCGGAATCAAGCATCCAAGGACCGGTTTCTGGCTATCAGCCTTCATCAGCCTGGATAGCTTGACTCCAGTGGTGTGGAGAGCCTGGGACTCACGTCTGAGCATACCCAGCCCACTCGGGGTGAAAATTGCAAAAAACACAGTTGATGGACAGAATGTAGAACAATGTCATACATTCACCCCAGTACAAGGATCTGGGCCTACATCCATCGTTTTTTTGCACTCCACACCACCCTGGGTTAGACACTGGCTATATGCAAATCAGCTCTGACCTTGTGCCTCATGGGAACAGTCCAGTCCGAACTACCAAGCCATGTCTTTCCCAGACCGGAATCAAGCATCCAAGACCGGTTTCTGGCTATCAGCCTTCATCAGCCTGGATAGCTTGACTCCAGTGGTGTGGAGAGCCTGGGACTCACGTCTGAGCATACCCAGCCCACTCGGGATAAAAATTGCAAAAAACACAGTTGATGGACAGAATGTAGAACAATGTCATACATTCACCCCAGTACAAGGATCTGGGCCTACATCCATCGTTTTTTTGCACTCCACACCACCCTGGGTTAGACACTGGCTATATGCAAATCAGCTCTGACCCTGTGCCTCATGGGAACAGTCCAGTCCGAACTACCAAGCCATGTCTTTCCCAGACCGGAATCAAGCATCCAAGGACCGGTTTCTGGCTATCAGCCTTCATTAGCCTGGATAGCTTGACTCCAGTGGTGTGGAGAGCCTGGGACTCACGTCTGAGCATACCCAGCCCAGTCGGGGTGAAAATTGCAAAAAACACAGTTGATGGACAGAATGTAGAACAATGTCATACATTCACCCCAGTACAAGGATCTGGGCCTACATCCATCGTTTTTTTGCACTCCACACCACCCTGGGTTAGACACTGGCTATATGCAAATCAGCTCTGACCCTGTGTCTCATGGGAACAGTCCAGTCCGAACTACCAAGCCATGTCTTTCCCAGACCGGAATCAAGCATCCAAGGACCGGTTTCTGGCTATCAGCCTTCATCAGCCTGGATAGCTTGACTCCAGTGGTGTGGAGAGCCTGGGACTCACGTCTGAGCATACCCAGCCCAGTCGGGGTGAAAATTGCAAAAAACACAGTTGATGGACAGAATGTAGAACAATGTCATACATTCACCCCAGTACAAGGATCTGGGCCTACATCCATCGTTTTTTTGCACTCCACACCACCCTGGGTTAGACACTGGCTATATGCAAATCAGCTCTGACCCTGTGCCTCATGGGAACAGTCCAGTCCGAACTACCAAGCCATGTCTTTCCCAGACCGGAATCAAGCATCCAAGGACCGGTTTCTGGCTATCAGCCTTCATCAGCCTGGATAGCTTGACTCCAGTGGTGTGGAGAGCCTGGGACTCACGTCTGAGCATACCCAGCCCACTCGGGGTGAAAATTGCAAAAAACACAGTTAATGGACAGAATGTAGAACAATGTCATACATTCACCCCAGTACAAGGATCTGGGCCTACATCCATCGTTTTTTTGCACTCCACACCACCCTGGGTTAGACACTGGCTATATGCAAATCAGCTCTGAACCTGTGCCTCATGGGAACAGTCCAGTCCGAACTACCAAGCCATGTCTTTCCCAGACCAGAATCAAGCATCCAAGGACCGGTTTCTGGCTATCAGCCTGGATAGCTTGACTCCAGTGGTGTGGAGAGCCTGGGACTTACGTCTGAGCATACCCAGCCCACTCTGGGTGAAAATTGCAAAAAACACAGTTGATGGACAGAATGTAGAACAATGTCATACATTCACCCCAGTACAAGGATCTGGGCCTACATCCATCGTTTTTTTGCACTCCACACCACCCTGGGTTAGATACTGGCTATATGCAAATCAGCTCTGACCCTGTGCCTCATGGGAACAGTCCAGTCCGAACTACCAAGCCATGTCTTTCCCAGACCGGAATCAAGCATCCAAGGACCGGTTTCTGGCTATCAGCCTTCAGCAGCCTGGATAGCTTGACTCCAGTGGTGTGAAGAGCCTGGGACTCACGTCTGAGCATACCCAGCCCACTCGGGGTGAAAATTGCAAAAAACACAGTTGATGGACAGAATGTAGAACAATGTCATACATTCACCCCAGTACAAGGATCTGGGGCTACATCCATCGTTTTTTTGCACTCCACACCACCCTGGGTTAGACACTGGCTATATGCAAATCAGCTCTGACCCTGTGCCTCATGGGAACAGTCCAGTCCGAAATACCAAGCCATGTCTTTCCCAGACCGGAATCAAGCATCCAAGGACCGGTTTCTGGCTATCAGCCTTCATCAGCCTGGATAGCTTGACTCCAGTGGTGTGGAGAGCCTGGGACTCACGTCTGAGCATACCCAGCCCACTCGGGGTGAAAATTGCAAAAAACACAGTTGATGGACAGAATGTAGAACAATGTCATACATTCACCCCAGTACAAGGATCTGGGCCTACATCCATCGTTTTTTTGCACTCCACACCACCCTGGGTTAGACACTGGCTATATGCAAATCAGCTCTGACCTTGTGCCTCATGGGAACAGTCCAGTCCGAACTACCAAGCCATGTCTTTCCCAGACCGGAATCAAGCATCCAAGACCGGTTTCTGGCTATCAGCCTTCATCAGCCTGGATAGCTTGACTCCAGTGGTGTGGAGAGCCTGGGACTCACGTCTGAGCATACCCAGCCCACTCGGGATAAAAATTGCAAAAAACACAGTTGATGGACAGAATGTAGAACAATGTCATACATTCACCCCAGTACAAGGATCTGGGCCTACATCCATCGTTTTTTTGCACTCCACACCACCCTGGGTTAGATACTGGCTATATGCAAATCAGCTCTGACCCTGTGCCTCATGGGAACAGTCCAGTCCGAACTACCAAGCCATGTCTTTCCCAGACCGGAATCAAGCATCCAAGGACCGGTTTCTGGCTATCAGCCTTCATTAGCCTGGATAGCTTGACTCCAGTGGTGTGGAGAGCCTGGGACTCACGTCTGAGCATACCCAGCCCAGTCGGGGTGAAAATTGCAAAAAACACAGTTGATGGACAGAATGTAGAACAATGTCATACATTCACCCCAGTACAAGGATCTGGGCCTACATCCATCGTTTTTTTGCACTCCACACCACCCTGGGTTAGACACTGGCTATATGCAAATCAGCTCTGACCCTGTGTCTCATGGGAACAGTCCAGTCCGAACTACCAAGCCATGTCTTTCCCAGACCGGAATCAAGCATCCAAGGACCGGTTTCTGGCTATCAGCCTTCATCAGCCTGGATAGCTTGACTCCAGTGGTGTGGAGAGCCTGGGACTCACGTCTGAGCATACCCAGCCCAGTCGGGGTGAAAATTGCAAAAAACACAGTTGATGGACAGAATGTAGAACAATGTCATACATTCACCCCAGTACAAGGATCTGGGCCTACATCCATCGTTTTTTTGCACTCCACACCACCCTGGGTTAGACACTGGCTATATGCAAATCAGCTCTGACCCTGTGCCTCATGGGAACAGTCCAGTCCGAACTACCAAGCCATGTCTTTCCCAGACCGGAATCAAGCATCCAAGGACCGGTTTCTGGCTATCAGCCTTCATCAGCCTGGATAGCTTGACTCCAGTGGTGTGGAGAGCCTGGGACTCACGTCTGAGCATACCCAGCCCACTCGGGGTGAAAATTGCAAAAAACACAGTTAATGGACAGAATGTAGAACAATGTCATACATTCACCCCAGTACAAGGATCTGGGCCTACATCCATCGTTTTTTTGCACTCCACACCACCCTGGGTTAGACACTGGCTATATGCAAATCAGCTCTGAACCTGTGCCTCATGGGAACAGTCCAGTCCGAACTACCAAGCCATGTCTTTCCCAGACCAGAATCAAGCATCCAAGGACCGGTTTCTGGCTATCAGCCTGGATAGCTTGACTCCAGTGGTGTGGAGAGCCTGGGACTTACGTCTGAGCATACCCAGCCCACTCTGGGTGAAAATTGTAAAAAACACAGTTGATGGACAGAATGTAGAACAATGTCATACATTCACCCCAGTACAAGGATCTGGGCCTACATCCATCGTTTTTTTGCACTCCACACCACCCTGGGTTACACACTGGCTATATGCAAATCAGCTCTGACCCTGTGCCTCATGGGAACAGTCCAGTCCGAACTACCAAGCCATGTCTTTCCCAGACCGGAATCAAGCATCCAAGGACCGGTTTCTGGCTATCAGCCTTCATCAGCCTGGATAGCTTGACTCCAGTGGTGTGGAGAGCCTGGGACTCACGTCTGAGCATACCCAGCCCACTCGGGGTGAAAATTGCAAAAAACACAGTTGATGGACAGAAGGTAGAACAATGTCATACATTCACCCCAGTACAAGGATCTGGGCCTACATCCATCGTTTTTTTGCACTCCACACCACCCTGGGTTAGACACTGGCTATATGCAAATCAGCTCTGACCCTGTGCCTCATGGGAACAGTCCAGTCCGAACTACCAAGCCATGTCTTTCCCAGACCGGAATCAAGCATCCAAGGACCGGTTTCTGGCTATCAGCCTTCATCAGCCTGGATAGCTTGACTCCAGTGGTGTGGAGAGCCTGGGACTCACGTCTGAGCATACCCAGCCCACTCGGGGTGAAAATTGCAAAAAACACAGTTGATGGACAGAATGTAGAACAATGTCATACATTCACCCCAGTACAAGGATATGGGCCTACATCCATCGTTTTTTTGCACTCCACACCACCCTGGGTTAGACACTGGCTATATGCAAATCAGCTCTGACCCTGTGCCTCATGAGAACAGTCCAGTCCGAACTACCAAGCCATGTCTTTCCCAGACCGGAATCAAGCATCCAAGGACCGGTTTCTGGCTATCAGCCTGAATAGCTTGACTCCAGTGGTGTGGAGAGCCTGGGACTCACGTCTGAGCATACCCAGCCCACTCGGGGTGAAAATTGCAAAAAACACAGTTGATGGACAGAATGTAGAACAATGTCATACATTCACCCCAGTACAAGGATCTGGGCCTACATCCATCGTTTTTTTGCACTCCACACCACCCTGGGGTAGACACTGGCTATATGCAAATCAGCTCTGACCCTGTGCCTCATGGGAACAGTCCAGTCCGAACTACCAAGCCATGTCTTTCCCAGACCGGAATCAAGCATCCAAGGACCGGTTTCTGGCTATCAGCCTTCATCAGCCTGGATAGCTTGACTCCAGTGGTGTGGAGAGCCTGGGACTCACGTCTGAGCATACCCAGCCCACTCGGGGTGAAAATTGCAAAAAACACAGTTGATGGACAGAATGTAGAACAATGTCATACATTCACCCCAGTACAAGGATCTGGGCCTACATCCATAGTTTTTTTGCACTCCACACCACCCTGGGTTAGACACTGGCTATATGCAAATCAGCTCTGACCCTGTGCCTCATGGGAACAGTCCAGTCCGAACTACCAAGCCATGTCTTTCCCAGACCGGAATCAAGCATCCAAGGACCGGTTTCTGGCTATCAGCCTTCATCAGCCTGGATAGCTTGACTCCAGTGGTGTGGAGAGCCTGGGACTCACGTCTGAGCATACCCAGCCCACTCGGGGTGAAAATTGCAAAAAACACAGTTGATGGACAGAATGTAGAACAATGTCATACATTCACCCCAGTACAAGGATCTGGGCCTACATCCATCGTTTTTTTGCACTCCACACCACCCTGGGTTAGACACTGGCTATATGCAAATCAGCTCTGACCTTGTGCCTCATGGGAACAGTCCAGTCCGAACTACCAAGCCATGTCTTTCCCAGACCGGAATCAAGCATCCAAGACCGGTTTCTGGCTATCAGCCTTCATCAGCCTGGATAGCTTGACTCCAGTGGTGTGGAGAGCCTGGGACTCACGTCTGAGCATACCCAGCCCACTCGGGATAAAAATTGCAAAAAACACAGTTGATGGACAGAATGTAGAACAATGTCATACATTCACCCCAGTACAAGGATCTGGGCCTACATCCATCGTTTTTTTGCACTCCACACCACCCTGGGTTAGACACTGGCTATATGCAAATCAGCTCTGACCCTGTGCCTCATGGGAACAGTCCAGTCCGAACTACCAAGCCATGTCTTTCCCAGACCGGAATCAAGCATCCAAGGACCGGTTTCTGGCTATCAGCCTTCATTAGCCTGGATAGCTTGACTCCAGTGGTGTGGAGAGCCTGGGACTCACGTCTGAGCATACCCAGCCCAGTCGGGGTGAAAATTGCAAAAAACACAGTTGATGGACAGAATGTAGAACAATGTCATACATTCACCCCAGTACAAGGATCTGGGCCTACATCCATCGTTTTTTTGCACTCCACACCACCCTGGGTTAGACACTGGCTATATGCAAATCAGCTCTGACCCTGTGTCTCATGGGAACAGTCCAGTCCGAACTACCAAGCCATGTCTTTCCCAGACCGGAATCAAGCATCCAAGGACCGGTTTCTGGCTATCAGCCTTCATCAGCCTGGATAGCTTGACTCCAGTGGTGTGGAGAGCCTGGGACTCACGTCTGAGCATACCCAGCCCAGTCGGGGTGAAAATTGCAAAAAACACAGTTGATGGACAGAATGTAGAACAATGTCATACATTCACCCCAGTACAAGGATCTGGGCCTACATCCATCGTTTTTTTGCACTCCACACCACCCTGGGTTAGACACTGGCTATATGCAAATCAGCTCTGACCCTGTGCCTCATGGGAACAGTCCAGTCCGAACTACCAAGCCATGTCTTTCCCAGACCGGAATCAAGCATCCAAGGACCGGTTTCTGGCTATCAGCCTTCATCAGCCTGGATAGCTTGACTCCAGTGGTGTGGAGAGCCTGGGACTCACGTCTGAGCATACCCAGCCCACTCGGGGTGAAAATTGCAAAAAACACAGTTAATGGACAGAATGTAGAACAATGTCATACATTCACCCCAGTACAAGGATCTGGGCCTACATCCATCGTTTTTTTGCACTCCACACCACCCTGGGTTAGACACTGGCTATATGCAAATCAGCTCTGAACCTGTGCCTCATGGGAACAGTCCAGTCCGAACTACCAAGCCATGTCTTTCCCAGACCAGAATCAAGCATCCAAGGACCGGTTTCTGGCTATCAGCCTGGATAGCTTGACTCCAGTGGTGTGGAGAGCCTGGGACTTACGTCTGAGCATACCCAGCCCACTCTGGGTGAAAATTGCAAAAAACACAGTTGATGGACAGAATGTAGAACAATGTCATACATTCACCCCAGTACAAGGATCTGGGCCTACATCCATCGTTTTTTTGCACTCCACACCACCCTGGGTTAGATACTGGCTATATGCAAATCAGCTCTGACCCTGTGCCTCATGGGAACAGTCCAGTCCGAACTACCAAGCCATGTCTTTCCCAGACCGGAATCAAGCATCCAAGGACCGGTTTCTGGCTATCAGCCTTCAGCAGCCTGGATAGCTTGACTCCAGTGGTGTGAAGAGCCTGGGACTCACGTCTGAGCATACCCAGCCCACTCGGGGTGAAAATTGCAAAAAACACAGTTGATGGACAGAATGTAGAACAATGTCATACATTCACCCCAGTACAAGGATCTGGGGCTACATCCATCGTTTTTTTGCACTCCACACCACCCTGGGTTAGACACTGGCTATATGCAAATCAGCTCTGACCCTGTGCCTCATGGGAACAGTCCAGTCCGAAATACCAAGCCATGTCTTTCCCAGACCGGAATCAAGCATCCAAGGACCGGTTTCTGGCTATCAGCCTTCATCAGCCTGGATAGCTTGACTCCAGTGGTGTGGAGAGCCTGGGACTCACGTCTGAGCATACCCAGCCCACTCGGGGTGAAAATTGCAAAAAACACAGTTGATGGACAGAATGTAGAACAATGTCATACATTCACCCCAGTACAAGGATCTGGGCCTACATCCATCGTTTTTTTGCACTCCACACCACCCTGGGTTAGACACTGGCTATATGCAAATCAGCTCTGACCTTGTGCCTCATGGGAACAGTCCAGTCCGAACTACCAAGCCATGTCTTTCCCAGACCGGAATCAAGCATCCAAGACCGGTTTCTGGCTATCAGCCTTCATCAGCCTGGATAGCTTGACTCCAGTGGTGTGGAGAGCCTGGGACTCACGTCTGAGCATACCCAGCCCACTCGGGATAAAAATTGCAAAAAACACAGTTGATGGACAGAATGTAGAACAATGTCATACATTCACCCCAGTACAAGGATCTGGGCCTACATCCATCGTTTTTTTGCACTCCACACCACCCTGGGTTAGATACTGGCTATATGCAAATCAGCTCTGACCCTGTGCCTCATGGGAACAGTCCAGTCCGAACTACCAAGCCATGTCTTTCCCAGACCGGAATCAAGCATCCAAGGACCGGTTTCTGGCTATCAGCCTTCATTAGCCTGGATAGCTTGACTCCAGTGGTGTGGAGAGCCTGGGACTCACGTCTGAGCATACCCAGCCCAGTCGGGGTGAAAATTGCAAAAAACACAGTTGATGGACAGAATGTAGAACAATGTCATACATTCACCCCAGTACAAGGATCTGGGCCTACATCCATCGTTTTTTTGCACTCCACACCACCCTGGGTTAGACACTGGCTATATGCAAATCAGCTCTGACCCTGTGTCTCATGGGAACAGTCCAGTCCGAACTACCAAGCCATGTCTTTCCCAGACCGGAATCAAGCATCCAAGGACCGGTTTCTGGCTATCAGCCTTCATCAGCCTGGATAGCTTGACTCCAGTGGTGTGGAGAGCCTGGGACTCACGTCTGAGCATACCCAGCCCAGTCGGGGTGAAAATTGCAAAAAACACAGTTGATGGACAGAATGTAGAACAATGTCATACATTCACCCCAGTACAAGGATCTGGGCCTACATCCATCGTTTTTTTGCACTCCACACCACCCTGGGTTAGACACTGGCTATATGCAAATCAGCTCTGACCCTGTGCCTCATGGGAACAGTCCAGTCCGAACTACCAAGCCATGTCTTTCCCAGACCGGAATCAAGCATCCAAGGACCGGTTTCTGGCTATCAGCCTTCATCAGCCTGGATAGCTTGACTCCAGTGGTGTGGAGAGCCTGGGACTCACGTCTGAGCATACCCAGCCCACTCGGGGTGAAAATTGCAAAAAACACAGTTAATGGACAGAATGTAGAACAATGTCATACATTCACCCCAGTACAAGGATCTGGGCCTACATCCATCGTTTTTTTGCACTCCACACCACCCTGGGTTAGACACTGGCTATATGCAAATCAGCTCTGAACCTGTGCCTCATGGGAACAGTCCAGTCCGAACTACCAAGCCATGTCTTTCCCAGACCAGAATCAAGCATCCAAGGACCGGTTTCTGGCTATCAGCCTGGATAGCTTGACTCCAGTGGTGTGGAGAGCCTGGGACTTACGTCTGAGCATACCCAGCCCACTCTGGGTGAAAATTGTAAAAAACACAGTTGATGGACAGAATGTAGAACAATGTCATACATTCACCCCAGTACAAGGATCTGGGCCTACATCCATCGTTTTTTTGCACTCCACACCACCCTGGGTTAGACACTGGCTATATGCAAATCAGCTCTGACCCTGTGCCTCATGGGAACAGTCCAGTCCGAACTACCAAGCCATGTCTTTCCCAGACCGGAATCAAGCATCCAAGGACCGGTTTCTGGCTATCAGCCTTCATCAGCCTGGATAGCTTGACTCCAGTGGTGTGGAGAGCCTGGGACTCACGTCTGAGCATACCCAGCCCACTCGGGGTGAAAATTGCAAAAAACACAGTTGATGGACAGAAGGTAGAACAATGTCATACATTCACCCCAGTACAAGGATCTGGGCCTACATCCATCGTTTTTTTGCACTCCACACCACCCTGGGTTAGACACTGGCTATATGCAAATCAGCTCTGACCCTGTGCCTCATGGGAACAGTCCAGTCCGAACTACCAAGCCATGTCTTTCCCAGACCGGAATCAAGCATCCAAGGACCGGTTTCTGGCTATCAGCCTTCATCAGCCTGGATAGCTTGACTCCAGTGGTGTGGAGAGCCTGGGACTCACGTCTGAGCATACCCAGCCCACTCGGGGTGAAAATTGCAAAAAACACAGTTGATGGACAGAATGTAGAACAATGTCATACATTCACCCCAGTACAAGGATATGGGCCTACATCCATCGTTTTTTTGCACTCCACACCACCCTGGGTTAGACACTGGCTATATGCAAATCAGCTCTGACCCTGTGCCTCATGGGAACAGTCCAGTCCGAACTACCAAGCCATGTCTTTCCCAGACCGGAATCAAGCATCCAAGGACCGGTTTCTGGCTATCAGCCTGGATAGCTTGACTCCAGTGGTGTGGAGAGCCTGGGACTCACGTCTGAGCATACGCAGCCCACTCGGGGTGAAAATTGCAAAAAACACAGTTGATGGACAGAATGTAGAACAATGTCATACATTCACCCCAGTATAAGGATCTGGGCCTACATCCATCGTTTTTTTGCACTCCACACCACCCTGGGTTAGACACTGGCTATATGCAAATCAGCTCTGACCCTGTGCCTCATGGGAACAGTCCAGTCCGAACTACCAAGCCATGTCTTTCCCAGACCGAAATCAAGCATCCAAGGACCGGTTTCTGGCTATCAGCCTTCATCAGCCTGGATAGCTTGACTCCAGTGGTGTGGAGAGCCTGGGACTCACGTCTGAGCATACCCAGCCCACTCGGGGTGAAAATTGCAAAAAACACAGTTGATGGACAGAATGTAGAACAATGTCATACATTCACCCCAGTACAAGGATCTGGGCCTACATCCATCGTTTTTTTGCACTCCACACCACCCTGGGTTAGACACTGGCTATATGCAAATCAGCTCTGACCCTGTGCCTCATGGGAACAGTCCAGTCCGAACTACCAAGACATGTCTTTCCCAGACCGGAATCAAGCATCCAAGGACCGGTTTCTGGCTATCAGCCTTCATCAGCCTGGATAGCTTGACTCCAGTGGTGTGGAGAGCCTGGGACTCACGTCTGAGCATACCCAGCCCACTCGGGGTGAAAATTGCAAAAAACACAGTTGATGGACAGAATGTAGAACAATGTCATACATTCACCCCAGTACAAGGATCTGGGCCTACATCCATCGTTTTTTTGCACTCCACACCACCCTGGGTTAGACACTGGCTATATGCAAATCAGCTCTGACCCTGTGCCTCATGGGAACAGTCCAGTCCGAACTACCAAGCCATGTCTTTCCCAGACCGGAATCAAGCATCCAAGGACCAGTTTCTGGCTATCAGCCTTCATCAGCCTGGATAGCTTGACTCCAGTGGTGTGGAGAGCCTGGGACTCACGTCTGAGCATACCCAGCCCACTCGGGGTGAAAATTGCAAAAAACACAGTTGATGGACAGAATGTAGAACAATGTCATACATTCACCCCAGTACAAGGATCTGGGCCTACATCCATCGTTTTTTTGCACTCCACACCACCCTGGGTTAGACACTGGCTATATGCAAATCAGCTCTGACCCTGTGCCTCATGGGAACAGTCCAGTCCGAACTACCAAGCCATGTCTTTCCCAGACCGGAATCAAGCATCCAAGGACCGGTTTCTGGCTATCAGCCTTCATCAGCCTGGATAGCTTGACTCCAGTGGTGTGGAGAGCCTGGGACTCACGTCTGAGCATACCCAGCCCACTCGGAGTGAAAATTGCAAAAAACACAGTTGATGGACAGAAGGTAGAACAATGTCATACATTCACCCCAGTACAAGGATCTGGGCCTACATCCATCGTTTTTTTGCACTCCACACCACCCTGGGTTAGACACTGGCTATATGCAAATCAGCTCTGACCCTGTGCCTCATGGGAACAGTCCAGTCCGAACTACCAAGCCATGTCTTTCCCAGACCGGAATCAAGCATCCAAGGACCGGTTTCTGGCTATCAGCCTTCATCAGCCTGGATAGTTTGGCTCCAGTGGTGTGGAGAGCCTGGGACTCACGTCTGAGCATACCCAGCCCACTCGGGGTGAAAATTGCAAAAAACACAGTTGATGGACAGAATGTAGAACAATGTCATACATTCACCCCAGTACAAGGATCTGGGCCTACATCCATCGTTTTTTTGCACTCCACACCACCCTGGGTTAGACACTGGCTATATGCAAATCAGCTCTGACCCTGTGCCTCATGAGAACAGTCCAGTCCGAACTACCAAGCCATGTCTTTCCCAGACCGGAATCAAGCATCCAAGGACCGGTTTCTGGCTATCAGCCTGAATAGCTTGACTCCAGTGGTGTGGAGAGCCTGGGACTCACGTCTGAGCATACCCAGCCCACTCGGGGTGAAAATTGCAAAAAACACAGTTGATGGACAGAATGTAGAACAATGTCATACATTCACCCCAGTACAAGGATCTGGGCCTACATCCATCGTTTTTTTGCACTCCACACCACCCTGGGTTAGACACTGGCTATATGCAAATCAGCTCTGACCCTGTGCCTCATGGGAACAGTCCAGTCCGAACTACCAAGCCATGTCTTTCCCAGACCGGAATCAAGCATCCAAGGACCGGTTTCTGGCTATCAGCCTTCATCAGCCTGGATAGCTTGACTCCAGTGGTGTGGAGAGCCTGGGACTCACGTCTGAGCATACCCAGCCCACTCGGGGTGAAAATTGCAAAAAACACAGTTGATGGACAGAATGTAGAACAATGTCATACATTCACCCCAGTACAAGGATCTGGGCCTACATCCATAGTTTTTTTGCACTCCACACCACCCTGGGTTAGACACTGGCTATATGCAAATCAGCTCTGACCCTGTGCCTCATGGGAACAGTCCAGTCCGAACTACCAAGCCATGTCTTTCCCAGACCGGAATCAAGCATCCAAGGACCGGTTTCTGGCTATCAGCCTTCATCAGCCTGGATAGCTTGACTCCAGTGGTGTGGAGAGCCTGGGACTCACGTCTGAGCATACCCAGCCCACTCGGGGTGAAAATTGCAAAAAACACAGTTGATGGACAGAATGTAGAACAATGTCATACATTCACCCCAGTACAAGGATCTGGGCCTACATCCATTGTTTTTTTGCACTCCCCACCACCCTGGGTTAGACACTGGCTATATGCAAATCAGCTCTGACCCTGTGCCTCATGGGAACAGTCCAGTCCAAACTACCAAGCCATGTCTTTCACCAGACCGGAATCAAGCATCCAAGGACCAGTTTCTGGCTATCAGCCTTCATCAGCCTGGATAGCTTGACTCCAGTGGTGTGGAGAGCCTGGGACTCACATCTGAGCATACCCAGCCCACTCGGGGTGAAAATTGCAAAAAACACAGTTGATGGACAGAATGTAGAACAATGTCATACATTCACCGCAGTACAAGGATCTGGGCCTACATCCATCGTTTTTTTGCACTCCACACCACCCTGGGTTAGACACTGGCTATATGCAAATCAGCTCTGACCCTGTGCCTCATGGGAAAAGTCCAGTCCGAACTACCAAGCCATGTCTTTCCCAGACCGGAATCAAGCATCCAAGGACCGGTTTCTGGCTATCAGCCTTCATCAGCCTGGATAGCTTGACTCCAGTGGTGTGGAGAGCCTGGGACTCACGTCTGAGCATACCCAGCCCACTCGGGGTGAAAATTGCAAAAAACACAGTTGATGGACAGAATGTAGAACAATGTCATATATTCACCCCAGTACAAGGATCTGGGCCTACATCCATCGTTTTTTTGCACTCCACACCACCTTGGGTTAGACACTGGCTATATGCAAATCAGCTCTGACCCTGTGCCTCATGGGAACAGTCCAGTCCGAACTACCAAGCAATGTCTTTCCCAGACCGGAATCAAGCATCCAAGGACCGGTTTCTGGCTATCAGCCTGGATAGCTTGACTCCAGTGGTGTGGAGAGCCTGGGACTCACGTCTGAGCATACCCAGCCCACTCGGGGTGAAAATTGCAAAAAACACAGTTGATGGACAGAATGTAGAACAATGTCATACATTCACCCCAGTACAAGGATCTGGGCCTACATCCATCGTTTTTTTGCACTCCACACCACCCTGGGTTAGACACTGGCTATATGCAAATCAGCTCTGACCCTGTGCCTCATGGGAACAGTCCAGTCCGAACTACCAAGCCATGTCTTTCCCAGACCGGAATCAAGCATCCAAGGACCGGTTTCTGGCTATCAGCCTTCATCAGCCTGGATAGCTTGACTCCAGTGGTGTGGAGAGCCTGGGACTCACGTCTGAGCATACCCAGCCCACTCGGGGTGAAAATTGCAAAAAACACAGTTGATGGACAGAATGTAGAACAATGTCATACATTTACCCCAGTACAAGGATCTGGGCCTACATCCTTTGTTTTTTTGCACTCCACACCACCCTGGGTTAGACACTGGCTATATGCAAATCAGCTCTGACCCTGTGCCTCATGGGAACAGTCCAGTCCGAACTACCAAGCCATGTCTTTCCCAGACCGGAATCAAGCATCCAAGGACCAGTTTCTGGCTATCAGCCTGGATAGCTTGACTCCAGTGGTGTGGAGAGCCTGGGACTCACGTCTGAGCATACCCAGCCCACTCGGGGTGAAAATTGCAAAAAACACAGTTGATGGACAGAATGTAGAACAATGTCATACATTCACCCCAGTACAAGGATCTGGGCCTACATCCATCGTTTTTTGCACTCCACACCACCCTGGGTTAGACACTGGCTATATGCAAATCAGCTCTGACCCTGTGCCTCATGGGAACAGTCCAGTCCGAACTACCAAGCCATGTCTTTCCCAGACCGGAATCAAGCATCCAAGGACCGGTTTCTGGCTATCAGCCTTCATCAGCCTGGATAGCTTGACTCCAGTGGTGTGGAGAGCCTGGGACTCACGTCTGAGCATACCCAGCCCACTCGGGGTGAAAATTGCAAAAAACACAGTTAATGGACAGAATGTAGAACAATGTCATACATTCACCCCAGTACAAGGATCTGGGCCTACATCCATCGTTTTTTTGCACTCCACACCACCCTGGGTTAGACACTGGCTATATGCAAATCAGCTCTGAACCTGTGCCTCATGGGAACTGTCCAGTCCGAACTACCAAGCCATGTCTTTCCCAGACCATAATCAAGCATCCAAGGACCGGTTTCTGGCTATCAGCCTGGATAGCTTGACTCCAGTGGTGTGGAGAGCCTGGGACTCACGTCTGAGCATACCCAGCCCACTCGGGGTGAAAATTGCAAAAAACACAGTTGATGGACAGAATGTAGAACAATGTCATACATTCACCCCAGTACAAGGATCTGGGCCTACATCCATCGTTTTTTTGCACTCCACACCACCCTGGGTTAGATACTGGCTATATGCAAATCAGCTCTGACCCTGTGCCTCATGGGAACAGTCCAGTCCGAACTACCAAGCCATGTCTTTCCCAGACCGGAATCAAGCATCCAAGGACCGGTTTCTGGCTATCAGCCTTCAGCAGCCTGGATAGCTTGACTCCAGTGGTGTGAAGAGCCTGGGACTCACGTCTGAGCATACCCAGCCCACTCGGGGTGAAAATTGCAAAAAACACAGTTGATGGACAGAATGTAGAACAATGTCATACATTCACCCCAGTACAAGGATCTGGGGCTACATCCATCGTTTTTTTGCACTCCACACCACCCTGGGTTAGACACTGGCTATATGCAAATCAGCTCTGACCCTGTGCCTCATGGGAACAGTCCAGTCCGAACTACCAAGCCATGTCTTTCCCAGACCGGAATCAAGCATCCAAGGACCGGTTTCTGGCTATCAGCCTTCATCAGCCTGGATAGCTTGACTCCAGTGGTGTGGAGAGCCTGGGACTCACGTCTGAGCATACCCAGCCCACTCGGGGTGAAAATTGCAAAAAACACAGTTGATGGACAGAATGTAGAACAATGTCATACATTCACCCCAGTACAAGGATCTGGGCCTACATCCATCGTTTTTTTGCACTCCACACCACCCTGGGTTAGACACTGGCTATATGCAAATCAGCTCTGACCTTGTGCCTCATGGGAACAGTACAGTCCGAACTACCAAGCCATGTCTTTCCCAGACCGGAATCAAGCATCCAAGACCGGTTTCTGGCTATCAGCCTTCATCAGCCTGGATAGCTTGACTCCAGTGGTGTGGAGAGCCTGGGACTCACGTCTGAGCATACCCAGCCCACTCGGGATAAAAATTGCAAAAAACACAGTTGATGGACAGAATGTAGAACAATGTCATACATTCACCCCAGTACAAGGATCTGGGCCTACATCCATCGTTTTTTTGCACTCCACACCACCCTGGGTTAGACACTGGCTATATGCAAATCAGCTCTGACCCTGTGCCTCATGGGAACAGTCCAGTCCGAACTACCAAGCCATGTCTTTCCCAGACCGGAATCAAGCATCCAAGGACCGGTTTCTGGCTATCAGCCTTCATCAGCCTGGATAGCTTGACTCCAGTGGTGTGGAGAGCCTGGGACTCACGTCTGAGCATACCCAGCCCAGTCGGGGTGAAAATTGCAAAAAACACAGTTGATGGACAGAATGTAGAACAATGTCATACATTCACCCCAGTACAAGGATCTGGGCCTACATCCATAGTTTTTTTGCACTCCACACCACCCTGGGTTAGACACTGGCTATATGCAAATCAGCTCTGACCCTGTGTCTCATGGGAACAGTCCAGTCCGAACTACCAAGCCATGTCTTTCCCAGACCGGAATCAAGCATCCAAGGACCGGTTTCTGGCTATCAGCCTTCATCAGCCTGGATAGCTTGACTCCAGTGGTGTGGAGAGCCTGGGACTCACGTCTGAGCATACCCAGCCCAGTCGGGGTGAAAATTGCAAAAAACACAGTTGATGGACAGAATGTAGAACAATGTCATACATTCACCCCAGTACAAGGATCTGGGCCTACATCCATCGTTTTTTTGCACTCCACACCACCCTGGGTTAGACACTGGCTATATGCAAATCAGCTCTGACCCTGTGCCTCATGGGAACAGTCCAGTCCGAACTACCAAGCCATGTCTTTCCCAGACCGGAATCAAGCATCCAAGGACCGGTTTCTGGCTATCAGCCTTCATCAGCCTGGATAGCTTGACTCCAGTGGTGTGAAGAGCCTGGGACTCACGTCTGAGCATACCCAGCCCACTCGGGGTGAAAATTGCAAAAAACACAGTTGATGGACAGAATGTAGAACAATGTCATACATTCACCCCAGTACAAGGATCTGGGCCTACATCCATCGTTTTTTTGCACTCCACACCACCCTGGGTTAGACACTGGCTATATGCAAATCAGCTCTGACCCTGTGCCTCATGGGAACAGTCCAGTCCGAACTACCAAGCCATGTCTTTCCCAGACCGGAATCAAGCATCCAAGGACCGGTTTCTGGCTATCAGCCTTCATCAGCCTGGATAGCTTGACTCCAGTGGTGTGGAGAGCCTGGGACTCACGTCTGAGCATACCCAGCCCACTCGGGGAGAAAATTACAAAAAACACAGTTGATGGACAGAATGTAGAACAATGTCATACATTCACCCCAGTAAAAGGATCTGGGCCTACATCCATCATTTTTTTGCACTCCACACCACCCTGGGTTAGACACTGGCTATATGCAAATCAGCTCTGACCCTGTGCCTCATGGGAACAGTCCAGTCCGAACAACCAAGCCATGTCTTTCCCAGACCGGAATCAAGCATCCAAGGACCGGTTTCTGGCTATCAGCCTTCATCAGCCTGGATAGCTTGACTCCAGTGGTGTGGAGAGCCTGAGACTCACGTCTGAGCATACCCAGCCCACTCGGGGTGAAAATTGCAAAAAACACAGTTGATGGACAGAATGTAGAACAATGTCATACATTCACCCCAGTACAAGGATCTGGGCCTACATCCATAGTTTTTTTGCACTCCACACCACCCTGGGTTAGACACTGGCTATATGCAAATCAGCTCTGACCCTCTGCCTCATGGGAACAGTCCAGTCCGAACTACCAAGCCATGTCTTTCCCAGACCGGAATCAAGCATCCAAGGACCGGTTTCTGGCTATCAGCCTTCAGCAGCCTGGATAGTTTGACTCCAGTGGTGTGAAGAGCCTGGGACTCACGTCTGAGCATACCCAGCCCACTCGGGGTGAAAATTGCAAAAAACACAGTTGATGGACAGAATGTAGAACAATGTCATACATTCACCCCAGTACAAGGATCTGGGGCTACATCCATCGTTTTTTTGCACTCCACACCACCCTGGGTTAGACACTGGCTATATGCAAATCAGCTCTGACCCTGTGCCTCATGGGAACAGTCCAGTCCGAACTACCAAGCCATGTCTTTCCCAGACCGGAATCAAGCATCCAAGGACCGGTTTCTGGCTATCAGCCTTCATCAGCCTGGATAGCTTGACTCCAGTGGTGTGGAGAGCCTGGGACTCACGTCTGAGCATACCCAGCCCACTCGGGGTGAAAATTGCAAAAAACACAGTTGATGGACAGAATGTAGAACAATGTCATACATTCACCCCAGTACAAGGATCTGGGCCTACATCCATCGTTTTTTTGCACTCCACACCACCCTGGGTTAGACACTGGCTATATGCAAATCAGCTCTGACCTTGTGCCTCATGGGAACAGTACAGTCCGAACTACCAAGCCATGTCTTTCCCAGACCGGAATCAAGCATCCAAGACCGGTTTCTGGCTATCAGCCTTCATCAGCCTGGATAGCTTGACTCCAGTGGTGTGGAGAGCCTGGGACTCACGTCTGAGCATACCCAGCCCACTCGGGATAAAAATTGCAAAAAACACAGTTGATGGACAGAATGTAGAACAATGTCATACATTCACCCCAGTACAAGGATCTGGGCCTACATCCATCGTTTTTTTGCACTCCACACCACCCTGGGTTAGACACTGGCTATATGCAAATCAGCTCTGACCCTGTGCCTCATGGGAACAGTCCAGTCCGAACTACCAAGCCATGTCTTTCCCAGACCGGAATCAAGCATCCAAGGACCGGTTTCTGGCTATCAGCCTTCATCAGCCTGGATAGCTTGACTCCAGTGGTGTGGAGAGCCTGGGACTCACGTCTGAGCATACCCAGCCCAGTCGGGGTGAAAATTGCAAAAAACACAGTTGATGGACAGAATGTAGAACAATGTCATACATTCACCCCAGTACAAGGATCTGGGCCTACATCCATAGTTTTTTTGCACTCCACACCACCCTGGGTTAGACACTGGCTATATGCAAATCAGCTCTGACCCTGTGTCTCATGGGAACAGTCCAGTCCGAACTACCAAGCCATGTCTTTCCCAGACCGGAATCAAGCATCCAAGGACCGGTTTCTGGCTATCAGCCTTCATCAGCCTGGATAGCTTGACTCCAGTGGTGTGGAGAGCCTGGGACTCACGTCTGAGCATACCCAGCCCAGTCGGGGTGAAAATTGCAAAAAACACAGTTGATGGACAGAATGTAGAACAATGTCATACATTCACCCCAGTACAAGGATCTGGGCCTACATCCATCGTTTTTTTGCACTCCACACCACCCTGGGTTAGACACTGGCTATATGCAAATCAGCTCTGACCCTGTGCCTCATGGGAACAGTCCAGTCCGAACTACCAAGCCATGTCTTTCCCAGACCGGAATCAAGCATCCAAGGACCGGTTTCTGGCTATCAGCCTTCATCAGCCTGGATAGCTTGACTCCAGTGGTGTGAAGAGCCTGGGACTCACGTCTGAGCATACCCAGCCCACTCGGGGTGAAAATTGCAAAAAACACAGTTGATGGACAGAATGTAGAACAATGTCATACATTCACCCCAGTACAAGGATCTGGGCCTACATCCATCGTTTTTTTGCACTCCACACCACCCTGGGTTAGACACTGGCTATATGCAAATCAGCTCTGACCCTGTGCCTCATGGGAACAGTCCAGTCCGAACTACCAAGCCATGTCTTTCCCAGACCGGAATCAAGCATCCAAGGACCGGTTTCTGGCTATCAGCCTTCATCAGCCTGGATAGCTTGACTCCAGTGGTGTGGAGAGCCTGGGACTCACGTCTGAGCATACCCAGCCCACTCGGGGAGAAAATTACAAAAAACACAGTTGATGGACAGAATGTAGAACAATGTCATACATTCACCCCAGTAAAAGGATCTGGGCCTACATCCATCATTTTTTTGCACTCCACACCACCCTGGGTTAGACACTGGCTATATGCAAATCAGCTCTGACCCTGTGCCTCATGGGAACAGTCCAGTCCGAACAACCAAGCCATGTCTTTCCCAGACCGGAATCAAGCATCCAAGGACCGGTTTCTGGCTATCAGCCTTCATCAGCCTGGATAGCTTGACTCCAGTGGTGTGGAGAGCCTGAGACTCACGTCTGAGCATACCCAGCCCACTCGGGGTGAAAATTGCAAAAAACACAGTTGATGGACAGAATGTAGAACAATGTCATACATTCACCCCAGTACAAGGATCTGGGCCTACATCCATAGTTTTTTTGCACTCCACACCACCCTGGGTTAGACACTGGCTATATGCAAATCAGCTCTGACCCTCTGCCTCATGGGAACAGTCCAGTCCGAACTACCAAGCCATGTCTTTCCCAGACCGGAATCAAGCATCCAAGGACCGGTTCTGGCTATCAGCCTTCATCAGCCTGGAGAGCTTGACTCCAGTGGTGTGGAGAGCCTGGGACTCACGTCTGAGCATACCCAGCCCAATCGGGGGGAAAATTGCAAAAAACACAGTTGATGGACAGAATGTAGAACAATGTCATACATTCACCCCAGTAGAAGGATCTGGGCCTACATCCATCGTTTTTTTGCACTCCACACCACCCTGGGTTAGACACTGGCTATATGCCAATCAGCTCTGACCCTGTGCCTCATGGGAACAGTCCAGTCCGAACTACCAAGCCATGTCTTTCCCAGACCGGAATCAAGCATCCACGGACCGGTTTCTGGCTATCAGCCTGCAGCAGCCTGGATAGCTTGACTCCAGTGGTGTGGAGAGCCTGGGACTCACGTCTGAGCATACCCAGCCCACTCAGGGTGAAAATTGCAAAAAACACAGTTGATGGACAGAATGTAGAACAATGTCATACATTCACCCCAGTACAAGGATCTGGGGCTACATCCATCGTTTTTTTGCACTCCACACCACCCTGGGTTAGACACTGGCTATATGCAAATCAGCTCTGACCCTGTGCCTCATGGGAACAGTCCAGTCCGAACTACCAAGCCATGTCTTTCCCAGACCGGAATCAAGCATCCAAGGACCGGTTTCTGGCTATCAGCCTTCATCAGCCTGGATAGCTTGACTCCAGTGGTGTGGAGAGCCTGGGACTCACGTCTGAGCATACCCAGCCCACTCGGGGTGAAAATTGCAAAAAACACAGTTGATGGACAGAATGTAGAACAATGTCATACATTCACCCCAGTACAAGGATCTGGGCCTACATCCATCGTTTTTTTGCACTCCACACCACCCTGGGTTAGACACTGGCTATATGCAAATCAGCTTTGACCCTGTGCCTCATGGGAACAGTCCAGTCCGAACTACCAAGCCATGTCTTTCCCAGACCGGAATCAAGCATCCAAGGACCGGTTTCTGGCTATCAGCCTGGATAGCTTGACTCCAGTGGTGTGGAGAGCCTGGGACTCACGTCTGAGCATACGCAGCCCACTCGGGGTGAAAATTGCAAAAAACACAGTTGATGGACAGAATGTAGAACAATGTCATACATTCACCCCAGTATAAGGATCTGGGCCTACATCCATCGTTTTTTTGCACTCCACACCACCCTGGGTTAGACACTGGCTATATGCAAATCAGCTCTGACCCTGTGCCTCATGGGAACAGTCCAGTCCGAACTACCAAGCCATGTCTTTCCCAGACCGGAATCAAGCATCCAAGGACCGGTTTCTGGCTATCAGCCTTCATCAGCCTGGATAGCTTGACTCCAGTGGTGTGGAGAGCCTGGGACTCACGTCTGAGCATACCCAGCCCACTCGGGGTGAAAATTGCAAAAAACACAGTTGATGGACAGAATGTAGAACAATGTCATACATTCACCCCAGTACAAGGATCTGGGCCTACATCCATCGTTTTTTTGCACTCCACACCACCCTGGGTTAGACACTGGCTATATGCAAATCAGCTCTGACCCTGTGCCTCATGGGAACAGTCCAGTCCGAACTACCAAGACATGTCTTTCCCAGACCGGAATCAAGCATCCAAGGACCGGTTTCTGGCTATCAGCCTTCATCAGCCTGGATAGCTTGACTCCAGTGGTGTGGAGAGCCTGGGACTCACGTCTGAGCATACCCAGCCCACTCGGGGTGAAAATTGCAAAAAACACAGTTGATGGACAGAATGTAGAACAATGTCATACATTCACCCCAGTACAAGGATCTGGGCCTACATCCATCGTTTTTTTGCACTCCACACCACCCTGGGTTAGACACTGGCTATATGCAAATCAGCTCTGACCCTGTGCCTCATGGGAACAGTCCAGTCCGAACTACCAAGCCATGTCTTTCCCAGACCGGAATCAAGCATCCAAGGACCAGTTTCTGGCTATCAGCCTTCATCAGCCTGGATAGCTTGACTCCAGTGGTGTGGAGAGCCTGGGACTCACGTCTGAGCATACCCAGCCCACTCGGGGTGAAAATTGCAAAAAACACAGTTGATGGACAGAATGTAGAACAATGTCATACATTCACCCCAGTACAAGGATCTGGGCCTACATCCATCGTTTTTTTGCACTCCACACCACCCTGGGTTAGACACTGGCTATATGCAAATCAGCTCTGACCCTGTGCCTCATGGGAACAGTCCAGTCCGAACTACCAAGCCATGTCTTTCCCAGACCGGAATCAAGCATCCAAGGACCGGTTTCTGGCTATCAGCCTTCATCAGCCTGGATAGCTTGACTCCAGTGGTGTGGAGAGCCTGGGACTCACGTCTGAGCATACCCAGCCCACTCGGAGTGAAAATTGCAAAAAACACAGTTGATGGACAGAAGGTAGAACAATGTCATACATTCACCCCAGTACAAGGATCTGGGCCTACATCCATCGTTTTTTTGCACTCCACACCACCCTGGGTTAGACACTGGCTATATGCAAATCAGCTCTGACCCTGTGCCTCATGGGAACAGTCCAGTCCGAACTACCAAGCCATGTCTTTCCCAGACCGGAATCAAGCATCCAAGGACCGGTTTCTGGCTATCAGCCTTCATCAGCCTGGATAGCTTGGCTCCAGTGGTGTGGAGAGCCTGGGACTCACGTCTGAGCATACCCAGCCCACTCGGGGTGAAAATTGCAAAAAACACAGTTGATGGACAGAATGTAGAACAATGTCATACATTCACCCCAGTACAAGGATCTGGGCCTACATCCATCGTTTTTTTGCACTCCACACCACCCTGGGTTAGACACTGGCTATATGCAAATCAGCCCTGACCCTGTGCCTCATGGGAACAGTCCAGTCCGAACTACCAATCCATGTCTTTCCCAGACCGGAATCAAGCATCCAAGGACCGGTTTCTGGCTATCAGCCTGAATAGCTTGACTCCAGTGGTGTGGAGAGCCTGGGACTCACGTCTGAGCATACCCAGCCCACTCGGGGTGAAAATTGCAAAAAACACAGTTGATGGACAGAATGTAGAACAATGTCATACATTCACCCCAGTACAAGGATCTGGGCCTACATCCATCGTTTTTTTGCACTCCACACCACCCTGGGTTAGACACTGGCTATATGCAAATCAGCTCTGACCCTGTGCCTCATGGGAACAGTCCAGTCCGAACTACCAAGCCATGTCTTTCCCAGACCGGAATCAAGCATCCAAGGACCGGTTTCTGGCTATCAGCCTTCATCAGCCTGGATAGCTTGACTCCAGTGGTGTGGAGAGCCTGGGACTCACGTCTGAGCATACCCAGCCCACTCGGGGTGAAAATTGCAAAAAACACAGTTGATGGACAGAATGTAGAACAATGTCATACATTCACCCCAGTACAAGGATCTGGGCCTACATCCATAGTTTTTTTGCACTCCACACCACCCTGGGTTAGACACTGGCTATATGCAAATCAGCTCTGACCCTGTGCCTCATGGGAACAGTCCAGTCCGAACTACCAAGCCATGTCTTTCCCAGACCGGAATCAAGCATCCAAGGACCGGTTTCTGGCTATCAGCCTTCATCAGCCTGGATAGCTTGACTCCAGTGGTGTGGAGAGCCTGGGACTCACGTCTGAGCATACCCAGCCCACTCGGGGTGAAAATTGCAAAAAACACAGTTGATGGACAGAATGTAGAACAATGTCATACATTCACCCCAGTACAAGGATCTGGGCCTACATCCATTGTTTTTTTGCACTCCCCACCACCCTGGGTTAGACACTGGCTATATGCAAATCAGCTCTGACCCTGTGCCTCATGGGAACAGTCCAGTCCAAACTACCAAGCCATGTCTTTCACCAGACCAGAATCAAGCATCCAAGGACCGGTTTCTGGCTATCAGCCTTCATCAGCCTGGATAGCTTGACTCCAGTGGTGTGGAGAGCCTGGGACTCACATCTGAGCATACCCAGCCCACTCGGGGTGAAAATTGCAAAAAACACAGTTGATGGACGGAATGTAGAACAATGTCATACATTCACCCCAGTACAAGGATCTGGGCCTACATCCATCGTTTTTTTGCACTCCACACCACCCTGGGTTAGACACTGGCTATATGCAAATCAGCTCTGACCCTGTGCCTCATGGGAAAAGTCCAGTCCGAACTACCAAGCCATGTCTTTCCCAGACCGGAATCAAGCATCCAAGGACCGGTTTCTGGCTATCAGCCTTCATCAGCCTGGATAGCTTGACTCCAGTGGTGTGGAGAGCCTGGGACTCACGTCTGAGCATACCCAGCCCACTCGGGGTGAAAATTGCAAAAAACACAGTTGATGGACAGAATGTAGAACAATGTCATATATTCACCCCAGTACAAGGATCTGGGCCTACATCCATCGTTTTTTTGCACTCCACACTACCTTGGGTTAGACACTGGCTATATGCAAATCAGCTCTGACCCTGTGCCTCATGGGAACAGTCCAGTCCGAACTACCAAGCAATGTCTTTCCCAGACCGGAATCAAGCATCCAAGGACCGGTTTCTGGCTATCAGCCTGGATAGCTTGACTCCAGTGGTGTGGAGAGCCTGGGACTCACGTCTGAGCATACCCAGCCCACTCGGGGTGAAAATTGCAAAAAACACAGTTGATGGACAGAATGTAGAACAATGTCATACATTCACCCCAGTACAAGGATCTGGGCCTACATCCATCGTTTTTTTGTACTCCACACCACCCTGGGTTAGACACTGGCTATATGCAAATCAGCTCTGACCCTGTGCCTCATGGGAACAGTCCAGTCCGAACTACCAAGCCATGTCTTTCCCAGACCGGAATCAAGCATCCAAGGACCGGTTTCTGGCTATCAGCCTTCATCAGCCTGGATAGCTTGACTCCAGTGGTGTGGAGAGCCTGGGACTCACGTCTGAGCATACCCAGCCCACTCGGGGTGAAAATTGCAAAAAACACAGTTGATGGACAGAATGTAGAACAATGTCATACATTTACCCCAGTACAAGGATCTGGGCCTACATCCATCGTTTTCTTGCACTCCACACCACCCTGGGTTAGACACTGGCTATATGCAAATCAGCTCTGACCCTGTGCCTCATGGGAACAGTCCAGTCCGAACTACCAAGCCATGTCTTTCCCAGACCGGATTCAAGCATCCAAGGACCAGTTTCTGGCTATCAGCCTGGATAGCTTGACTCCAGTGGTGTGGAGAGCCTGGGACTCACGTCTGAGCATACCCAGCCCACTCGGGGTGAAAATTGCAAAAAACACAGTTGATGGACAGAATGTAGAACAATGTCATACATTCACCCCAGTACAAGGATCTGGGCCTACATCCATCGTTTTTTGCACTCCACACCACCCTGGGTTAGACACTGGCTATATGCAAATCAGCTCTGACCCTGTGCCTCATGGGAACAGTCCAGTCCGAACTACCAAGCCATGTCTTTCCCAGACCGGAATCAAGCATCCAAGGACCGGTTTCTGGCTATCAGCCTTCATCAGCCTGGATAGCTTGACTCCAGTGGTGTGGAGAGCCTGGGACTCACGTCTGAGCATACCCAGCCCACTCGGGGTGAAAATTGCAAAAAACACAGTTAATGGACAGAATGTAGAACAATGTCATACATTCACCCCAGTACAAGGATCTGGGCCTACATCCATCGTTTTTTTGCACTCCACACCACCCTGGGTTAGACACTGGCTATATGCAAATCAGCTCTGAACCTGTGCCTCATGGGAACTGTCCAGTCCGAACTACCAAGCCATGTCTTTCCCAGACCAGAATCAAGCATCCAAGGACCGGTTTCTGGCTATCAGCCTGGATAGCTTGACTCCAGTGGTGTGGAGAGCCTGGGACTCACGTCTGAGCATACCCAGCCCACTCGGGGTGAAAATTGCAAAAAACACAGTTGATGGACAGAATGTAGAACAATGTCATACATTCACCCCAGTACAAGGATCTGGGCCTACATCCATCGTTTTTTTGCACTCCACACCACCCTGGGTTAGATACTGGCTATATGCAAATCAGCTCTGACCCTGTGCCTCATGGGAACAGTCCAGTCCGAACTACCAAGCCATGTCTTTCCCAGACATGAATCAAGCATCCAAGGACCGGTTTCTGGCTATCAGCCTTCAGCAGCCTGGATAGCTTGACTCCAGTGGTGTGAAGAGCCTGGGACTCACGTCTGAGCATACCCAGCCCACTCGGGGTGAAAATTGCAAAAAACACAGTTGATGGACAGAATGTAGAACAATGTCATACATTCACCCCAGTACAAGGATCTGGGGCTACATCCATCGTTTTTTTGCACTCCACACCACCCTGGGTTAGACACTGGCTATATGCAAATCAGCTCTGACCCTGTGCCTCATGGGAACAGTCCAGTCCGAACTACCAAGCCATGTCTTTCCCAGACCGGAATCAAGCATCCAAGGACCGGTTTCTGGCTATCAGCCTTCATCAGCCTGGATAGCTTGACTCCAGTGGTGTGGAGAGCCTGGGACTCACGTCTGAGCATACCCAGCCCACTCGGGGTGAAAATTGCAAAAAACACAGTTGATGGACAGAATGTAGAACAATGTCATACATTCACCCCAGTACAAGGATCTGGGCCTACATCCATCGTTTTTTTGCACTCCACACCACCCTGGGTTAGACACTGGCTATATGCAAATCAGCTCTGACCTTGTGCCTCATGGGAACAGTACAGTCCGAACTACCAAGCCATGTCTTTCCCAGACCGGAATCAAGCATCCAAGACCGGTTTCTGGCTATCAGCCTTCATCAGCCTGGATAGCTTGACTCCAGTGGTGTGGAGAGCCTGGGACTCACGTCTGAGCATACCCAGCCCACTCGGGATAAAAATTGCAAAAAACACAGTTGATGGACAGAATGTAGAACAATGTCATACATTCACCCCAGTACAAGGATCTGGGCCTACATCCATCGTTTTTTTGCACTCCACACCACCCTGGGTTAGACACTGGCTATATGCAAATCAGCTCTGACCCTGTGCCTCATGGGAACAGTCCAGTCCGAACTACCAAGCCATGTCTTTCCCAGACCGGAATCAAGCATCCAAGGACCGGTTTCTGGCTATCAGCCTTCATCAGCCTGGATAGCTTGACTCCAGTGGTGTGGAGAGCCTGGGACTCACGTCTGAGCATACCCAGCCCAGTCGGGGTGAAAATTGCAAAAAACACAGTTGATGGACAGAATGTAGAACAATGTCATACATTCACCCCAGTACAAGGATCTGGGCCTACATCCATAGTTTTTTTGCACTCCACACCACCCTGGGTTAGACACTGGCTATATGCAAATCAGCTCTGACCCTGTGTCTCATGGGAACAGTCCAGTCCGAACTACCAAGCCATGTCTTTCCCAGACCGGAATCAAGCATCCAAGGACCGGTTTCTGGCTATCAGCCTTCATCAGCCTGGATAGCTTGACTCCAGTGGTGTGGAGAGCCTGGGACTCACGTCTGAGCATACCCAGCCCAGTCGGGGTGAAAATTGCAAAAAACACAGTTGATGGACAGAATGTAGAACAATGTCATACATTCACCCCAGTACAAGGATCTGGGCCTACATCCATCGTTTTTTTGCACTCCACACCACCCTGGGTTAGACACTGGCTATATGCAAATCAGCTCTGACCCTGTGCCTCATGGGAACAGTCCAGTCCGAACTACCAAGCCATGTCTTTCCCAGACCGGAATCAAGCATCCAAGGACCGGTTTCTGGCTATCAGCCTTCATCAGCCTGGATAGCTTGACTCCAGTGGTGTGGAGAGCCTGGGACTCACGTCTGAGCATACCCAGCCCACTCGGGGTGAAAATTGCAAAAAACACAGTTGATGGACAGAATGTAGAACAATGTCATACATTCACCCCAGTACAAGGATCTGGGCCTACATCCATCGTTTTTTGCACTCCACACCACCCTGGGTTAGACACTGGCTATATGCAAATCAGCTCTGACCCTGTGCCTCATGGGAACAGTCCAGTCCGAACTACCAAGCCATGTCTTTCCCAGACCGGAATCAAGCATCCAAGGACCGGTTTCTGGCTATCAGCCTTCATCAGCCTGGATAGCTTGACTCCAGTGGTGTGGAGAGCCTGGGACTCACGTCTGAGCATACCCAGCCCACTCGGGGAGAAAATTACAAAAAACACAGTTGATGGACAGAATGTAGAACAATGTCATACATTCACCCCAGTAAAAGGATCTGGGCCTACATCCATCGTTTTTTTGCACTCCACACCACCCTGGGTTAGACACTGGCTATATGCAAATCAGCTCTGACCCTGTGCCTCATGGGAACAGTCCAGTCCGAACAACCAAGCCATGTCTTTCCCAGACCGGAATCAAGCATCCAAGGACCGGTTTCTGGCTATCAGCCTTCATCAGCCTGGATAGCTTGACTCCAGTGGTGTGGAGAGCCTGAGACTCACGTCTGAGCATACCCAGCCCACTCGGGGTGAAAATTGCAAAAAACACAGTTGATGGACAGAATGTAGAACAATGTCATACATTCACCCCAGTACAAGGATCTGGGCCTACATCCATAGTTTTTTTGCACTCCACACCACCCTGGGTTAGACACTGGCTATATGCAAATCAGCTCTGACCCTCTGCCTCATGGGAACAGTCCAGTCCGAACTACCAAGCCATGTCTTTCCCAGACCGGAATCAAGCATCCAAGGACCGGTTCTGGCTATCAGCCTTCATCAGCCTGGAGAGCTTGACTCCAGTGGTGTGGAGAGCCTGGGACTCACGTCTGAGCATACCCAGCCCACTCGGGGGGAAAATTGCAAAAAACACAGTTGATGGACAGAATGTAGAACAATGTCATACATTCACCCCAGTAGAAGGATCTGGGCCTACATCCATCGTTTTTTTGCACTCCACACCACCCTGGGTTAGACACTGGCTATATGCAAATCAGCTCTGACCCTGTGCCTCATGGGAACAGTCCAGTCCGAACTACCAAGCCATGTCTTTCCCAGACCGGAATCAAGCATCCACGGACCGGTTTCTGGCTATCAGCCTTCAGCAGCCTGGATAGCTTGACTCCAGTGGTGTGGAGAGCCTGGGACTCACGTCTGAGCATACCCAGCCCACTCAGGGTGAAAATTGCAAAAAACACAGTTGATGGACAGAATGTAGAACAATGTCATACATTCACCCCAGTACAAGGATCTGGGGCTACATCCATCGTTTTTTTGCACTCCACACCACCCTGAGTTAGACACTGGCTATATGCAAATCAGCTCTGACCCTGTGCCTCATGGGAACAGTCCAGTCCGAACTACCAAGCCATGTCTTTCCCAGACCGGAATCAAGCATCCAAGGACCGGTTTCTGGCTATCAGCCTTCATCAGCCTGGATAGCTTGACTCCAGTGGTGTGGAGAGCCTGGGACTCACGTCTGATCATACCCAGCCCACTCGGGGTGAAAATTGCAAAAAACACAGTTGATGGACAGAATGTAGAACAATGTCATACATTCACCCCAGTACAAGGATCTGGGCCTACATCCATCGTTTTTTTGCACTCCACACCACCCTGGGTTAGACACTGGCTATATGCAAATCAGCTCTGACCTTGTGCCTCATGGGTCAGTCCAGTCCGAACTACCAAGCCATGTCTTTCCCAGACCGGAATCAAGCATCCAAGGACCGGTTTCTGGCTATCAGCCTTCATCAGCCTGGATAGCTTGACTCCAGTGGTGTGGAGAGCCTGGGACTCATGTCTGAGCATACCCAGCCCACTCGGGGTGAAAATTGCAAAAAACACAGTTGATGGACAGAATGTAGAACAATGTCATACATTCACCCCAGTACAAGGATCTGGGCCTACATCCATCGTTTTTTTGCACTCCACACCACCTTGGGTTAGACACTGGCTATATGCAAATCAGCTCTGACCCTGTGCCTCATGGGAACAGTCCAGTCCGAACTACCAAGCCATGTCTTTCCCAGACCGGAATCAAGCATCCAAGGACCGGTTTCTGGCTATCAGCCTGGATAGCTTGACTCCAGTGGTGTGGAGAGCCTGGGACTCACGTCTGAGCATACCCAGCCCACTCAGGGTGAAAATTGCAAAAAACACAGTTGATGGACAGAATGTAGAACAATGTCATACATTCACCCCAGTACAAGGATCTGGGGCTACATCCATCGTTTTTTTGCACTCCACACCACCCTGGGTTAGACACTGGCTATATGCAAATCAGCTCTGACCCTGTGCCTCATGGGAACAGTCCAGTCCGAACTACCAAACCATGTCTTTCCCAGACCGGAATCAAGCATCCAAGGACCTGGGGGCAACACTTCACTTGGCGGCCCCTTTTCTTGGGCGTCTGTAAAGGGAACAAAGCTCTGCAGCAATTCTACTTCTTGGCTCGAGATTCCTTCGTGGTTTCGCAAATCAAAGGGCAAAGGGAGCGGCAGGCGTTTCAGGTGGCTGATATGGATCCAGTGCTTGCGTCCATGCACTTTCACCGCCGACCTCGTTGCAAGGATGATTTGGTAGGGTTCGGATCACTTCGGTTCCAAACTCGATTTCCGTTGATAATTCCTCACCAGGACCCACTGGCCCGCTTCCAACCGATGACCAGGACCCTCTGGTAGAGGCCGCAATGTCTCGGATACCTGTTGATGAGTGGAACGCAGATCTTTAGTCAAGGCATACAAATAGTCTGTCATCAAAGGATAATCAATATCTCTAAAGGATCTCGGTCTAGGAACTCCCCACACGTTAGCAGGACGGCCAAAAATGACTTCATAAGGTGATAACCCCGTCCTCTTGTGTGGAGTTGTTCTCAGGGACAATAACGCTAAAGGGAGTGCATCGGGCCACTTTAATTCAGTACTGGCACAAATTTTGGCCATCTTTAATTTCAACGTGCCGTTATATTTCTCAACAAGACCAGCTGACTGGGGGTGCCTAGCTGCATGAAATGTTTGCTTAATCTGTAAACCATCGCAAACACTTTGAACCAACAAGGAGTTAAAATGTGTTCCATTATCAGACCAGATAATCCGGGGCAAACAATATCGTGGGAAATATTCCTTAACCAAGGCTTTCGCAGTTGCAACCGCAGTGGCTTCCTTGGTGGGGTAGGCTTCGACCCATTTACTGAAAGCACAAACCACCACCAATACATATTTCAAATTGTTCACTCGTTCCATTTGTATATAATCAATTTGTATAACCTCAAAAGGCAGGGACGGTGGTGCAAAATTTCCACTCAGGACAAATTCTCTACCCCCGGGGTTGTAACGTAAACACACAGGGCAATATTTGACTACATGTACCGCAGTCTTAGGAATATTGGGATTATTCCAGACTGGGTCCAATACGGCACAAATACCTTTTGCTCCTATGTGGGCTGGGCCAAGAGCCATGGTCACTACTGCATATACCAATGCATTAGGGAGTAACCATCGCTGCTTCTCAGTCCGATCTATCCAACACTCATTTTTGTCTAATCTCCCTACTTCCTGTTCCCATCTCTGCATCTCGTCTATTGTATCTTCTTTTGCACTTCTTTTACACTTTCAATGGTATTATCAAACACAGATGTTTCCGCCACCCACCGAGCTGAAGCACTAGGAAACATGGGAGTCATTTTAGTTTGAGCTGTTTCTTTAGCTACAGAGTCAGCAAAAGCGTTTCCTTTTCCAGTAGAATCAATGACTTTTTTGTGAGCACTGCATTTAATAATGGCTACTTTTTCTGGTAGTGTCAAAGCAAACAACAGTCGATCAATTAACGGTCCATGTTGAATTTTCTGACCATGTGTAGTAAAGAAACCCCTCTCCCTCCACAGCCTCCCGAAACTATGGGCAACGCCAAAGGCGTACTGGCTGTCCGTGAAAATATTTACCCTTAGTCCTTCACTCAATTCACATGCTCGTAACAAGGCTATTAGTTCAGCTGCTTGGGCTGAGTGATGAGAGATCCTAGCGGTTTCCACCACTGTTTTCAAAGTTGTAATTGCATATGCAGCTGTTGCAGTACCATCTGGCAATTTAAAACAGGAACCATCTTGGGGTTCTGATAAAGGGGTGTCAGTAAGATTTACACGTCCCTTTGTCTCTTCTTCAGTTCTAAAGATACAATAATGGGTATCATCCTTTTTATCATCAGAAGGAAGAGGCAGTAATGTTGCTGGATTTAATGTTGCACATCTTTTAATCGTAATATGCGGTGCAAATAATGTTAATTCGTATCCTGTTAAGCGAGCCCTTGTAAGGTGCTGGGTCTTAGTTCTATTTAACAGAATATCCACAGCATGCGGTACCATGACTGTGAGATCTGTGTTCAAGACTATACCCTCCGATTGTCGGATAGCCACCGCTACTGCTGCAGTGGCCCTCAGACAACTCGGCAGGGCCCGTGCAACAATATCCAAGACTGAGGAGAAGAATGCACAGGGTCTCTGTTTTCCGCCGAAACCCTGTGTTAACACTGAAAGCGAACAACCGTCAACCTCATGCACATAAAGTGAAAAAGGCTTCCGCTAATCCGGGGTACCCAAGACAGGTGCAGAACATAAAGCAGATTTCAAAGAGTCAAAAGCTTCCTGACACTCATCCGTCCAGGGTAGGGGTTCATGCACATCTTTGGTAGTCAAATACAACAAAGGTTTAGAGAGAAGTGAATAGTTAGGAATTCATTGGCGACAGTAAGAGGTTATGCCAAGAAAAACACGAACATCACGTTGGGTACGAGGTTCAGACATATTAGTAATTACAGATATTCTCTCTGGAGTCAATCTTCTCCCCGCTTTCGACAGTAAGTGGCCAAAGTAGGTCACTTCCTGTCGACAATATTGAAATTTAGAAAGGGAGACTTTATTCCCTTTTTCAGCCAAATGGTTCAACAGCGTAACCGTTGCTTCTTTACAGCCTTCCTCCGTATCGGAGGCCAACAAAATGTCATCCACATACTGGATAATTGAATTTCCTGCTGGTAAAATTAATTCATCGAGGACTGCTTTCAAGGCCTGACTATATATGCTAGGACTCTCTGTATAGCCTTGGGGTGCACGCGTAAATCTAAAGCTTCGGCCTACCTAATGAGAATCCGAAGATATGTCTGCTATCAGGATGAATCGGAATGCTGAAGAAAGCATTCTTCAGGTCGATTACTGAAAAATACTTTGCGGTGGGAGGAATCATTGTAAGAATCGCCGTAATATCTGGTACCACTGGGTACTGTGGGACCACTATTTTGTTGACCTCTCGAAGGTCAATTACAAAACGATATGCAGTTTTATAATCTGGGGCAACATCAATCGGTGTCTTTTTCAGAATCGGCAAAATAGGGCTGTTACAAACATTAGCTGCTGTTTCTTCCACCACCCCTCTTTCAACGAGGTCACATATAATGTGCATCAAGGCCTGTTCACCTTCTGGTGAAATCTTATACTGCGGAATGCGAGGCAGCTGGGCGTTTAGTTTCAAGGTTATTGACACAGGGGCTATTCTTAACAGACCAACATCAGTGTCCCCTGTAGCCCACAGTGTCCGGGGAATTGTAGAAAACTCAGGGGGTAGTGTTTCATTTTTAGCAAAGTACTGAGCAATTTTCACAGGTGGTTTCTGCATAGTCAGAAAAACACCATCAGGGGAACAATAAATACGTGCATGTAATTTCTTCAAAATATCTAAACCCAAAAGATTTTCACCACAATTAGAGGTCAAGAGAAAAGGCGTATGCATAGAAATAGGGCCTATGGTAAAAGGCAGAGGTTTCGAAACGGGGCTTACCACCGGTATTCCAGAGAATCCTACTGATACATTGTTTTGGCCAGACAGAGCAGCCCCTGGGACCAGCGTGTGGGCAACCGAACTATTCATCGCCCCAGTATCCACTAAAAACTTTCCCGATGTACCCAACAATTCCCTTTCTACATAAGGTTCTTCTTGGTCAACTGGTACTGTAATATGGCCCCCGCTCTGTCCATGGCTGTCTCATGCATAATCCTGTCCATCATACCTGTCATCCTGATAAGTTTCATTGTAGTACTGTCTGTTCTGGGGGTCATCGAAATAATTCTTTCGCGGACCCTCAGACTGCGAGTCCTCCCGTCGTATACTATTTCGGTCTATGTTCCCTCGACCCCTTCCTCGTCCTCTACTGGATCCGTTCCTGGCCTGCAACAGAGGGCAATCCGCCCTCCAATGTCCTTCCTGTTTACAATAGGAACATTGATTTATCCCAATATTCGGAGGTCCTCCTCTACCTCTACCCGCCATTGTACCTCTCTGAAAGGAGCCACGCACTCCGCGCCCTGAATTGTGTCCTCGGCTTACTTGCTGAAGTAGCACTCTCGTTTTTAGATCCTTAGTCTTCTTCTCTGACTTTTCCTTACTCTCATTTTCACGATGCTCATAATATTGGGCCATGCTGAGGATGACGGAAGGAGCAGCCGTAGTCCAGGTACTCTCAGCCGACTGGAGACGGGACATAACTTCCGGGAGTAAATTTGTAACAAATCTATTCACAAATAAGCGTACGCCTCCCTCAGTAGAGAGGTCCTGGCCGCTAAAATCTATGAAAACTTTCTCGAACCTAGTAAAGAAATCTGACACACTCTCGTCCTTTTTCTGTCTACATGCGGTCAGTTTATCCCAATCGACTTTTCTAGGAGGGAGAAGAGTCTTCATGTAGGTGACAATTTTATCCGGTACTGCTAATATTTCATTCCGGGGGTTTTCACCTGGCTTTCGTTCCTTATCCCAATTTTTCAATTGATCCCATGTTACTCCTAGTTCGGGACATGGTCCGTATCATGTATCTGTCTCCAAATATCTACCGGAATCAGGAGACCAAAAAATAGCTCGATATCAGCTATAGTCATAATGGCGGAATTGGCGGCTTCGGTCAATTCTTTATAATAAGCTGTAGGATTTTTACGGGGGTCAGGGAGCTGGGCTTTTAACGTAGGGACCTCACTTCGTTTCCAAGGGGTGTAGACCCATTGTTCCTGAAGTCTAGCATCCACTCGTGCTCTTGTGACATTGTCCCCGTTATCCCTTATTTCAGGTAGTTCCGGGAAGAAAAGAGGATGCACCTCTCTCATGGGGTGCTGCGCTCCCCATTCGGCACTCTTTCGGCAGTGGCGGCTGGTGAATTTTGAAAGTGGTGAGCGGATAATCGTACCCTAGTACAACGTGCGAGCGAGCGTAGCGAGCGAGCCCGAACTGAAAAAGGAGGGTGCGGGGGGTTCTCCCCCCGCAAGAAAAATTTGCAAAAAATTGATTCAAATGGTGGTTTTTACACCACATATTTACTGCAAATTGTTGCGAAAACAGGATCTAAACATAGCATTTTAAAGCACAAGTGTGAAGAAAATATTAGAAACATATCAAAAATGTGCCCAATACTCTAACAGGTCTGCTTGCAAAATGACCACCAAGCCAAGCACATACAACCAATGGAACCAGGACCTTTAAATGTTTTCTACCCGTAACACATCTCTGCCTCTTTACTGTATTGGTTGTTGAAGTCATCAAGGCTCACACGAGAGCCGAGGCCAGTGCAGCCCAGTGGAATCTGCACACACATCTTATCTGCCGCTACCCCTCTGCTGATGCCACTGGTACCCCACTCCACCCACCTGTCATTAGTGATGCCCAAAGTGCGAACTGCATATCCTGAAGGCAATAGTGGTACGGAAAGCACGCCTGCTCAAGAAAATGCACAACACACCTGTCTCTTATAGACCCAGCAGGATATGTGTAGTGCTTTTTCTACTAACATGGCTTACTACCTCTCTAATTACTAAACCATGGTACTCGTATTGAAGCTGCAAACTTGAGTCGGCACCTCTTTCTTGGTGTATATAGAAGGCTGACTTGCACTTAGCAGCACATCCCGAACAAGTGTGTGGAGATATTCTGGACCGAGAAAAGGTGAAGTTGGCCCGGTACTACCTCCACTAAGCAGTCCACCACACCAGTTTCCAAGGTTACCACATAACCCTCCTTGTGGCAAATGATGAATTTGTGTCAGCGATGTGGCAGCTCGTCCAAGTTGGTGGCTGGAGGCTGTTTGTGCAAGCTGTAGGTGAGGGAGAGAGGTGCCCCCCTTTGGGGTTGGTGGGCCAGGCCTGTTGATCTTTGTCCAACTATTCCTTTCTTTACCATTCCGGACCAGCCACGTGCATGCCTGACAGTCCTGCAATGCACATGAAATCCTGTGAGTGGAGTGCAAGAAGCACGCACATTAAGGTGCAAGAGAAGTCCATCTGCCGGTGTCAGGGAGCTGTTTGTGCACCTCTTGCCTCCTCATCAGGGCTGCTGCTCGTGAAGACAAGGAAATACGCCCAAAGATTTACAATTAAGGGCCGAAGAGCTGTGCATCCATGGAGCCTTCTATGTGTCAGGCTCTTGTTGTGGAATTCCAACTACACTGAGTGGAGAGGGGAGGTGGCAGTACCCCACCTACAGAATTGGAAATATAAATGCCATCCATGGTGCTCAGTACCTTCTCTCTCATTACCACAGTGCAGGGCAGTAGCAGGTCTATACAGAGTATGGTAATCAGGCAGTGCCAGAAGATTCGATATTTCAGGTCAGTGTGTGGACCATCTTTTCTGCTTTTTGTGGGCCTGCTTTAGAGTCGGGTGACACATTTTTTACTGTTGATTTCTCTGGTATCAAACAATGCCTGCAGCAAGCAACAATGCATGAAGTCCACTATACCTTGCAAAACACCTACACTATACTGCTTGTCTTAACAAGTTAAAAACTGCCCCAATTTGAAAAGGTGGGACATTTTCTTAGCTACCTAATTCAGTGACGGGGACCAACTTTATTTTGGTGCCCGGGCCTATTTTCTATAACAGTCTGTAAAGTCTTGTGTAGGTGCCATTTCCCACCTGCATTACCTTTTCAAAAGGCCTGACTGTTCTTGTCCCGTAATGTATGTAAATGCCACTACTTTCTTGGGAGAGGAAAGGTAGTTAAGACAGGGCAACAGATGAGCGCTGCTAGGCAGGAAGGAAAAGAAGGAGGGGGCAAGCGTTGGGGTTACTGAAAAGAAGGATAGAGAGACACAGAGATGGAGAAAGCTATCTACAGGAAGAAAAGAAAGGGAAATGGAAGTCTAAGGTGTAAGGAACAAAAACAGGAGGGGAGAAGGGTATATGAAGACAAGAGAAACGCAGGTAGGGAAAAGAAAGACGGATAAAGAAAATAGAGCAGAGTAGAGACAAGGGAAAAGTGAAGAAAGAAGGCCAAAAAAACAGAGAAATGGAAAAGAGACGGGAGCGAGAGAAAGGGAAAGAAAACTGGCACGAGAGAAAAGGGGAAAATAACTGGTGGAGGAATTAGTGGAGAAAAATATTAGAGGGATAAAAGACCAAAAAGGATCAGGAACGATATAGACTTTGGAGAAAAAGGAGCAGAAGAAGGAACATGCCAAATACATTTCTGTGATTCCCATATGAGCCATAAGACCGGTATTTTGGTTTCTCTCTGAGATGTAATTTAATCCAGATAAATGGCACAGCAACTGACATACACCAAAAGCCTGTCAATTTGATTGGCTTTGTCACTGGGTGCTAGCTGTTTAAGATAAATGAGTGACAACAATGATTTCTTATAAATAATTAACATTGGAAATGTTTAAATTCTGAAATAGTGAGTCTGTGAAATAAATAGCATTGAGGCCTGTGGAAGGAGTTTTGGCCTTCAATCATGTGTGCTTTATGTTAGATATGTATCCTCTTTTCCCTGCATATCTTGTCCATCTGCACATCTTCAACCCCCTCTCTTTCCTCTTCAGCATCCTCTTTTCACTCTTCCCCGAATGTCCTTCCTCGCGTCTCTGTCACTTCACCGCCCAACATGCACTGCACTCCCTCAAATGTAAGCACTTTCATTTCTCTTACTTTTGCCTTGCATATATTTTGACATCAGTGTACCCCCTTCACACACCTATCCACAGAATTTCAGTTGAAAATGGAATACACAAACATTATTCTGTGTGCTCTGCAGAGAGGCCAACCCACTGACAGGCACTTTGTCTGGCTTCAGCCTTGGCGCCTGAGCGCTCAATGAAAGCCCCTCATAATTACCTGGCATGGCTCAAGCTTCAAAGTGTGCAGAGAAAAAAATACAGATACACAACAACATTATAAAATAGCTAACTCATTGGGAATGCAAGATTAAGCAAAGCATGTAAAATAAGATAGGAACAAAATCGCTGAAATGCATTCCCTCGACAATTTTAACATTCATGGTTTGCAAGTCAATCAGTATTTTTGACATCAGTGTTAACTTAGGGGCATGCTAAGTTCACTAAGTGAGCTTATTAAAATATAAGAAAGAATCAGTATGATTTAAACCTTAAGTGCACAACAGATGCTAAGTATTACCATAAATATTTCTTAATGTGTTTTTCATGTCCCTGCTGTCCTCTAGTTTATTTGGCATTGCATATGTTTTGGTTGTTTGGGCTTGCACTGTTAGTTGTAATACAAGAGTGTGCACCGGTGGTTGTAACACCAGGGTGTCCAATGGAGTGTGTAATACAACGGTATGCACTGGTGGGTGTGATACAAGGGCGTGCACTTGTGGGTGTAAAATAAGGGCGTGCACTGGTGGGTGTAATACAAGGCATACACTAGTGGGTGTAATACAAGGGGGTGCACAGGTGGGTGCAATGCAAGGACGTGCACTGGGTGGGTGAATGCAAAGGTATGCACTGGTGAGTGCAATGAAAGGGTGTGCACTGGTAGGTGTAATACAAAGGTGTGCACTGGTAGGTGTAATACAAGGGTCTCTTGTGCCTCTGGATGTTGTGGTTTTGAGTTAATACTGGGCGATGCTGGCATATGGTATTGATCTGTCTGACGCAGTCTAGACATGGCGGTCTTTTTTTCATGCAAGCTCTGGGGAGCTCACATATGGTGTTAGTTGATTCAATTTAAACTTGATGAATGTCCCACAATTAAGATATATGAATTTGTCTTTAAACTATTGCCTGTAGTTGACAGCACATCAATGATTAACTCACACCGTACTTTATGTACAAGAGTAAGATAAACAACTATTTTCGAACTTGAATCAAAAATATTGGAATGCTCTATGTGAGCACCAGTGACATGACCTACTTTGAAGCAGAAGGAATGTACCTTCATAATTGCAATATGAAAGTGTTTAATAACGCTTCACTTAGCCCTTTTCACAGTTAAACAAAACATCAGCAGCCATACACACTAAGATTGGTGGACTTACACACAAAAACACACTCTCAAACCGTTACACACATCAGCACTGTTTACACAGCCAGCACTCATTTAGTCTACTGCATGGCTGACTTGTTTCTCTCTCAACTGACTGCAGCATGGAGCGCGACACCAGGTATGACAATGATCTTCCAACCACTACAAATCACAGAGCAGTGTGACCCACGGTGTCATACTCCCTGCTGTAGCCACTTAAAGACCCAGCCGGCCCTTACAAAAATCCCAAGAGCCCATATGCACAGTAACGTCACCCAAGCCCCTTACAAATCCAACTAGTAATAAAAAGATAATAATGGAGGTTTCGAGCATGCATACCCAGCCTACAGAGTTCACCCACCCCAACAAAGTCTCCGATCCGCCTCCTGCCTTTCCCAGCTCTCTATGGTCATGAGATCTGTTGACTCTGCCCTGAACCACAGCCGTCAGCACCCAATGTTGGCCTCGGATGACAACTTATTAATTACTAACAAGTAACAACATGCGCCTTTCAAAAAGGATTTCACACGTGCTTTCAATTTGGCAACTAAATGCTAGCTACAGTTTATCGCCCCTTAAATACCTGACACGAGGGCACGAACACAGTTCAGCACTACTAATTACTTTTAAAGCTCGATCATTTCGAACACCTTATAAATATGTACATTTTAATTTTCACTCACCGGAGGTGCAAGGAATCATGACGCAGCTTTTTTTTTTCACGTTAACCCATTCTTGTTTCATTGGTCACAGGGCAGGGAAGGGAGGGGTTAACATTACAGTGAGGCTTCATGAACTATGATTGACGTGTAGCCCTGGCCTCTGCAGAGCTGAAGCAGACAGCGCCCAGGGCTAACTCTATCGGCAGGGGAGGTCCTTCAGCAAGGACTTCAATGTATTTGCCGAGGTGCTGACGTCACACGCCTCAGGGCTGTGAGCTCCTCAGCCGGCAATTCTAGGATTGGTGGCGCATGCTGAGAGTGCATGATTTGTGCCTGCCAGGTTTATGGCAGGCACAAATCATGCACTCTGAGCATGCGCCACCAATCCTAGATTTGCCCGGCTGACGAGCTCACAGCCCTGAAGCAGGTTACTTGCAGGAATATATTTACTCTTAATTGTAAAGTAAAAAGCACAACTACGGGGCAGAAAAAGGACGAGGACGTAGCCACTCCGCCCATATAAAAGAACCGCCACTGTCTTTCGGTGCATCCGTTCCCGATAATTCAAAAGCGTTGTCACATTCTGATATAGTTCCTCAATTTGGAGATGGAATTTATGAGCATGATCCCTGATGTCACGCAGTATTTAAGGAGGCAATCCTTCCTCAAAAAACTGTTCCCATAATGAAATCAATCGGATCGCCATGCTCTCTAGAGCCAGCTGCTGTGCAACGGGTTCAAAATCCTTCATGGTACTCCAAATATCCTCCAAAGTATAAATAGGATTCCGCATCCACTGGGACGCCTGAATTATAATAGCTCTCCTCTCCTCCTGTCCCAACAGCGACCGAGTGAAAGCTCGTTGATCACTCAAGTCAGACAGCGGTCGTTTGGGCGTGGCACACGGACTAATTGTATTTCGGAGATCTAAAGTAGTCTGAGTCGGGGGGGAGAGAAACACAGGGTGCAAGGGAGAAGGGACAGCCGCGTCCGGCTGAAGGGATATTAAGGGTGAGGTAGTTGGTCGAAGAGAAGGAGGGGAAAACGGAACATCATGTCCCGATCTGCCAACGGGGGCCGTGGCGACCGACCCTATCTGTGGTTTGGCGGCCGAGACAGCTCCCGTCTGATCAACTCGTAACAAAGGTACGGCTGGATACAAGCCTTGCGGGGCATAAGGAGGAGGTGGTCGGGCTTCCAGCAATTCTTCTAATTCATCTCCTGTCTCTCGTCTAGCCACATAGCTTTTATCGGTCTCCAACCGAAACTGTCTATCCATCCGTTCAATATTTTTTTCCATCTTTTCCTTATCATACGCCACTGCTTTCTGAATGACTGTCTGACCCGATTTCACCCTCCCCAGCTTCTCCTCTCGAATTCGTCGTCTTTTTGGTTCCTTCAACCATAAGTTCAAGGAATCAAACATCGACTGACGGCTTTTCTTCATAAATAATTTATTCTGTATATAATTAATCTTTTTCTCATCAAAAGACCCTGTAAGAGGCCATTGTAAATCTGAATTACCTTTAGTATACTTGTTCCAAAGGGTATTAAACAAAATCGGTTGTAGACCATGTTTGACATACATATCGAAACTGGGACTGCCCTCAGGAGGGGCCGGCTGTCTTTCTTCAAGCCGTGTACCTCGCCCACAACAGCACCCAAAACATATTTTGCTAAAACAAGACATTATGATGATACTTACACGTTTTGTCTACACAAAATCTAAAAATACATGCCCATTTGGACGCGTCCCTTTTCACCAGCCACTCATACACTCTTCATTCAATTGTCACAATAAAGTGCTGTAAAACAGTGCAAGGCAAATACTTCTCAGAATCTATTCTATGCAAATGACGTCTTCAAATACGAACAGAGCCCGTCGACTCCTGTTCGGGGAATCGATTCAAAAGAATTCCAGACCAACAAAATCTCACCAAAAGTCGTCAGACTGGTCTGAGAGCACCTGATAGGCGAACCACAAACCCTCTTTCAGGCCATCCCATGGTCCTGTGCTGGTTGGGCCGGGCATCTGGGCACGCAGCTCCAGAACCCTCGCTTACCCAGTTGCTCCCAGGGCTTTCCCGGAGAGGGTTCGGCCGAGCGAGTAACGCCGTACTCCGCTAAGGCATCAGGTGTAATCTCAAATGTTCACCAAACAAGTCCGTGAGGTATACACCCATGCAGCCCCTTCGCCACAACGGTAGATCCTCAGATTCCCTCGTGGTGCGGCTTCCCCGGCCACCTTCAAAAACAGTTAACTGTCATCGAAAAGGGGAACACTTCCTCTGAGCGTTCCTTATCCAATCCAATTACAAATGTCACTCACCTGGTGCACTCAGGTCGATTGTGAATTCTCCACTGCCGACACCTAGACAGACCGACACAGTCTGTTCTTCTCTTGGGTTAAGCCCGTAGGACTCCGGCGTAGGGTCTTCAATAGCTGGGAGGGATACTGGACTCGAGAGTGGAACGGCTTATTCTCTTACCACAAACGGGTGTTTCAAATCAGGATCCTCTTTCTGTCCACCCACTCGGCCAGAACTCCTCCTTGTCCCGTCGCCCCTGTTTACAGGGGGGGGACGACCCTATCGCGGAGTCCCGGTGGAGTCGCCAACTAAAGGAATCAAACAGTGGCGGCTGGTGACATTTGAAAGTGGTGGGGCAGAAACTGCTAATCATACTGCACCGTAGCGAGCGAGCGCAGCGAGCGAGCCAGAACCCCCTAAGGAGGGTTCGGGGGGAATTCCCCCCGCAAAAATTTTGAAAAAATAGTGAAAAAATGGTGCATTTTCAAGCAAATTTGAGAAAGCAGGAAGGTTAATAAGGCAATTGTGAAAGTGCAGGTATTACATTATCAAAGAGCTGTCATATAACATAGGTAGCTCAACCACAGAGCTTTATAACAGCAATCAAAAATACCCTAAGTCCTTGCAGTTAGTAGAAGTTCATAAAGAAGCCATAGCCACTGTGGCTACCTTGAACAATCAACTGCGAATTTTCAACAGCCACAGAGTCCAAATCTGAAACATTGAAGGAATAATCACTCAAAGTCCTCAACTCGATGAGGGCACCATCTCATCTGGCAGTTACCCCACAAATTACTTGATAATGATAAAACAAATGCGATAGGAGACGCTTTGGTTGCTGTAGGTCCTGGACTCAAGTCACAACTTAAATGGTTCTTGGGAGCGTTGTTTATTGGGAATATAGTGGCTAATGTACAAACATTAGACTATCTATTGCATATCGATACCTACCAAATAACATTACTGCCTCCCCCAGCCCAAATGTAATGGTATAGTAAATATGAAAAGGGCTGTTAAAGTTCACAGGAGAGGAAACATCAAGCTCTAGTACCTCAAGCTTAGTACTGGTGAGATCTGGTATGAATTTTGTTATCACCTTAAACAGTTTGTTGAATGGAAGAATAGTTGGGTATGTAGTTGGGAATTTAAGTTGAAGCCAGTAGAGAGAGTGCAAGAGAGAGAGAGTCCCACAGCAGCAACAAAACACGAAGCAATAGGGCCGCTTACTAGGTTGTGGGGTCGGGCACTCCAACACAGGAAGGTCTCCACAGCCAATGACTAAACACTTTTCATAATCCGTTCCAATTCACAGCACATTTTAGGATAATAACATGAAATGTCAGGGGGATACGCACAGTAGGGAGGGATAAAGATACAACCACTTGGATTAAGTGAGCCGCAGAGAGGTACAGTATGCATAAGGTGAAACTGGGATATTTCTTGCATAGCAGTCTGTCAAGAGTCCGATAATGGAGGAGAGCACACGAGCAGCACAGACCAGCAGGGCTCAATACTATGGGTCCCTGCCCCAAGACAGCTTGACAAAGAGTTAATCAGAAGCAGTTGCTTCACCATACTACCCATAAGGTGGGGGTAATTCACTGCTTCAGAACTGGAATGGAACTAAGGTAAATAAATGAGCCTCTCAAACCTAATGCCTAATTGGTAAAGGATGCCTGGCTCTTCTGACAACAGCTAAAAGACAGACCTGATGTTGCAACTCACCATTTCTACGCCTATACTCCATTGATTCTCAAGGCTGATTGCCATAGCCACATTAGTATATGCCACAGAGCACATCGATAGCTCAGCATAATCATGAACTGTTACACCTCCTGGCAATTATAAGTGGCCTTTAGGCCTCTACTGTATGATAATCCCACTCCCAATCAACACAGCTTTATGTCACAACAGCCCCAAAGCTAAACTCACAGTTTCAAAACAAAACACCTCTATGTTCCAGATCAAACCATCTAAACATTTGCCTTAATCAGAGCATCATCAGGTGCACTCATATCTCATGCTCTCATTCAGTGTCACAATTCTTATACAAAACAAAGTTATCAAATGCTAGGGATTAACATTGTTTACAGAAGTACCTAGTTTATGGAGCTGTCGTTCATTCCTGCTTGTCACTGAAGTCCAGCACTTGTTTTATTCCTGCCTGGTGTTGCCTCAAAACCCTGTAACTCCAAAAGCTGAATTTGAAGGTACTCTTGAAGAGGCTGCCCTCTAAGGCTGCCACCCTACTATTCCCAAAGAGCTTCGCTCTGCTTCTGTCTGCCTGTGGTGCCACCTTACAGGGCCCCAAAACCACCTTATTTCTCCAAGGCCCACGGGGTCTACATGTGGGAGACAGAGACAGAGAGAGCGAGAGAAAGAAAGGGAGAGAGTAAAAGTGTGAAGTAGAGCTTCAAACAGGAACAATGGTGAAAGTGAGCAAGAGAGAGAGAGAGAAAGCAAAGGAAAGAGCGGGAGTAGGAGAAAGTGAGTGAGCAAGAGTTGGGGAAGCAGAGTTGAAGAGAGGTTCAGAGAGAGAGAGAGACTGATGGAGAAAGATTCAGATGAGAAAAAAATAGAGTTGCCAAGATACGGTGAACGAGCCCCCAAAAAAGATTGAGTTAGCCTCAGATGTAGAAGAAGAGAGTAAAATGCAAACAGACAGTGAGACGTGCACATCCATATCAGGTATAGGAATAACGCATAGTGTACCAGGCGTGGATAATGCATTCTTAAAAATAAAAGCTCAGAGGGGAAGAAAATGTATTATGTCTGGGAGAGAACACACAAAGAATTAAACAGTGAAAAACAAAAATTTTGAAGAAAAGAGTGGCCAAATGTTGCATTTTCAAGCAAATTTGGTAAAGCAAGAAGGTAATAAAGCAATTGTGAAAGTGCAGTTATTACATTAAACAGGACTAAACACCTTTTTTCTGCAAAATGTCTGTAATAGACTAGTCTCCCACATGAAAAAGAAATGTCTAGAAAACGATATTCAAAAAATTCTGTTTATGGAGGTCATCGGGGCAAGACTGCAGAATAGAGCTGGCCAACTCTCTGTGCACCTCTCTTTGAAAAACATACACTCTGCGTGCCAGCAGGGCCTCGATTCAGAAACATTTCTATCTACAAATGTTCAGTCTCTGAAGCTAGGCACTGCTGGCACGCAGTGTGTACGATTGTCAGAGGTACGTGGCAGGGGCTAGCTTCAGAAACTTAACATTTCTTATACACCATGCAGGCTGCAAATGCGAGTTTGCTAAAGTCTCGTGCTCGGCCAGCATTCATCCTCCATGAGGGCTCCTTAAACAGACACACTCCACTTATCACTGCAATTAGGTCTTTCTTTTCCACTTGAACTAAAGGCACATCCACTTTTTTCCATAATCAGCTTTTGCCTCGACCTTACTATTGCCGCTTGTCAGATGGTCGTGTTAAATCCATCTTTATCTACTGCCCATTCCAGCTCATGGCATGCTCCTTCAGCCCTACCTTCCACGCGTGGTGCTCCTGTTTTTCCATGAGACAACTTTACTGCTGATAGGCAATGGCGCAGCTTTTATACTGCCTGGAAAAAGAATCTGTAGTAACACACAGGAAGCATGGTATAATCCACCCATTATGTACACTATTAAAACAAAGCCTCCCAGCAAAAAAAAAGCCTTTTAAAAAACAATTTTACTCCTTCAGGATGCACAGTGTAGCACTTGAATTTTCGTGCCTGGAGAAAGTGACAGCTCTATAACTGATACAATCATTCTGTCCAACAGAAAGCATTTGCTGCTTGGATCCCGTGCTTAGCTATGATCCATATATTTATACAGTTTCCTCCTCAACCTGCAGTCACGGCAAAAATAACTAGCCCATGCAGAACTACATTTTTATACATATTTTTCAAAGCACTGCTTTCCTCGCAGAACATTTCACTACCAGTGACATCACACAGCTGGGTCCTTACCAAGGCTGCACATCCCACCCCTTAAAGTACAATAATCTGCATAAACTAGAATCATTGAGGGAAAACAAACCATGTGACACCATGTTAATTTTTAAATAATTCTCTCTGTGGTATTTTAGAACAAGTCATTGCGTGCAGGTTTGTGTAACTGTGCAGTGCTATTTACATTCCACTCGCACAAGAAACGGAACTAATAAGCTCTCTGATTTGTACAATTAACTTTCTCACACCTGTGGCATCCATACCGTTCAGACAGCAGCCGCCGTCAGCGGATGTCTACTTCTCTAACTATTCCTAAGCCCGGCAGAATCACGGTTCTTTCCGTCTTCTGCGGGTTACCTCTCACCAGTTTGCCTCATATCTGGAAACCTCTGAAAAGGTCAGATTTTCAGACTCGCTTGTAATTAGAGTGGCATAACTTGAAGCAACAACTATGTACATACATATACACCTTGATATGATCAGCGTGGATTCCCGTAGCACTATGGGCTGGAAACGCCTTGCAAACTTAGGCGACAAACTCTGTGCTGGACGTGTCTCCATTAAAACAGAGAGCGTCCCGTGTGCCATTTGAACAATTAGCCCAGGCCGGTCTGGCTCCCAACAACCACTGTGGTCTCATGGATCATCGCCTGTGCCCATCTGTTTATGTGAGGCTTGAGCGAGCCTCTGGTGTTGTCAGGCCCACTCCCATTACATTACCGGCGCACGCAGACTGGGGCCTTCATATTATTCTACTCAATCTGCAGCATATAGCACATTTTTGAGTCAGCCTAAGCACGTGACGGTCGTGAGCTGTGAAATCAATGTGTATGTGTTGTTTGTTTATTATTGTGATTTTCACACTGCGCACGCAGACTGGGGCCTTCATGTTATATTCTCCGCATAATGCATATTGCACATTTGTTTGAGTTAGCGGCAGCCAGACTCTGCATTTGCACACTGAAGGTTCACGTGACCTGTGAACTGACGGTGTTTTATTGTGATTTTCAGACTTTATCAGTTAATCTCATGAGGCCATCCATGCCACCCCCACCCCCACCCACACACGCACTGCGCACACGCACTCTACTGAAGTTCAGTACTGCTGTACACAGTCACTGTTTAAAAAAAAAACTTATGTTTTAGGAAGAGAGTCAGTGTCACACTGAGTCCGTCACGACTCACTCGAGAAGACAAGATAGAAGAACTCAGAAGACCCTCACTGCAGCAGGCAAGAGTCACGAGGTCTCTACCGCGCTCAGTCACTCTCCTCGTCGTGACTGACGTAGTTGATGTTGTGTTATATGGGCTGCACGCCAGGCGCAGTGACGTGCCCACAGCGCCCAATCACCACTACATGGCTTCACATGTGATTGGCCATCATCCTGATGTGTGCGTGGTAACTCAGCCAATCCTGGCGCAGCATCAACAGTGCCACTGCGTCAGGATTGGCTTACGAGCAGGGCTAATATTGCCCATAATGAGACCCGGGGGAGCCGGGTCCCTGCCTATCTTACTGCTAGTGGGGGAGGAGGAGGGAAGGTACTGCAGCGTGTGTGCGCATGCGTGGGCAAGTCTTAAAAATGACTAGTCCAAAATGCGCACACTGCTGCTGCCCTGGCTGCCATCCTTCTGCTCAGCGCACACGCACGCAGCCACGCAGCCTGTCATCCCTCACTGCACACTGCCGCAGGCCCGCCCCCACCCTTCTGCGATGATGAGGTCAGCCAGGTCCGATCCGATCAGATTCAGTCATGATTCTGTCGTGCTGCTACATGGACTGGACCGATAATTAAATAGATTGAATGCCTGCACAGGGACGGCCGTCCTGGCTAGTGGGGCAACGCCCCAACGCCCCCAATGGACGCACCGCCACTGGAATCAAATTAAATGCTAATGGACTATACTCACCAATAGCCCATATACCAATATCAGTAATAATAATTCAGTCGCAATGGAGAAGGTTCAATCGTTTATTCATCAAATACAAGCCCTGACAGGGGAGCCTCAGTCTACACGACCCTCGGAGGTGCGCAGAGGAGACTGACTTCACACAATTAGTACAAAGCATATATACGTTTCTCACATAGCACGATGTCACCCTAGAAGGAAAGATACAACTTGTCAGTGAGCCAAAGGGAATACCCATGTATGGCACAATTGATTACAAATAGCCTAGGCTTTAGCTATTCCGGGGGCAGGTCAGTAAGGTGCCTCCCTGCCTATCTGTAGCCCGGGGAGTACAGGAACGGGCTCTGCTAGAATGTGCGCATCCCACAAGAAGGGCAGGTGTGACCTTGGGTTTCCCTGAGCTTCAGACTAACGAGTGAAATGGATGGCCGAGTCAGCCACCACAGAATCATGCGAAAAACATAATCACGTGGTTTCAGGGAAACAGTGCTTGCACACGGAGAAACGAAACAAAATGGCTCCGAACATGTCAATAGGTGCAAGCGAGCTAAAAGTGAATTATCGGTTAATATGTTAACTATAAAGAACCCCTCAATATATATATAATCATATGGTTATGAGGTTATATTGTATATATTAGGCCAATAATATGTACTTATCGAATTCAGATCCCATCAAGTACCATATCTTCTCTTTTGCTGTGTCTTAAATCAGTAGGCAAATAATATTTGGTGACTCCTGGGACCAAATGAACTTTGACTCTTGCAATTTTATTTTAAATTCACAGTCTTCATCCTCCATTTGAATTGCCACGACATCCGTTGTGCAATAAATCTGCAGTTCATTTTGCAGAGAAGATCTCTATTTAATAGGTTTTTAGAACATAAATAATCACAAATTTTAAAAACATGATCATTCTCAGTTGGCCAGTTTTACGGGGACATTTGCAGAAACCTGATTAGTTATTCATTTATTACTGATCCAACTACTTGAACGTAGCTTTGAACCTCCACTGGACACCCAGTAGAGCGGGTAGCACCGGCACAGATCAACAGGCATTGGAAATGCAATAGGTCTCGCATTAGGAAAGTTTGAGCTATTTGTCTTGTAAATGACAATTTTTTTTATTTGTGTTGGTTTTGAAAATAGCTAAATTAATAGCTTTGTCATTTACAATGCCAATAGTTATAACTTTCACAAATGTGACACCGATAGCATTTGTAATGCAATGTGTTGTATTTACGTGACTTACATGTATTGATATTACAAATAACAATGTCTTTTAATGTTTTTAATTAATTAATACTTAAATGAAAGTTATTGTAATTTCTAATGGCAATAGCTTAAACTTTTGTAAATAACTTTTGTTAAGATTATGTTCAGTGTATTTTATTGTGACGAAAATCCAAGAACAGAAGTGAAATATTAACATTTTTTTGTTACATTTGTAATAAAGCTTGAAACATTGAGAGAACATATTTGAACCAGTTGTTGAATGGTTGCACAGATTGATGCTGTGGTGGCGCTGAGTGATGTTGTGGTGCCCCTGAGTGATGCTGTGGTGGTGCTGAGTGATGCTGTATGCTATGCTGTTTTGTTTTGCTTTCCTATGTTTTGTTTTGGTATGCTATGCAATGTTTTGCTATCCTATGCTTTTGATTTGTTATGCTATGCTATGCTGTGTTTTGTTATGCCATGCTATGTTTTGTTATGCTATGCTATGTTTTGCTATTCTATGCTTTTTTATGCTATGGTGTGTTTTATTATGCTATGCTTTGTTTTGCTATGTTATGTTTTGTTATGCTATGCTATGGTTTGTTGTGTTTGGTATGCTATGCTTTGCTATGCTATTATATGTTTTTCTATGCTATGTTTAGTTGTGTTTTGTTAAGCTATGTTTTGTTGTGTTTTGCTATGTTTTTTTATGCTGTGTTGTGTTTTGTTATGCTGTTTTGTTATGTTATGCTATGTTTTGTTATACTATGCTATGTTTTGTTATGCTATGCTATGTTTTGTTTTGCTATCCTGTGCTTTGTTTTATTATGATATGCTATGTTAAGTTTTGCTATCCTATGCTTTGTTTTGTTATGCTACGCTATGTTTTGTTGTGTTTTGCTATGCTATGTTTTGTTATGTTATGTTTTGTTATGTTATGCTATGTTTTGTTATGTTATGCTATGTTTCGTTCTGCTATGTTTTGTTGTGTTTTGTTATGCTATGCTTTGTTGTGTTTTGCTATGCTATGTTTTGTTTTGTTATGCTATGTTTTGTTTTGCTATCCTATGCTTTGTTTTGTTATCCTATGCTTTGTTTTGTTATGCTATGTTTTGCTATCCTATGCTTTTTTATTGTTATGCTATGCTGTGTATTGTTAATCTATGCTTTGTTTTGTTATGCTATGCTGGTGAGGGTGTGTGAGGGTGAGTGAGAGTGAAGGTGAGTGAGAGTGAGGGTGAGTGAGAGTGAGGGTGTGTGAGGGTGTATGAGGGTGTATGAGGGTTGTGAGGGGGTGTGAGGGTGAGTGAGGGAGTGTGTGGGTGTGTGAGGATGAGGGGGGGTGAGGGTGAGAGGGCGTGAGGGCGAGGGCGTGTGAGGGCGTGTGAGGGTGTGTGAGGATGAGAGGGGGTGTGAGGGTGAGGGGGGTGAGGGTGAGGGGGTGAGGGTGAGGGTGTGTGAGGGTGAGGGGGTGAGGGTGAGGGGGTGTTAGGGTGAGGGTGTGTGAGGGTGAAGGTGTGTGAGGGTGAGGGTGTGTGAGGGTGAAGGGGTGAGAGGTTGAGAGGGTGTGAGGGTGAGGGGGTGTGAGGGTGTGTGAGAGGGAGGGGGTGTGAGGGGAAGTGAGGATGAGGGTGTGTGAGGGTGTCTGAGTTTATAATATCCACCAGACACAAGACCTCACGTACAATTGTTGGTAATCTGCACCAAAAAACAACTCAAAAAAGATCACGAATGCACGCCATCGGCAAACTGAGCAATATTACTGGACGAACGTCTGGCTGGGCGCAGCAACAACTTTCCACAACCACAGTAGTCCTATCAGCGACGCTCCAGAGAACTGCATGCCACGCACCAGACTTCAAACACGCCCAAGCAGCTGGTTTCAGCTGCACCACCCACACAGGTTTCAGTGCTAGGTTAACACTGTTTATTAGTTCGGAGTTTTCATTCGAACAATGTGACTCTAAAGCACAGGTCGGCAGAAGGGAACAGTAGACGCTTATTCAGTACTGGCAGATTAATTATGGAAGGAATTCGCCCATGCAGAACAAGGACAGTTTGTTCAAACTAACAAAATAATCAAAAAACAAATACTGCTCACAGCGGAAAAACAAAATAAAGTTACAAATGAACAGTCAGCATAATATGGGCAAAACAGTCCAAACAGGAAGTACAGTTTATTAAATATAAATAAACTCTGCAGAAATAAGAGGGACCCATACAGTGCAGTCTGAAGTATTGCGTAATGGTGGGAGTGAGGAGTCAGAATGGCAGAATGAGGTACACGTCTGCTGTTAGATAACACGGTTAAAAGAACTTCCCTTGGTTTTAGCACCGCTCTTCCGCAGTACTACAACCTACACCAAAGGTGCTAAACTGACATTTGCCAGGCAGAGGTAAAGCTCCATTTTCTGTGCTCCTGAGAAAGACGTGCCTTCAGGAGAAAGCAAAGTAGTCTGTTTCCTCTGCGGACAGATCACCCAACCAGAATTGAGGAAGCCAACTAGGCACTCCGGGATCAGTAAGCAGCCTCGGGTGACAGCCATAAAACGGAAGTCACATTCATGTGACAAAAAGATGGACCTGAAATATTCTGAATCCACCCAAGACTAATAAAATAGGATTAAGAACGCATTGGTTTGTCCCATCAGTGGCCACATCTCCACCTCATTTAGCTTTTGAAAGGGCAATGCACTTTGAAGAAATACAATCGCAGAATGAAGTAGAACAGATGAGTCAAGAAGATCCCGGTGTTGACAGAAGTGCAATCACGAAAAGAAAAGTGGCCACACGGCCTAGCAGAGCAGTAGATCATACTGGGGAGCCAAGCTTAGGCACCGGATACGCTGGAGAGGAAAGTAGGATTAGAAGAACAAGTTAAATAAGGAGACACGGCCGGCCTGGCCGCCGTGAAACTGAAAGCACGGCCGGCCGGCCGTGAAAGCCTTTCATCCGGCAGGCGGCGATGAGGGTGTGAAGCAGCAGGGGCTGCGGGAGGGAGGCTGGGCTGCCTTTGATGTGGTAATGCAAGGCAGGCGGCTGGTGGCATGTGCACGCGCTTTTTAGGGCTTGCGCTTGCGCAATGACCTAAAAAGCACATGCACTGCAAGGAATCGCCAGTGGAATCGTGTGCTTGGCTAAACGCTGTTTAAGCCCCTATAGTCTCGCTCTGCTCAATGCGCATGCGCATTGAGAGGTGAGACCTAAAAATTATACTGGGTGGACATTCACCTCACCATCTATATAGAAACCACTCTGGTCTACTACTAGGATTGCACCAAGCATACAGTCCTCCTCCCCCTCAGGCACTGTCATTGTGAATTATTCGTAGTTGTTGAAAATTTTGAGAAATCAATATTAATCAGCAAAGGACTTACCCGGAAAACAGGCCTTTTGTTGCACATGTTTTGCAGCATCACTTGAGTTACAGGTATATTCATACTGAATTGCTTCTGATTTTGCATTTCCTGCACAGAAGCTAGTTGTTCTGGGTCAACTATTCCAGTTTTCTACATCTGATTTGAATGTTGCTGCATTTGAGGAACAAAAACATTTTTAGTTCGATCCGAGTTCTACCTGCTCTTTCATTTCCAGTGTCCAACGCACCCACAATAGTGACAGGGAGTACTCTTTTTCCACACATTAATGTTTGCATTCGTCCCTTTCAAGGTATGCGACTGCATTCACGGTCACAAAACATTCATGCATACTGTTAGGATTCGGTATTTAGAAGGGACGCCCTAAACACACCCCTTCCAACTACCGAATCACAAACCCGTTTTGTGATTCGGTAACAAGTTTTCGAATCACAAATTAGGGTTTGCTGCATCTAAAAAGCATTTTTTGTATTCGCAAACGGACTGATTCTGCGAATCGGCCCATTTGCGAAGGCAATATTGCTTGATGCATGTGTCCCTAAGACTCCTAATAACCCACAAATCAGAACCACATAGCCAAAAGGTTTGCATGCAGTATAATTCATGACGCCACAAAAATCTGCATCCAATCAACTACAAGACCTCAATTCACAGGAACAAGCCAAAATCCATCACAATGTATCCACCCTATTGTTTCTCACTTTCCCTTGCTCATGAACATCTCAGGAACTACGGAGCAGTGTAAGCAATCCAATCTGGATAAGAGTATAAACAGAAGTTCAGGAAGGGGAAAATGTATCTCTAGATTTTATCTACTCTGTCTTCTGATCTGTTATCTGCAGTTCCCGCATTCTTCAGCACAACAGTTGATGCTATCTTATCGGAGACGGTGTTAACTTCGACAATATATGAGGCAATATGTCTCTACAAATAACAGTTTAGCAGTAGATATTTCAGGCATGGTCAATGAAATATGTCTTAAGACAGGCAGGCTCGAGTAGAGTAAGTTTCGAAACCATGATGGCTTATTAGACAATTAAAGTGCAATGCAGAAAGCAAAAATAATAATTAGCCAAAATGCATGATAATAGATTTAGGATAAATATTGGGAATTAGCCTTGGGCTCAATCAAATGAAGCAAATGTCTGACCTGATATGAAGTTAGACAGACTAATGTGGATCTTCTCTCAAATAGTCTTAGCAAACCAGACTGCCTCACCTTCACATTTTTATAATAATTACATTGGCCATTGAAACTAATGTAAACTTCACAGTCAGCAAAAGGTGAACAAAGGTAGGAAAAGTTTAACAGTTCACAATACGCAGTTATTCAATGTAATCCAATACCACTTTCGCAGCACTAGCCCCTAAATGAATATTAATAGTTTCTGCTCTGAGCTATTGTAATTTGATTTATCAGTACAAATGTAATTACATAAAACAATGACAGTTTCATATTACGAATAGTCTTACAGTGACAGGCAGGAAAAGCCATGAATCTGGTACATAAAAAGTAAGACTTGCACTCCAGAGTTTTTTGTGAACAGCATCTCAATGCTGATCATTTTTCAATTGTATATTTTGCAACGTATGGTGAGCAAAGAAATAAAAACACACATCATGGCTGCATCATGATTCGAGATTGGGGGTTAGGCCTCAACCAGCATAGCGTAGGCAAGCACAGAGAAATGCAGTTTTGCAAAGTGCAGTGTTTTCGTTTTAGAGTGAAGATGTTCATGCGAGATCTACATTTTAAATAAATGTAATCCTCTTTATCACTGGCCAGATCTAATAACTAATTATGCTTTTCATTCACTCTTTGTAAACACATATTTTTAATCCCATCTGATTCAGTAGACATAAGCATTAGGAACATTGCATATTTTTTTTATTTGTACTATACTGCATGAATTTCTTGTTATCAGTGGTTGTTCTCGCTGCTTCAATATAGGTCAGGCATTCCTGTTACCCTTGTCTTGACTATAATGGTACAGAGTGCCAAACTGACTCTATTGGGAGCAGTGGTGACATGATTCTCAGCTCCCGGCTTCAGATTGTGTTCACTGTTTACTACATAACGCTGTCAGCATCACAGCTAGTGAAGATTCCAGTGCATTATGAACTGCATCTTGAAGCATTATAAATATGAACTAGACCACTATACACACCAGGCCACTTAGGTATGACATATAACTCTTGTTGACAAGGACAACAAGAAAACACTCCACTGTAACACTAAGGTTGATGGAAAACAGAACTCAGGGCACATGCACAAAAGCCTTACATGCACACACACACTCACATACATGCATTAAGCTCCATCACATTAAGAGCTGTCTCTATCCACCCAATAAGATCTGTCTAATAAATTAGCATGTGGACCCTTTCCTCTTGGTCTACCGCAATTCTTTTTTTTTTGTGTTGAAATTTTTTATTGAAATATTCAATAAAATACAAAGATAATAACAAAGCAATAAAATGTCATAGTAAGAAAAGGAAAATACAAGTAATAGGAAATCTTATGCAAAGTAGAACAAATATGAGGAAAGAAAAAAGAAATAATTAACAGCATATATTCCATAACCCAATACGGGGTAACAATAGAAAAGGTAATTGACATGTCTTGGCATATAAGGCAAAGTGAATAAAAAAAAGAAAGAAGAATTAAAATTAAAAGAGAAGAAAAATAAAATATAAAAGCAAAAAAAAAAAACAGAGGAAGAAAAGAAGATAGATGAGAAAAAAGAAAAATAAAGGAAGAAAGTACCATATTAACAATGTTGGAAAGGGTAGGGGTGGGGAAAGAGGGGAGGGAAAGGATAACTAGAGTAAAGTAATAAAGAAGGAGTCACTGAAGGAAAAAAGTTAAGTAGATATAGCATGTGTAGAAGAAGAAGGAGTAGATGTAGAGTCATCATCTACCGTAGTTTCCAAAAATGGGGACCAAGTTTGAAGAAGAATGGAAGCTTGGTCCTGAAGATTGTAAATTGTGCGTTCGTGTAAAGCCGTTTGCATCATTGCCACCAACCATTCTTCCTGAGAGGGAGCTGAGGGAAATTTCCAATGACGTAAAATACAAATCTTGGCTGTGGCCAAAGCAGTGTGAAGAAGGCGGATTTGTGGCTTAGAAAGTTTCGGGAAGCCTCGAAAATCATGTAGAATAATGGTGGCGGGTGTAAGAGGTAATGTTAATGACATTGTAGAAGTCAATGTCTTCCCCACAAAGAGCCAAAAGGGGCTGGTACGTGGACATTCGCAAACGGTGTGTGTTATGTCACAACCAGGAGCAGAACATCTCCAGCAAGAAGTATGCGATAACAATTTAGCTTGGTGTAACTTAACAGGAGACCAATGCCATTCATGAAGAATTTTAAAGATACAGAATTTAAGACGAGCTTCCCGAACACCTTTATGTAATCCCTCTAAAATTTGATCCCATTGAGTATTGGAGTACATAATTGATAAACGGGATTGCCATTTCATCTGAAGAGTATGTGAGAGAGGCTGTGAGAAGAGAGGATGGAGAAACGTTTTATAAAGACCAGAAGTCACTCCTTTAAAATTCCCCCACAACTGTAAATAAGACAAAATGGGAGATACTTGAAGCAGTTCGGGTGGAGAACCTAAGTGTTTTGTAATACATTGTTGAAGTTGGATATATTTAGAGGATTGTAAAAGTGGTAGATGAAATTCCTCACAAATTTGGGGAAAAGATTTGAAATCTCCATCATGCAAAAGTTGATCTATGGAATAGATGCCAGCCTCTTTCCATAAAGGCCAGGACAAGGTACGGCCACCAATACGAATAGCTGAATTATGCCATAGGGGAGCTTTGATGTGAATTCACGAGTTAGATTTTAGTATGCGATTACCTCTCTGCCAATATTTATGCATTGCAGATAATATAGGGTTTTTAGGATCAGAAGAACTAGTCCCTGTACCGTATAAAAGGGATAATCCTAAATCTTGAGCCAAAAGGTGACGTTCAATTGTTACCCATTGAGGAATATCTTTAGATCTGGGTAGAAAAAATGAGAGTTGAGAGATATGAAGGGCAAGTGAATAATGCTCAATCGAGGGAAGACCCATACCCCCGTATAACTGATGGGCTTTCAATTTGGCAATAGCAAGACGCGGCTTAGCCGTACCCCAAATAAAGAGTTTTATTTTGGAGTCAATGGATCGAAGAGTAACTAGAGGAATATGAAGAGGAAGCATACCTAAAACATAAAGGAATGTTGGTAAAGTGACCATCTTAACCGCTTGAACTCTTCCCCAAAGAGATAATCCCAAAGCATTCCATTTATCAAAGTCCCTTTGCATTTGTGTAAATAAAGTAGTCAAATTATCTGTAACCATATTATCCAAACCTCTATTGATCAATATTCCTAGGTACTTAAGACGAGACGGTTGCCAATGAAAAGGGAATCCAGAAATTGCTGTCTTCGTAGTACCAATTGACATGGGTAACGCTTCACTTTTATCCCAATTTATTTTATAACCTGAGAAGGAGGAGAAATTAGTAATAATCTGAAGAAGGGCGGGGAGAGAACGGGGGAGGTCAGTAAGAGTGAGAAGAATATCATTGGCATACAAGTAAATTTTGGAATGGCCAATTGGAAGAGGAACACCTACGACTTCATTAGATTGTCGGATTGCCGCAGCCAGAGGTTCCATCGCCAAGAGAAAGAGAAAAGGGGACAACGGGCAACCTTGACGAGTGCCTCTGCGAATAGGAAAGGAGGTAGATAAGAAACCTCCACAATTGACTTGAGCTAGTGGACTATCATATAGTAAGCGTACTTTATCAATAAATTGATCACCCAAGCCAAATCGTTGCATAATTGTAAAGAGATATTCCCATTCAATGCGATCAAATGCTTTTTCAGCATCAAGTGAAAGAATCAGAGCATCTTCTGTCAAGTGCTTAGCTGATCGCAAGGCATGAGACAAAGTGCGGAGATGATTCCGGGATGAACGACCCGCAAGAAAACCCTCTTGAGAATTATGGATTAAGGAAGGTAAAACTTTGCGAAGACGGGATGCAAGAATACTAGCTAGTAGTCCAATATCAGAGTTCAAGAGAGATATAGGCCGATAACTGCCACACTATTTACAACAAGGGGTGGTGATGGACAGAGTCTCTGAATTAAGCAGAGTACTCTCACCCAGTCAAGAGATCAGGGCTAGATCCAACACCGTTTTTTAGCTCATTGCACCATCCCAGTTTCAGAACCTGGCTGTATGCAAATTAGTCTGTCCCTGGCCCAGTGCATCATGGGAACAGGGCAGACCAGACTACAAAAGCCAATTCTTACACTGGGAAGGAAACAAGCTTCCGGGGACCGGTTTCTGGCATTTCAGCCGTCTTCGGCCCGGCTTGCTTGAATCCTGATGGTGAAATGAGCAAGGGACTCACATCTGAGTATACCCTTCCACGCTTAGGGTGGACAAAATTATTTACAACAAGGGGTGGTGATGGACAGAGTCTCTGAATTAAGCAGAGTACTCTCACCCAGTCAAGAGATCAGGGCTAGATCCAACACCGTTTTTTAGCTCATTGCACCATCCCAGTTTCAGAACCTGGCTGTATGCAAATTAGTCTGTCCCTGGCCCAGTGCATCATGGGAACAGGGCAGACCAGACTACAAAAGCCAATTCTTACACTGGGAAGGAAACAAGCTTCCGGGGACCGGTTTCTGGCATTTCAGCCGTCTTCGGCCCGGCTTGCTTGAATCCTGATGGTGCAATGAGCAAGGGACTCACATCTGAGTATACCCTTCCACGCTTAGGGTGGACAAAAATATATAACTGCCACACAGCAAGGGATCTTTGCCAGGTTTTGGTAAGACAGCTATAATTGCTTTGTTAGAAAGGGATCCCAAAGAGGATTCCTCATCAGCTTCTAGAAACGCGGCATGTAAAGTATCTATCATACTCTGACCGGTCCATCTATAAAATTTGTGAGGGATCCATCCTCTTCAGGGGCCTTATGATACGACAAGGCAGTGATAGCCAAAGAAATCTCATCTTTTGTAATATTACCATCAAGTAAAGCTCTGCCATCATCTGAAAGTCGTGGAAGATTTACCTGATCTAAAAAGTTGGACATTTTAGTTGTATCTATTTGATCACTTGGGGAGTAAAGAGATCTATAGAAGGAAGCTAATTCTTCAACTATTTCTGGAGGCCTAGTAAGTGCTTCGCCATGACTGGATTTAATAGCTGGAATTGCCATAGCAGCAACTCTCTGATGCAATTGTGCAGCCAATAGTCAACCAGCTTTTCCCCCTTGTTCGTAATGTCTCCCTTTCATCTTTTGCAAGGCATATTCGGCCTTAGATGTAAAAAGACTATTAAGAGACATTCGTGCCTGTTCCAACAGCTTACAATTCTGTAGGGTAGGGTTTGAAATATACAAATGGGAATAGTGTTGAATGTCCTGTTCAAATTCAGTTTGTTTAGCAGCATTGTTTTTGTTAATAAGAGCAGCATCGCGCATTAATTGACCTCTGATGGTCGCTTTAGCTGCTGCCCAGACTGTTCTCTTGGAAGAGATTGAGTTCTCATTAATAGTGAGATAATCTTGAAGGTGCGATTGTAAAAGAAGTTTACCTGCAGGCGTCTTATATTTGTGTAGACTCATTCTCCATGGTTTGCGTCCTGGTCTAGAAAGACCCAAATCTAGGGACAGAAGAACAGGAGAGTGGTCGGATATGGCTGCTTCCAAGATTCTTGAATCTGTAACCAATTGAACTGCCTTTTGTGAAAGAAGGAAATAATCTAGACGAGAAAATGGGCCATGGACGGAAGAAAAGAATGTATACTCCTTATCCTGTGGGTGACTTAGCCTCCAGTGATCAACTAGACCATTGTCGGCGAGAATATCTTGCAAAATGGCTCTATCAGGAGCATTAACATTATCAAAGCGGCCAGTTTTGTCAAGGATAGGGTCTTGAACCAAATTCCAGTCCCCTCCAATGAGGTATTGAGAGGCATTGATTTCTGTAAGAAGACGATTCAGTCTGAGAAAAAATAGTTTTTTAGCACCAATTGGAGCGCATATAGAGCCAAGACAAATGAAAGTTTCCAATTTTCGACTTAACAAAAACATATCGACCCTCTGAGTCAGACCATGTCTTGGAGATCGTGAAGGGAAGTGACTTCCGAAGAAGAATGGCTACACCACATTTACGAACAGGATTAGGGTTGGCGGGGTCAGTCTTGGAAATACTACTATAAATAACCTTTCCAACCTAGTCTCTACTAAGTTTATTAGATTCAATGTCATCCAAATGTGTTTCCTACAGTAAAGCTATGTCCACATGTTTAGAGTGCAAATATGAGAGAACTTTCTTTCTTTTAATATAATGGGTGAGACCATGAACATTCCAGGAAACCACTGATAAAGGATGAGTATGAGACATGGTAGAAGAGTTCAAGAACAGAATAGAGAAAAAGAGGGGAAATATGGGCACAGGGGAAAATGGAGAAGGGTGTTACTCTGGATAGCAAAGGACAGAAGTTGTAAAAGTCTTAGAAACTGATGGAAGAGAAATAGAAAGGAAGAAAAAGAAAGAATAAAAGCATGTGAGAAATTGAGAAAAGCAAAGTGAATGTTCTGTATAGAAAAATTAAAATTAAATAGAAGAAATAAATAGGGTAGGGAAGTTAGAAGAAGTGGATAGAAAATAAGATAAAAGGATAGTTAGGGAACCTAGACTGTAAACCGTGGGCCTGGGCACACTAAAGCAACGCCGTGGGATAGGACCCCATCTGGGGAAGGAAAAAGACGGAACAAATAAATGGAGGATAGTAAGATATATATGAGAAAAGCCAGAAATGTGAAGTATTCAATGCAGTAGTATCATAATCATAATAAACCAAAACATACAACGTTGTAATACAAAGCAGTGAAATATGAGCAATCAAAGCAACACTATGACATAGCTATATTAAAAGATTAAGAGAATATCACAATGAATAAAGACAAAAAAATTCTTGAAAAGGAGGGAAGCAAAAGCACATAGAAGAAATATGAGAAAGAAAATGAACATCCATGAATTAACGAAGACAAAAGAGTGAGATATATGAGCAGTTGAGAAACAAACGAAGGTAAGAGAGGTATAAAGACAAGAATACAAGAAGATAGAACAGGTTGCAAAATGGAATATATAAAGAAAAAGAAGAATGGAGATTAAGAGGAGCGGAAAACATGTATAATAAGAAATTTGAATATATAAATAAAGGAGACTGGAAAGCTTACCTTTAGGCATATAAAGCAATTAAAGGTCAATACGAACTACAACCCTTGAGAAAACTTAAGAATGATAAAGATGCAGTACCAAATAAAATAATGCTAATACCTCCAAAAGGAGGGGATCAAGAATGAAGAAAAGGCATGCGAAATGCTAGTTACTATGTCTAAACATGCAATAAACATTATAATATTAGGGAGACATGCGTTTTAAAGCCAAAAAATATTGCTAGTTAGAGAGTACGTAATACCTTTAGAGCAGATACTGCAATATGAGAAAGGAAGCAGAAGTGACTGCATTATATGCTTAAAAATACAGCAAAACATTAAAAAAACAATTGAACCATAAAGGATTATTCAATCAGCATCTGAAGGTGTTTTAAGAGGCGATCTAGATTTGTCCCTCTGCGGTTCTTTTGCATGAGTAGAAACTGAGTATAAAGCTGAGGCTTTATCATCCTGGGAACGATTAATTCTACTGAAATCTCTGCCTCGCTGCCTCGAGTTACTAGGAGTGCGTGGGTGTTGCATCGGTACATTTGAGGAGGAGGAAGGAGATGATTGGGGCTGTTCACAATGAGAAGACTGCGTTCCATGTCGTGAGTTTTGATGTCATCCAAAAATTGTTGCAGAAGTGTAGGGTCATAGAACTCCTTGGATTCTCCATTTCTGGTAATATGAAAAAATGCCGGCTCAAACAATCCATACTTAATGTCTAACTGACGTAATTGAGGCCGCATGGATAAAAATGCCTTCCGTCGCTCATTCGTTTCTTTAGAAAATCTGCCGCTATGTGAATAGTATTACCCTGGAAAAGAAAAGATCCTCGTGAACGGGCCACAGACAAAATTTGCAGAGTTTGTTCATGCCTAAGAAAACAAGCAATAATTGGCCTTGGACGCGCAGTGGAATTAGAACGTGGGGGGCCAATTCTGTGAGCCCGTTGGATTTCAAGAGGTGCGGTAAAGGAGATACCAGTTATTAGTGGAAGATTATCACAGAGGAATATTTTCATGTTATGTCCTTCAATATTTTCTGGAAATCCAAAAAAACGGACATTATCTCTGCGACTGCGATCTTCCAAGTCAAGGATTTTGCTCTGAAGAAAAAGGTCTTGATCTGAAATTTGAACCGAATCCAGACGACTCTCCATACCCAGTATTTTAGAATCAAGAGTTTCAATTTTCGTATGAAAAGTGGTGAGGTCTGCTCTGATCGATTTAGTTTCTGCAGCCAAGGATGTGATTGTGAGATCCATTCCTTCTAATCGGCGATTGACCCCAGAAAGCTCCTGTAATATTCTTTGCATAGTGTCTGTTAGTGTCTGATCACTGTGAGGTGACAGAGTTTGGGGTATGTTTGATGATGAGGATAAGCTTCCCTTCGTTGGCATAGTAGTAGTTTGTTTCAAAACCTCAGTAAAGAGTGGTTGTTTAGGTCCTTTACTACCATTCCTATTGGTCGACATTGTTGCTGCCCGCTTCACAGACGCCCTACAGTAGCGGATCGATGTGGTGGCGTGGTATGAAGCAATGATGAGGGCAATTTCACAGTAGAGGACAAAAAATAAGGACAGTTTAATATAGCGTGTAGTATCATAGATAGAGCTAGGTATATATCACATATGAACACCGTAATGAAATTTGTCACAGGAAATAGGTGTTGAGGAGGTGATACACTACCAAGAAAGGTAACCAACAATCACTCTGTTCTTCAACAAATAAGCTAGTAAAAACTGCATCAATTCAGTGAAGTAAAGACCTACTGTAAGAAGAGTATCATTATCTGTGACAAATAATACATAACAGCAGGTCTGGCGATGGTGAAAATAATGAATTCACAGCATGTGTATAAGCGATGGAAATAAATATCAAATGTCAGCAAGCCTCATGCAATAAACTACTACGTGCGAGATAGCTAGTGAGCATGCAAAGGCATCAAACACAAAGCTGGCAGAAAAAGGTTGTGAAAAGTGCAGTAATAATATTACATTGCGCTTCATAAAACATCATGAGGAAAAACAGCATATATCAAGGAATTGTCCTCCAATGTCTATGTTATGCAAAACACGTGAAATGCATTTGAGGATAAAAGACACAACAATTAATTATATCACAGGAAGAACTGGCCCAAGTAAGGAAAAAAGGGCACACTCCCAATGACACAACTCATGTCGCACCTTTATGAGGAGACTCATTGAAAATAGAAAGGTTGTGAGGAGAACACAACCTACACAATACAAGTATTCTCCTCAAATGACCATGCAGTATGACAACAATGTGATATCAGTTACATTAGAGGACATAATGTATGTCCACAAGAAAGCATGCCATCAAAGCAGCACAAGCGCATTCATGATAAGTGCAAGAGAGCTATGGAGCTCGTTGGCGGAGAAAGAAGCGCTGCGTGGAAGATGCAGAATATATAGAATATGTCAGGAAGACATGAGAAACAGTACCGGCAATTCAATAGGTGAAAAGTTTCCACAGCACTGGTAGAATGCGCAGTGTAAAGCGGAGCACGCACAAAGTCTGAGGAGGTGTGGCCTTATGAGGTGAGGAGGCGCGGCCTTATGAGGCAAGGAGGCGCGGTATGAAATGACGCACTAAAATTCCTCACAGAAGAAACATTGCCTGCAATACCAAAGACGAAGCGCCTCCATATCACCAGGAGGAGGCGCGGTGCAGGCCTGGGCGTGTATAACGCTGAAGGAGGTGCGGCCCAGTGAAGCGAGGAGGCGCGGCTGCAAGCAGCATGCAAGAGCTGACGCGCGTCTCAGAGCGGTGCTGCGCAGTCACCTCATCGATATCCAAAAATGAAGAACCACTGCCATGCGTCGTCTAGGAATGCCACCAAGTTCTTCCGCATGCCTTCAGACAACAGCAGGATAGGAAGCGAGGACTCCGACAATAGAGGTACATGGGGAAATCCCATCAGGGGTCCATCCCACAGCGGAGCTCCTCCGTCAGGCGGCCATCTCCCTGCGTGGCCAGACCACGCCCCTACCACAATTCTTAAACATTTAGAACTGTGATTATGAGGCTATCTTGTGGAAGTTCCAGCATATGGCAGTGTCATTTCCACTTAACAATGAATATCTAGTGATCAGTTATGGAAGGGCTATGGGAAATTTAGTAGAACAAAGTGTTGTACTAGCAGAAATTGCTCTGTAAGGTACCCCTACAACGCATGAAATGAGTTTGGCTAATGAATCCAATGGAAATTGATTCTGGGTGGGGATGGGGATGGGGGAAAATTAAAGAGATGGGGATTTAGGATAAGAGGGAGCAAAGAGGGTGAGAGAAAGAGAAAATGATCCCTCACATGATGAGGAAAACTTTCCTATTCAGCAGCTGCCATTTATGCTCTTTTAAATCAGCAACAAGTCTTTGCTGTTTCAGGCTGCAGTACCTTCAGCAATTACTAGCGGTCTCTTGAGTCAGACACAAGTCTTTGCTGTTTCAGGCTGCAGTACCTTAAGCAATTACTAGCGGTCTCTTGAGTCAGACACAATTCTTTGCTGTAACAGGCTACAGTTGCTTAAGGTAGAAGCCCATTGAGTGAGACACAAATGCAGCCTGCAGTACCTTAAGTTGTAACTAGAGCGCCCTGGAGTAGGTCACAAATTCGTGATTTTGATGTATGCATTACATTAAGCTGTTTCTTGACGTCCCTGAAGACAGACACAAGTACAGGATGCAGTACATTAAACCCTTTTTAGAGGTCCCTGAAGACAGACACAAGTACAGGCTGCAGCATTTTAGGCCATTACTAGAGGTCCTTGGAGTCAGACACAGTTACAGGCCACAGTTACTAAAAACTGTTATTAGAGGTCCCTGAAAATTAGCTCCTTTCAAAGCTCAGCAAATCTATCCCATGGCAAGGGGGCATTTTTACTTTTTACTGCCCCTCACTGCCAAGGTATTATTCGTGGTGAGGGACAGTAAAGAATGGCTATATGTCCGCCCATTTGAATTGGGTGGGCCCGCATATAGTAGTCTCTGTTGTTGCCAAAATATGCTCTGCCGGCATGAATATTTGACTGGCGGACCATTATATTGGTGATAACCAACATATAAAACGGCCTGATAATCTTTTCTCTCCAAACTCAGTAGAAACATTAACAGCAGCCTCAAAGGACAACATGAATATTTAAATAACCGCTCTGAGAGAACATGATCTCGAAATACAAATAAAGTAGCGGTTGGCTGCAATTAAAACATTTAGGTCCATTCTCTATATTAACAATAAGCCACATTAGGCCAAACATGGCACATTAAATGAAACAAGAGGAACATCAAAACCATTCAGCTCTGTAGTCAAAGGAAGAAAAATTGTCACTTTGTAGTGCGGTGTAAAGTGAAACTCAAATGCATATCTATGACAAAGACAACCACCTCAGTTCAGACTCAGCTGTATGCAAATCAGTCTTGACCCTGTGCCTCATGGAAATAGTCCAGCCTGAACTGCCAAGCCAGGTCTTCCCTGAACTGGAAACAAGCATCCTGGAATGGGTTTCGGGGCAAAATCCCTCTTCAGCAAGGCTAGCTTGAATATCGTGGCAAAGTGAGCAAGGGACCCACGTCTGGGCATACCCTGCCAACTTAGGGTGAACAAAGCAAACACAAGGAGATGATAGACGGGGCACTGAAACTTTTTGGACACTCACCCCGAGTCACAGATCTGGGTTGAATCCATCATCGTTCTTTAGCTCACTAAAGAACACAGGGGCCCCTCCATGTACTTTGCAGGGGGTGAGTGTCTCAAAAGTTTCAGCGTTCCATCCATTATCTCCTTGTGTTTGCTATGTTAATTTAAATAACAGTTATTTAGCAAATTATATGTGCTTTGACACTACATCTACTTGTAGTATAGTGGAGAACTGGGTATCTGAGAACTGTTGGCTGCTAACAGCCCTTTCTCTGGAGGACTGTGGCTGTTGGGATATTGCATATAAAATTTCTGGGACATAGAACTAGGTCAAGCTCATTTATTATGCTACATCCCAGCACTCCCCTACTCTTCCCTAATGTGCACTTACTTTTCAGCTCATGTTTTGCATGTGCAAGGGCATGGCGGAAGCAGCATGTGGAAAAGGAATGCCATTTGTGGCTTCAGGATACCATGCACTGGCATTTTATTTTTACGTCTCGCCTGAGACAACGTGCATGCCTCACCTTCTTTGAACTCTACCCACCCCTGAACCCTCAAATCACCTTCACCTCCCTTTACCTGCATCCTCCCCTGAACCCTCAACTCACTATCACCTCCCTTCACCTCTACACACTGAGCTCTCAAGTCACTGTCGCCTATTTTACATCTACCCACCATGCAGCCCTCAAGTCACCATCACCTCCCTTTACCTCTTCCTTTTACTGCTTATGATGATCTTTTGTACCTAAAAACAAAATAATCTATAAAGGTCCTTTTAGCCCACCCATTTCTTACCATTGGTTTAAGTACTGATTGATGTCTTGGTTAGTGTTCTTCTGAGCTGCTTGTATTTGGATTGTGGTACTTTTCGTTTTTTTTTGCTTTTGCATGCAAGACAACTGGAAACCATCGAAGTTAAAGCTCATTCCTCCTGGTATTTCCAACAGCTGAATGCAAACAACTAGCAATAACTAAACTTTATGGCAAGGGATGAATTTCTGAAACATACATTTCGGCTGCCTGTCGCTTTTATTGATGATGAATCTGTAAACATACTCCATTTGCTTAAGACTGTAGTCAAACCTAATGTGTTTTGTCCGAATGAAGTTTTACTGCTCTGTCACATTAACTTAGTGATTTATTTCCTAATTTAAAAATCAAAGGATGCTTTATTCATCATCAAATATGCGTAGTTTTCAAAAGGTTTATGTTTCACCTTTCCCTCTACCAACCCCTAACTCTTTAAATCGCCCTCGCCATCCTTTACATCTTCTCACCCCTGAACCCTCAAATCATCCTCACCTCCCTTTACCTCTACCCATCTCCTAACCCTCAAATCACACTCATCTCCCTTTACTCATACCCACCGTATAACCCTCAAGTCACCATTACCTCCTATTTGCTTCTACCCACCCCTGAACTCTCAAGTCACCCCACCACATTTACTTCTCCCCACCTTCAAACCCTCAAGTCACTCTCACCTCCCTTTAACTCATCTCACCCCTGAGTCCTAAAGTCGCCTTCACTTCTCTTTACCTCCACCCACTCCTGAACCCTCAAGTCACCCTCCTCTCCTTAGACCTTTACCCAGCCCAAAACCCCACGTCACACACACCTCCCTTTATCTCTATCCATTTCTATAACCCTCAAGTCATGCCCACCTGCCTTTCCCTTTTCTTTTCGAACCCTCATATCACCATCAACTCCCTTTATCTCTACCCACTCAAAACCCCAAGTCACTCTTACCTGCGTTTACTTTTACCCATCCCTGAGTTCTGAAGTCACCTTCACCTCTTATAATCTCCACCCACCTCTGAACTGTCAAGTCACTCTCATCTCCCTTTACCTTTACCAACCACTTGAACCCTCACCACCCTTAATGCCTACCCACCCCTGAGGCTTCAAGTCAGCCTCAAAAAAGAGAGAGTTCCCCGGAGAAACCAGAAAGGACTGGGTAGTATAAACAATAAACAAAATGGATTTCCTTTCTGTGTTGTTCAATTATTTACTATAGTGATAACAAGACAATTTAGTTTCTATCATAACACAACTCAGGACAAACATTCAAAATAAGGTTCGTTTGTAAATTTTATTAAAATATTCATCTTTTTCTATATTAAAAGGTACATCAAGTAAAATCAATAACACAGTCGTCACTATAGTTGATTCAAACGATTTTGATTCAATCTATACTTGCTATTTTTTTGGCAGACCGTATCTATTGTCTAATATACAATATTCACTTACATGATAAATATACAATAGGTTTATACAAAGAAAATAAAACATTAGTCTTCTTGTCGACGCGTTTCGGTGTCTTTTGTACTTTTTATACACCTTCTTCAGGACAGACAGTTAAAAACATAGCATCTTGCATCTAAAAATAAATATATGCAGTTAGAATCATGAATACCCGTGTCAATTTATACATACAAACGCCTATTCTTCTATATTTACTGTATTAAGTTGTGTTCACTAGATTGGTCATCACTTATAGAGTTTTAACAATTAAATTTCTTACATGAGTTGCCAATAATAAGGCTCTCATTTATGCAGTCAAGGGTCTTCTCCTTCCCTTCTCGCAAACTCTGTGTATGGCAATACCCTTTACATTAGCGCCCAGTGTTACCTATAATAAAGCAGAGAGACTATCTATCCATGTCCAATATATCAATCTCCTTATTCAAAATCTCTCTAGTTCATATATTAGTACACTTGCTTATTAGGCAGCGGATATAGTTTCTTTTATATCCTTTCATTTATCTTGTGTCCATCCTTTTCGTGATGGTCCTACCGATTGTAAAAGCGTAGATAGAATCGCTTACACGTGATTGGTAAACCTTAATCAACTAGATATAAAAATCAAGGTATTGGAGGGCAAATTATGCGTAGAACTATTTGTGAAGCCGTCTGATAGGAATACGCTTCTACACCATACAAGTTACCACCCCAAATGGCAGAAAGACGGGATTCCATTTAGCCAATTCCTTAGAATTAGGCGCAATTGTAGCGATAGAAGAACTTTTGAGATACATGCTGAGACACTCAAACTTAAATTGACTCAACGAGGCTATCCGAAAAGATTAATAAAAGAAGCCTACAAACGGGCCAAATATTTTAATAGAGATACCCTATTTGAACCCTGTAACAAGACACGCAATGAATCACAGGGGATTGTGATGGTATCAGATTTCAATGGATTTAGCCATAAATTGAAGAATCTGATTAATAAAAATTGGACCCTATTGAACAAAACTGGAATGACACCACTTCATAAACCAACTTATGCATATAGGCGCAACAAGACTATTCGCAACAATCTGGTGCAAACATATAGAGAGCCAAAACAGGGCTATCAGACAAATGTTAGAGATGCTACAGCGATTAGGGGCAATCTTCCATGCGGAACATACTCTCATTGCAAGAATATTGTTAAATCTGACAAGATTGAGGTTAATGGCATCACACATTGGATGAATATGCATGTAAACTGTAGAACTTCTAATGTAATCTATTTAATAATATGCCCGTGTCAGAAATGCTATGTGGGTGAAACTGAACGTGAAATACGCCTGCGCCTCACCGAACTTAGGTCAGCATCAAAAATCATAGAAAGAATGCTCCTTTAGTGGAGCACTGGATTTCTGAGAACCACAAAGAGGACGATCTCAAATGGTTCATATTAGAAAAAATTAAAATCTCTGCAAGGGGAGGCAATATAGAGAAAAAACGGAAACAAAGAGAACAATTCTATATGTCTAAATTTAAGTCTTACTATCTGGGACTGAACAATAGGGAAGAGTGGGAAAGGTTAGTCAGATAAATATTAGATAGAAGAGTTGAGATGCTGACTCACTCATTCCATACATTTAAGTCCCTTTGTTGCTGCTGTAATATAAGCTAGTCTGTCAAGTAATAAAAGACAAGAGTGAAGGGTTGCAGGTATGGGTTAAAACTATTACATTAGAATTGTAAAGAAATTATGCTGTTAAGAGGTATACCCATAGATGTGAATAAGTAATATATGTGCCATTAAGTAATGTATAACTGTTGATGTAAGTACTATGTACTCAGCACTGCAGGTAACTTGCACTCAGAGATTGTAATTTCTACTTATATGCTCTCTACACAGTTTGGTTTCTACCAGTAACCATATATATGATTATGTTTCTGTGCTTGACAAACCGGTAGCACTATGGGATATATAGTCGTTTATTACTATTGGCATGGAGGGACTATGCAGTGCAGTGTACTATGTATATTATCTTGCATAAAAACTGTAATAAAAATTGTGACAAATATTGTAATATAACTGAAACGCTATTGTATAAAGGTCCGCCTTTGGCAGACATGGATGGTTCAGATGTAATCAGCAGTATAATGACTACCGATATTTGCTTTAGTTGTTTTGGAAATTGCCACTCTACAATACATAAGATAAGCACGTTAGGACGTTTAGAATTAATGATATATGCTTGATATGAAAATAACTAAATGCCATCTTTGGGTAAATGATGAGATCATCGTGAGAGCGAGACCCTCAGTACTATACACGCATTAATAAAAATGGACAGACTGTGTATAAGTAGCTACCTTGGCACCATAACAGCAAAACTGTAAACAACTACAAATATGGCGCCTGTAGGATCGCGGGTCCGATGATGAATTAAATAAATGATTTGTTAAATTTTGTAATATATGACTCAAAACTGTAACCCAAAAAAATAAGTAACATCTGAAACAGTTTTATTAGATACATATGATTCTACCATGATCAGGAGCTGGTTTAAACCTGATCAGACAAAATCCGACGAGACTAACTAACTTTTCCGCACCACGTGAGGGTGTAACGAACTACTAAAATGGTGCGGAAATGGTGTTAGTTCGATAAACTAGATTCCTTAGTAGCACGACGTTAGGCTGTTTTAAATAAAAGGATTAAATGCAAACAAACGTTGGGGCGAAGATAAAAAATAAGTTATGTACAGTTTTTCAACGTCCAGCTAACGTGGTATTAGCCGTTTGGTCACTACTCTCCAATCAGCATAGAGACAACAGACACGCGGCGTAAGATCTCTATGACAACAGTATAAATAAACTCACGTGAGGATGTAACGAACTACTAAAATGGCGCGAAAATGGTGTAAGTTCGATAACCTAGATTCCTCAGCAGCACAACATTAGGCTGTTTTAAATTAAAGGATTAAATGCAAATAAATCTTGGGGCGAAGATAAAAAAATAAAAAATAATTTATGTATAGTTTTTTAACATCCAGCTAACGCGGTATTAGCCGTTTTGTCATTACTCTCTAATTAGCATAGAGACTACACGCACGCTGCGTAAGAGCTCTATGACAACAGTATAAACAAACTACTAAGATGGCGCTTTTACATCACCACGTACATACTGAGTAGCTAATTAACATGATTGAAATCAATTAACTGCAATTACCCGAAACGCGATAAGTATTTAAAGGGTGGCGGTAAGCAGTCATTTCAAACGGAAACACGACTGCAGTGAGGTCGCAAGCTTCAGAACACGAAGGTAAGTAGGGCTACGCCGGGTTATTTTCGTTAATTTTTGTGAATTGAAGTGAGAGGAGGGATGTCTGATTAGATGCCACACGAAATAAGTAAGGGAATGTGACAGTATATCACTAAAGCATAGGCTGATGAGAAAAAAAGAGTATAAATATTAAAGATCTTTTTTCGCGACGTAAAGACTTTAGTTCTCGACAATAAAATAACGATACTATTTGCTAAACCTTATAAGGACCATAATGTCAAAGAACTTTATATAGCCCTATTGTATTACATTGGTATGCATATGATAAAGGGTGAAATGAGTATAATTTAAGTTCCAGTATTCTCACACTAAAATAGCAACTTAACATATTAAGAACAGGGGTTTATAATATAGCGCTATGTATGATAAGTGAGGAGAACCTTGAGGAAAGGATTTACTGAGTAGTCTTCTCTACTATGTTAGGTATCTAAGGAGCCTTACATATACTGTCCTATTTTCCTCCAGGTGCCCAATATTCCTAAAGTTAATATAGGAGTGGCAGGAAGTTGATTAAGGTTTACCAATCACGTGTAAGCAATTCTATCTACGCTTTTACAATCGATAGGACCATCATGAAAAGGATGGACACAAGATAAATGAAAGGATATAAAAGAAACTATATCCGCTGCCTAATAAGTAAGTGTACTAATATATGAACTAGAGAGATTTTGAATAAGGAGATTGATATATTGGACTTGGATAGATAGTCTCTCTGCTTTATTATAGGTAACACTGGGCGCTAATGTAAAGGGTATTGCCATACACAGAGCTTGCGAGAAGGGAAGGAGAAGACCCTTGACTGCATAAATGAGAGCCTTATCATTGGCAACTTATGTAAGAAATTTAATTGTTAAAACTCTATAAGTGACGACCAATCTAGTGAACACAACTTAATACAGTAAAGGGCGCATGTGCACTTTAAATAGAAAGGGTGACAAGAACCCTCAGGAACCCCACAGAATACCTCCACTTTAACCAGTATTATGGGGGAAGGGACTGAGTCGTTAAGCACACCTGGTCAATTCAAATTTGGTAATCGCAAATTAATGTGCACAATCATCTCCCAACTCTTCTCATTATTGTACAGCTCTTTGTTGCTACCCAGCTTAATTTATGCAATATAAATACCAAAGCTCTACGATACAATAGTATCCTTTCCAGAAGAAATCTGACGAGTGTAGAAGTGTTGCTACTTTAAATGGCAGTGTATTTGAGGCAGCAAACTCTAAGCTGATCAGCCTCTCGGACTTGTAATCCAAGCTACTTCAAATCAAATCAAATCAGGTGTTTGTTAAGCGTGACTACTCACTCGTAGGGTTCTCAAGGAGCTGGGGGTGTGGGTGGGGAGTTCGCAGGTTCCAGTCAATCAAGAAGGGGGTCAGTCAAAGAGCCAGGTTTTGAGGTTTCTTGCGAAGATGGGGAGAGATGTTATCTGTCTGAGGTGGAGCGGAAGGTCGTTCCAGGCACTGGCCGCGCGGAAGGAGAAGGAGCGGCCTCCCGATCTGGTCATTCTGATGCCGGGGACCATGGTGTAGGAGAGCTGGGCTGATCGTAGTGTCCTTTGGGCTGCGTGGAATTTGAGTCGGCTGTTCAGGTATGCTGGTCGGGTGTCGTTGACGGCCTTGTGAGCGTGTTTTAGCATCTTGAAGGTGACTCTAGCTTCGATGGGGAGCCAGTGGAGTGTGCACAGGTGCTGGGAGATGTGACAGTGGCTTGGCATGTTGAGGACCAGTCTTGCAGCGGCATTTTGGATGTTCTGTGTTTGCGGGTGAGGTTTTTGGTTATCCCGGCATAGAGTGCGTTGCCGTAGTCAAGCCTGCTGGTGACCAGGGCGTGAGTGACGGTCTTTCTGTGTACGAGGGGGATCCATTTGAAGGTCTTACGTAGGAGGTGGAGGGTGAGGAAGCAGGAGGACAAGACCGAGTTGATCTGACGGTCCATTTTGAGCTCTGAGTCCAGGATGATTCCCAGAATGCTTGCGTGGTCCATGGGGGTGGGCGGGCTTCCGAGGGCGGGGGGCCACCAGGTGTTGTTCCAGGTGTCTGGGTTTGAGCCCATGATGAGTACTTCTGTTTTGTTTGAGTTTAGTTGTGGGCAGCTGTTTTTCATCCATTTGGTGACGGCTTTCATGCCTTCTCGAAAGTTGTGTCTGGCGGTGTTGGGTTCGTTGGATAGGGAGAGGATGAGTTGGGTGTCATCTGCGTATAACACAATGTTGAGTCCAAAGGTTCTGACCCTGGGGGCGAGCGGAGCCATGTAGACGTTGAAGAGCGTAGGGCTGAGGGAGGACCCCTGGGGTACTCCGCAGGTGGTAGGTGTAGGGTCTGAGAGGAAAGGGGGGATTCTGACCCACTGCGTTCTGCCTGAGAGGAAGGAGCAGATCCAGCCAAGGGCCTTGTCTTGGATCTCTGCGTTGTGGAGTCTGCGTATTAGGGTGCGGTGAGAGACTGTGTCAAAAGCAGCTGAGAGGTCGAGGAGGATGAGGGCTGCTCTTTCTCCTTTGTCTAGTAAGGTACGGATGTGGTCTGTTGCAGCAAGGAGGACGGTTTCCGTACTGTGTTTTTTTCTGAAACCGGATTGGGAGGAGTCGAGGATGTTGTGCTCTTCGGTGCATGTGGCGAGTTGGCTGTTGATGGCTTTCTCGATAACTTTCGCAGGGAACGGGAGCAGGGAGATGGGTATGTAGTTTTTGAGGTTGGTGGGGTCCGCCGAGGGTTTCTTCAGGAGGAGTTTGACCTTGGCGTGTTTCCAGTCATCGGGGAACGTGGCGGTCGTCAGGGAGCGGTTGATGGTGTGGCAGAGCATGGGTGCGATGGTGTCGGCGGCTCTGTTGAAGATGTGGTGGGGGCACGGGTTCGTGGGGGCCCCGGAATGGATTGACTTCATCGTCTTCAGTGTGTCTTCGGTGGTGAGGGCTGTCCAGCTGTCAATTGTTGATTTCAGGGTGTCGGGGTTGTTGGTGGGGGTTCCTTGTGTTTGTTGTCTTCGTCGAAGATGCCGTAAATGCTCTTGATTTTGTGACGAAAGAAGGTGCTGAGTTTGTTGCAGAGGTCTTGTGAGGGAGGGATGTCAGTCGACTCGCTGGTGGGTTGGGCGACCTCCTTGATGATGTTGAAGAGCTCTCTGCTGTTGTGTGCACGTGTGGAGATTCTGTCTTCAATCGCTTTTTTCCGCTTTTCTCAGAAGAGTTGGTGGTGCGCTTTGGTAGCGGCTTTGAAGTTGTGGGCTTCTGTGGATTTGGTGTTCCTCCAGGTCTTTTTGAGGTGGCGGCAGGTGCATCTGGACATCCGAAGTTCGGATGTGAACCATCTGGCTTTCTTGGCTTGGGTGTTGTTGTTTTTCTTGAGTGGGCTATGGTGTTGGTACTGTCGGAGATCCATCTGTGCAGGGTTCGGGCTGCTGTGTTGGGGTCATCGATTTCCGCGATGGTTAGGGTGCAGTTGCTGAGTGAAGAGGTAAGCTGGTCGTCAGTGATACTGGTCCAGTTTCTTCGTGGGAGTAGGTGCTGGTGTCTGTGGATGATGGGTGTTCTGAAGGTGAAGTGGATGCAACAGTGGTCAGTGTGTGGGAGTTCGGTGGTGTGGCTGAAGGTGATGGAGTTTCCTGTAGTGAAAAGGGGGTAAAGAGTGTGTCCTGCTGAGTGCGTGGGCTCGGTCACGATCTGGCAAAGTACAATCTTGTGGAGGTTGTCCAGGAGGGATGCGTTGTTGGGGTCCAGTTGGTTGTCGATGTGGAAATTGAGGTCTCCCAGCAGGGTGTAGTTGGTGGATGCGATGGCATGCGGGGAGATGATGTCCCTGATGAAGTTGGTGAACGGTCCTTGGGATCCAGGGAGTCGGTAGATGAGGGTTCCTTGGAGGGTGGTGGTAGGGTTGGTCTGTATCTTGAAGTGTAGATGTTCCATCATGTCTGTGGGTTCATCGGGGAGTGTGCTCAGGTGGAGGGTGGATTTGTGGACGATGGCGATTCCTCCTCCCGGGCGGGTGTGGTGGTCCTTTCTGGAGATCTTGTACCCTTGGGTAATGGCGATGGCGATGTCCGGTCCTGAGGTGGTGTTGGTCCAGGATTCGGTAAAGAACACTACGTCCGGGGTGGTGCTGTTGAGGGGTCCCAGATTTCAGTGACGTTTTTGTGGAGAGATCGGACGTTGAGGAGGATGCATTGCAGGGACTTCAGTTCGGTTGTGTTCTTGCCGGCGGGTTGCGCTGGGTCTGTGGTCTTGGCGGTGCTGAAAGTCTGCCGGCAGCGGTGACAGCTGAATGGTTCATGGGTGTCGCCGGCGAAGCAAGCTTGCAGTTGTTGTTGCGGCCTGGGTTGAGTTTATAGAGTGCTGCTGATCTGTAGTGGTGGGAGTGCGGAGATCCAGGGTTCCTGGCACTGGTCGTGGGCAGGTAGTGGACGGGCGCTGAAGGGCTTGCCTTAGGCGTGCCAGTAGCATGACCGCGCAGCTACTGCCATTATGTAGGGGAGGTAGGAGGGTACGTGCTGCTGAGAGGTGGGGGCGGGGCGGTAACGGCAGGAAAACCAGTGAGAAAAAGCGGGAAGGCAGATTAACCAGATGGCATCAGTACAATGGGCCGTGCACAAAAACACAGAATTCAAACCAGGCTCAAGAGTTGCAAGAAATCAAAATAACAACGAGGCAAATACACACAAGAATAACAAAAGGAAAAAAGAACTACAGTGATGGCAAGAGTTACACGAGGGGAAAAAAACTACCAGAAGTCACAGAGTGGGCACGAACCCTGCCTGAGTTGGGCCAAGGGGATCTGCGTCGAGCAGAGTATCGCGGAGCTGCTGGAGTGAGAGCAAACCTCAGACTGGGTCAGAGGTTGTGCTCGCTCTCCCCCGCATCAGCCGCCATCATGTAGGGGGGGTGGGGGCGGAGCAGTAACAGTGGGAAAACCAGCAGGAAAAAGCGGGAGGGCAGAGTAACCAGAGGGCAACAGTACAATGGGCAGTGCTCAAAAACTACCAGAAGTCACAGAGCGGGCACGAACCCTGCCTGGGTTGGGCCAAGGTAATCTGCGTCGGAGCAGATCACCGCGGACCTGCTGGGATGAGAGCAAACCTCAGACTGGGTCAGAGGTTGTGCTCGCTCTCCCCCGCATCAGCCGCCATTATGTAGGGGAGGTAGGGGCGGAGCAGTAACAGTGGGAAAACCAGCAGGAAAAAGCGGGAGGGCAGAGTAACCAGAGGGCAACAGTACAATGGGTAGTGCACAAAAACACAGAATACAAACCAGGCACAAGAGTTGCAAGAAGGCAAAATAACAATGAGGCACAAAACACAAGAATAACAAAAGGAAAAAAGAAATACAATGATGGCAAGAGTTACATGAGGGGAAAAAAACTACCTGAAGTCACAGAGTGGGCTTGAGCCTTGCCTGGGTTGCGCCAAGGGGATCTGGTCGGAGCAGAGCACCGTCGGAGCTTCTGGGGTGAGAGCAGACCTCAGACTGGGTCAGAGGTTGTGCAAAATATAGACTAATAACATGCAAAAGGAAAAATCGTTCTGATGTCACTAATGGAAAGATTCGACTCAACCCATCAAAACACTGCGAGACAGAAATGATCCTTGGTGGGACAAACACAAGAATAGGGAAGAAAGCCATCGAGTAAGGAGCTGTGAAACAGGCAAAAAAAGTATTCAATCATGATCAAGGGGCTGTCCTAAGTCCAACTCTATGCATATGTAGTATCAGGGCTTTAAGTGAGCAGGCCGGCAGTTCTAAAAAGCAGGTAATGAGACGGGTCCCTATCAGGCTCTCCATGTTTGCCCTCAGCCTCGGGGTGAAAACCACATCTTAACTCCGCAGCAGTGCCTTTGAGGTAACTTCAAAGAGGCTTTTTGTAGTACTTTGTCTCATCATTTCAGAACAGAAGCATTTTCAATAATATATACAACGAAGCCGAAGTTAGTGTCTATTTATCTTATCATCTAACAATCATTGACAAAGCCAATAGCCCTGGCTTGTTGTTGGTGTAATGTGGCATGTTGTATTATATATCTGATGCAATGACAGAAGTAGCAAAATACCAGTGGGGCGGTGTACTATGCTAAGCACAGATTTTTAGCTTAGGTCTTTTTAAGCAACACCCCTAATTATATCAACCACACCCCTTTGGGGACCTCCCAGTTTACGCGTAAAGCCCTCTATAATATATTGGAAAAATAGGTATTTTAAGAGACAATTAAAGCTGTCTTCAAGCGAGATCTTGAACGGATAGCCTGTCCCTCCAAACTCTGTCTCTTCTGAGTACAGAATTTCGAGGTTGTAGAGTACTTGAGTATAGATGTATTAGATTACGTTTTATCACTGCCAGCCAAACATTAATTAATATGTTGCTAATACTTTTTGTTGCATAGGTACTTTAGACTTCACAACCCGCTTAATGTGAATGGGGCATGAAAGCTTTTGACCCCACTCTAAGCAAAAGGAAGACAAGCATTATCACTTCTATGCATAGTTCACATGGTTGTAGCCGCTCATTGTGGCCCAATGGTAGAGGGGCAACAATGTGTTTGGCTTTTGCAGTCCTTTGGGCTGCCGCAGACACCGCTACATAGAAGTAACTACTGACAGGCTGCTCAGGCCGCAAGGCATCATGAACTATTGACGGTCCAATCAGGCGTTGCTGAATGCAAAGTCCTGCCCTCATTGGAGCACTTGGAACTTAACCTCAGTGGCACCACAAAGTAGCAGATAGGAATGCACAACATCAGTGTCATAAAGTCCAGGTTGACTGTCCTGGCTAAGAGTCATACACATATTTGTCAAAGCACAATGAATGAGTAATCAGTCATGCTGGTGCAGGAAATAGCTTTAGGTGATCTACATCCTGTTTTAACAATTTCCTACATCTGCATCAATTTGCTGTCAATGAAATGATATAGGAAGATTGAGAAGGTAGTTAGAATTTCCAAAGATGATACTTTGTTTCTGAATCCTTCATGTTCACAGTGCTTCCAAAACCTTTCTGTTTCCATGGCCAACGTACCTCATTAGCGAAAAAAATGTTTCCTTTTAGCCCTGGCTCAGAACCAGCTTTGTATGTTTAGTGGACCTTCTGTATTCGAAAACATTTAATAAAAAAAAAAAAAACCTTGCTAAAGCCAAAAGGCCGGACCTTGGCAGGCTGATGTTATATTTTTTAGCCAGTGTACTATTTCTTTGCTCAAATACGAATCATAATTTCATGTGACATGATGTGCATTAAGACTAAAAATGCATACATGACAACATTTTAGAAGAGGAAAGTGGGAGATTAAAAAAAATAATATGTAGAATGTATTTCTCCCAATTGGCTTCTATTGAAGCAGAGGCAACCTCAGGCAGGAGACAGACAAAATAAAACACTAATAGGATCTATTGGCATGTAAGAAAAATGGTACAGCTAGGTGCCTTAGAATTTACCCATACAATTCTATTGAAAATATATGTCATAGCCAATTTTATATCAAATATAAAATGTTTATTGCAAACATAAAGCCACTACATTTTGGCTGCTGCATGATTTATTCATTTTGCAAAGGGCAGAACTATTGGTGTTGCCAATGCTTTTTCAATTGTCCATTCAAGCAAGGCGGAATGAGATTTGGAAATCAGGTAATAATCTCACTATCATCCTTCTGTAGAACAACTACTCCAAGAACTTTCCCATTGCACATATGTGTATGTGGCAATTTTGTAGTTCTAACCTTTTCGCTACTTAATGTATTCTGACCATGTGTATCTTTTCTGATGGTGTGCATTACTTTAAATGTGTATATTCAGTGGTGGCTGCTAGCTATGGAGAGGAGGGGGCGGGCAAAAATATATAAACAAAATCCTTGCTTATATGCATTACATTATCGTTTTAAAATAAAATGTTTAACTTTAAAATAGTCATGTAATGCACATCGGCGATTTGGAGCAATTATAAACATAACATCCATTTAAAAAAAAAAAAAATGAAATAAAACACACTTACCTTGCTGCATGTCCTCACTACGTCCCAGTGTTCTTCTTTCCTCAGGCCCAGCAATTCCCATAGCTAACCCTGGCAGTGCGAGGACTCGATGGAGCAGGCTCTCTCTGCGCTCTACAGAACACTAAAGGCCTTTGCTCGGCCTCAACTCAGCTGTCCAAGACAACTGAGTTGAGAGATTTAAAGTGAGCATGTCTTGCTGGCCGTTGCAAGATGGACGGCCAAAAGAGACATGCAAACTTTAAACTGCCCAGCCCATCACTCCTCGCTGCTGATGCCTGTCAGCAGTGCCCGCCCCTGCCCTGAGTCTTGGCTCGGGACAGGGTTTGCAGAGTCAACAAAAAATAAAATGGTAATAACGTAATTGTAATTATAATTGCATTTATATAGTTCTTAATACCCCTGACGAGGCGTCGAAGTGCTTTTTCGGCAAGTAGCATGCTAGTCCAGGGCCCATAAAGGATTAGTGTTGAATTCAATTGCATTTCGCCCTTTCTGTGATTATATTTGTATTTGTACTTCTGCCCTTTTTGGGATTCTATTTTTGATTGCATCTCCCGCTCGTTCCCGCTGCTGCTTACCCTGTGGCCCCCCCCCTGCGTACCCATTCATCGTCCCGCTCCCGCCTCCCAGCTGCTCCTCCCTCCCACCTCCCCATATATGGCAGCCGCAGCGCGGTGAGGGGAGCAACCCTTGACCCTGCTTGCAGGTTAGGCCGCTCCCCACGCCGCACAGTGCCACCTATGTGCTCGTGCCTCTAGCCCCCTGCTGCCCGAGTTTGGCGCTGCTGTAAGTCAGCTGCCTTTCCAGCGTTCCCTCTCTGTGCCCTTGCATCTGTATTTTGCCCCTTGTTGTGCTCTCATTTTTGTCAGAGCCCCTCTCCCAGTGCTTTCCTTTCTGTGCCACTATCATTGTATTTTGCCCCTTGTTGTGCTCTCATTTTGTCAGTGCCCCTCTCCCAGCATTTTTCTTTCTGTGCCACTAGCATTGTATTTCGCCCTTCTGTGATTATATTTGTGATTGTATTTCTGCCCTCTTTGTGATTCTATTTGTGATTGCATCTCCCGCTCGTTCCCGCTGCTGCCTCCCCTGCGGCCCTGCCCCCCCGCGTACCCATTCGCCGGCCCGCTCCTGCCTCCCAGCTGCTCCTCCCTCCCACCTCCCTATATATGGCAGCCGCTGCGCGGTGAGGGTAGCAACCCTTGACCCTGCTTGCAGGTTAAGTCGCACCCCCCGCTGCACAGCACCACCTGTGTGCTTGTACCTCTAGTCCCCTGCTGCCCGAGTTCGCCACAGCTGTAAGTCAGCTGCCTTTCCAGCGTTCCCTCTCTGTGCCCTTGCATCTGTATTTTGCCCCTTGTTGTGGTCTCATTTTTGTCAGTGCCCATCTCCCAGCGCTTTCCTTACTGTGCCACTAGCATTGTATTTTGCCCCCTGTTGTGCTCTCCTTTTATCAGTGCCCCTCTCCCAGCTTTTTTCTTTCTGTGCCACTAGCATTGTATTTCGCCCTTCTGTGATTATATTTGTGATTGTACTTCTGCCCTCTTTGTGATTCTATTTGCATTGCATCTCCTGCTCATTCCCGCCGCTGCCTCCCCTGCTGCCCCGCCCCCCCTGTGCACCCATTCACCAAACCGCTCCGCCGCCCAGCTGCTCCTCCCGCCCACCTCCCCATGTATGGCCGCCGCTGTGCGGCCGCGCGCAGTGGACACGCCTAAGGCAAGCCCGTCTGCGCCCTTCCATGCCTGGACCACGCCCAGCGCCAGTACCCCTGGCCCCCGCGGCTGCCACGACACCCGACACCGCTACGACTCCAGCACCCTCCACGCACTCAACCCCGGACGATCATGCACCTGCTGCCCGGCCGCCCTGAGGCGCACCCAAGGATCCTTCTCCTGCCGGAACTGCAGCTTCATCAGCATCCGGCCCACCAACGCACCTACCAATGAACCTCAGGTGCATCCTCCTCAATACCCGCTCCGCACGCAAACAAGCCGTTGAACTCTGGGACCTACTCGACTCCAACACCCCAGACGTGGCCTGGCTGAACCCCTCCTCGGCACCCAACATCGCCGTAGCCATTCCGAAAGGCTACAAGATCACCCGCAAGGACCGCACCAACGGAATAGGAGGAGGAATCGCCATTGCCCTCAGGAACTCTCTCAATGTTTCATCCAACACTGACGACACCCTCAGCACCGCTGAACACCTGCACATCCAGATTCACACCGATCTCAACACCACCCTCAGAGGAACGCTCATCTGCAGACCCCCGGGACCCCGAGCACAGTTCAGCGACTCCATCACCGACCTCGTCAGCACACACGCCCTCCCCTCCATGGACTATATCCTCCTTGGGAATCTTAACTTCCACCTTGAGAACAACAACGGCACCAAATCCACCACCCTGATTGCCAACCTCGCCAACCTCAGACTCAGGCAACTCAACACTACACCCACCCACTCCGCCGGCCACACGCTAGACCCCATCTTCTCCGCAAGCTCCTACGTCTCCTTCAACCACACCACTGAGCTCCACTTGTCCAATCACTGGTGCGCCCACTTGACCTTCCGGAAACTCACCATGCACCATCGCACCCAAGAGATGCCACGTCACTGCTTGAGCAGAGTCACCGAAGACCAGACAGTGGATCAACGACTGCGCCTACACCCTCGCCCCGCTCAAGAAGCCCTCCAACATCCACACCAGCAAGAAAACCAGCTGGTTCACCGAAGACCTCCATGCCTCCAAGCAAAACTGCTGAAAACTAAAAAAAAACTAGATCTGTGAACGAACACCGGAGAGCTACACAGCCCACAAGAACGCCACCCGCAGACACCACCATCTCATCAGATCTGCCAAAAGGACCACCTTCAAAGACCGCCTAGACAACAACGCACATAACAGCAAAGAGCTCTTCAACATCGTGAAGGAACTCTCCAACCCCAGCACCAACACCAACAACATCCCACACCAACACCAACAACATCCCACCCTCACAAGACCTGTGCGATGCGCTGGCCACCTTCTTCCATCGCAAGATCGCAGACATCCACGACAGTTTCAATGCCGCCCCTGCAACCACTGACACCCCTGCTCCCTTGACCACCACCCGCATCAACCGCCTGCTCTCCTGGACCAACATCAACGACGACGACACCATCAAGATCATGAACACCGTCCACTCCAGATCCCCGTCAGACCCTTGCCAACACCACATCTTCAACAAAGCCAGCAGCACCATTGCACCCCATATCCGGAAAGCCATCAACATCTCCTTCGAGACAGCGACCTTCCCGGAGAGCCGGAAACACGCAGAGATCAACTCCTTACTCAAGAAACCCAAGGCGGACCTCAGTAACTTCCGACCCATCTCCCTACTCCCATTCCTGGCGAAGGTCATCAATAAAGCTGTCAACAGACCAGCTTCCTCGAGGAGAACAGCATCCTGGACCCGTCCCAGTCAGGGTTCAGTAGCAACCAAAACACCAAACTGCCCTCATCGCCGCCAGGGATGACATCAGGACCCTGCTAGACAACGGAGAAACCGCGGCCCTCATCCTCCTGGACCGGTCAGCCGCCTTCGACACGGTCTGCCACCATACACTACTAACACGCCTCTATGCCACTGGAATCTAAGAGAAGACCCTGGACTGGACCGCCTCCTTCCTCTCCGGCAGGACACAGAGCGTCCGCCTCCCCCCCTTCTGCTCTGAAGCCACAGATATCATCTGCGGCATCCCCCAAGGCTCATCCCTCAGCCCAACGTTGTTCAACGTCTACATGACACCGCTCGCCCACGTCGCACGACGGCACGACCTCAACATCATCTCCTATGCTGACGACACCCAGCTGATCCTCTCCCTCACCAAGGACCCCCACACTGCCAAAACCAACCTCCACGAAGGAATGAAGGCCGTCGCGGACTGGATGAGGAACAGCCGTCTGAAACTGAACATGGAAAAGATGGAGGTCCTCATTGTCGGATCCACCCCCTCGGCTTGGGACGACTCTTGGTGGCTGACTGCACTAGGAACACCCCCAACACCCACCGACCATGCACGCAACCTAGGGGTCATCCTCGACCCTACCCTCTCCATGATGAAGCAGGTCAACGCCGTTTCCTCCTCCTGCTTCAACACCCTCCGTATGCTCCGCCGGATCTTCAAGTGGATCCCCACCGAAACGAGAAGGACGGTCACCCAGGCCCTCGTCAGCAGTAGACTGGACTACGGAAGCGCCCTCTACGCAGGAGCCTCGGCCAAACTCCTGAAGCGGCTCCAATGCTTCCAGAACGACTCCACACGCATGATCCTCAACATCCCTAGCCGCAGCCACATCACACCCCACCTGAGAGACCTGCACTGGCTCCCTGTCAACAAGAGGATAACCTTCAAGCTCCTCACCCACACACACAAGGCACTCCACAACACCGGACTAGCGTACCTCAACAGCCGACTCAGCCTCTACACCCCCACCCGCCAGCTCCGCTCCGCAGACAGCACCCTCGCCACCGTCTCCCACATCCGAAGAGTGACCGTCGGCGGCAGATCATTCTCCCACCTTGCTTCCAGGACATGGAACACCCTCCCCATCCACCTACAGCAGACCTCAAGACCTGGCTCTTCGAACAGTAGCAGCTTCCCCCCCAGCGCCTTGAGACCCTCACTGGTATGTAGTGCGCTTTACAAATGCTATGATTGATTGATTGAATTAGTATAGTGAAATATGAAAGTAATTAAAGTGGTGGCTAGGTTAGTCAGTTATTTGGATTCGGAAGGATAGTGGAAAGATAGAAGAGGAAAAAAGGTTTTTATTTATATAGCGCTTGTTACCCCTAATGGGGTGTTGAAGCAGCTTTTGTTTTGTTTTTGTTTTTGGGCAGTAGCATGCTACTCCGGAAATCCATAAAGGATTAGTGGTGATTTAGTATGGTGAAATATGAAAGTAATTTGAGTGGTGGATATTAGTCAGTTATTTGGAGTAAGAAGGATAGCAGAGGGATAGAAGGGGGAGAAAGGTTTGCATTCATATAGCGTTTGTTACCCCTGAAGGGGAGTTGAAGCACTTTTCTGGCCAGTAACATGCTAGGCTGGAACCCATAAAGGATTAGAGTTGAAAATTAGTATAGTGAAATATGAAGTAATTTGAGTGGTGGATATGTTATTCAGTAATTTGGGTAGAGAAGGGTAGTGGCAGGATTGAAGAGGGAAAGAGGTTTGTATTTATATAGTGTTTGCTACCCCTGATGGGGTTTGAAGCACTTTTTTTGGTGAGTAGCACACTACTCTGGAACCCAAAAGGATTAGTGTTGAATTATTTGAGTGAAATATGAAAGGGAGGGATAGAAGAGGGAAAAATGTTTGCATTTATATAATGCTTGCTTACCTCTAATGAGGTGTTGAAGAGCATTTTTAGCAAGTAGCACACTACTCTGGGACCCATTAAGGATTATTAGTGAATTAGTATAGTGGAATATGAAATTTGAGAAGTGAACATGTTAGTCTGGGTTTTTGATTGAAAGGATAGTGGAGGGATAAGAGAGTGAAGGATTTTTTTTGTGGAGGTCATAGCGGCAGGAGGAGTCTATTGGATGAGTAAAAAGGGGTTGTGGAGGGGAAAAGTCAGAGGGAAGAGTTTAGAAAGGTTTGTTTTGGGGATTGGTATAGTAAAAGAGGTGTCAGATGATGCAAGGAGGGGTAGAGTAAGGGAGAGTCTAGAATGGGTTATTTATTTTGGGGATCATAGTAGTGGTATGGGGCTTGTGATAAATGAGAGAGTGGGTGTAAAGGATATATTGATGGATGTATAGGGTGAGAAATAGGGTAGTGCATTGGAAAGAGTAGTAGAAAGAAATTTGAGATGAGTAAGAAAGTTGGGTTAGAAGATTTATTGAGAAAAGTATAGGGTGATAAATAGGGTAGTGCATTTGATATGCTGAATTAGAAGAAAGTGATAAATATATAGATCCATAAGTACATCGAAAGTATATAGATGCTTAAAGGAGCTAAATATATGTAGATTAAAGATATTGATAGAGGTACAGGATGAGAAATAGGGCAATGCTTTGGATATGCTTTTCAGGAGGAAAGTAACAAACACACAGATCCAAGTACATGGAAGGTACATAGATGCACAATGGAAGAAGTACATGTAGATCAAAGATGCACTAGATAAACTCCGGTTTTCAAGTGTTATTGTACTTTATTATTTTTTTAACATAATTATTCTACATGTTTATACAAAACAATACACAAAGATAGGTACATATATATAGTAAAAATAAATGATTATATACAGAGGGATATGCTGTGAATTTCTGTTTGCGTATGGAGCTTATGTTGGGAAGAGCCAGTTCTTGAGTAGTTTTCTGAAGATAAGGTGGCTGACTGTAGATCTTATGTTGGTGGGTAAAGAGTTCCATACTTTGGCTGCTTGAACAGAGAAGGATGTGCCACCCATGGTTTTTTCCTTGTATCTTGGGATTTTGAGGCGAGGTACCATTTTAGAGCGTAAGTTCCTTTGTTAAATGTGTTTGGTGATTTTATTCCTGATGAAGAGCGGTCCCTTTCCATAAATTACTTTGTGGGTGATACAAAGCAGCTTGACCGTGGATCTTCTGGCAACCGGTAACTAATGCAGGGCTTTCAAGGCAGGTGAGATGTGGTCTCGCGGTTTGAAATGCAAGAGTAGTCTGGCAGCCGAGTTCTAAATCTGTTGTAGTCTTCTCATGGTTGTTAAAGGTGATCCGTGGTAGAGGCTTTTGGCGTAATCAAGTTTGGGCAGGAGAAGGGAGATGGTAGCTTGGACCTTGTGTGGAAATCTCAAATGAGGGAAAATTTGTTGCAGCGTTTTTATAGTGACAAAGCTTGATCTTGTTAGTTTGTCCACTTGGGCATTTATCGACATCTCGGAGTCCATGGTCATTCCGAGGTTTCTTAATTCCTTCGATACTTTAGGTGGTGATCCCAGTTCATCAGGTCAGGCGGCAAGCGGGTCATAATGTTTCCAATCACCACACATGAGTATTTCCGTTTTGGAAGTATTCAATTTGAGTTGGCTCCAAGTCATCCACTGATCCATGGCCCTGAGGCAACTGAAAATTGGGGAGTTTCCAATGTCTTTGGGGCATTCCAGTTGAAGGAGTATTTGGGTGTCATCTGCATAGTTATAGCACGTGAGGTGAAATCGATTGATCAGTACCGGTAATGACTTCATGTAGATGTTGATAAGCATGGGCGAGATGATAGAGCCTTGAGGGACCCCTGCTTTTTTGAAGTATGGTTTGGATGAGAATGGTGGGGTATGGATGATATTAGTTCTGTTTCGAAGGTAGGACGCGATCCAGTCTAGAGCAGTCCCCTCTATGCCTGCTTCATAGAATCTTTGATTCAAAGTGTCATGGTCAACCCCGTTGCGATCTACTGTGCTCTTCAGGTCATCCCAAATGGCAAGGAGGGCAGATTCTGTGCCTCTTCCCAGACGGAAACCTGTTTGGAAGTCTGAAAGTATGTAATTCTCTTCAATGAATTGTGACATCTGGGCGAACGCTGTCCTTTCTATCAGTTTACCCAGGAAAGGTCCATTGGTAATGGGACTGTAGATGTGAGAGTTCAGCAGGTCCAAGTTTGTTTTCTTCAGTAAAGTGCATATGTTTGACTTTTTGAGTTCTTCTGGAAATATTCCAGTAGTTAAGGAATCATTGATGGTTCTTCTTACTGGAGTGGTAGCAGAGGTTGTTAAAAGAATTGTCTTGAAAGTTTGTGGTGGACTCGGGTCAGAAGGGCTGCCGGCAGGCCTGCTTTCTTTGACCAGGTCCATAAATTCATTGTGTGAGATGTGTTGGAAGGAACGGAGAGGCTGGGTTAGAGTATTCTTGGATTGTTGTCTTGTCAAAGGGTTAGTACTGGTGCTTTGTCTCTGTTTTAAGTATGAGTCCAACGTATCTGCTTTGTCAGTGTAATGATTTGCCAGTTTGTCTGTGAAATCTTGAGTAACAGGATGAATTCCTTCTAGGCAATTTGGTTTGCGAACTTCATTGAGTATTTTATAGAATTCTTTATTTGCACATTTTGCATTTTGAATTCTGTCTGAATAGTACCTTTTCTTGGCTTTGTTGATAGCTGACTTGTTTAATCTGTTAATTTTCTGTAGGTGAAGTTTGTCTTGTTTGGCGTTTGTTTTGAGCCAGGTATGTTGCAGCTTTCTGATTTTTTTTAATGTCTTTTATCTCCTTGTTTCTCCAAAGCGCTTTTTTTCTTTTGTTCTGTTAGGTGGTTTTATGAGTGGTATCAGGATGTCAAAAGCTTCCTGTAGCCTTTCATATAGTTTTTTTACACAAATTTATTGGTTCCAGATTTGTACTGGATGTTAGTTGTGTGTTAAAGTGTTCCAAATTGACTTGGTTCCACGGTCGATAGGTGGATGGATGTAAGTTAGTTTTAGGTGAGTCGCTCAGTGTTGTTTTATGTTGGAAAGCAAGCAAGTGGTGGTCTGACCAAGTGACTGGAGTTATAGTTTGAAAGGTAACTAGTTCAGTATTATCAAAAATGACATCTAGGACATGTCCAGCGATGTGTGTGAGTTTGTGGACAATCTAATGCAGTTTTAGTGCATCTAGGCCAGTGATTATTGTTTTTGGATGGGTCATATTGGGTTTGTCAAACCAAATGTTGAGGTCACCCAGAATGCATAGATTGGAGCCTATTGTCTAGTCTTTGTCTAGAAGTGCGTCTGGGAAAGTCGCCTTGCTAGGTGTAGGTCTGTAAAGGACCAGGAACTTATAGGAGGAAGAAGGTGTAGTATTGCATCTGGTGAGATGAGCCTTATAATTCTTTATGGTGATGTTATCAACTTTAGTGATATGTAATGTTTGCCTGAATACAACAGCCAGACCACCTCCTTTTTGTCTATTACCATTTTATTTCTCATCTGGGAGCATTTAAACTAATGGGGCGACCCTCCACCACCTTAACGGAGGAGCCCCCTGTGTATATTACCTGCACACATGATGTATTTACACACATGCAGTTGTTTACACTTCTCACACCTTTCTGTTTAATTATTTTAGTTCATGCAAAGTTTACAAATCTACGAGGTATAGGCTACTGTGAGTGGAAATCAATTTACACCCTGAAAGAAAGCTTTTTGAGACAAGCCTAGTGTGCCCATGGTATTGGAGATAGCTGACCCGTTCTTGAGGGCCCTCCCTCCATATATTAGTATTGGTTGTATGTAATGTTCATGCTGTACTTTATCATTGCCGTACTGGGTGTGAGAAAGTTGATCATTAGTCAGGTTGAATGGTAGTCCACCACAAATAATAATTTCAGGATTCTGTTAGCTTAGGTAAAGGTTTCAAGTCATTTAAACCTGATGTCAACGCCTGGTAGCTTTGGCACATAGCAGACAGGTTTACCTTAGGAACATGTGTAAAGCATTTAAAAGTACCAAAACAGTAAAAAGGTCAGAAGCACAGTGAAAAAAAATCCCCCTCCAATTTATAAAAATGGAGAATATTTTAATGGACAAAATTACACCAAAACAACAACAATCAAATAAGGGGAACCAGAAATATGACTTTTTCATGTTTTAAATAAAAATAGCGTCATAAAGCACAAAGCGCCAAAGGAGGGCAAATGGTCACACTAGACCAGGGCAAAGTCACAAGTTAAGGCTGACCACGGCCGATCACTGATTGGATACAGTGACTGGGTTTGTCTCGATCAAAGAGGTAACTTTCTTTTCTTGGGAAAAGATCTTGGACATCCACGGGTCATCAATGGGTTCGTAGGTGTCTAAGACTAGCAGATTGATGCCGAAGCAGGGCTAGGTGGCTGCAGGTTGCAGAAAGACGTGGTCCCGATGCCGTTGACAGCAAAGGTGGTAAGGCTGTGAGCAGAAGATGCTCATGATTTTAGCCAAAAATGGACTCAATGTCAATTTAGAGGTTGGTTGATGTCAGTTCTAGTGAAGTCATCGGTGGTCTACCTTCCTTGAGGAGGCAAAGGGTTCAACGTTGTCAAATGCTGCTTCGACATCAGTCCTCATGAAGAAAATAGAAGGAGATGCAGGATGTTCCATCTCACCAGAAGTGCACCCCTGGTGGATCAGCTGGCAGGTAGGTCCCAATCTTATGCCGCTTCTCTTCAAGAAAAATCCCCACTTTCAGGGTTGGGCTTGAGGTGTACACCATGGTTTGAGGGTACCAGGAGCTCAGTATAAGGGCTTAATGGTCAGGGCTCACTCCACCATAAGCCTCCAGCAAGGTCCAAGGCAGGTCCAGTTGAGACTGGTTAGCTGGACTCCTTCAGACAAGTGGGCATCTTGTAGCTTTTGTCTCACTGTAGCTTAAGAAGAGGTCAGTCAACTGGCCCTTGGAGTTCACTTCTTAGTACTGGAGGAGCAGGCCCAGCCCTTGGGATTCTACTTAAATGTGACAACAGCAGGTGTAATCCTTCTTTTGTCTTTCACAGGTCCAGCAATGTCCTGAAGAGCGTGCCAAGGGGTACCACATTTATGCATGGTAGTAGCTTGTAGATGGGGTAACTCCTGCCCCCTCCCTAACCAATAGGGAAAAAGTTCCATGAGGTAACCCTATCCACTTTTGCAGCTGTTCCTTGGTGTCCTATTACAAACAATCCCACAGGGCCACTCTTCACCCAAAATCAAGATGGCAGAATCTTTCTTCCCTCGTGCAGAGCTCCTATCCTGACCCTAGAGGCGTGGCCAAAGTAATGATTAATGCCTCCTCTGTGGTCACTCAAAACTGGTTCTGGGTGAAGCTCCTTGAAGACTGGGGTTGGTGCCCAGCTGGCTAGAAGGACTATAGAGGTTTTAGGCAAAGTGATTTTTTTAAAGTACCTTTTGTAAAGTATTTGTTACAAATCTAGTTTTACCAATGAATTGGACTTGTAATAAATATTTTTAAAAGTCCAAGAATAAACTTTTTATCTGGTTCCTAAGTGCTACAGTGAATATAGCTTTTGGGGCCTTGTCACTGTGAGGACATGTTTTACACTAACATTTTACATGTTCTTCCTTCAAATATCATGCACCCTGCCTTATCTGGAATTAAGGTCTCCTTAAGGGTCATTCATTAATATTTAAAAGGAGGGGTTATGCCTGTCTAAAGTAGTGATTCTGTCTGGTTTAATTAGTAGTTTTAAACCTGCACAGCCAAGTTACTGGTGGAAGACCTGCAGTCATGTTTCGCACTGTCACTCTAGTGGTGGCACAATGTGTGCTGCAGTCCACTAGTGACATTTAACTGATAGGCCCTGGGTGCACCTTGAATCATATACTAGACACTTTACAGGTAATTTAAATACGCTAATTTGGTTTATAACCTATTTTGACATGTTTTAGGGGTTAGAGCACATGCACTGGGTGGTGATAGCAGAGTGTGCACAGGGTCAAACAAAATTCAGTAACATCACTCCTAAGAATTTGGGTGAGGTCATGCAAAAAGAGGTATTTTTCTACACTGCTAATGATATATATATATATATATATATATATACATATATATATATATATATATATATATCATAAAAAGTGATCTTAGAAAGGAATCAGCAGAATGTATATTTTTACTTTGCCTTGAATTTTACTGAGCTACTGAAGAGATATATGTTGTGTGCTTCACAGCACAGTCTTTGCTAAAAGGTGTACCTTTATAGTATGTGCTTTACATAAAAATCCACTAATTCTGTGGATTAGTAATGATTTACTTTGGCATTATTAATGTCATATAAGAAGAAAGGCACAATCAAGCATCTGTATTATACTTCTATTTTTACACGTTACCAGTGACATATTGAAGGTTGGCTGGAAGAAGGTCATCATAGAAAGGTAGGATGTAAGTCTGAAGAGAGTGCTAAAAAACAAAACATGGAAGTACAATGTGTTTTATTGTCTAAACCCTTTTGGTATGAGCTACATCTAGCAATTTTTTTAAAGTGTGCATGCCAATTTCAAGCCAGAAGAAAGAAGATCCTGCTATGGTTTAAACATTCTAAGCTCAAGGAACACTTTATTATACAAACTATTTAAACGCACATTGCATCAAGAACTATTTAGACTAGGGTGACATAGACTATAATGCCCTTGTAATATAAAGCAAATGAGACATCTGCCATGTTTGTGATGGAGTATCCTGTCTTCCAAACTTTACAAAATAGTCAATTTATATAAATGGTGTACATTTACATTGGTCTCATACTTACGCCAGCGTTTACATTTATTCTTCAATTACATTTTTATGTTTGAAATCCATGTCTGCTTTTGCATGCATAATTGATTGGGGTGCTATATTATTCCTGATTGCAACCCTGTGATTGTTATAACTTTGATGGAAACATAGATATATCGCCCTCTGTCGCATGTAGTTCCTATTGATTATTAGGTGGAGCGGCGGTACGATTGCAGCGTATAGTTATTCCTGGCAGGGGAATAAGATGTATATTTCATTCTCCGTTGAATAGTTGGTTATCAGCATCTACAAGACTTCCAGTTTACTTAGCCTTGGGAATCCAAGCCCCTCTCATCCCTAACACACAGCACATATGTTCAAGAAAAGAGCATTGCAGAATAGAAAGGAGTCTATATTTTGAGGTAAAACTAAAAGGGTGAACCTGCTATACTTGTCCTGCCTCATATAAACCCCTGGAGATTGTCTCCAGTGTGGACAATGTACACGAGAAAGATAGAATATGTGCTTTTACACATGCAACTTCTTTCTTTTGCCATCTCTATCAGGATTTTTTTCCAAATAAAAATACCAGTTAATCTACAAACCTTATCAAATATTGAAAGTTTTGCACCCTTTCTCTCAGCCTTAAAACACACTGACTCCTCTTTTTATAAATAAATAAATTCACACATTTTCTGGGGGCTAACACAGTATACAAAATTGCTCCGATTATTCACAAAGTTCTGACTGTGAATGCTACAAACATTTTTCAAGGTCACCTACCAAACCTTCCAACCCTCACCTAGAACCCCAATATCTTCACCTCTAATACTACTCTTACTCTGCTTAAAATACACCATACTTTCTCCTTCTTTCGGGCATTACTCCATTATCTTCTGGTGTATCACATCTGTGTCGGTTTGATTGGATACATTTTGTTTTCAGTATGTTCTTGTTCCTTGTAATGATGACTTGCATCGCCGTTGTTTATGTGTCCGTTTTATAAGAATTCAGAAATAAATTCATTTGTGGTAATGAGAAGTATGCTATTTCTGTGAATGGAAATGCTGACATTCCAACAGCAAATAAAACAAATCCAAATGTGGCGAGGGTGTAGGTTAAAGGTGTTTCTCAAGTAAGAAAAACATTTCTCACATGGACAAAAAAGTTTGAAAGTTCAGTTGCACTCATAAGAGGTATTTTCCTCTACGCAGTTGTATACTCTATCCATTGATTCATGTGTAAATGCATTTTAATTGTCAAAAATGGGAATTTCTGGGTGTACTCCTGGAACCCTTGGGGAATTCCCAAACACTGGCAATTTGCTCCAAATGCAGTAACAAACCTTTGGGAGAAAATGTCCAATGTCTAGTTTATTGTGCGAATTGGGATCCGTTTCCTGGGTTACCATCTTGTGAGTGGCTTTGTACCCTGTTCACAAAGGGAAATGTACATGCCGAGATATCTGCACATAAAATATTGGCCATCCGTTGGAAGATATCTCTGCCTGGATGTTAATAAATAGCATTTTTGAGAACGCAAATTTGTTCTATTGGAGTACTGGTTACTGTTGTCCTAAATGCTTTTGTGAATAGGCCCTTTTGTGTTTATTCTCCAAGGGCCGGATGTACGTCGGATTTTTGCATGCGCAAATGGGTTTTAAACCCGTTTGTTCATGCAAAAAACCTATGGCCCATGTACTAACCCTATTTTGCGAGTCACTAATAAATAGCGACTCGCAAAATAGGGGTAGGGACTCGCTATTAGGAAGGGGTGTTCCGAGGGCGTCCCTTCCTACCTTATCTTTGTATGGAAACAGGAAAAATAGAGGTCGTTGACTCCTTCCCCTATTTTGGGGTACTTTTTGATACCAAACAAACATGATCCCGACTAGTTGAGTGGAGGGTCTTGGGTATGGAGAGGAACCTAGCAGCAATAAAGTCATTTTCATCCAGGATGGGTGCGAAACAACTAGCCTACAGGGCTGGTGTTTGGGGTAAGGCCCATGTCGATCGACTTCACTCCATTGAGAACACTTTTTTCAAATTACTGGTGTCCCTTCCACATTCCACCTCAGATTTTATATTACACGTGGAGTTGGGCTTACCTTATATCACAGATGTAATTAGATTAGCTCCGATCTTGTTATGGCACTCTATTTGGTGTAGGGGCACAGTGCTCTTAACCCAAAATATAATAAGAGACTGTCTAAGCCTAGAAAAATATAAAAGAATGAGATGGTTAAATTATGTCGAACTGGAATTGTCCGTGATTGGGATGAAAGGACTATTTGATGACCCAACGGCCTGTAGACTGATGTCACGACGCAGACTGGTGGAAACATTTGGTATACAGCCTTTACAACGAAACTTTTACAACGAACTACCATTACAACGCAACTTTTACAACGCAAACCATTACAACGCAAAGAGCTGGGGGGCGCTCTAGGATAGGGAATAGGTTTAATGTACTATCCAACACCTTCCCTACTATCCACGGGGACTGGAGTTGGAATAGTAAATTAAACTATTCACTATCCAGCGCCCAAAAGCATTATGCGTTGTAATGGTATGCGTTGTAAAACTTGCGATGTAAAAGTAGGCGTTGTAAAAGTATGCGTTGTAACGTCATACAGCCGAAACATTTACAACAAGGGCCCAATATAATCGTAGGCAGAATAATTATAGCAAAAAGTCTGTCCTTACCTATCAGTTAGTTTCTTCTATCTTAGAGGGATGATATTCCTACCTAGAGGATGTTCCTCCATGGCAACATAAATTCAGTAATATTGCGTTTTTGCCTGAACATGAAACCATTGATGTTGGGCTTCCCAGCGGAAAGATTTAACCACTTATAGTTGTCTCTCTGTCCATGTTACATGAATTCCCCTCAAACTGAACACCATCGAATATTTGTTTGTGGATTTTATCAGAGGGAAAGGAAAAAGTATATTATTCCAATCTTAAAGCCCCATGATTTTAAACAATGTAGAGCGGCACTGTTTTTAAATCACTTTCTAGCCTCTTAAGCCCCTTAGTCTGTATGTCATTGGCGTCATTTTTATGTATGAAAACGAGAAAGTCTTTGGAATATTAAGTGGGCATCTGTTGATTTAGACTTGTACTACTTTTATCCTTGACCCGTTTTAACCCATTTTTTATCTAGCATCTGTGTATGTATATACTGAATTTCTATAATGATTTTTATCCTTTCTTGAAATATTTTGTCTCTCGGAAATACATGAATTGTAACACCATAATGGTTATGGGTGTAACTTAAAGCTCTTGTCTTCCCTTAATGTACTTTTATGATCTTATTTGACAATAATCGAATAAAGTTATCGAAAAGCGAGTCTGAACCCTATGTAATAATGTTTTGCGACTGCAATTACGGTTGCAAAACACTCGCAGTTTACCACCCTCTTCAAAAGGGTGGTAAACCATCCGCAAACAGGAAGGGGTCCCCTGTCCACTTCATGAATGGGTGCACAATTTTTTTTTCAGAGATGGCAGTGGTCCTAGGGACCACAAACTGCCCTTAAAAAATTAAACAAAAAGCTTTTTCTTTTTTTTTTAAATGCATTCTGTTTCTTTAAGGAAAATGGGCTGCATTAGAAAAAATGCTTTAGACATGGAGGTCTGCTGACCCCAGTAGGCCACCATTCCTGGGACTGCCAGCCATTCCCAATGGGGTCGCAAATTGCAACAACCTCTTTAATATGCATGAGGCATGCAATTTGCGACCCCATTGGAAATCGCAAACAGTGTCTCAGACACTGTTGTACATTGGCAATTGCGACTCGCAATTTGGCGCAATTTGCGAGTCACATTTGCCAATGGTGGTACATCTGGACCCTAATCATGGAAAAATGGATCACCATGCAATCTCGTTTATATCACTCTTTGGATTTTCCATTAACCTTTTTTTAAATTGCCAAATGTGTCTACTATTGTCAGCAGCCAATCATCTAATATTATGATGTGTTTCTTTCAGAATATTTGTTGATATCTGTAAAACATGTACAGTGCCAGACAAGGAATTACCTGTGATTAACCTTACAAACCAAAAGAGCACCAACAGCTTGAGGAAATCATAGATGAGTTTGATTCACTGGAGCATTGCCACAATAGGGAGGCGGGACATGACTAACACGGTGACACCATTCACAGTGAGGTAGATGGAGAAAGGCTTGTGTTGGAGAGTGATACAAATTTACTGAACCCATTCGTGTAAAAACAGAAGGGTTGTGAAATACTTGCATTCGGTGTGAAATTAAATGAAAATGGGATTTCTAATGCGCAGGTATACCCGAAGGTGTCAAGGCGCTAGGTGTGACATTGCATAGCATTGACAAATTATCATATGAAATGTAAAAGAGAGCAGATGAGCTTTACTTTTACCTTCCTCCAGGAAATGAGATGTTGCCAAATATTTCAGGATCTTAATGAGCCATCAAATAGGAAAAACTGGTCTGACTACATATATTAAGGCTGGAGAATGAAGGACCTCACAGCCACAGGTCAGCAAGGACAAGTTAGTCTTGTGTTTGAATTTTTCAGATGAAGCATTATGGCAAAAGTGGTTTGGTACTGCAGGAATATGGTTGCATTCCCAGAACTTGGTTTCAACAAGCCCATGCCTGACTATGCACATTAGTCTATATAAAATCTCAGAGCCCTCTTATTTCTGACTCCTTTTAGTTTCCGTCTACCTCTCTCTCCAATCATTGTTATTATACATTTGTATTCCTTCCTAGGCAAATCCTTTACTCTGAGATTGATGAGGTTGACAAATATTTAACTCTTTCTGTGCCTATGGATGCGACCACCATGTCCATAGCACTCCATACTGGTAGTCATGGATGTGGAGGTCATGGCCATTGACCCACTACCGGAGCAGCAGCTACGGTGTGCAGATCTGGTGGCCCCACCTTGTGACACACTGCCTGGGTCACAGCAGGAGACTCTCCGGCCCAGGGGGTGTCACTCAGTGTCCTCTCCTGGGCACCAGGGACCACCACCTCCCTGGGGCCATCTTCTTTTTCAAACATTAGGAGGTCCCTCCAGGGCTGTGTTCGGCCCTGGGGACTGCCACCTCCCTGGGGCAGGCCCTGCAAATAAGAAAAGATGGGAGGTGGCACAGCCCCCCTCCTTGAGCCATGGATGGTCCTGGGGACTGCCACACCCCAGGGCCAGCTCATGATATGTCTGAAGGTGCACACCCCTGGTACACAGCTGTTTGCTGTGGCTTGGCGGGATCTTTACTGCTCCCGCCAAGTCACAGTAAATGCTCCGCTTTTAGCAAGCAAGAGCATTAAAAATGCTCTTGCTTGCTGGAAGCAGAGCAGAATTGCTTTCAGACATAGCGAGCTGCCTTTCCACCAACTCCCTATGTCTGAAAGCAATGCCGGCTCCCAAGGAGGCAGGGAGCCAGCAGGGAATGCAGGGGCCTTCAACCTCCTCCATGGTCCTAGAGGAGAGTGAGTGCCCTAGGGGTACCCACAGAAAGATAGGCTGGCCCTGGGTGGTGAGGTCCCCGGGGCCAAATGTGGCCTGGGGAGGGGACTGCGCAGCCTCCTGCCCCATCTCTAAATGTCCGGGTCTGAGGAAATGGGGTCCTGGAGCCGAAATCAGCCTGGGAAGGGTGTCCACTCTGGCCCCCACTCCCCATTCCAAAAAGGCCTGGCCCCGGGGCTTTGGTTCTCTGGGTCTGAAATCGTCCCAGGGAAGGGGGGTCACAAAGCCCCCTTCTCTAAAAAATGAAAATAATTTGAAAACAGAGCCTGTCTGGGCAAGTCGCCGGAAGCTCCCCCCCCTTTCACAACCGCTCTGCAACCGCGCCTCCTGGCGTACTACTAGTTGGTAGATGAAGTTCCCTTGGCTCCTGAGGATCCTTGGGGCCCCAACAAGCCCTCCTGTTTCGTCCAGTAATTCCCAAACAGCCAGATTGCTGAGAGGTTGTTGGAGGCCATCACCCCTTTCTCCACCTCTGCAAACATGCCTCCTGGCTCACTACTGGTTGGGGAATGATGTCCCCTTGGGGGCAATAATTCCTCCTGTTACCTCCAGAAAGTCCCACACAACTGGATTGCTGAGAGGTCTTCGGAGGCCTCGCCCCCTTTCTCCACCACTCTGCAAACGCACCTCCTGACACACTCTTGTTTGGGGGATGAAGTCCCCTTGGATGCTGAGGGTCCTTGGGGCCAAGAAGCCTTCCTGTTATCTCCAGTAAGGCAGACACAGCAGGATTCCTGAGAGCTAGTTGGAGGCACGTCCACTTTCTCTACCACTCTGCAAACGCAACTACTAGTTAAAAACCATAGACATTCATAAAAAAATTAAGGTTAGAGGGCCGTTATAGTTAGGAAATAGAATTAAAAAACCCTTAGAAATACACTTAAAAGCCAAAGGTTACAGGGACATTATAGTTATGAAATAGAATTAAAAAAAAACTTTGGAATTTAATGATAAAACCAAAGGTAACAGAGATGTTAAAATTATGACCAGATTTCACTCATACACAACCAGTGAAATTCAGCAGTTATAGTTACCTGAGCCAATTAAATCATACTCCTCCACAATGCACTGCTTATGACCTCGCATATTACATCACTCATGACATGGTCAGTGACATCACTGATGACATCTCAAATGACTTCACTGATGACATCACTGATGAAATGAACAGCTCCATCATGTGCACCTGCCAGCTACCAACTGCAGGTAACTCATAACAAGAGCTGGTCATCTAGGTGACGCTGAAGCTCACTTCTTTGCATAAAGATAAGGCTGTTTATCACCAGAGCAGTGGCGGTTTCTCTATGAGGGCGTCCGGGCTCCTCCCCGTTACATTTCTGGATATTCTTAGCTCAAAGTAATTTATAAAAAAATACTCATTTCTAGAGCTGCCAAAATGCCATTAACAAGACTCTGTCAGTAGATCTTGAACATGGGACTGCGGGGCACTGTATGCCCCACTCACCGATATCGCTGCTGTTAATTGACATCACGTGACTCACTGACTAGTCTCACTCTCTCCCCTGCCCTGCTGTTTGCTCAAGCCTAGCCTACGTGTTTGCCGGCTGAGAACCTCACAGCCATGAAGGCTGTGATATCATCAGTTTGGCAAAGACCTAGCTGCAAAGCGCAGTCTCCACCCCCTGATGGTGTAGAGGTAAAGTTATCCCCGGGTGTTTTGAAAACAAGCCCGGGATCGCTAACCCTCCATGTCAATCAGAGAGAGTGGAGCTTGTCACCACACCCTTTCCCAACTTGTTACAGGGCGTGGGTGGGACCCCTCCCTGTGACGATTTGGGAAAGGGTGTGGTCGGTGGGATTCAGGAATCGAGTCTGCGCAGAAGGCATCCCGATTCCAGAGGGTGGGCCAGGTGGCCCATAACCGGGACTGTCATTGATTTAACTACTTTACTGTAAACCTTGTGTACTGTCGGAGCAGACGTATACTGGATACTGAGCGAATAATCCGTGAGGCTGTGTCTGCGAGTGTTTTTAAGTGTTCTCGGGGGCGGCTAGGCACCTCTGGGGACAGAGATGTAGGTGCTGTTATCATACCGTGAGGGCTCTCGGCGCTACTATGGTAATCATGCTGATATTGTGCATGTCAAGTGATGGCTAGCAATGCCAGCAGCAGCGGTGAGCTGTGCCTCATTGGTATAGGTACTTGCCTGTCGTTTAACTGGCATTTCATATCACGCCTGTTGGAAATTTGCCAAGTGACACCCTTCTTCGTTGGGTGTTTGTGAGTTAATTAGGGCCAAGTGGAATGAATGATATCATGCCTCTCTGACCGGGGTGAGTATGTTTGGGAAGACATTTCTTTCTGGTGCTTCAGATCAGGGTCGGGATAAAAAAGGTTTACTTTGGAGTGCTTTCTAGCACTTTCTAACGCCTGGAAATCCTGCCCTCTTGGGTGCGGTGGCATGTATGCCATGGCCTTCATACAGTACCTTTTCGCACCCCGCACATGTAGGTGATAAAGAAAGTGTTGTAAATTTTAGATGCAGACTTCTTCCTCATTCCCAGTCTCTGCAATCGCTATCAATGGATCTTTTTCAATAAATGAGGGTTTTTTCAGCTGCTAACTGTGTTTTTGCAAACTTAACTCATTACAAATGCCATTCAAAATAAACGTGGCTGACTGTTCTAAGGGTTGTGCAGTGTGATGATGGTGTTCCATCACAGAGCTTCATGCAAAGCCAAATCCTTTGTGTATCCATTGTGCAGCCAAACGGTATATTTTTACTTAATATTCAGGTTAAAACAATCTTCTCAATGCAACCAAGAGCTACAGCTGTTCTCACTCTTTTGCCCTGCAGTGTGTGTGACGATGGCGTGTGGTTTGCTATTTTACAAAAGAAAAACACAAGCATCTTCCCTTAAAAACATCTGGTTAAGGGACAGAATTTCGTCAGCTTAATGTCTCTTGTAATGGAGTATTAATTATAGATAATGAATAAGGGAAGGAAAGGATTCACACAAACTAAGTACTGGGCTGGGGCAGAGAGGAAAGTGGAACAGGAGAAGTGGAGTGTTATTTTATATTTTACCGGTCTTCTGACTCCAGAGGAGCTGTGGTCTCAACCCTGTGTGATGTCTTTATTTATGACCTGACAAATGGCTTACATCGCATGCCAAATGGCTTGAATTTTACTGATTACATTTGGAAGTAATAAACACACTAGTTTGCTGAAAGCAGCCTGCTTCCAAATGCAAACAATGCATTTCATGCCATTATCAGGACATAAACAGCTGCATCCATTCTTTACATGCAATCATTTGAATGTGAACCTAGTCCATCTGGGACTCACTTGTCTCGAATGGCTGCATGTCGCAAATGTGCAGTGAGTTTGTCAGGATCCAAACCCTGCCCTCGAGACCAATTTCTGCTCGTCCCATATTTTCATGGCTCTGTGTCATGAAAACAAAATATAAACTTTCTAACCACAAAAAAGGCTGACGGTGTTTTGTGATCGGCCCCTTGTTATTTTCCCAGACTTTTAATATTAACCAAATACTACCTGCTCTTACAATATCTGATGAGTTTATGGACCGGCCCCTCCTGGCCCAGAGTAATATCTGTTCTTAATTACTCCCTTAAACCTAATTACAGACAGGCAGGAAATCACCCCAGTCCACCCTTCTGGTTCCGAAGCCCTAAACCCAGAGGTATCTAACAGATAGGGCATGTTCTGGTGACTGAAACATTCGTTTGTCGCCTACCATAGTTCCCGAAGAAAAAGAAGCATATTTATAAATTGTGCTTAAAGAAGATGACAAGACGAGCAACAGGGTTCTGGAACGAGTTCAGAGGGCTTCAATGACATGGTTCCTTAATAAGCAGGCACAGGATGGAAGAAAGAACGATTTGAGATCAATGGGCAGTGGCATTCAGTTTTATACTGGTAGCAGGGAGTGAGACCTCCATCTCACAATCACTCTGTTGGGGTCATCCTTTGAACACTCTATTGGGGGTAGTTTCTTGCGCCCCTTTATGTGGCACTACTCTGCCACATCAGGAGTTTGCCACAGCCCACTCACCACCTGTAGCTCAACTATCACAAAGCTGGCTTTTAATGTCCATTCCTTAGTGTCTCACTGTGTCCAGCCCAATAAATTACAATAGCTTATATTTCATCAGTTTCTTTAATTTCTAAAGATATATCAATAAATAAAGAAATCTGTGCGGTACTCAGCATTGTTATCTCGAAGTCTGTTATGACGTTCTGTGGTTATATTTGATAAGCAGCCACCTACATTATCATATGAAATCTCCTTATTGATGTCATAGCTATACTTTCACAATTGCTTTATGAACTTTCTTGCTTTCTCAAATTTGCTTAAAAATGCACCATTTTCCCTCTCTTTTTTCAAAATTTTCGCGGGAGGGAACCCCCGAACGCCCCTTATCCCAGTTGGGCTCGCACATTATGCTCGCTCGCCAGAGTACACTCATCCCGCAACATTTACACCCTGCCACTTTAAACTGTCACCAGCTTCCACTGCTACTGGTAGCTTCCAACTGACTGATTGGAGGCACCTCATATAGGCTGAGTGAATTGTGGGATAATACACATAATAAACATCATTTTTATTTGGTATGTAAAAATTGTATATATGTAAAGTTGTAAAGAAAATCTAATAAGTTTTCTAATTTTGCATGATGTGAAATCTCTATATTTCACACAAAAGCATACATATACATAGATATATCTAAAAATACACACCAAATAAAAAGTAGGGCTTAAAACACAACACATTCAAATGTTGTTGTCTCATAAAGTGCTAAAAAATTCACACCATCATTGTTTTGTGTAAAGTAAAAAATACATGACACTCCACTTCATTCACTACTCTTCACTTAGGAACTAAAAGGGACATTCTAACCGGTGTTTTAAAAAAAAAGACAGACAGATTTACAAATACATTTTAAACATATACCTGTTCCTCTGGTGATCCATTGAACTGGCTGTACAGGGAAAAGACCTTCGTTGCCAGCAATTCTAGCTCCACTGGCAAGAAGGGTGGGTTCTTGTAACCTGCTCTTCCAGGCAACATGGTCCCCAGAGGTCGGGAACAGCAGAAAAAGTTGAGGAGGTCTTGTTGGCTGCAGTGTTAGGAGACAAGTGAGCTTCTTTATAAATCCCGCATACATGTACACGTATGCGATAGTCAACGGACACAGCCATTGGTATTCATACGTTGCTTTCACACACATTAGCCATTGGCTGTGTCCATCATGGAGTTTCTCACCCAATGCCGGGTCAACCTCCGCCTCGGCCATCTAATTCCAAATGTCCTGACGGTGTGGTCAGGGGTCTGCCATTCTGTTTGTGAATGTTTAGTGCGTCACCACCACTCAAAATGGTGGCTAGTGTGCTTACATATACAAAATGCTAATGTCATTCAGTGATTTAAGAAATAAACTTTTATATGTATTGTGTTACTGTGGTTAAATGCAATAGTTTTGCAGTGTTGTTTACACTTCCGTTGATAGTATTTTGGTTGAAAGAAATAAAAAAAATGTGTAAATAATACATTTAAAATGTATTATTTATACAATTTTTTAAATAATAGACAGATAAAAAGTGGTATTTGTTAAGAAAAAGTGTCAATGTTATATTTTGTGTTCAATTATAATAAAAAGCCATATATATATATATATATTCACTGAAAAAAACATTGGTTTCAGGGGCGTTACAGTTAGCTGGACATTTCACTCATACAAAACCATTGAATTTCTCCGTTATAGTTAGTTCAGCTAACTATACCTCGCGCTCCCGCAATGCACTGCTGATGACGTCACATATTACATCACTCATGACATGGTCAGTGACATCAGTCATGACATCACTGATGACATCTCAAGTGAGATCACTGATGACATCACTGATGACATCATCCAGTGAATGTGTGTTTTTCTGAAAATTAAATATGTTTTATATATGCATATCTTAAGGTCGATAGAAGAATAAATGGGTATATAAGTGTCTAAATGGATGATTTTTGTTTTGTAAAATTGATTGTATAACGGACTGATTAAGTGTATCTTAGTGAATACATGGGATAGTGAGTAATGTTTAAATATGTAAATATCTGTATCAGTCTCTCACTTTGTGTATAAGTGACTGCATAGGTTGGTGAGTAGCTACATGAGTGCCTATATGGGTCATTACTTGGTTTTTCGAGTATTAGTATGAGTGTCTGAGTGTCTGTATGGTTCAGTGGCGGTATTACTTAGTGCATAGATGCATGAATGAGTGAGTCACTGTATGTGTTGAAGACAGTTTGTGTACAGGACTGTATGGGTGGATAGGTGTGTGTATGGGTGTGTTAGTGAGTGAGTGACTGTCTCAATAGTGTCTTTATATGTAACTACATATGTTTTAAACTTGTATATGTGAGCATTGATGTATATAAGTGAGTATATGTGAGAGTGAGAGATTGGAAGAGTTCCTGTATGAATAAGTATTTTTTACAATAAGTGATTTTTTAAAGAGTAAGTATGTGTAAGTTTCTATAGAAGTAAGTGTGGTGGTGTGTGTATAACTGTAAATGCAAATAAATGGATGGTTGATTCTTTATTAGCATGAGTGACTATGCGTGTGAGTAACTCTATGGATGAGTGGCAGTGTGTAACAGAATGTATAGGTGTATGAGTACATATGATGAGTGAGTACATGTATGAGTGACTGTATAGGACTGTTGGTGAATGAGTGGATGTGTATGTAGATCTTGGAATTACTGAATAGATTGTTGTAACTGGTATTGGTATGTCCATTGTTTTGAACATTTTACTTTCTATTTTTGAATGTGTGTATCTAAACTTAAATATGGGTGAGAGGAGGTCTCTCACTCCATCACAATACAAAGATTCCCCCCGGGATTTGGCCCACTCGGGGGCCCGTGCTTTGTTTTGTTTGCCAGTAGGTAGTTATAGTTAGGACCTAGTTTCCATAGGAAATCTGCAACATTCTATTTGGAACAACTTTGGTGCCGGTCGACGAATCATCACGAACTTCCCCAAGAAGATGGAGCGCTCCGCTCTGCTCCTATCCTGAAAGTTTCAGGGTGATTCGTCAAGCGGGGGCTTAGAAAAAAGGGGGTCCCCATGCAATTTTCCATAGGGACCTTTAGACATGGCTACAGCCCGAATTGCTGAACAGAATTACAGAAAATTTGGCAAAAAGGTAGAGCTTGATTCGCAGATCACACTTTTTGTTAAATGGTGTAAATCCGTTCAGTAGTTCCTGAGAAAATCAAAAGCAAAATCATAGATATATCTATGAACGAAGTATGGTACGTGTACAGTACGCGTACCCTCCTGAGGACGAGCTTTATGCTAATTGGCTGTCAACACTCCAAACCAGGAAGTGTTGGCAGCCATCTTGTGCCTCGGTAGAACCGAGGCACAAGAAAACAGAAAAAGAAACATTGGAAACACAAAAAGGGGGCAGGGTAGAAACACCCTGACCCCCTAGGCCTGCTCAAGGGGTCCCACAAGGACCCCCAAGGCAAAAAAAAATTATTCTTTTTTTTTTAAATCGCAGGATACGCGTATCCCGCGAAAAACAACAACCCGGAAGCCGGTTTTTTGTTGATTAGCCCCGGGGGGGGGCAAATCCCGGGGGCATTTTAGTTTATTATAATGGGGGCCCTCCAGCCCCGGGGACCGCCACCCCCACGGCTTTCACGTTACATATGCGTTAGGGCTCATGGCCCCCCCGCAGCCCCGGGGACCGCCACCACCACGGGCTTCTTTTTTTTTATAATAATGGGGGGCCCAGAGGGGCCCCCCAGGGACCGCCACCCCCGGGGCTTTAATATTATGTATGCGGGGGACTCATGGCCCCCCGCAGCCTGGGGAACGCCACCGCCCGGGGCTTCTTTTAAAAAAAATAAAAATAAAAAAACCTGTGTGGGGGGCTCAAGTCCCCCCACACACCCCGGGGACCGCCACCTCCCCGGGGCTCTAATATTCAAAATAGGGGGGTCCGTGACAGACCTCCCCAGCCCGGGGGACCACCACCCCCGATGCTTTTAACTGTTGGGAGGGGGGCCCTCCTCCTGGAGCCTTGTGGTGGCCCTGGGGATCGCCACCCCCTAGGGCCGGCTCCTGCAGTGTCCCGCAGGACAGGGGAGCCGGCAGGGACCGTGGGGGGCTTGGGGGGCTTGGGGAACCCCCATGGTCCCCACTGGAGTGGGCCAGCCCCGGGGATGGGGTCCCCGGGGCTACAAGTGGCCCAGGAGGGGGGCCACGCAAGGAAATGGCCGGCCCCGGGGATGGGGTCCCGGGGGCCAAAAGTGGCCACAGGAGGGGGGCAGAGCAGCCCCCCCTCCGAATTAAAAAATATTTTTTTAAAAATGCCCATGCCCCGGGGGATGGGGTCCCCTGGGCAGACTATGGCCTTGGGAGGGGGCCACGCGGCCCCTTCCCGATTTTTTTTTTTATTAAAAATTGGGGACAGACCTAGGGGGATGGGGTCCCCAGGGCAAAAAGAAAAAGAAGGGGGGCTGCACAGCCCCCCTTCTTAAAAGTAATATTTTTTTTTAAACGGGATCGGGAGGAGGCCACGCCCCCTCATTGCACCTCTCTGAAAACGTGACCCCTGGAGCATTTGTAGAGGGGGAACCAATCCCCCTTGGATACTGGGGGTCTCTGGGGGGCAACTAGCCCACCAGGAGCCTCCAGTATGGGCCAGGGGGCTGCGTTGCAGAGAGTTGTAAAAAGGGGCATTGCCTCTGAACACCTCGCTGCAACGCAGCCCCCTAGCGCATACTGGAGGTTCCTGGTGGGCTAGTTGGCCCCCAGGGACCTCCACTATGCAAGGGGAATTAGTTCCCCCTCTGCAAACGTGCCAGGGGGCTGCGTTGCAGAGAGGTGTAAAAAGGGGCATGGCCTCATTACACCTCTCTGCAACGCAGCCCCTTGGCGCATACTGGAGGTTCCTGGTGGGCTAGTTGGCCGCCAGGGACCCCCAGTTTGCAAGGGGACTTAATCCCCCAACTTAGAACGCGCTACGGGGCACGTTTGCACAGTGGTGAAGGTAGGGGGCGGGGCTTGAGGTGATATGTGTGCAAACATGCCCTGTGGCGCGTTTTAAGTTGAGGAATTAATTCCTCTTCAATCCAGAGGTCCCCTAGGGGCCAACTAGTCCAACAGGTACCTCCAGTAAGCGCCACGGAGCTTCGTTGCAGAGTGTTGTAAAAAGGGTGTGTGTCCTCTGAACACCTCTCTGCAACACAGCTCCCCGGCGCATACTGGAGGTACCTGGCAGGCTAGTTGGCTCACAGGGGACCTCAGGATTGAAGAGGAATTAGTTCCCCAACTTAAAACGCGCCACAGGGCGTGTTTGCACACATGTCCTCCCCCTTCCTTCACTATTGAGCAAAATATCCGCTAAAATCAGCCGAACTACGAATTCCGATTTACTCACCTGTTATCATGAGAGACGTCAGTGCTGCATCTTTGAGTCCAGTACGGACCCTGAAAAGTAAATCTAAGGGTATTTACCAGTAACTTGTATTTCCTTTTATAGGAATCTATTGTGTGGTATTCACCAGAAAAGTTTTCGTGTCCATTTTTGAAACGTACAAATATTCCTCTAAAATCAGCCGAACTACGAATTCCGATTTACTCACCTGTTATCAGGAGAGACCTCAGTGCTGCATCTTTCAGCCCACTACTGATCCTGGAAAGTAATTCTAATCGTAGTTACAGTAACTTGAATTTCCTTCCATAGGCTAACATTGACTGGTTTCACTTGGAAATTCTTCTAAGTGTGGACGTTTGGAACTTAAAAAAATTCCTCTAAAATCAGTTGAACTACGAATACCGATTTACTCACCTGTTATCAGGAGAGACCTCAGTGCTGCATCTTTCAGCACACTACTGATCCTGAAAAGTCATTCTAACCATACTTTCAGTAACTTGAATTTCCTTCCATAGGCTAACATTGACTGGTTTCACTTGGAAATTATTGTGTGTGCGGAGTTTTGGGACTTAAAAAAATTCCTCTAAAATCAGCCGAACTACGAATTCCGATTTACTCACCTGTTATCAGGAGAGACCTCAGTGCTGCATCTTTCAGCCCACTACTGATCCTGAAAAGTAATTTTAATCGTACTTCCCAGTAACTTGAATTTCCTTCCATAGGATATCATTGCCTGCTATATAAAATATATATGTTAAAAACAATTAAAAAAATATATATATATTACAATTTCAATATTTTTTAAAACATTTTTTTTCAATTGATATAAAAAATATGTAATGTAATTTAAAAAATAAAATATCTAAAAATAAATACTTTAAAACAATGTTGTAAATCAGTATAAAAAATATATAACAATTAATACATTTAAAAATGATCATTTACAAAACCTTTGAAATTCACTGAAAAAACCATAGGTTTCAGCCACGTTATAGTTAGGAATTAGCATTTAAAAAACCTGAGAAATTCACTGAAAAAACCATAGGTTTCAGCCACGTTATAGTTAGGAATTAGCCTTTCAAAAACCTTAGAAATTCACTGAAAAAACCATAGGTTTCACACATGTTATAGTTAGCTGGACATTTCACTCATACAAAACCATTGAAATTCCCACGTTATAGTTAGTTCAGCTAACTATAAATCGCGCGCCCGCAATGCACTGCTGATGACGTCACATTATTATTATTACTATTAATTGGGTTTTGTTAAGCGCAAGCAACCCGGAGGCCTCGTAGCGCTGATTATTATAACCACATATTACATCACTCATGACATGGTCAGTGACATCACTCATGTTGTTAGGATACGAAGGCCGTAGATCCCCTTTCCACTATCATGAGGGCGGCTACAGGTAGGAATATGCTGTACCGCGCTACTTGCACTACATCTCCCAGAATGCCCTGGTGGAGTGATCGAGTAATGAGAGACACTGGGTGTCTATTGGCCAATCAGACGATGAGAGGAGGCTCTTATACCTCCCCCACCAAGATGGCGGCGCTTGGTTTTCCTCGCTTCAATCCATAGGCGTGTTCCGTGTTTGGACCTTGGATCTGCCCTGGTGTCCGAGATCGAGTATCTGGACGATTCCTCCCTGCCTTTCCCTCAACTCCTGAACGCTTCACTAGTTCTTTTGACTCGCGGCATTTTTGTCGAATGGAAAGAGAACAAGTTACTAACCCTTGATGAGCCTGGACTTCGTGACCCCTCCCCACACTCCTGATCCAATCCCCCGTCACTTCAGTGACCCTTGACCTGGAGATTAGTGTCGCGCACGGGAGCGCTTACACGAAACAAACTGTGTTTCGAGTTCTTGGATTTTTTCAGCGCGAGGACGCGGCTGCACTTTTTGTTTTCCGTTACTTCTATCCTTTGGAAACGTGAGGAAGTGTTTCTATAATCCTTGGCCACATTATTGTTTTTGCGGGAAACGCGAGGTAGCGTTTCTACAACAAACAAGAGTGCATAGTGAACTTTGGAGAACGTGTGGTCGTGTTCTTTCCTGACGCACTCAGACAATCCTTCTCAGTTTGGAACTTTCTCACTGGATACCGTCCATGGAGCAATCAGGGAAAAGGAAACCTTTCTGGGACTCCATTGCCTTACAGTTTATTTCTTCTTTGAGAGAGACCTATAGACTCCTGCTTGGTTTATATCCTTTTGTTATTGGTGCTACTTGAAAACCTTATGAGTTCATTTATCACAAAGGTCAGGTAAGAGCGTGACAGCATATTCCTCCTATAGTGACTAGTAAGCAAGTGATAAGACTTACAAGATTGCATGTTATTTAATTGTTTTGTGTCTCTTGTCTTTCTACTTTCTGCAGGGACCTGTGTCACATTGACGTTTGGTTTTCTCCCCGGATCCCATTTAGACCTATGGTTTTGGTCTCTCTCTTTTCCTAGGATAGTAGCCATCCTCTTGTGTTTCTGTATCACGGAGGAGGGTCTGTCTTGGGGAAGGGGAGTGACGCTGTCTACACTTCTGAGGAGTCTGGTTTCTGCCTGGATACTGGTCGACGTCCGACACATGAAATCACTGATGACATCTTAAATGACATCACTGATGACTTCACTGATGACAACATCCGCATGAAAATCTGATGCACCTCCTCATACCTTAATAAAAGCTTTGATACACACAATCAAAAATAGAAACTACAATTTTCAAAGAAATGGAGATACCAATACCAGTTACAACAACCTATTCAGTAATTCCAACATCTACATACACATCCACTCATTCACCAACAGTTCTATATAGTCACTCATACATGTACTCACTCATCATATGTACTCATACACCTATACATCCTGTTACACACCGATACTCATCCATAGAGTTACTCACACACATACACATGCAAATAAACTATCAAACATCCATTTACTTGCATATACAGCTATACAAACACCACTACACTTACTTCTACAGGAACGTACACATACTTACTCTCTTAAACAATCACTTATAGAAACACATGCTTATTTATACAGGAACTCTTCCAATCTCTCACTCTCACATATACTCACTTATATCCATCAATACTCACATATACTAGAAACAAATATGGGATCACACTGCTTCACCTCCCAGCAGGTTCGCCCCTAGGCATCATGGTAAATGCAGTTCGCCAAGTGTGTGTACTTGCAAAGTCTCTTGAGTGTTTCACCAGGTAGGTGCAGATTAGTGCGGGCCAGCTCTAGACACGTGTTTCTGGATTGTTATCCGTCATCAGTAGAGATTAGGCAATTCGAATGTATGGGGTTGCTGAGCAGGCTGCCAAAGTATTCTCTCCAGGCACGCTGATGACGTATAACAATCCAGAAACACATGTCTAGCAGATGTATTGAGCTGCTGGTTAGTGGAGGAACGTCCTGATCAGCCAACGAAGAAGTTTCTGGCCGCAGCCCCCTCTCCTTGTAATGAGTTAATTCACATGGAGGGAGTGGTGCACTTCCCCACAGCCAAGGGCAGCTGTGCGAAAATAGGATGAACAAACAAAACTCCTTGAGCTTCGAGAAGGCACCCCACGTCGCTCTGCCATCCGGCTATGTTAGACCTCGAATCAACTCTCCTACTCCCTCCTTCTGTATTCTTCCAGCTCCGACGCGTTTTGAGGCATGTACGCCTCTTCATCATGGGATTAGGACACAGGACAGCATGCTCACCTTCAGTATTTAAAAGTTTGATTTATTTGAATTATAATTACTCCGCCCTATATATATATATTTTTTTTTTGTTGTAAAACATGACATTTGTATTATTTATTATTAATTTTTTTTTTTTGCTGAGTTTTATATAGCGCGAACTAGACCCGAACTGAATCAGGTATCAGAGCGCTTTACATAGCACCAGTTAGGTTACATGAGGACACGCATTCATTTTTAGGCACGGGGAGATTAAGTGATTTGCCCAGAATCACAGGAGGTTTTTAGGTTTGTAAATGTTTTAAAAAAATTTCAATTTTCCAATGCAGACATATGAACCCAGGGAAAGTGAGGAGACGACAGCCTCAAATGTTCTGACCATTTTCAGACCTGAGTCCCAGGCTCTCCACACCACTGGAGTCAAGCTATCCAGGCTGATGAAGGCTGATAGCCAGAAACCGGTCCTTGGATGCTTGATTCCGGTCTGGGAAAGACATGGCTTGGTAGTTCGGACTGGACTGTTCCCATGAGGCACAGGGTCAGTGTTGATTTGCATATAGCCAGTGTCTCACCCAGGGTGGTGTGGAGTGCAAATAAACGATGGATTTAGGCCCAGATCCTTGTACTGGGGTGAATGTATGACATTATTCTACATTCTGTCCATCAACTGTGTTTTTTGCAATTTTCACCCCGAGTGGGCTGGGTATGCTCAGACGTGAGTCCCAGGCTCTCCACACCACTGGAGTCAAGCTATCCAGGCTGATGAAGGCTGATAGCCAGAAACCGGTCCTTGGATGATTGATTCCGGTCTGGAAAAGACATGGCTTGGTAGTTCGGACCGGACTGTTCCCATGAGGCACAGGGTCAGAGCTGATTTGCATATAGCCAGTGTCTCACCCAGGGTGGTGTGGAGTGCAAAAAAACGATGGATTTAGGCCCAGATCCTTGTACTGGGGTGAATGTATGACATTGTTCTACATTCTGTCCATCAACTGTGTTTTTTGCAATTTTCACCCCGAGTGGGCTGGGTATGCTCAGACGTGAGTCCCAGGCTATCCACACCACTGGAGTCAAGCTATCCAGGCTGATGAAGGCTGATAGCCAGAAACCGGTCCTTGGATGCTTGATTCCGGTCTGGGAAAGACATGGCTTGGTAGTTCGGACTGGACTGTTCCCATGAGGCACAGGGTCAGAGCTGATTTGCATATAGCCAGTGTCTCACCCAGGGTGGTGTGGAGTGCAAAAAAACGATGGATTTAGGCCCAGATCCTTGTACTGGGGTGAATGTATGACATTGTTCTACATTCTGTCCATCAACTGTGTTTTTTGCAATTTTCACCCTGAGTGGGCTGGGTATGCTCAGACGTGAGTCCCAGGCTCTCCACACCACTGGAGTCAAGCTATCCAGGCTGATGAAGGCTGATAGCCAGAAACCGGTCCTTGGATGCTTGATTCCGGTCTGGGAAAGACATGGCTTGGTAGTTCGGACTGGACTGTTCCCATGAGGCACAGGGTCAGAGCTGATTTGCATATAACCAGTGTCTCACCCAGGGTGGTGTGGAGTGCAAAAAAACGATGGATTTAGGCCCAGGTCCTTGTACTGGGGTGAATGTATGACATTGTTCTACATTCTGTCCATCAACAGTGTTTTTTGCAATTTTCACCCCGAGTGGGCTGGGTATGCTCAGACGTGAGTCCCAGGCTCTCCACACCACTGGAGTCAAGCTATCCAGACTGATGAAGGCTGATAGCCAGAAACCAGTCCTTGGATGCTTGATTCCGGTCTGGGAAAGACATGGCTTGGTAGTTCGGACTGGACTGTTCCCATGAGGCACAGGGTCAGAGCTGATTTGCATATAGCCAGTGTCTCACCCAGGGTGGTGTGGAGTGCAAAAAAACGATGGATTTAGGCCCAGATCCTTGTACTGGGGTGAATGTATGACATTGTTCTACATTCTGTCCATCAACTGTGTTTTTTGGAATTTTCACCCTGAGTGGTCTGGGTATGCTCAGACGTGAGTCCCAGGCTCTCCACACCACTGGAGTCAAGCTATCCAGGCTGATGAAGGCTGATAGCAAGCAACCGGCCTTGGATGCTTGATTCCGGTCTGGGAAAGACATGGCTTGGTAGTTCGGACTGGACTGTTCCCATGAGGCACAGGGTTAGAGCTGATTTGCATATAGCCAGTGTCTCACCCACGGTGGTGTGGAGTGCAAAAAACGATGGATTTAGGCCCAGATCCTTGTACTGGGGTGAATGTATGACATTGTTCTACATTCTGTCCATCAACTGTGTTTTTTGCAATTTTCACCCCGAGTGGGCTGGGTATGCTCAGACGTGAGTCCCAGGCTCTCCACACCACTGGAGTCAAGCTATCCAGGCTGATGAAGGCTGATAGCCAGAAACCGGTCCTTGGATGCTTGATTCCGGTCTGGGAAAGACATGGCTTGGTAGTTCGGACTGGACTGTTCCCATGAGGCACAGGGTCAGAGCTGATTTGCATATAGCCAGTGTCTCACCCAGGGTGGTGTGGAGTGCAAAAAAACGATGGATGTAGGCCCAGATCCTTGTACTGGGGTGAATGTATGACATTGTTCTACATTCTGTCCATCAACTGTGTTTTTTGCATTTTCAGACCTTTCCACCAGTGAAGAACGATATATTTCCCAAAATTCAGATTCAGTAGGCAAACTATACTGGATTCATGTCATCAGCTGGAGCCAGATCCTCTGCCTCTCAATAGAAATCTCACATCTATCACAGCAATTGTCAAACTCATGGCAGTACTTCCTTTTGTGGCTTCAGTATCATTCCAATAGACTGTGGCAGTAACTGGTGGAATGTCACAGCCAACTTTCAGTGGTGTGTTACAAGAAGTTCTTTCTTCAATGATGAGACACATCAAGATTGTCATCCAGTTTCCATGATATGAGGATTTTGCAAATGTGACGGGAAATCTTTATGCTTTGAGTCACCTACCACATGTGTTTGGAGCAATTGATGGCGCACATTTTGCCTTAGCACCACCACACACCAGGGAACAAGTCTACAGGAATCAGAAGAACTTCCATTTAATCAATGTGAAAATTGTCTGCTTGTCTGATTTGTGTATGTTATGTTATGGTATGAGGTTTTATAGAGTGCACAGCTGCCCCGGCAAATGGCCGTCCCGGCGCTGATAGCAGACGGAAATGGAGGCAAGCGACAGAAGGAAGCCTAAATTTAAGGGAAGAGATGGGTCTTAATCGCCTTACGGAAAGCCAGATAATTATCGATGCTGCGTGGAAAGAGTGCCCACCAGCTTGTACCCTACTTGGAGTCGGTGAGTGGGGGTGTATGTTGAAAGAAGATTGGCCAAGATGCCAGGAGAATAGAGTGTCTGTGCACGTTTCCCTGGATCAACCCGTGATTCTTTTGTACTACAGAACAGTAGCATGCCACCAGCAAATGTCAATGAGGCCCATTGAAGAATACGGAGGCCAGTGGAGCGGGATTTTTTTGCCTCCTAAAAGACAGATTTCTATGTTTGGAAAAGACTGGTGGAGCCCTCCTCTACTTACCCAATAAGGTGTGCAAAATCACCATGGCATGCTGTATGTTACATAACACAGCCCTGCGACGGAACATCACATACAATGCAGATGAAGAAGACCATGAACAACCACCAGGTGAGGATGTTGAAATGCCAAATGAACATGATAGTGTTGAAGAGTAAGGAGCTGACATATGTCAAGATGTCATTGACAACTTATTCCCATGAGTGTAAGTATATATTTACATTTTATTACATGAAATATTAAAACAACTTGTAATGTAATGAGGATAAAAGTCTGCGCAGGACATTTTGTAGAAAGTCCAAGTTAAGTAAAATTCTGGGTAAAGATGTTGTTGATCAAAGTTTTGACACATTTTCTACAGTGTCCATTTATATTTTTTATCTTTGATTGTGCTTAGAAAATGTGTCCTCTAAATTATTCATCTGTAAGATGTCTATTTTGTAATGTAATTTCATTAATATTTTTTGTTTTTATCTGTTTTAGGACCCTTCACCATGTCATCTTCATTTGAATATTTCAAAGTTGTGACATTTGCAGTAATATCCCGCTGTTGAGAAGTACAAAGGGAACATGGATTGAACCTGAGAGGGACACACATTGCACACACACCAAGGATTCAGACATCACCAGGAACAACTTTCAGGAAGGAATAAAGGACGTCACATTTTGGATGAGCAGCAGCTGCCTGAAGCTCAACTCTGAAAAAACTAAAGTCCTCATCCTCAGATCCACCCCCTCCATGTGGGACGACACTTGGTGGCCCCCCACCCTTGGCAACCCTCCCACACCCATGGACCACTCCCAAAACCTCGGCATCATACTTGACTCCACAAGACCTTCAAATGGATCCCCCCAAATTCAGGAAGACCATCATCCATGCACTTATCACCAGCAGGCTGGACTACAGAAACGCCCTCCACACTGGAATCAACAAATGTCTACTCCACAAATTCTAGTCCGTCCAGAATGCCTCAGTCAGACTCGTCCTCAGCATCCCACAACAAGATCACATCACCCAGCACCTATGAAACTTCCACTGGCTCCCCGTTGAAAAAAAGAGTAACCTTCAAGCTGCTCACACACGCCTACATAGCTCTCCACAACACCGGACCCCAATACCTCAACAAATGAATCTCCTTCTACGCCAACAAGAGAAACCTCCGCTCCGCTGGCCGAAATCACCCACATCCACAGAGCCAGAACGGGAGGCATATCCTTCTCCTGCATTTCGGCCAAGACCTGGAACGAACTCCCCTCAACATCAGACAAAGCCCAACACTGCAAGCATTCAGGAAGAGCCTCAATATCTGGCTCTTCGAATGACCGGAGCTGCCTGAAACCCCCCTCCCCTCTGCGCCTTGAGACCTTCAGGGGTTAGTAGTGCGCTCTACAAATCCCTGACAGCTAATATTCATCATACAAAATTCAATACCTTCACGTTAGTAAGTCAGAAAACTTGATTTGGGAAACAAATACCATCATTTTAATAAGATACCAAGGATAGGGCAACATACACCATTTAACACAAACACATTAAAAAAATAGCATCAAATAGAGATTGATAAACTACATAACACTTCAACATATGTGAAAATTGGAGTTTGTTGTGCATTCCTTAGCACAGCTCTGTAGACCTCAGTATCAGGCATTTGCACTATATTGATGCTCTCAAACATATTCTCCTGCATTACCTATCTACCTCTCACTTGCTCGCCCTTTCTGTCACTCGTGGTCTCTCTCTCTCTCTCTCTCTATCTATCTATCTATCTATCTATCTATCTATCTATCTGTCTGTCTGTCTGTATGTCTGTTTATTTATTTCTCACTATCTGTATATGTATATAGTCACTGAAAAAAGTGAAGAATAACTTGATGTAATAGGTTGGATTTGCAATAATATCTTACTTTACATTAATAAAAAAAACATCAGAAGTTCATTTAAAAAAACAAAGGTTAAAGGGATGTTATATTTAGGTGAAAATGTCAGTTAAAACATACCATTGTGAACTTACAAAACCAATGATATTCACTAGTTATACTTATGTCAAGTAACAATAACTCAAGCCCTAAAGTAATTATGACTTTCTAATCTGCCATGGACAGTATTTTCATCAATGATGTTATTTCAGATGTTGCACACACAGCCATCTCCCTATAAAGAAAGTAATTGGCCTTAAGTGATGGGGTTTCCAGGGCCTCAAAAGGTCAAAATGAGTAACAATGCCCCTGGCCCACCCAGGGGAGATTAAAAGTGAAAAGGGTGGGAACCTGCCTTTTTTTAACAGGATCGATCCGGCATCCTGTAAAAATAAATACTGTTTTAATCCCAAGGAGTTTGGGTCCTGGTCCCTGTGGGCCCCACCAGGCCTAGTGAGGTAATAAATCCCTACTGTGCCCAGCATATATATTTTTCCATACTTTTTAAAGGATAGGGGACTGAGTCCACAAGTCCTAAAATAGCTATTGTCACATCTTTGTTGATTCAGTGGCAGTCAATCAGATCATATATTTTGATCAATTGGATCCATTGACCCTTCATCTCTCTATACATACTTAGATTTTGAACATTAATTTCTCAAAAACTACTGAATGGGTTTATACCAAATCACAAAAAGCACGCTTTCTGGACCGAGATTTAGCTTTCTGACAAATTTGGTGTATTTCTCTTCAGGATTTTTTGTGGCCAATGTTCCTATGGAGAATTAATAGGCAGAATTAATAGGCAACATGTGTTTTAGGACACCACACTTTTTTTCTGCCTTGACAGATCCCCCCAAAATTTTCCATGAAGGAGCCTAGGTGGATGAGACTTTTTTGGGAACGTTTTGTAAAGATTTGTTAAAAAGTACCAAAGTTATAAGAAAACCAATAAATGAATTTCCTATCCAAATGTGGTCCTAACTATACCCACCCAGTGGTAACGGCCACTGGGTAAAATAAATATATATATGTGTGTGTGTGTGTGTGTGTGTGTGCATGTGTGTGTGTACTTACGCTCCCGCAATGTACTGCTTATGACCTCATATATTACATCACTCATGACATGGTCAATGACATCACTGATGACATCTCAAATGACCACACTGATGACATCATCTAGTGAGTGTAAGTATTTTCTAAGAGTTTATGCGGCATATTCTCAAGGAACTAACGCTGAGTTATCAGCACTTTATCGCAGCCAAAGTTGGGATAACACTAACGGCCCATTCACAAGCTAGTGATAAGAGCCCATATTACCAGTTTACCTGTGACAGCAGCCGCAAAAAACATCGCTATAGATGACCCTCGCAACAATCGCTAATGAGATGCAGAGTAGGCGTTTCCGTGCAAAAAGCTGCAACAACACCACTCCGCAACATTCTCAACGACCACCCAGAACGTCGAGGAGATCACAAAACATGCGATAAGGCGCATTAGCTGCATGAAACTAACACCTGCTCCGACCTGGTGTAAAGTCAGACCACAGCCTACACCAGAAAAGGGAGCCAATGCCAGAGCCACACCTGAAGGGCAACAGATGCCATGGAGCCACTGAGCATGCAGGCCGGACACCCAAGAGAGCAACAACACCCACTGCCACCACCCCCAAGACCACACCCCAACCCCCGGACCCCCACCGCTCCCCCGGACCAACACTGAGGCAGCACAGACAAAGATAGCGACCCTCAGAAAACGCACCAACCTCACAGACCCAACACCAGAGAATGCCATTGCCCACTACAGGCTCAAAGGGACAACCATCCTCTGCATCCTGACCACCATTGCCCACAGGCCCACAGGCTGATGGTACCAACACAGCGGACAACCAACAGCCCACCTCAAACATAGCTGCTAGCCGTGCTGCACATGTGGGCCACTGGTACCCTCCAACCAACAACCGCCAGAGTCGGAGGAGTTTCACAGCTAGCCCAATCCAAGTTCCTCTCAATGGTCGTGGATGACATCATCAGCTTGGTACCCCACTATCTATACGTCCCCAACACTGTGCAGGAACAGCTGGAGACCAAGCAAGGCGCCTACTTCATAGCTGGCTTCCCGCACGTGTGAGGGGGCAATTGACTGCACACATGTCCTACTTGTGCCCCCTGGCAACACTGCACACAATAACCTCAACAGAAAGCACACGTATTCCATCAATGTGCAGGCAATAGTGGACCACCCGAGAATCTCCACCAACGTCAATGCCAACCACCTAAGCAGTGTGCATGATTCCTACATCTTCCGACAGTCCATCATCAACCAGCCCTACCAGGATGGCACCTACGGAACAGCACTGCTCGTTGGCAAGTACCAAATGAACACACCACACACCTCAACTCCATAATCATGCAACGCACACCACTGGGAATGCACACGTTACAAACTCACATACAACATGCTAAACAACATGCCCACCCACCTGACACGACAGCACAACTCACTGTGGGAACTTGGGCCAGCCATGCACATAAGCCATCAACGGCATGGCACCTCAGCCACACAACAGCAGATTGTGGGGAGAAGTGGGGACCAGGCATGTGCGAAGGAGACAAGTGACGGATAAATGAGAATGTACACAATACTAAGTGTGGCGTGGATGAGAGAGCCAGACTGCAGTATTCAGACCATACAGATATCCATGTCGACATACACCGCTGGTTTTTGGAGTGTAGTGGACAGTGAATGCAACCATGTCACCACATCCAGTGGGGAAGTTTGTAGAACTGTTGCTTGTTACATTTCTGATTAATCAAAGAGGACTAGCTTAAGTTGACCAAAGTGTTGCAGTACTCTAATTAGTTCTGTCACGGGCACCTTGTTGGTGTATTCATGAAGCCCTCACCCACCAACCTAGTTGGTGGCATGCTTCATCATCGGGCCCACCCAGTGACACCTAGTATGTCCCGGGTGTGCTACGACGCCTGATTACAGCGGAGCTGGTATATTGCTGAGAGTGCAGTGAGTGAGGTTGAGTGAGTTGTGATTTAAAATCGGCTTGGTGGTGGTCCCAGTACCCGAGGGTAAATTAAATTTTAATAACTGAGCCGTCACCAGTGGTTAAAAGTAAGGCTACAGGACGCGTAAGGGTGGCGAGTTACTGCCCCCTGCGTCCTTCAGATGGTCGACATGTTTCAGCCAGTGCCTTAGAGTATTCTGGCTTTCCTCAGGACCGTTTTTTAAAAGGTGTGGTGAAATAAAACAGACTTAGTGTTGTGGTACAGACTATGTGATACACTCACTAAGGCGTTTTTCTATATGTGAGAGGGGGATTCCCTTCTCATGCATACGCTTTGGGTTATTAGCCAAGACTTCCTGGAGGGAAGCGGTAAGGGGATGACCAGTCTTTCTGGTGAGTGCCTGCCTTGTACCTGTTGTCCCGCCGTCGTCCTCCGGTACATGTTACATTTCCCCTGTAAGCGTGAGCGGAGTGGGCTGGCCCGGCGTATGCCAGGCCAGTGTGGTTCCTTGCTGGTGGTCTGTGGGGCATGTGGGGTTGGCATTTTGGCCTCTGCACTTGGTCCAGGTGCATCCATGGTGCTACGCAGTTTGAATTGTTTTTGGGGTCTTCTTTTTGTTGCTTTTATAGTGCATTTTTCCGCCTGATGCGTGGGATTTGCAGGGCTGTCACCAGTTTTTGCAGATTTTGTATCGCTGTCGGCCTCATCGCAACGTTTTTTGTGTTGGTGTTTTGCATTTTTGCGTGTCGGGTTGTCTTTATCGCGGACATTTGACGGGTTGTCTTGGGCCTATCGCATTGTACCTCCGTGTTGTGAATACTGAGTTAACACAGAGTTGTTTTCCCACGATAGACTGCGATATGAAGAGTTGCGTTAAGCTACTTTTGTGGGAATTATCACACATTGTTGAGAATATCCCCTATGACTGTTAAACATCTATACTAACCTACTACAGAAGTTAAATTAGTATACTAGGTGCACTACTACTGAGTAATACTACTTCTAACATATATTATGTGAGTGGTTGTGTGACTGTATGTATCCATGTGTGTATGGAGATGTGATTGGCTGTAGCGGTGGGTACCTGGGTGTGTTAGTAGCTTGGTGTGTGAGTGAGTTGCTGTGTGAGTGTCTCTATTGGTGAGTGAGTGAGTGGATGCGTCAGTGTCTGTATGGGTGAATGTGTGGCAGTGTGAGTGGCTCTATGGGTGGGTAAGTGTGTGTGGAGTGACTATTTGTGTGAGTGAATGGGTGTCTGAATAAGTGATTGACTGGGTGAGTGAGGGGCTGTTTGGTTAAGTGAGTTGGTATATGAATGGCTGCATTGGAGAGTGAGTGTGTTTGTGAATGGCTGTATGGGTGAGTGAGCAGATGTGTGAGTGCTTGTATGGATGTGAGAATGGGTATGTAAGTGGTTGAGTGGGTATGTGAGTGAAAGTGTAAGTGCTTGTATGGATGAGTGATTTGCTGTGTTGAGAGGCTGTATGGGTGAGTGAGTGGGCATGTGAGTGACTGTTGGTAAATAATTGGGTGTGTGAGTAACTGTATCGATGAATGTGTGGCTATGTGATTTGCTGTACGGGTGAGTTACTGGTATTATGAGTGGCTGTATGGGTGAGTGAGTGGTTGTATGAGAAGCTGTACAAGTGAGTGAATGAGTGAGTGAGTGGGTATGTGAGTGGCTCTATGGAAGAGTGAGTAGGTGTGTGAGTACTGTTATGGGTCTGAGAATTGGTATGTGATTGTATGTGTGGGTGTGTGAGTGGGTGTACAAGAAGTTGAATGGGGCATGAGTGGATGTGTGAGTGGTTCTGTGGATGATGTCATCAGTAATGTCATTTGAGATGTCGTAAGTAATGTCACTGACCATGTCATCGGTGATGTAATATGTGAGGTCATTAGCAGTGCATTGCAGGGGCGTAAGTTATAGTGAGCTCTGGTAACTATAACTGCTGATTTTCTATGGTTTAGTGTGAGTGAAATCAGAGCTGAACTATAACATCCCTGCAATCTTTGGCTTTTTTCAGTGAATTTCTAAGGTTTTTCAAATTACATATCCTAACTATAGTGTCCCTGCAACCTTTGGCTTTTTAAGTGAATTGCTATTTTTTTTTAGCTAATAGTCACGTTTGCAGAGTGGTAGAGAAAGGGGGCGGGGCCTCCGACCATCTCACAGAAATCCTTCAGTGTGGGACTTACTGGAGGTACCTGGAGGGGTTCTTGGCCCCCTAGGATCCTCTGCAACCAAGGAGACTTCATCCCCCAACCAGTAGTGTGCCAGGAGGTGCATTTGCAGAGTGGGGCAGAATGGGGGCAGGCCTCAGATGACTTATCAGCAATCCTGCAGTGTGGGACTTAATGGAGGTAACAGGGAGGTAGTTGGCCCCAAGTACCCTCATGGGTCAAGGGAACTTCACCCCCAAATAGTAGTGTACCAGGAGGTGTGTTTGCAGAGTGGAGGTGAAAGAGGGCTAGGCCTCCGGTGACTTGCCAGAGCCCGCTTTAAAAAATCTTTTTTGTTGTATTAGGGGGGCAATTTTAGGCAACAGGACCCAATCCCCCAGGGCCCGCCTTTTAATTTTAAATACAATATTAGGGAGGGGGACTGCGCGGCCCCCGTCCCGGGCCGATTTCGGATGCAGTGGCCCCACCCCCTGGGTTCTGGCCAATTTATTTGTAATAAGAGAGGGGCTGCTTGGCCCACCTCCCCGGGTTGATTTTGGCCCTGGGGACCCCATCCCCTGGGGCCTGGCTTTTCTCGAATGGTAGAGGAGGCCATGCAAGTTCCCTCTACAGTGAGTGTGAGAGAGGTTGTATGGGAGAGTATGTGCTTGTCTCAGTAATATTATGGGAGAGTGAGCACACATGTTAGTATATGTGCAAGTAAATGAGTGACTGTGTGAGTAACTGTAGTGGTGAGTGAGTGGCTGTGTGAGTGACTGTATAGGTGAGTGAGTGTGTGTGAGTAGGTGTATAGGTGACTGACTCAGTGTGAGAGTGGCTATATAGATGTTTGGGTGGTTGTTTAAGTGTCTGTCTCTGTTTGAATGGATGTGTGAGTGAGTGTATTGGTAAGTGAGCAGGTGCATGAGTGGCTGTATATGTGAGTTAGTGGTTACATTAGTAGCTGTATGGGTAACTTGATGTGTGAGTGGCTGTATGGATCAGTGAGTAGGTGTGTCAGTGTTTGTATGGGTCTGTGAATGGCCATATCAGTGATTGTCTGGGAATCGGCGTATGAGAGGTGGTATGGGTGTGTGAATAATTCTGTGGATGATGTCATCAGTGATGATATTTGAGATATCATCAGTGATGTCATCACTGATTTCACTGACCATGTCACTGGTATATGTAATATGTGAGGTCATAAGCAGTGCATTGCAGGGATTTAAGTTATAATTAGCCCAGCTAACTACAACTGCTGAATTTCTCTGGTTTTGTATGTATGCGTGAACTGTCAGTCTTACCATACTGTCCCTGTAACCTTTATTTTTTAAAGTGAATTTCTAAGATTTTTTTTAAATTATATTTCTCAACAATGACATCCATCTAACCTTTGTTTCTTCCAGTGAATTTGTAAGTTTTTTTTAAGTCTATTTTCTAACTATGTAGTCCCTGTAATCTTTGTTCTTTTCAGTGAATTTCTATAGTTCTTTGAATTGAAATTTTAGTTGCATAACAGTGTTCTAACCTTTGGTTTTTTACTAAATTACTGTCGCTCTCTTAATAACATTAAGTAAGTTTAATGTCTCTCTAGTTTTTTTGAAAATCAGTTTTTCTTACTTTTTTCGCACTGTAGTAGATTGTTTACAGGATGTGCCCTATGAATACAGTCTTTCACCAATCCCATTAATTAATATTAGTTCACACATTATCAACAAATAAAGAATATACAGGTGCAGGATATGACAAAAAAAGGTGAAAGTATTAATTTCGTAGAAAAATAGAATGAGGAAATACTCTAAATGATACAAAAATAATAAGTTGAAACCTGTGACAATAATGCAAAAAGGTAGGAAAGAATATACTACATAGAGTTCAAAAATAGATGGCAGATGACTGAGAATCTTAGTAAGATGCACATAACGATACTAATTGTTTTGCAAAAACACTATTGAACAACTTGTAATAATCTATAAATAAGTATTATAAACTTCTTTTTTAAGTAAAATTGGGAATCCGCTGATTTCCCATGCTCTGGTTCCAACTCTATAGTTTTTCATTGTGATCACTTGATATCAATGAACTTGCTGATCCGAACCGTATATTCGGCAACATACTAAAAAACTATTTTAGGGGTGTGGGAACTTTACAATTACATTATAGTACTAGGTTGAAATTATATGAAACTTTTTAAAATATTTCTTTTCAATTTCCTGTTCAAATGAGCTGTTTTATTATTATGTGAACTCGAGGATTTCCTGTGGAATCTGCGGAGGCGCTCGAAAATAAAAACCCAACCTTCATTTTTATTGGTTCTCCTTGAACCACACAACATTTTTGGTAAAACCACAACCAAAACAGTCACTTTGATCTTGGCTGTTAGAGATGAAAGATTGAAAGCTGATTGGTGCCTTTCATTACGGAAGAAGCAAATATATCACCTGCTGTAGCTCCAGAAGAGGAAGAAGTTACTTCCAGCCGGAAGGAAAGTGATGTCTGGTTCGGGTTCTTTGTGCCTTCTGGAGAAAAGAAAACCACAGCCAAGTATGTGGAATGCAAGTTGTGTAGGGAGCAGCTTTAAAGAGGTACCATGAAAAAGTATAGTTATGACACATCCTAAATGTGGAAGCACATCAAGAGTAATCATGAATGTGCCTGTCTTAAAAGGCTGAAGGAGAAAGCAACATCTTGTAGTGGCACAGGAGCATCGTCATCTACGTCCAACCAACCATCAAGAAATGTCAGCATTGCACCAGTTTGTACAGAATTCAAATGCATGGTTGTTCCCTGTTTCAAATGTCAAGAACTTGTTTTAAAACAAAATGATGACAATATCACCATTTTGGAAAAGGTGAAGAGGCATCAATGTTAATTTCTTCTTGGATGCTGTTTATCGTTACAAAAGCACAAGGGCATGTGCAAATGTGACATTTGTAAAACAGTGGAAGTTCCTCAAGTGACTGAGAATGGTGAAGATGTGCCATCATCCAACCATCGGTGAACTTTAAATAGAGGCTGGCCCAAGATGTTATTTGGAAATCTGAGGACATTATTTTCTTTTTCAAGAAATACAACAGAGACGTTTGGTAATTTTTGTACTTTTTTACTGTTTTACTACAGTTGTATTTGTTTCATATGTAACAGTGGTGCATAGAATTTTACTGTCCACATGTTTACTATCAGAAATAGAGCATGTTTTCTGCAAAATGTAAATGATTTTTAAAAACACAGCACATCTTCCTTAAAGAGCTGTTTCAATGCTGTTAGTATTTTATAGCTGTATGACATATGTTGCTATGTATCCGGGTGTTTTACAGTATGAATAAAAATGTGCATAGATGTGTCAGTGTATGTGTTAATGTGTCCCCACATGTAGAAATATATACATCAGTGTATGCTTTGGTGCATTACTATATGAATAATTGTATACCTGGTTGTCTTAGTGTATGCAATGCATCTGTTTGTGACTGGGTATGTCAGTGTTTACATAAGTGTGTGTTGGCGTGTTCATATATGTGTTACTGTGTATTTGGATGTGTCTCTGCAGAAAAAAGTGTGTACATGGGTGTGTCAATCTACCTGTCAGTGTATCTCTGTATGCATTACTATGTTGCTTTTGGCCTGCCAGTGAATGAATGATGGTGTGTATGGGTGTGTCAGTGTATATGTCAGTGTGTGTCTGGGTGTATCAGTGTATCAATAGATGTGTGCCTTGCTATGTCACTGAGTCAATCAACGTGTCAATTTGTGTGTCAATCTATGTATCACTGTGTGCCTTCCTGTGTAACTGTATGTGTAGGTGTGTCCCTACTTGTGTTAATGTATATGTAAGTGTATGTTTGGGTCTGTCAATACATGAATCAGTGTATGCCCCATAGCTTCAGTGTGTGTTTTGCTCTCTTCCTGAATGAATGACTGTGTCTTTGGGTGTATCAGTTTATATGAGAGTGTCCTTCTGGGTGTTTTAGTGTATATGGAGGTGTGTGGATGTGTAACTCAGTGTATCAATTAGTGTGTTAGTGGGTATGTCTGTCTATGTATCACTGTGTGCTTACCTGTGTCTGTGTTTGTCTAAATGTCTCCCTCCTTAAGTGTATGTTTTGGTCTGTCACTACAGAAATGACTGAACACATGCGTGTGTCAGTGTATGCCTTAGTGTATCTCTGGATGTGTCACTGCATGAAAGAGTGTCTGCATAGGTGTTTCAGTGTATGTCACACTCACAGTGAATGCCAGTTTGTTTTAGTTTAGTCAGAGTATGCATCACTCGATTGTATTTGGGGAGTAAAAGCTTAGAGATGAAAGGGACCAGGACTACAAGCAACAGATGGGGAGAAATGTGCAGCCGCCATTTTGAAGAGAATTAAAATCAAAGAGAGGTGGATGGGGGGGCAGGGTGAGGAAGAGAGCACAACCAGCAACAGGACCATAACCAACAAAGAAGTTCAATACGGTGAGCCGCACAGAACAAAAGAAATGCACGGCCACCATTTTTAAAGAGAATTAAAGTAAAAGCGTGGCATGGCATTATTTACATGAAAGCGTGGCATAGCATGCCGCAAACGATAAACACATATTTTAGAAATTGAATATGGCGAGCCGCGCAGAACAAAATGGCCGCCATTGGTAAAGTGAAGCTGGGCATAGGATTTATTAAAGTGGAAGCGCATGCTGCAAATAAAAACAAGCTGGAGGCTGAAAACAGGGCGTGTGGGGGATGTGTGGTCGAGGAAGGGGCTGTTATGTCTGCATCTCCAGCTACCTTGAAAAAGTAATTAAAAAAGTGCTGAGAAAGCAAAAGTAAAATGAAACTAGTAAAGCCGCATGTAAGAGGGGCTGCCCTTAAGGGCGGTTACAACTGAGGAGATGGAGGTACTAAAGAGGGAAAAAGGAGGGACTATTAAACAACTAAACCAATGAACTAAAAACAATTCTAAAAGACACCGCAAAGAGCCAATAAAATGTATGGGCAGAACATGGGTGGAGCTTAATGCCCATATCCTGAATACAGCATGTCTTGAAGAGATCAAAAAAAGGCCTGTTCGCTTCTACTTATCACTACACAGTATTCTACAACCAAGCACTTGATAGACTTAACTCCTGTAAAAGGCACCACAAGGGTAGAACTTTGGTCGCTGCTCCTGGTCGAAAAAGACAGCAATCCGTGAGGTAGGCTTGTGTCATGGTGCACATGCATGATCCGTGTTTGCCCATGATAAGAAAAATCAGCACCAGCTGTCAGAATTAAACAATGGAGCTATCTGGAATGCATAATGCTGGTGATTGTTAGTCATGCACTGGGTCTAGAAGACCGTTTTTTTTAACTGTACACAGGATGACCCCTACAAATAAGAAATAGCTAGGTGTTTTCTCCGCACAATCAGATATTCAGACAGTTATAGAAGGGATGAAGTAAGAGATTCTTTTATTCAGTGGTCAATTGTCAGATATTACAGCAAATTTGACCAGGATTCTGAAAGCTACCTGGACTCTACGAGTATGCACAGGTCAGCAGACAGAGGAAGTGGACTTGTGAAGTACTTCTAAGCTTAGGACCCAGAGGCATTTTCTTGCTTTCTCCCTAAGTTTGTACACATCCTGCCCTAACAAGATAATTTTGTGTACAGTAAAGTTTGGACTCCTGTAATCTTAGGGGCCTATTGACAAAATGCATTTTGTAGTACATTTAGTAGTACTACATTCGTACTGCTCATGCACAGCAAAAAACTATTTACTGACCTACATGACGAGGTCTACACCTTCAAAGCTCCTATCTTTTCCATACACAGAGCTCTACCCCGAGAGCAGAGATCTCTTCAAATGTACAACTCTGTTTTTGTAGTAAATGTGGGATGGACGTGGGTAGGTGCTGGAAAATGGGGAATACTTATGACTTATTGGGAGGTGCTAAGGGAGGGGTGGGAAATATTTTGAACAAAAAAAAAATATTTCTTTTGACTTTAAAAAATATATATACATGTAATTTAATGTTGAAAATAATATAACAATAAACAATAAGTAAGATTTTACTATAAAATATTTCAATAACATTTTAATTGTAAAAATACAATACCAATTTTAAGAGAAAATGTATACGTGTAGATTTACTCATGTATAATGTTTCCATTGTGAAAAGCCCTCAAAGTTTATCCTTTTCTGACAGTGGTATCAGCATTTAAATCTATTCTATTTTTTATATCATGTTTTTCTTTACCAATTACATTTACATGTGAATGTATTTTTATCTATCACCCTTACCTCTTTTTCAATATCAGTTTTAAACTATATTGCTTTTTCTCGTAAACACAAAAGGCTAAGGCCAAAAGTGCTTAAAAGTACAATTGAATAGAGTTGCATTGACACTTCACGTTTTGCACAATCTAAAGTGAGTGGCCTCTAGAATAGTATCTGAGCCAATAGGATTCCGTAGTAGTAGTATAAGCTTTATTCGAGATGAATCTCATAAAAGCACAACATACAAACAATTCATTACAAATAACAACTAGTACATTCATCGATATACATATACAATTTCTAAAAACAGTTGTGCAAGCAAATACGATAGTATATAATACAAATTATACATAAATATAAAACCAAATTACATTAAAAATCACATTAAAATTACATAAGTGAACTACATTTAACAAACCCTACCTATCGACCTCCTCCTAATGGACCAAGCCCACCCCAAATATTTAGCCACTCCAAGTGCAATCGGCTCATCAGTGGATGTACATAGAATTCTCATAGCCACTACACTACATCGTGTCCCAAGATTTTTGCATACTCGGGTTAGCGAAACCCTCCTTTGTAACGAATAAGCATTACAGACAAATAAAAAATGACCTAGACTTTCAGTAGCAGCTTTACACACTGGGCAACACTTAGAGGTCAGATTCTGCCATCCTGCAGTCAATGTTTTTAAAGGAAGGGATCCAGACCTTAATTGGAAAAATAACTTCCTATCCATTGGGGCAGTAATACTGTCCCAATAGTTTTCCAATATTGGACAGATTTTAACTTCCAAAAAGCGGCCAGCCATAGAATCACATCTCGTGCCCCTCAAAAGGCTACTATCTACCCAATCCCAATATTGCGACTTGAGGGTTTCTTTGCTTGGGAAGACTTCACCCTGGGGATTATCCCACAGATTAGAAAGGCCCAATTTAATTAACATGGACCTTAAGTTTTTTAACCAATTAATCTTGTGGAATTTGTCTTCCTTGATAATTGCCAGGAATCCATCTGCACAATGTTTAATCTCTGGAGTTGTCCATAGACGTCTCCAGTGAAGAATGGGGCGCAATCTTGCTCTATCACTGATTGATCGTCTGCCTAGGTCGAAGAACAGTGGAATTAGAGGGGTGCTCTGGGGTACACCCGTGATTCCTCTAAGAAACCTGTTTTCTGATGTCTGTAAGGCAGATAGGTTATCCCAGGCCCACAACTCTGCCCCATATAGGGCCGCACCTAGAGCCTTTGCGTCATACACTATAAGGACAGGCTTGATGGGTTTTGTTTTGGATTTCCTATGTTCCCCCCGCAGTGCCCCCGAGATTTGTTGGTGTTTTAATGCCGTTTTTTCCAGATGATGTAACCAGCCCGAGCCATCTGTTATTTGAACCCCTGGGTATGTGAATTCGCTAACCACCTCTAGCTTGATATTATTCAAAAATACCCTGGGGTGGGCTTTATGGCGCAGGGAAAAGACCATTAGCTTCGTCTTGCCCACATTTACTTCAAGGCCATGCTCTTTACAAAAATCATCAAATATATTTAGGGCACGCTGTAAACCTGCAGGAGTCTTAGACATAATTAGTGTGTCGTCAGCGAACATCAGTTTCGGGACCCTGACGCCCGCTAACGAAGGTGCATCTACACTAACATCTATCATCCTCCCCACAATCCCATTAATAAATAGTGAGAATAGTAGGGGTGCCATTGCACAGCCTTGTCGGACCCCCCTTTCTACCGGGAAGTCTGAGGATGCCTCGCCATTCCCACCCCACTGGACCCTTGCAAAATTACATTCATGCAATCGCATGATAAGGGTAAGGAGTTCAGCTGGTATGGCTAATTTATGTAATACCATCCATAGCTTTTGCCTTGGGACCAAATCAAAGGCTGCCCGCAAGTCGACAAATGCAACATACAGGCCGCCTTTGCCAAGCAATACCGTCCTCCACCGCAAAATGGTAAAACGAAAGACTTGGTCGATTGTGCTGGTGGCACGCCTGAATCCTGCCTGGTAGGGGGATAGGGCATTATTGTCGTCCACCCAGTCCATAAGCTGATTTACAACCATTTTCCCCAGAACTTTTTGTATGGTTGCAATCAAGCTTATTGGTCTGTAATTAGCAGGGAGAGATCGATCTCCTTTTTTGTGGATGGGTATAATAATAGCACCTTGCCACAGCTCCGGGACCACCCCACCCTTGGCAATTGCATTACTTAATAATAGGACATACCCCGCCCACTTTTTCGTGTCGTGTTTAAAAACATCTGACGGTATTCCGTCTAACCTTGGTGCCCTCCCCCCTTTAACAGAGCAAATAGCTAATTCCACTTCCTTGAGAGAAAACAGGTTCTCAGTAGCAAAAACTGGCGGTAACACCTCCCCTAACCCGTCCTTCTTTGCATCAGCATATTGAGGTCTAAAATACTCAACCCAGGCTTCTTCAGCTACGTTGTTATCTGGCCTATCAGGGGTACCGCCTCTACCCCACTTTATGATCTTCCAGAAAAACCTGGAATCCTTACTACTGGAAGCCTCCTTTAACTCTGCCCAGTGCTCTTCATCCCACTGTCTCTTTGCCTGGAGGATACATATATTGTAGGATTTTCTGGCTACACTAATCATAGCCCTATCTCTTGCTCTAATCGCATGACCCAGTGCCAATCGAGCTGCCCTACACTGTCTGTTAAACCACCTGGCCGCTTTAGGAGGTCTTTTACTTTTAGCACTTAATGATTGCATAAAGTGTGGTCTTAGGAGGCGGAAAAGCTCATTATGAATATCTGTAATTTCCCTGGAACCAGGGATTATAGGTTTTGCTGCTTCCATAGAAATAAGAGCCCTATCAACCTCAGCATTAATAATAATCATAGATTCTTTATTTGCTAAGACACTTGGCCATTTCAACCTTCGCATGTCGTTGGCCATTATTGGAAGTTGTTCATTTCTTGTATACATGTTATAAGCCCCCACACTCCACCATTTATGGGTCACACAAAGGGGATTGTGATCGCTTTCCAATCTACCATTGATGACCATATCAAAAAACCCCTGCCAGAGTGAAAGACTACATATAACATAATCTATTCTACACCTGCTATGGCCATTATCAAAAGTACAAGCTCCTTCTTTGTCCCTTGGTGTCCTCCCGTTTAAAGCTCTTAACCCGTGCTCCAAACACATTGCATTTAGCAGCAATACATCCTTCGTCCACCGCTTTATAAGATCTATACTCAAAGATGGTATACCCCAAAGCATATCCTCATCCTGGCCTAGGGGATCATTTGTACTGTCAAGTGGTTCGAAGGTCCTGTTTAAGTCCCCAGCTACTACAATTCTATTTTTTAGGGACTTGGTTTCCAAGAAAGAGAGCAAGGCCTCTAGGGTGGGAGAACTCCCAGAGTTCGTACCTCTTGCATAGATGTTATACAGATCAATCACACCCCACTTTTCAGAGGACAGTCTTAACATTTGAATATCACTGTGTCCCACATCCAACACTTTGATAGAAATGTCCAAATCCTGCCTTATCCACACTGTAAGCCCTCCCATTGGCCGGCCCCTAACCCCTCTGGTAGCTGGGATTGAAAAATTTAGGTACCCACAGAGAAAAACAGGGTCACAGGCCCATGTTTCTTGGAAACAGCACACGTCGAACCCGTTAATAAAATCTACCCAGGTTTGTAATTCAGACTTGCTATACAGCCCAGCAATATTCCAAGATAGGAATTTCCCAGGACTAAACCCTTCCTCACATACTACATTTGTTAGAGAACATGGTTGTATATTCTCTAGGCTTACATCAATCCCGACAGGTCTCTCACTAGACCTTGTACTACATCCATCCATGTCATTATCAACATATACAGTCAGTATAGGTGACTCCCCTTTCCTTACATCCCCACAACCTTCCTCCATATTTGCGATGTCATCACCAATATTCGTGTCATCTAACGTTACCCCAGCATTTGGATCAGGGTCATTAGCATCCCCTTGTTGATTCATGCTGTTTAACATTCCACCAAAATTCATATGATGAAAGTTTTGTCAACACCCCCAACCTGGATCTTGCCATCCAACCAAAAAGTTACAATTCGGGCCAGTAAGATTGTTTTGGGACTGAAACGACGGAACAGGTGGGTAAACCCTTGACCGAGGGTGGTTAGGGGGACAAGTTTGCTCATTAAGCAGACCAATCAGGACACTAATAGGACGTGGGTAGAAGAAAGTAAGATCAACAATGTTGATTCCTCCATTATTTAAGCCCCATCCCAATTTTGTTATCCATCCTGCCACCCTTGAATCTTGAAAGTTGACCACAATACAGTCCCCTCCCAAACTTTTGGGGGTACAACCTATCCATTCTATTCTCCTCACCCCCAATATTAATCCATCCACTTCCCCTGGTAGAGGCCGGTTCACCCTTAACCAGTGCATAACCTTATTTTTGAGCATCTGGAAAGTTTCTCTCTGTCCCATTAAAAGTGGTGGAACATTAGTAAGGACAGCTACATAGGGAAAGGAATCAGGGGTAAGGTTCATTGAGGGTTTCTTTTGAGGTTGCTTTATCAAGGCTGGTAGGGACGGTTTGAAAGCTATGGGAGCAGGGCAAAGTGCAGGTTTGCTTACTGGGAGCTGGTTGCTAGTTGATGGAACAGTTGGTAGAGCAGTACCTGCACCAGAACACACGTTGCCCCCTACACCCTCAATGGGCAACGGATTTAAACTAAGCGGCATTGATTGCGCCGCAGTCTGGGACGTAGTTGTAATATTAGAGCAATTGTTGGTAGAGCCTGGTATAACTAAGTCAAGAGGCTTGGGTGGTCTCTTCCCTACTGCACTACCCGACTTAGGTGGCACTGGGGAATTAGTTTGTAACCTTCGTCCCTTGTCCTCCGGTATGCATTGGGTATTATTCTTGGGCTTACTACTTTCAGCTAGCCTTGCTTGGGTTTTTATGAGTGCCTTTGTTGAAAAGAAGTTATCTAATGTTGCCTGCTCGAAACGGTCTAGCCGGTCAGATAATTTGCTAATTCGTTCCTCTATTGGAAATAAAATTGACCTTAGCAGCCTTTCTAGATCTGGTAACAGGTTGCTAGGGAGTTGTGATGTACCGGCCATTACCAAGCCAGTGGCCAGGGAATTAGCAACACTAGAATCCAGATTATCCAGTTCTACAACATCACCCTCTTGTATACTTTCCCCACTACGACTTACTTCAGTGATAGCCTTACTGGGGAACATTTTTTTGCTCACTTTCCTAAGTTTGTGTGGGGGTTTAGCAGTATTGCATTTTCTAGGTGCGGTACTCCTTTTTCTTTTTGAACCTGATTTTAACTGGGGCACAGGAACCAGGGCATGTTTTTCTGATGAGCATATTATAGAGTTAGTATGACTTACACAGGAAGATGTTGGTTCTGCTACAATACCCTGGTTCCCCTTGTTAATAGTTACATCGTGACATATTTCAGCTACAATAGGCAGGTTTAAAGATGACAAAGGCGTTACCAGTGCAGGATATATTTGAACTGAGCATTTGTCTCCAGGATTTTTAAGAAGTTCAATAGACAATCTACGCTCTGCCCGCCTCTCTGCAAGCGTAATCTCTTTATCAATATCCTGTGTGGGCCGATTAAAATATTTGTCTAGGGGACCAATGACTGCGGGTCCAGGCTCATCCGTTTGGGTCATCAGGACTATACTACCTGGATATACAGACATGTTTTAAAGTCACCGACCCTTTTGCAGAGTTCCAAGTCTAGCACTTATTCGACAGAACCCTTTTCTAGTGCAATATGAACCAGTATGGTCAATGTCAGAGGGCTGGCCCGGCCCGGCCTCCCTCGGCCCCTGACGGCCACAGACGGTCCCGCCCTTGTCCCGGGCTTCTCCCGCAGCGGGACTAGTCTGTTAGCTTTATTGAGTTAGTGTGAGAAGGGAGGAGCCTGCAGGGAGAGCGGCTCAGCTGTTGACAATTGAGGCTGGCGGGCGCTCCTGGGACTAGTAGTCCTGCGCCCACGCTCGCTCGCAGCCCTGCAGATTCAGAAACGCCCACAGCTACCACCACGGGCGCAGCGTCCTCAAATCCTCTCCCAAACGCCTGAAAGCGATATCACAAAGTTCCCATACGAAGCGGGACCCGCGAAGCGGGTTCCGCGAGCAGTATGAAAAGCCACAGGAAAGGTCAGCTGCTGGCGGTAAGAGCAAAGCACAAAGGTGTCCCAGCGATATTCCACAAAAGAAGGGTTTTAACTTCTAACAGGTAGGGAGGAGCCTGCAGGGAGAGCGGCTCAGCTGTTGACAATTGAGGCTGGCGGGCGCTCCTGGGACTAGTAGTCCTGCGCCCACGCTCGCTCGCAGCCCTGCAGATTCAGAAACGCCCACAGCTACCACCACGGGCGCAGCGTCCTCAAATCCTCTCCCAAACGCCTGAAAGCGATATCACAAAGTTCCCATACGAAGCGGGACCCGCGAAGCGGGTTCCGCGAGCAGTATGAAAAGCCACAGGAAAGGTCAGCTGCTGGCGGTAAGAGCAAAGCACAAAGGATTCCAGTTTCTAACATCTTACAAAGGAAAGTGCCTGCTCACAATTGGACCACAAAAATCCGGTGCAAACTGCGCACCCGATAATTTGGGGATGACAAATTAGTGGGTGCGAAATTTGCAGCTTATTGCGAGGTCGACATCTTGCAATAACAGTGCATGTCCTTTCTATTTACATCTGTGTGCTATTTGTTTCCGGGATTTATGATAATCACGGAACAAAAAATACCCGATTTGTTCCCACATTGCAATCCTTATTTTGGAATAAACACGAGTTTGCGCAGAAAACAAGAAAACGAGATTACTTGGTCCCATGGGATCGAGACTTCAATCTTTTGCTCCTTTAAAACCGCTCTTATAATTGGTCTTGTCTTTGTGAAGCCCATCAAATTATGGGCTTTAAGTGGGATGTAAAAACTGAGGGGGGGGGGTCTCTCAAAGGGGCGTGGCCAATTTATTTCAGGGCGTGGCTTTAAATCACGTAAACTACAAATCTATGCTTAGCATTGTGTACCGCACAATTTATATTTTGCTCTTTCTGTCATTGCATCCATATATATGATACAACAAGTAACATCATACATACAACAGGTCGGGACTATTGGCTTTGTCAATGGTTGTTAGTTGCATAAGATAATTAAGCAGCAACTATGGTTAGTATATAATATTGACACAGCTTCCACTTAAAGCCCAGGTGACACCACGACAATGTTGCTGCTCCTGAGTTTCAAAAAGAGAAGGGAAATCCAGGCAGAAAATTACTCTCTTCAAAGGATTTCTCTTCCACTACAACTCACCTGGCGTGATCTCATGCCGTAACTTCTCCACTAGTGAGAAGTGAGCAGAGTGAGCATGACACATCAATGTGCCTGCTGTTACTGCAGTGCTGAAAAAAATGGACCGCCTGTGCCAGGGCACAAAACAGATGCAAAAGAAACAATTGATGGACGGAATGCTGGACAATCAAACATTCACTCCCAGTCACAAGGATCTGGATTTAATCCATTATTCTTTTGCTCACCACACCACCCCAGTTTGGACCCAGTCATTTCCAAATCAGCCTTGACCCTGTTCCTTGTGGGAACAGTCCAGCCCGAACTGCCAAGCCAGGTCCTCCCTCGACCGGAAAGAAGCATCCTGGGACCAGTTTCAGGGCATCACCCTTCATCAGCCAGGCTAGCTTGAATCCAGTGGTGTACTGAGCACAGGACTCACGTCTGGGCATACCCTTCGCACTTAGGGCAACATATGAAAAAGAAGCAATTGATGGATGGAATGCTGGACAATGCAGACATTCACTCTCAGTCATAAGGATCTGGGTTTAACCTATCATTTATTTGCTCACCACACCACCCCAGTTTGGACCTAGTCATATGCAAATCAGTTTTGACCCTGTTCCTTGTGGGAACAGTCTAGCTCGACTGCCAAGCCAGATTCTGCCTGGACCAGAAACAAGCATCCTGGGACCAGTTTCAGGGCATCACCCTTCATCAGCCAGGGTAGCTTGAATACAGTGGTGTATCGAGCACGGGACCCACATCTGGGCATTCCTGTTCCCACTTAGGGCAACATATGCAAAAGAAGCAATTGATGGACGGAATGCTGAACAATGCAAACATTCACTCCCAGTCACAAGTATCTGGTATTAATTCATCATTCTTTTGCTCACAACACCACCCCAGTTTGGACCCAGCCATATGCAAATCAGTGTTGACCCTGTTCCTTGTAGGAACAGTCCAGCCTGAACTGCCAAGCCAGGTCCTTCCTGGACTGGAAACAAGCATCCTGGGACCCGTTTCAGGGCATCACCCTTTATCAGCCTTTAGGCTAGCTTGAATCCAGTAGTGTAGTGAGCACGGGACCCATGTTTGGGCACACCCTTCCCACTTAGCCCTATAGAGACCTGTTTCAAGCCCCACTTTAAAAAACTGGCAATACTTGGCTCTGGTGAGACCCGGTCCACATAAAGCCCTGCTCAGCACCTCTTTATATTTTTCATATTCCACAAAACAACTTTACACTAACATGCCGGAAGCATTCTTGTGTTAACTCAAAATATTGTTCCAGTGTGTCGACATTCTATCTGGAGGTTTATTAGACATCACTCCCATGTGTGTCTCCGTAACGAACGCGCCCACGTTCTGCTGCTAATCAAAATAGCAACCATGTCTATCAAGAAGACAGAAATAAATGCACCAGCATGATTCATGACTGCAGAGCGGAACGTGCAAAGACCCGTACGCTTCACACCAATTACAGCACGTGGACTGCAGCTCCATTTGTGAGGTGATAGCTTCATTTTAACAGGATGACGCATCTGAAAGGCTGTGGTCCAGGGAGCTGAGCATCTTAAAATGTATCGAGTACACCTCATAATGTACCGCATTAGAGGCCAGACCTACAAAGCAATTTTGGGATTGCAAACCCTGCAGTTTGCAAAATCACGTGTCTGTGGCCGCAAAATGAATGTTTCTTATGCACAAAACCCATTTTATAAACCTACGCCGTTTTTTAGGCTCGTAAATTGATTTTTCGCCCCATACCATATAGCAAATAGAGTATAAAAAAGTTGTTCCTTTCAAAATTAATTTCTGTATGCAATCTATCAGTTTCTATCGCAAACCTTTGTACAGTTACTGGCTTCTTAAAGGAAATGGCAACTAAATCGTGTTGGTAGCTGGGAGTAGGCAGCAGTCAAGGAGACCACTGCCTGCTTGCTCTGATGTTTTCAGGAACTGAAAACTTCTCTTTTTTTTTAAAAGCATGCTGCTTCTCACTTCCTTTCAGGCACATGGGCTGCTGATTACCTGAGACTGATGATTTTTTGAAGCGTACATAGGTTGCTTCGCCAAATCAAACACTGGTCTCAAAAGGACGGTGTGCAATTTGCAACCACTTTTTCCAATCAATATGATGTTAGAAATGGGCTTAGACTTCACCATGGTAACACTAAATGGAAACAAGTGTATCATAATCAACATCTGAACAATATTCGCAGTACGGCAAATATGTTTTGTTGAATGTCTAAAACAGTCCTTTTAAAGCACAGCTGATTGACTGTATTGGTACTGCAGTGCTGGTCCCTCTTCCAGTGTTCTGCTCAAGCCCTCCTGCATCCTTGTTCTAGTCAGTTTCAACGCTTCCTGCAGCTTCTGGGTCGCAGCGTTACCCTAGAGCTTCTCTTCTCCGAATCTCATCTGCCGCCTATGATTATCCAGCTATTTTTGAGTCTGCAATGGGATCCCCTTCTATTCCAGGCTCGTACCTTCAAAGTGAGTGTTTGGGGTATGTGACACTTCCCAAATAAATGCAAAAAGAACAATTGATGGACAGAATGCAGAACAATGTCATACAATCCCCCAGTACAGAGATCTGGGCCTTAATCCATCGTTTTGTTGCTCACCATGCCATTCCAGTTTGAATCCAGCCAGATGCAAATGCATTCTTGGCCTTAATAGTTGGGTCTGGGGGCCCGAGGAGGGTTTGCTAGGTTTCTGTTGTTTTTTACCTTCCTACTTCAAGAAATAATAGACAAAACAGTGACCTTTGATGTAAAACAGGAGAGAGACAGAGATACTCATCTGGTGGCTGAATAACAAAATGTGAAACCAGATAACGAGAATCAATACAGGATTCCCTGATTGTCCTAATTGTATAATTCTAGGCAGACATTTTATTTGACAGAGACTCCTCTTTCTTTATTATCATGTATGAGAGCACTTTTAAATACTTGAGTTCAGGATGTGCGCTGTACAAGCACCATTTATGTTTGATTTAATGAGCAATAATGTTGTTTCATCCATAATAAGAATCAAGCCCATGTTTGGGGTTTACATGACTACTAACTTGTTTCCTATTTCACTAATGGCATTGTTGAGAAGATAGCCATTAATGTTTCAAGGTTCACGTGTAAAAACTATCACTTTTAAAAAAACGACTGTCTATGCTGTGATATAATCTGAAGTGCTAAAGGGAAACACTTCTGCATGTTAAAGAAATAGACTTTATTGAATTTTGAGTAGAGTGAATCATGTTTTAACATTATGCTTGTTGATTGAATACATACCAAACGTTTTCAAGGCCTAGTTCATGCACGGACTCTTAGAGCCAAGCCAGACCCATGGCTCGGTTTGCCCAAATTTACTTGAGTACCCACCTTTATTCTCAACTCAGGCTTAGTATATGGGATTGTCAACCACTTGATAAAATGATTTAGAAAAAGTGATGACTGGAAACATGGAGCAGTGCCTACATGCACAGATTTGACAACTCCATCAAGGCTTCTTTTAGAAGACCGGAAGAAGTGTGTGTGCAGTGAAAATTCATTCAAAATAAGTGTTCCCAGGGCAAGGAGTCCAGGCTGTTGTGTTGAACGAGATGTTAATCATGAGTTCCCAGGGAGAACTACCAGGCTCAGGTGCGACAGGCATGGATCAAGCTTCAGGAAGGGTTACACCCCTCAAAGACATTCTTGGCTTGGTAGTTGGGTCTGGGGGCCCTGAGTTGGGCTCGCTATGTCTGTATCTACTTTTCTCTTTATTCTCATTTCACTAACACCATTTAACATATTAATTTTTTGGAGCTTACCCCTAAATATTTACAGGAAATGGTTTACCAAATAAATACTTAATCTGTACTCATAGGGGTACTCATTGAATGGGTGAATATGTACTACATTTTGGCATCAACAAACATTGGCAGTGGTAGGCATAGAAAGCTGTGCCAGTCTCAGGTTTCCTGGCATACTACTGGCAATCATACGCCCAAAAGGTGATAGGATGTATGCTTGCAAATATTCTAACCAGGTGCAATCGGTTGGGATACCATTTCATTTCATTTCATTGATTTTTGCCCACTGTGCCACTATAGACAAATGCTTACCTAATGAAAACCTCTTCTGACCCTGTTCCTCATGGAGATAGTTCTTCTTGAACCTTGGTCATCTCATTCCCCCACCCTGCAGCCCACAGCTTCTTAAGTTGGGAAATTTGCCATTCATACCCTCCAAATCTCACTGACTAAGATGCGTCCCTGCTTCTCGCCGATAGCATGGTGCCAAATTGCAAGGGGACCACAGTGGCAACAGCATTGGAATTGATTTCCACTCTCTGTGCCTCTCTTGTCACTTCCGCAATTTCTCTTGCCAGGTTTCACCCTACTTGCATCAGATTCCATCATTTTTGTTGGCTTACAGCAGCGCTGCAGGATCCCTGGTGGCTGGACCCCCTACCAGCAGGAGGATTTTGTTTCACTATTGTCTTGCTGCTTGTCACCCGCTCCTCTTGTCCACACTTCTGCAATGGCATGAAGTCTGGCCTTTTCCCACTGATTTTGGCCCTCTCATGGAGCTGATAGATTAGGCAATTGGGCACCATGGAGCTGTCCAGTCGCACTGATGATATGCTGCCCCGGCTCTTAGGCTGCAATGGCCTTAATCTTCTGAAAGCAGAGTGCTAAGAAGTTTTGCAAACTATCCTCATATGTAGGACTTTCCTTTTAGGAGAAGCTACAGATAGTCCCCACAGGTGGTCCTGTTATTTCAATTCACTTCTGGTGGATTACGTAGGACCCCCAGGGTGAATGAAGTTCAGAACCTGGCTATATGCAAATTAGTCTGTTCCTGTCCCAGTGCATGATGGGAACAGGGCAAACCAAACTACCAAGCCAATTCTTACACTGGGAAGGAAACAAGCTTCCGGGGACCGGTTTCTGGCATTTCAGCCGTCGTCGGCCCGGCTTGCTTGAATCCTGATGGTGCAATGAGCAAGGGACTCACATCTGAGTATACCCTTCCACGCTTAGGGTGGACAAAATATTTAACAACAAGGGGTGGTGATGGACAGAGTTTCTGAATTAAGCAGAATACTCTCACCCAGTCAAGAGATCAGGGCTAGATCCAACACCGCTTTTTAGCTCACTGCACCATCCCAGTTCAGAACCTGGCTATATGCAAATTAGTCTGTTCCTGTCCCAGTGCATGATGGGAACAGGGCAAACCAAACTACCAAGCCAATTCTTACACTGGGAAGGAAACAAGCTTCCGGGGACCGGTTTCTGGCATTTCAGCCGTCGTCGGCCCGGCTTGCTTGAATCCTGATGGTGCAATGAGCAAGGGACTCACATCTGAGTATACCCTTCCACGCTTAGGGTGGACAAAATATTTAACAACAAGGGGTGGTGATGGACAGAGTTTCTGAATTAAGCAGAATACTCTCACCCAGTCAAGAGATCAGGGCTAGATCCAACACCGTTTTTTAGCTCACTGCACCATCCCAGTTCAGAACCTGGCTATATGCAAATTAGTCTGTTCCTGTCCCAGTGCATGATGGGAACAGGGCAAACCAAACTACCAAGCCAATTCTTACACTGGGAAGGAAACAAGCTTCCGGGGACCGGTTTCTGGCATTTCAGCCGTCGTCGGCCCGGCTTGCTTGAATCCTGATGGTGCAATGAGCAAGGGACTCACATCTGAGTATACCCTTCCACGCTTAGGGTGGACAAAATATTTAACAACAAGGGGTGGTGATGGACAGAGTTTCTGAATTAAGCAGAATACTCTCACCCAGTCAAGAGATCAGGGCTAGATCCAACACCGTTTTTTAGCTCACTGCACCATCCCAGTTCAGAACCAGGCTATATGCAAATTAGTCTGTTCCTGTCCCAGTGCATGATGGGAACAGGGCAAACCAAACTACCAAGCCAATTCTTACACTGGGAAGGAAACAAGCTTCCGGGGACCGGTTTCTGGCATTTCAGCCGTCGTCGGCCCGGCTTGCTTGAATCCTGATGGTGCAATGAGCAAGGGACTCACATCTGAGTATACCCTTCCACGCTTAGGGTGGACAAAATATTTAACAACAAGGGGTGGTGATGGACAGAGTTTCTGAATTAAGCAGAATACTCTCCCCCAGTCAAGAGATCAGGGCTAGATCCAACACCGTTTTTTAGCTCACTGCACCATCCCAGTTCAGAACCTGGCTATATGCAAATTAGTCTGTTCCTGTCCCAGTGCATGATGGGAACAGGGCAAACCAAACTACCAAGCCAATTCTTACACTGGGAAGGAAACAAGCTTCCGGGGACCGGTTTCTGGCATTTCAGTCGTCGTCGGCCCGGCTTGCTTGAATCCTGATGGTGCAATGAGCAAGGGACTCACATCTGAGTATACCCTTCCACGCTTAGGGTGGACAGAATATTTAACAACAAGGGGTGGTGATGGACAGAGTTTCTGAATTAAGCAGAATACTCTCACCCAGTCAAGAGATCAGGGCTAGATCCAACACCGTTTTTTAGCTCACTGCACCATCCCAGTTCAGAACCTGGCTATATGCAAATTAGTCTGTTCCTGTCCCAGTGCATGATGGGAACAGGGCAAACCAAACTACCAAGCCAATTCTTACACTGGGAAGGAAACAAGCTTCCGGGGACCGGTTTCTGGCATTTCAGCCGTCGTCGGCCCGGCTTGCTTGAATCCTGATGGTGCAATGAGCAAGGGACTCACACTTGAGTATACCCTTCCACGCTTAGGGTGGACAAAATATTTAACAACAAGGGGTAGTGATGGACAGAGTTTCTGAATTAAGCAGAATACTCTCTCCCAGTCAAGAGATCAGGGCTAGATCGAACACCATTTTTTAGCTCACTGCACCATCCCAGTTCAGAACCTGGCTATATGCAAATTAGTCTGTTCCTGTCCCAGTGCATGATGGGAACAGGGCAAACCAAACTACCAAGCCAATTCTTACACTGGGAAGGAAACAAGCTTCCGGGGACCGGTTTCTGGCATTTCAGCCGTCGTCGGCCCGGCTTGCCTGAATCCTGATGGTGCAATGAGCAAGGGACTCACATCTGAGTATACCCTTCCACGCTTAGGGTGGACAAAATATTTAACAACAAGGGGTGGTGATGGACAGAGTTTCTGAATTAAGCAGAATACTCTCACCCAGTCAAGAGATCAGGGCTAGATCCAACAACGTTTTTTAGCTCACTGCACCATCCCAGTTCAGAACCTGGCTATATGCAAATTAGTCTGTTCCTGTCCCAGTGCATGATGGGAACAGGGCAAACCAAACTACCAAGCCAATTCTTACACTGGGAAGGAAACAAGCTTCCGGGGACCGGTTTCTGGCATTTCAGCCGTCGTCGGCCCGGCTTGCTTGAATCCTGATGGTGCAATGAGCAAGGGACTCACATCTGAGTATACCCTTCCACGCTTAGGGTGGACAAAATATTTAACAACAAGGGGTGGTGATGGACAGAGTTTCTGAATTAAGCAGAATACTCTCACCCAGTCAAGAGATCAGGGCTAGATCCAACACCGTTTTTTAGCTCACTGCACCATCCCAGTTCAGAACCTGGCTATATGCAAATTAGTCTGTTCCTGTCCCAGTGCATGATGGGAACAGGGCAAACCAAACTACCAAGCCAATTCTTACACTGGGAAGGAAACAAGCTTCCGGGGACCGGTTTCTGGCATTTCAGCCGTCGTCGGCCCGGCTTGCTTGAATCCTGATGGTGCAATGAGCAAGGGACTCACATCTGAGTATACCCTTCCACGCTTAGGGTGGACAAAATATTTAAAAACAAGGGGTGGTGATGGACAGAGTTTCTGAATTAAGCAGAATACTCTCACCCAGTCAAGAGATCAGGGCTAGATCCAACACCGTTTTTTAGCTCACTGCACCATCCCAGTTCAGAACCAGGCTATATGCAAATTAGTCTGTTCCTGTCCCAGTGCATGATGGGAACAGGGCAAACCAAACTACCAAGCCAATTCTTACACTGGGAAGGAAACAAGCTTCCGGGGACCGGTTTCTGGCATTTCAGCCGTCGTCGGCCCGGCTTGCTTGAATCCTGATGGTGCAATGAGCAAGGGACTCACATCTGAGTATACCCTTCCACGCTTAGGGTGGACAACATATTTAACAACAAGGGGTGGTGATGGACAGAGTTTCTGAATTAAGCAGAATACTCTCACCCAGTCAAGAGATCAGGGCTAGATCCAACACCGTTTTTTAGCTCACTGCACAATCCCAGTTCAGAACCTGGCTATATGCAAATTAGTCTGTTCCTGTCCCAGTGCATGATGGGAACAGGGCAAACCAAACTACCAAGCCAATTCTTACACTGGGAAGGAAACAAGCTTCCGGGGACCGGTTTCTGGCATTTCAGCCGTCGTCGGCCCGGCTTGCTTGAATCCTGATGGTGCAATGAGCAAGGGACTCACATCTGAGTATACCCTTCCACGCTTAGGGTGGACAGAATATTTAACAACAAGGGGTGGTGATGGACAGAGTTTCTGAATTAAGCAGAATACTCTCACCCAGTCAAGAGATCAGGGCTAGATCCAACACAGTTTTTTAGCTCACTGCACCATCCCAGTTCAGAACCTGGCTATGTGCAAATTAGTCTGTTCCTGTCCCAGTGCATGATGGGAACAGGGCAAACCAAACTACCAAGCCAATTCTTACACTGGGAAGGAAACAAGCTTCCGGGGACCGGTTTCTGGCATTTCAGCCGTCGTCGGCCCGGCTTGCTTGAATCCTGATGGTGCAATGAGCAAGGGACTCACATCTGAGTATACCCTCCACGCTTAGGGTGGACAAAATATTTAACAACAAGGGGTAGTGATGGACAGAGTTTCTGAATTAAGCAGAATACTCTCTCCCAGTCAAGAGATCAGGGCTAGATCGAACACCGTTTTTTAGCTCACTGCACCATCCCAGTTCAGAACCTGGCTATATGCAAATTAGTCTGTTCCTGTCCCAGTGCATGATGGGAACAGGGCAAACCAAACTACCAAGCCAATTCTTACACTGGGAAGGAAACAAGCTTCCGGGGACCGGTTTCTGGCATTTCAGCCGTCGTCGGCCCGGCTTGCTTGAATCCTGATGGTGCAATGAGCAAGGGACTCACATCTGAGTATACCCTTCCACGCTTAGGGTGGACAAAATATTTAACAACAAGGGGTGGTGATGGACAGAGTTTCTGAATTAAGCAGAATACTCTCACCCAGTCAAGAGATCAGGGCTAGATCCAACACCGTTTTTTTAGCTCACTGCACCATCCCAGTTCAGAACCAGGCTATATGCAAATTAGTCTGTTCCTGTCCCAGTGCATGATGGGAACAGGGCAAACCAAACTACCAAGCCAATTCTTACACTGGGAAGGAAACAAGCTTCCGGGGACCGGTTTCTGGCATTTCAGCCGTCGTCGGCCTGGCTTGCTTGAATCCTGATGGTGCAATGAGCAAGGGACTCACATCTGAGTATACCCTTCCACGCTTAGGGTGGACAAAATATTTAACAACAAGGGGTGGTGATGGACAGAGTTTCTGAATTAAGCAGAATACTCTCACCCAGTCAAGAGATCAGGGCTAGGTCCAACATCGTTTTTTAGCTCACTGCACAATCCCAGTTCAGAACCTGGCTATATGCAAATTAGTCTGTTCCTGTCCCAGTGCATGATGGGAACAGGGCAAACCAAACTACCAAGCCAATTCTTACACTGGGAAGGAAACAAGCTTCCGGGGACCGGTTTCTGGCATTTCAGCCGTCGTCGGCCCGGCTTGCTTGAATCCTGATGGTGCAATGAGCAAGGGACTCACATCTGAGTATACCCTTCCACGCTTAGGGTGGACAGAATATTTAACAACAAGGGGTGGTGATGGACAGAGTTTCTGAATTAAGCAGAATACTCTCACCCAGTCAAGAGATCAGGGCTAGATCCAACACAGTTTTTTAGCTCACTGCACCATCCCAGTTCAGAACCTGGCTATATGCAAATTAGTCTGTTCCTGTCCCAGTGCATGATGGGAACAGGGCAAACCAAACTACCAAGCCAATTCTTACACTGGGAAGGAAACAAGCTTCCGGGGACCGGTTTCTGGCATTTCAGCCGTCGTCGGCCCGGCTTGCTTGAATCCTGATGGTGCAATGAGCAAGGGACTCACATCTGAGTATACCCTTCCACGCTTAGGGTGGACAAAATATTTAACAACAAGGGGTAGTGATGGACAGAGTTTCTGAATTAAGCAGAATACTCTCTCCCAGTCAAGAGATCAGGGCTAGATCGAACACCGTTTTTTAGCTCACTGCACCATCCCAGTTCAGAACCTGGCTATATGCAAATTAGTCTGTTCCTGTCCCAGTGCATGATGGGAACAGGGCAAACCAAACTACCAAGCCAATTCTTACACTGGGAAGGAAACAAGCTTCCGGGGACCGGTTTCTGGCATTTCAGCCGTCGTCGGCCCGGCTTGCTTGAATCCTGATGGTGCAATGAGCAAGGGACTCACATCTGAGTATACCCTTCCACGCTTAGGGTGGACAAAATATTTAACAACAAGGGGTGGTGATGGACAGAGTTTCTGAATTAAGCAGAATACTCTCACCCAGTCAAGAGATCAGGGCTAGATCCAACACCGTTTTTAGCTCACTGCACCATCCCAGTTCAGAACCTGGCTATATGCAAATTAGTCTGTTCCTGTCCCAGTGCATGATGGGAACAGGGCAAACCAAACTACCAAGCCAATTCTTACACTGGGAAGGAAACAAGCTTCCGGGGACCGGTTTCTGGCATTTCAGCCGTCGTCGGCCCGGCTTGCTTGAATCTTGATGGTGCAATGAGCAAGGGACTCACATCTGAGTATACCCTTCCATGCTTAGGGTGGACAAAATATTTAACAACAAGGGGTGGTGATGGACAGAGTTTCTGAATTAAGCAGAATACTCTCACCCAGTCAAGAGATCAGGGCTAGATCCAACACCGTTTTTTAGCTCACTGCACCATCCCAGTTCAGAGCCTGGCTATATGCAAATTAGTCTGTTCCTGTCCCAGTGCATGATGGGAACAGGGCAAACCAAACTACCAAGCCAATTCTTACACTGGGAAGGAAACAAGCTTACGGGGACCGGTTTCTGGCATTTCAGCCGTCGTCGGCCCGGCTTGCTTGAATCCTGATGGTGCAATGAGCAAGGGACTCACATCTGAGTATACCCTTCCACGCTTAGGGTGGACAAAATATTTAACAACAAGGGGTGGTGATGGACAGAGTTTCTGAATTAAGCAGAATACTCTCACCCAGTCAAGAGATCAGGGCTAGATCCAACACCGTTTTTTAGCTCACTGCACCATCCCAGTTCAGAACCTGGCTATATGCAAATTAGTCTGTTCCTGTCCCAGTGCATGATGGGAACAGGGCAAACCAAACTACCAAGCCAATTCTTACACTGGGAAGGAAACAAGCTTCCGGGGACCGGTTTCTGGCATTTCAGCCGTCGTCGGCCCGGCTTGCTTGAATCCTGATGGTGCAATGAGCAAGGGACTCACATCTGAGTATACCCTTCCACGCTTAGGGTGGACAAAATATTTAACAACAAGGGGTGGTGATGGACAGAGTTTCTGAATTAAGCAGAATACTCTCACCCTGTCAAGAGATCAGGGCTAGATCCAACACCGTTTTTTAGCTCACTGCACCATCCCAGTTCAGAACCAGGCTATATGCAAATTAGTCTGTTCCTGTCCCAGTGCATGATGGGAACAGGGCAAACCAAACTACCAAGCCAATTCTTACACTGGGAAGGAAACAAGCTTCCGGGGACCGGTTTCTGGCATTTCAGCCGTCGTCGGCCCGGCTTGCTTGAATCCTGATGGTGCAATGAGCAAGGGACTCACATCTGAGTATACCCTTCCACGCTTAGGGTGGACAAAATATTTAACAACAAGGGGTGGTGATGGACAGAGTTTCTGAATTAAGCAGAATACTCTCACCCAGTCAAGAGATCAGGGCTAGATCCAACACCGTTTTTTAGCTCACTGCACCATCCCAGTTCAGAACCTGGCTATATGCAAATTAGTCTGTTCCTGTCCCAGTGCATGATGGGAACTGGGCAAACCAAACTACCAAGCCAATTCTTACACTGGGAAGGAAACAAGCTTCCGGGGACCGGTTTCTGGCATTTCAGCCGTCGTCGGCCCGGCTTGCTTGAATCCTGATGATGCAATGAGCAAGGGACTCACATCTGAGTATACCCTTCCACGCTTAGGGTGGACAGAATATTTAACAACAAGGGGTGGTGATGGACAGAGTTTCTGAATTAAGCAGAATACTCTCACCCAGTCAAGAGATCAGGGCTAGATCCAACACCGTTTTTTAGCTCACTGCACCATCCCAGTTCAGAACCTGGCTATATGCAAATTAGTCTGTTCCTGTCCCAGTGCATGATGGGAACAGGGCAAACCAAACTACCAAGCCAATTCTTACACTGGGAAGGAAACAAGCTTCCGGGGACCGGTTTCTGGCATTTCAGCCGTCGTCGGCCCGGCTTGCTTGAATCCTGATGGTGCAATGAGCAAGGGACTCACATCTGAGTATACCCTTCCACGCTTAGGGTGGACAAAATATTTAACAACAAGGGGTAGTGATGGACAGAGTTTCTGAATTAAGCAGAATACTCTCTCCCAGTCAAGAGATCAGGGCTAGATCGAACACCGTTTTTTAGCTCACTGCACCATCCCAGTTCAGAACCTGGCTATATGCAAATTAGTCTGTTCCTGTCCCAGTGCATGATGGGAACAGGGCAAACCAAACTACCAAGCCAATTCTTACACTGGGAAGGAAACAAGCTTCCGGGGACCGGTTTCTGGCATTTCAGCCGTCGTCGGCCCGGCTTGCTTGAATCCTGATGGTGCAATGAGCAAGGGACTCACATCTGAGTATACCCTTCCACGCTTAGGGTGGACAAAATATTTAACAACAAGGGGTGGTGATGGACAGAGTTTCTGAATTAAGCAGAATACTCTCACCCAGTCAAGAGATCAGGGCTAGATCCAACACCGTTTTTTAGCTCACTGCACCATCCCAGTTCAGAACCTGGCTATATGCAAATTAGTCTGTTCCTGTCCCAGTGCATGATGGGAACAGGGCAAACCAAACTACCAAGCCAATTCTTACACTGGGAAGGAAACAAGCTTCCGGGGACCGGTTTCTGGCATTTCAGCCGTCGTCGGCCCGGCTTGCTTGAATCCTGATGGTGCAATGAGCAAGGGACTCACATCTGAGTATACCCTTCCACGCTTAGGGTGGACAAAATATTTAACAACAACGGGTGGTGATGGACAGAGTTTCTGAATTAAGCAGAATACTCTCACCCAGTCAAGAGATCAGGGCTAGATCCAACACCGTTTTTTAGCTCACTGCACCATCCCAGTTCAGAACCTGGCTATATGCAAATTAGTCTGTTCCTGTCCCAGTGCATGATGGGAACAGGGCAAACCAAACTACCAAGCCAATTCTTACACTGGGAAGGAAACAAGCTTCCGGGGACCGGTTTCTGGCATTTCAGCCGTCGTCGGCCCGGCTTGCTTGAATCCTGATGGTGCAATGAGCAAGGGACTCACATCTGAGTATACCCTTCCACGCTTAGGGTGGACAAAATATTTAACAACAAGGGGTGGTGATGGACAGAGTTTCTGAATTAAGCAGAATACTCTCACCCAGTCAAGAGATCAGGGCTAGATCCAACACCGTTTTTTAGCTCACTGCACCATCCCAGTTCAGAACCTGGCTATATGCAAATTAGTCTGTTCCTGTCCCAGTGCATGATGGGAACAGGGCAAACCAAACTACCAAGCCAATTCTTACACTGGGAAGGAAACAAGCTTCCGGGGACCGGTTTCTGGCATTTCAGCCGTCGTCGGCCCGGCTTGCTTGAATCCTGATGGTGCAATGAGCAAGGGACTCACATCTGAGTATACCCTTCCACGCTTAGGGTGGACAAAATATTTAACAACAAGGGGTGGTGATGGACAGAGTTTCTGAATTAAGCAGAATACTCTCACCCAGTCAAGAGATCAGGGCTAGATCCAACACGGTTTTTTAGCTCACTGCACCATCCCAGTTAAGAACCTGGCTATATGCAAATTAGTCTGTTCCTGTCCCAGTGCATGATGGGAACAGGGCAAACCAAACTACCAAGCCAATTCTTACACTGGGAAGGAAACAAGCTTCCGGGGACCGGTTTCTGGCATTTCAGCCGTCGTCGGCCCGGCTTGCTTGAATCCTGATGGTGCAATGAGCAAGGGACTCACATCTGAGTATACCCTTCCACGCTTAGGGTGGACAAAATATTTAACAACAAGGGGTGGTGATGGACAGAGTTTCTGAATTAAGCAGAATACTCTCACCCAGTCAAGAGATCAGGGCTAGATCCAACACCGTTTTTTAGCTCACTGCACCATCCCAGTTCAGAACCTGGCTATATGCAAATTAGTCTGTTCCTGTCCCAGTGCATGATGGGAACAGGGCAAACCAAACTACCAAGCCAATTCTTACACTGGCAAGGAAACCAGCTTCCGGGGACCGGTTTCTGGCATTTCAGCCGTCGTCGGCCCGGCTTGCTTGAATCCTGATGGTGCAATGAGCAAGGGACTCACATCTGAGTATACCCTTCCACGCTTAGGGTGGACAAAATATTTAACAACAAGGGGTGGTGATGGACAGAGTTTCTGAATTAAGCAGAATACTCTCACCCAGTCAAGAGATCAGGGCTAGATCCAACACCGTTTTTTAGCTCACTGCACCATCCCAGTTCAGAACCTGGCTATATGCAAATTAGTCTGTTCCTGTCCCAGTGCATGATGGGAACAGGGCAAACCAAACTACCAAGCCAATTCTTACACTGGGAAGGAAACAAGCTTCCGGGGACCGGTTTCTGGCATTTCAGCCGTCGTCGGCCCGGCTTGCTTGAATCCTGATGGTGCAATGAGCAAGGGAATCACATCTGAGTATACCCTTCCACGCTTAGGGTGGACAAAATATTTAACAACAAGGGGTGGTGATGGACAGAGTTTCTGAATTAAGCAGAATACTCTCACCCAGTCAAGAGATCAGGGCTAGATCCAACACCGTTTTTTAGCTCACTGCACCATCCCAGTTCAGAACCTGGCTATATGCAAATTAGTCTGTTCCTGTCCCAGTGCATGATGGGAACAGGGCAAACCAAACTACCAAGCCAATTCTTACACTGGGAAGGAAACAAGCTTCCGGGGACCGGTTTCTGGCATTTCAGCCGTCGTCGGCCCGGCTTGCTTGAATCCTGATGGTGCAATGAGCAAGGGACTCACATCTGAGTATACCCTTCCACGCTTAGGGTGGACAAAATATTTAACAACAAGGGGTGGTGATGGACAGAGTTTCTGAATTAAGCAGAATACTCTCACCCAGTCAAGAGATCAGGGCTAGATCCAACACCGTTTTTTAGCTCACTGCACCATCCCAGTTCAGAACCTGGCTATATGCAAATTAGTCTGTTCCTGTCCCAGTGCATGATGGGAACAGGGCAAACCAAACTACCAAGCCAATTCTTACACTGGGAAGGAAACAAGCTTCCGGGGACCGGTTTCTGGCATTTCAGCCGTCGTCGGCCCGGCTTGCTTGAATCCTGATGGTGCAATGAGCAAGGGACTCACATCTGAGTATACCCTTCCACGCTTAGGGTGGACAAAATATTTAACAACAAGGGGTGGTGATGGACAGAGTTTCTGAATTAAGCAGAATACTCTCACCCAGTCAAGAGATCAGGGCTAGATCCAACACCGTTTTTTAGCTCACTGCACCATCCCAGTTCAGAACCAGGCTATATGCAAATTAGTCTGTTCCTGTCCCAGTGCATGATGGGAACAGGGCAAACCAAACTACCAAGCCAATTCTTACACTGGGAAGGAAACAAGCTTCCGGGGACCGGTTTCTGGCATTTCAGCCGTCGTCGGCCCGGCTTGCTTGAATCCTGATGGTGCAATGAGCAAGGGACTCACATCTGAGTATACCCTTCCACGCTTAGGGTGGACAAAATATTTAACAACAAGGGGTGGTGATGGACAGAGTTTCTGAATTAAGCAGAATACTCTCCCCCAGTCAAGAGATCAGGGCTAGATCCAACACCGTTTTTTAGCTCACTGCACCATCCCAGTTCAGAACCTGGCTATATGCAAATTAGTCTGTTCCTGTCCCAGTGCATGATGGGAACAGGGCAAACCAAACTACCAAGCCAATTCTTACACTGGGAAGGAAACAAGCTTCCGGGGACCGGTTTCTGGCATTTCAGTCGTCGTCGGCCCGGCTTGCTTGAATCCTGATGGTGCAATGAGCAAGGGACTCACATCTGAGTATACCCTTCCACGCTTAGGGTGGACAGAATATTTAACAACAAGGGGTGGTGATGGACAGAGTTTCTGAATTAAGCAGAATACTCTCACCCAGTCAAGAGATCAGGGCTAGATCCAACACCGTTTTTTAGCTCACTGCACCATCCCAGTTCAGAACCTGGCTATATGCAAATTAGTCTGTTCCTGTCCCAGTGCATGATGGGAACAGGGCAAACCAAACTACCAAGCCAATTCTTACACTGGGAAGGAAACAAGCTTCCGGGGACCGGTTTCTGGCATTTCAGCCGTCGTCGGCCCGGCTTGCTTGAATCCTGATGGTGCAATGAGCAAGGGACTCACACTTGAGTATACCCTTCCACGCTTAGGGTGGACAAAATATTTAACAACAAGGGGTAGTGATGGACAGAGTTTCTGAATTAAGCAGAATACTCTCTCCCAGTCAAGAGATCAGGGCTAGATCGAACACCATTTTTTAGCTCACTGCACCATCCCAGTTCAGAACCTGGCTATATGCAAATTAGTCTGTTCCTGTCCCAGTGCATGATGGGAACAGGGCAAACCAAACTACCAAGCCAATTCTTACACTGGGAAGGAAACAAGCTTCCGGGGACCGGTTTCTGGCATTTCAGCCGTCGTCGGCCCGGCTTGCCTGAATCCTGATGGTGCAATGAGCAAGGGACTCACATCTGAGTATACCCTTCCACGCTTAGGGTGGACAAAATATTTAACAACAAGGGGTGGTGATGGACAGAGTTTCTGAATTAAGCAGAATACTCTCACCCAGTCAAGAGATCAGGGCTAGATCCAACAACGTTTTTTAGCTCACTGCACCATCCCAGTTCAGAACCTGGCTATATGCAAATTAGTCTGTTCCTGTCCCAGTGCATGATGGGAACAGGGCAAACCAAACTACCAAGCCAATTCTTACACTGGGAAGGAAACAAGCTTCCGGGGACCGGTTTCTGGCATTTCAGCCGTCGTCGGCCCGGCTTGCTTGAATCCTGATGGTGCAATGAGCAAGGGACTCACATCTGAGTATACCCTTCCACGCTTAGGGTGGACAAAATATTTAACAACAAGGGGTGGTGATGGACAGAGTTTCTGAATTAAGCAGAATACTCTCACCCAGTCAAGAGATCAGGGCTAGATCCAACACCGTTTTTTAGCTCACTGCACCATCCCAGTTCAGAACCTGGCTATATGCAAATTAGTCTGTTCCTGTCCCAGTGCATGATGGGAACAGGGCAAACCAAACTACCAAGCCAATTCTTACACTGGGAAGGAAACAAGCTTCCGGGGACCGGTTTCTGGCATTTCAGCCGTCGTCGGCCCGGCTTGCTTGAATCCTGATGGTGCAATGAGCAAGGGACTCACATCTGAGTATACCCTTCCACGCTTAGGGTGGACAAAATATTTAACAACAAGGGGTGGTGATGGACAGAGTTTCTGAATTAAGCAGAATACTCTCACCCAGTCAAGAGATCAGGGCTAGATCCAACACCGTTTTTTAGCTCACTGCACCATCCCAGTTCAGAACCAGGCTATATGCAAATTAGTCTGTTCCTGTCCCAGTGCATGATGGGAACAGGGCAAACCAAACTACCAAGCCAATTCTTACACTGGGAAGGAAACAAGCTTCCGGGGACCGGTTTCTGGCATTTCAGCCGTCGTCGGCCCGGCTTGCTTGAATCCTGATGGTGCAATGAGCAAGGGACTCACATCTGAGTATACCCTTCCACGCTTAGGGTGGACAACATATTTAACAACAAGGGGTGGTGATGGACAGAGTTTCTGAATTAAGCAGAATACTCTCACCCAGTCAAGAGATCAGGGCTAGATCCAACACCGTTTTTTAGCTCACTGCACAATCCCAGTTCAGAACCTGGCTATATGCAAATTAGTCTGTTCCTGTCCCAGTGCATGATGGGAACAGGGCAAACCAAACTACCAAGCCAATTCTTACACTGGGAAGGAAACAAGCTTCCGGGGACCGGTTTCTGGCATTTCAGCCGTCGTCGGCCCGGCTTGCTTGAATCCTGATGGTGCAATGAGCAAGGGACTCACATCTGAGTATACCCTTCCACGCTTAGGGTGGACAGAATATTTAACAACAAGGGGTGGTGATGGACAGAGTTTCTGAATTAAGCAGAATACTCTCACCCAGTCAAGAGATCAGGGCTAGATCCAACACAGTTTTTTAGCTCACTGCACCATCCCAGTTCAGAACCTGGCTATGTGCAAATTAGTCTGTTCCTGTCCCAGTGCATGATGGGAACAGGGCAAACCAAACTACCAAGCCAATTCTTACACTGGGAAGGAAACAAGCTTCCGGGGACCGGTTTCTGGCATTTCAGCCGTCGTCGGCCCGGCTTGCTTGAATCCTGATGGTGCAATGAGCAAGGGACTCACATCTGAGTATACCCTCCACGCTTAGGGTGGACAAAATATTTAACAACAAGGGGTAGTGATGGACAGAGTTTCTGAATTAAGCAGAATACTCTCTCCCAGTCAAGAGATCAGGGCTAGATCGAACACCGTTTTTTAGCTCACTGCACCATCCCAGTTCAGAACCTGGCTATATGCAAATTAGTCTGTTCCTGTCCCAGTGCATGATGGGAACAGGGCAAACCAAACTACCAAGCCAATTCTTACACTGGGAAGGAAACAAGCTTCCGGGGACCGGTTTCTGGCATTTCAGCCGTCGTCGGCCCGGCTTGCTTGAATCCTGATGGTGCAATGAGCAAGGGACTCACATCTGAGTATACCCTTCCACGCTTAGGGTGGACAAAATATTTAACAACAAGGGGTGGTGATGGACAGAGTTTCTGAATTAAGCAGAATACTCTCACCCAGTCAAGAGATCAGGGCTAGATCCAACACCGTTTTTTTAGCTCACTGCACCATCCCAGTTCAGAACCAGGCTATATGCAAATTAGTCTGTTCCTGTCCCAGTGCATGATGGGAACAGGGCAAACCAAACTACCAAGCCAATTCTTACACTGGGAAGGAAACAAGCTTCCGGGGACCGGTTTCTGGCATTTCAGCCGTCGTCGGCCTGGCTTGCTTGAATCCTGATGGTGCAATGAGCAAGGGACTCACATCTGAGTATACCCTTCCACGCTTAGGGTGGACAAAATATTTAACAACAAGGGGTGGTGATGGACAGAGTTTCTGAATTAAGCAGAATACTCTCACCCAGTCAAGAGATCAGGGCTAGGTCCAACATCGTTTTTTAGCTCACTGCACAATCCCAGTTCAGAACCTGGCTATATGCAAATTAGTCTGTTCCTGTCCCAGTGCATGATGGGAACAGGGCAAACCAAACTACCAAGCCAATTCTTACACTGGGAAGGAAACAAGCTTCCGGGGACCGGTTTCTGGCATTTCAGCCGTCGTCGGCCCGGCTTGCTTGAATCCTGATGGTGCAATGAGCAAGGGACTCACATCTGAGTATACCCTTCCACGCTTAGGGTGGACAGAATATTTAACAACAAGGGGTGGTGATGGACAGAGTTTCTGAATTAAGCAGAATACTCTCACCCAGTCAAGAGATCAGGGCTAGATCCAACACAGTTTTTTAGCTCACTGCACCATCCCAGTTCAGAACCTGGCTATATGCAAATTAGTCTGTTCCTGTCCCAGTGCATGATGGGAACAGGGCAAACCAAACTACCAAGCCAATTCTTACACTGGGAAGGAAACAAGCTTCCGGGGACCGGTTTCTGGCATTTCAGCCGTCGTCGGCCCGGCTTGCTTGAATCCTGATGGTGCAATGAGCAAGGGACTCACATCTGAGTATACCCTTCCACGCTTAGGGTGGACAAAATATTTAACAACAAGGGGTAGTGATGGACAGAGTTTCTGAATTAAGCAGAATACTCTCTCCCAGTCAAGAGATCAGGGCTAGATCGAACACCGTTTTTTAGCTCACTGCACCATCCCAGTTCAGAACCTGGCTATATGCAAATTAGTCTGTTCCTGTCCCAGTGCATGATGGGAACAGGGCAAACCAAACTACCAAGCCAATTCTTACACTGGGAAGGAAACAAGCTTCCGGGGACCGGTTTCTGGCATTTCAGCCGTCGTCGGCCCGGCTTGCTTGAATCCTGATGGTGCAATGAGCAAGGGACTCACATCTGAGTATACCCTTCCACGCTTAGGGTGGACAAAATATTTAACAACAAGGGGTGGTGATGGACAGAGTTTCTGAATTAAGCAGAATACTCTCACCCAGTCAAGAGATCAGGGCTAGATCCAACACCGTTTTTTAGCTCACTGCACCATCCCAGTTCAGAACCTGGCTATATGCAAATTAGTCTGTTCCTGTCCCAGTGCATGATGGGAACAGGGCAAACCAAACTACCAAGCCAATTCTTACACTGGGAAGGAAACAAGCTTCCGGGGACCGGTTTCTGGCATTTCAGCCGTCGTCGGCCCGGCTTGCTTGAATCTTGATGGTGCAATGAGCAAGGGACTCACATCTGAGTATACCCTTCCATGCTTAGGGTGGACAAAATATTTAACAACAAGGGGTGGTGATGGACAGAGTTTCTGAATTAAGCAGAATACTCTCACCCAGTCAAGAGATCAGGGCTAGATCCAACACCGTTTTTTAGCTCACTGCACCATCCCAGTTCAGAACCTGGCTATATGCAAATTAGTCTGTTCCTGTCCCAGTGCATGATGGGAACAGGGCAAACCAAACTACCAAGCCAATTCTTACACTGGGAAGGAAACAAGCTTCCGGGGACCGGTTTCTGGCATTTCAGCCGTCGTCGGCCCGGCTTGCTTGAATCCTGATGGTGCAATGAGCAAGGGACTCACATCTGAGTATACCCTTCCACGCTTAGGGTGGACAAAATATTTAACAACAAGGGGTGGTGATGGACAGAGTTTCTGAATTAAGCAGAATACTCTCACCCAGTCAAGAGATCAGGGCTAGATCCAACACCGTTTTTTAGCTCACTGCACCATCCCAGTTCAGAACCTGGCTATATGCAAATTAGTCTGTTCCTGTCCCAGTGCATGATGGGAACAGGGCAAACCAAACTACCAAGCCAATTCTTACACTGGGAAGGAAACAAGCTTCCGGGGACCGGTTTCTGGCATTTCAGCCGTCGTCGGCCCGGCTTGCTTGAATCCTGATGGTGCAATGAGCAAGGGACTCACATCTGAGTATACCCTTCCACGCTTAGGGTGGACAAAATATTTAACAACAAGGGGTGGTGATGGACAGAGTTTCTGAATTAAGCAGTATACTCTCACCCTGTCAAGAGATCAGGGCTAGATCCAACACCGTTTTTTAGCTCACTGCACCATCCCAGTTCAGAACCAGGCTATATGCAAATTAGTCTGTTCCTGTCCCAGTGCATGATGGGAACAGGGCAAACCAAACTACCAAGCCAATTCTTACACTGGGAAGGAAACAAGCTTCCGGGGACCGGTTTCTGGCATTTCAGCCGTCGTCGGCCCGGCTTGCTTGAATCCTGATGGTGCAATGAGCAAGGGACTCACATCTGAGTATACCCTTCCACGCTTAGGGTGGACAAAATATTTAACAACAAGGGGTGGTGATGGACAGAGTTTCTGAATTAAGCAGAATACTCTCACCCAGTCAAGAGATCAGGGCTAGATCCAACACCGTTTTTTAGCTCACTGCACCATCCCAGTTCAGAACCTGGCTATATGCAAATTAGTCTGTTCCTGTCCCAGTGCATGATGGGAACAGGGCAAACCAAACTACCAAGCCAATTCTTACACTGGGAAGGAAACAAGCTTCCGGGGACCGGTTTCTGGCATTTCAGCCGTCGTCGGCCCGGCTTGCTTGAATCCTGATGGTGCAATGAGCAAGGGACTCACATCTGAGTATACCCTTCCACGCTTAGGGTGGACAAAATATTTAACAACAAGGGGTGGTGATGGACAGAGTTTCTGAATTAAGCAGAATACTCTCACCCAGTCAAGAGATCAGGGCTAGATCCAACACCGTTTTTTAGCTCACTGCACCATCCCAGTTCAGAACCTGGCTATATGCAAATTAGTCTGTTCCTGTCCCAGTGCATGATGGGAACAGGGCAAACCAAACTACCAAGCGAATTCTTACACTGGGAAGGAAACAAGCTTCCGGGGACCGGTTTCTGGCATTTCAGCCGTCGTCGGCCCGGCTTGCTTGAATCCTGATGGTGCAATGAGCAAGGGACTCACATCTGAGTATACCCTTCCACGCTTAGGGTGGACAAAATATTTAACAACAAGGGGTGGTGATGGACAGAGTTTCTGAATTAAGCAGAATACTCTCACCCAGTCAAGAGATCAGGGCTAGATCCAACACCGTTTTTTAGCTCACTGCACCATCCCAGTTCAGAACCTGGCTATATGCAAATTAGTCTGTTCCTGTCCCAGTGCATGATGGGAACAGGGCAAACCAAACTACCAAGCCAATTCTTACACTGGGAAGGAAACAAGCTTCCGGGGACCGGTTTCTGGCATTTCAGCCGTCGTCGGCCCGGCTTGCTTGAATCCTGATGGTGCAATGAGCAAGGGACTCACATCTGAGTATACCCTTCCACGCTTAGGGTGGACAAAATATTTAACAACAAGGGGTGGTGATGGACAGAGTTTCTGAATTAAGCAGAATACTCTCACCCAGTCAAGAGATCAGGGCTAGATCCAACACGGTTTTTTAGCTCACTGCACCATCCCAGTTAAGAACCTGGCTATATGCAAATTAGTCTGTTCCTGTCCCAGTGCATGATGGGAACAGGGCAAACCAAACTACCAAGCCAATTCTTACACTGGGAAGGAAACAAGCTTCCGGGGACCGGTTTCTGGCATTTCAGCCGTCGTCGGCCCGGCTTGCTTGAATCCTGATGGTGCAATGAGCAAGGGACTCACATCTGAGTATACCCTTCCACGCTTAGGGTGGACAAAATATTTAACAACAAGGGGTGGTGATGGACAGAGTTTCTGAATTAAGCAGAATACTCTCACCCAGTCAAGAGATCAGGGCTAGATCCAACACCGTTTTTTAGCTCACTGCACCATCCCAGTTCAGAACCTGGCTATATGCAAATTAGTCTGTTCCTGTCCCAGTGCATGATGGGAACAGGGCAAACCAAACTACCAAGCCAATTCTTACACTGGCAAGGAAACCAGCTTCCGGGGACCGGTTTCTGGCATTTCAGCCGTCGTCGGCCCGGCTTGCTTGAATCCTGATGGTGCAATGAGCAAGGGACTCACATCTGAGTATACCCTTCCACGCTTAGGGTGGACAAAATATTTAACAACAAGGGGTGGTGATGGACAGAGTTTCTGAATTAAGCAGAATACTCTCACCCAGTCAAGAGATCAGGGCTAGATCCAACACCGTTTTTTAGCTCACTGCACCATCCCAGTTCAGAACCTGGCTATATGCAAATTAGTCTGTTCCTGTCCCAGTGCATGATGGGAACAGGGCAAACCAAACTACCAAGCCAATTCTTACACTGGGAAGGAAACAAGCTTCCGGGGACCGGTTTCTGGCATTTCAGCCGTCGTCGGCCCGGCTTGCTTGAATCCTGATGGTGCAATGAGCAAGGGAATCACATCTGAGTATACCCTTCCACGCTTAGGGTGGACAAAATATTTAACAACAAGGGGTGGTGATGGACAGAGTTTCTGAATTAAGCAGAATACTCTCACCCAGTCAAGAGATCAGGGCTAGATCCAACACCGTTTTTTAGCTCACTGCACCATCCCAGTTCAGAACCTGGCTATATGCAAATTAGTCTGTTCCTGTCCCAGTGCATGATGGGAACAGGGCAAACCAAACTACCAAGCCAATTCTTACACTGGGAAGGAAACAAGCTTCCGGGGACCGGTTTCTGGCATTTCAGCCGTCGTCGGCCCGGCTTGCTTGAATCCTGATGGTGCAATGAGCAAGGGACTCACATCTGAGTATACCCTTCCACGCTTAGGGTGGACAAAATATTTAACAACAAGGGGTGGTGATGGACAGAGTTTCTGAATTAAGCAGAATACTCTCACCCAGTCAAGAGATCAGGGCTAGATCCAACACCGTTTTTTAGCTCACTGCACCATCCCAGTTCAGAACCTGGCTATATGCAAATTAGTCTGTTCCTGTCCCAGTGCATGATGGGAACAGGGCAAACCAAACTACCAAGCCATTTCTTACACTGGGAAGGAAACAAGCTTCCGGGGACCGGTTTCTGGCATTTCAGCCGTCGTCGGCCCGGCTTGCTTGAATCCTGATGGTGCAATTAAAAAGCAGCAGGACGAAAGTAGCTGCAGTGTCAGATTGACACCCCTTTTGTGGGTGGGTGCAGGTGAAAAGAAGCATACTTAATGGAAGACAAGAGTCAAACCATATTTGTTTATCTATGAAGTAAATTTTTCAACCTTTTGTTTTTACAAACCAAAATATATTTTTATCAAATAATTCCTTTTTAGGTCAAGCCTCAACAGCTCTTGCGCTGTTTGCCAGACCTGTTGTATCTCTTCTGGGGGCCACCGATTGCCATTGGGTCTTCTCTGTGGCATTCAGAAATGATGTCTTGTAATTAACATTTGTCTGGTGTTTGTCCCTCCTTTCTGTGTCTGTTACCATTGCCACCCCATGGTAATTTCACTAATTGTTACTTTTGGTTGGGTGATGGCTCCTCCTCCTGTCTGTTTTAATATTGCGGTTTGATTTTGCCACAGAATTTGCAGTGTATTTGCACCCCGAGAAAAAGTAAGACAGAGGCGAGAAGCCGCCACCAAGGGAAACAAAGAAGAGCAGGACATGGCTCTTCCCAGTGTAGTGGGAGAGCCGCTGCTCTAAACTTTATGCAACAGTATGAGGCGTGCCCCATAATGCCCTGTGGACTTGACTGCATTTGTTTGATAAAAAAAACACTTATTTTGGCTTTTCGGTGGCCCCAAGAGATTGGAGTCACCAGCAAAGGGATCTAGGAGTGCAGGGGGAGCTGAAGGAGCAGTGCAGCCTCTCTCCAAAAGTAAATTGAAAGGCCCCATCCTAATTTGGATGGGAGTGGGAAAAAGAAACCCCCTCTCAGGTTAGGACATGTTTTAAGTCTTTTCAATTCTGTAGTTGTAGCTTCTTGTATTTGTGTGGAAAAGTAAATTTTGCCATGTTCTGTGTCCCTACGTGTCATCCATCATATGTTATGTGTGCATGATTAAATATGCATATGTATTCCCCATGTTCGATTAATGACGCAATTATAGTTGTGTCCACCTCTAATATGCCAGTTTCCAGTCCTCGTGAATACTACGAATATCAGGCCTATGTAAAGCTACGTTGCCACGTTTCTCAGTGTGCACGATATTCCATTATAAAGTCCCCGTTTCTAGGCCTCAAAAGGGCCCGGACACCAGTTTTCAGCTCCTGTCTCCTGAGCCCTCGCTGAGGAGCGATACAGCCCCCACCTGTATCCTCGACCCTTCACTTACTTCCTGCCTCGCAGTGCCCGGTCCAGCCTGGCTCTGCCTCTGAGTCTGCCAAAAGTATGTTATAGTTCCAGTTATCAGTTCAGTCCTCCTTCTCTGCATTCCTAAGCTACTGAATCGCATCAATAGTTTCCGTCATTGTCTAGCCTTCACGTCTCCACGTTAGAGAAATACTGCATTTAATGGTCATTTAATATTCTTCATCACGCACTACATGTAGAATAATGCATGGTCCAGTCTTAGAATCAAGTTAGCCTTTCCTCTCCTGACTTCTAGTTTATATCAACATGTTCTCTAAACATCAGATACTAGATACTGTTCAGGTACATGTCGCCCTGACTCTCCAGACTTCAGTCTCTGCTCTTAGCACAGAGTTCATAGCCCCCAGTTTCTCCTAGTGATACGTCATTGCTAGTTTGCGCGCACCATCAGGTTAGAGGTCCCTGCTCCTTAGGTAGCCCCCTCCATGGTTTCCGCCCCATTCATGACATATTCTGTTACGTTTGCATCACATGTCTATGTATACGCCCCGTTACACCTCTTTTCACCCTTATCTTTCGCGACTGCTACGCGTCACCCCTTCTGCTCCACCCACTGCTACGCCTATTGCAATGTAATGCTATGTGTTTGCGCTATGTATATATGCTCATGTACTGTTATTAAAAAGTCATCCTTTTCCTTGTCCCGATCCTGACACCAGCAGCGCTGCTGGGCCCTGCTATCCTATTCCTATGCAGGTTGTCCTGTTCCTGTCCTTTATGCTGTAATAAACCTGCGAAACTCCTACTACCTCGAATCTTGACTCTTATTTATTGAGCTATCTGTTATTCATTTATACATTCAAAAAATAGGGTATTATTTATTTATTTACCACATAATGGCGCCCGAACAGGGACTTGCCCTTTCCCCACGCGTCGGTGAAGCCACGCCGACCCCCTGACCCTCTGCAGTCGTGACGGAACTCTTCTGCGCACCGGCAGATATTTCTGCTTCAAAGTATCCCTCAGGCCCACGGAGGAGACGGAGGAGGCGGTCCAGCATCCAAACGAGACGGTGGAGGAACGCGGCGAGTCCCGACCAGAGCCCAAGCCGAGAGTCCAAGGTCCGAGGTATCCGGAGGCCCACCCGTAACTGAAGTCCGAAGTCCGTCGTCCGTCGTCGTAGCAGTCCAGTCCAGTCCGAGGCCTTCCGTTCTTGCTGCCCGGTGAGTACCGTTACTGGGGTGGTATCTAGACAGGGTCAATCTAATTGACTCTGGTCCGTGGGTTGGTGGTACACAGACTCACAAACGAAGTGTTCACCTAGGTGGATACGGGTCTTGATGCGTCCCTTTATGGGACCGGTATGTTCCGTACTGTTTCAGCAGTGCATCCAGTAACTCTAGTCTGTTCCGTTCTCGAGAAATTCTTGTGTTTCTGTTTTCAGTATTCCAGGTAATATTCTGTCCGAACTGTTATGTTATGATGTTGTTCAATGTATTTCCAATGTCGTGGTATGCCTGAATTGTTCTCCCAATTGTTATTGTTCCTCGTGTATTGTATTGTGTTCCGATTCAAGTTTACAATGTCTCTCTTTTCGAAATTACGTCAGCTAAAAACTAGAAAAGGTTTGTTAGAAGAAGCAGTTCCTGTTCCGCCGAGGGACAGTCCAGGTCACTTTATGTATCAGAAGCATGGCATAAGCGCCATATTGTATCTAGATTTATGGGTAGAGTATACCAAACAGTTAGAAGAAAAGTATAGATGGCCCGTATCGGGTACATGGGATGCCGAGTGCATCATGCGAGTAGAAGAAGCATTATGGAAAAAGAAAGCCAGACAATCACAGAAAGATGCCATTGAGTTATGGCGTAAAGAAGCTCATAAAAGAACTGAAAAAGAAATCAGAAAGTCAGAATTAAGTAGAGAATCCTTAGAACGAGCACAAGAAAAAGAACTAATCGAGATTGGTGAACAAGTCAAAGCCGAACAGTCAGACAGACAGAGGCATGCCCTTAATAGGGGTATGTATCCTCTCCTTGCCGAGGGCTTGCCAAAAGCGACCCCAGAGGCCTCCAGTAATTTCCCGCCACCATTAGTTCCGACCAAGCTACGTCACAAACAGACCGCAGCTGATATTTTTATTTCGTCCTATTTGGACGACACAGTCCCAGAATATGCAAATCCTGTTCGCGCTCCGCCAGTCCCTGTAAATCAGGCACTTCCCGCTCCTCCAGACACCGGAGTACCTGTTACGGTACCCCCGGTCCAGCCCGCCATACAAGTCCAGCCTGCATTTCCATTTCCCACTCTGCCAGGACGAAGAGCCTCAGTAGACGACTCTAGTTTAGGGGCCGCAGGGGGAGGTACTCCTCAAACCCCGCCGCCACACAAGCGTTTAACGACAGCCGAATTACATGCACAAGCGTCACAGCGTACGCCCAGACATCAGACTGTAGCAGAAATAAGAAAATCCCTTGCCGAATGCGGCTATGATCCAGTCCCAGGCGAGGATAATATGGTTTTATATTCATTCCGCGTAAGAAAGGTGGCCGAGTATCTAGTCACCTTACCGAATATGAAAGAAGATCTAGACAGAATATATCGTTTCATCCGTACAGGGGATGATCCAGAAAGCATTAACGAGGCCATGTCTCAAAGGAAAGCCGAGATCCAGCTCATGATATTAAAGTTTCTGATCAATTGTCTAATAAGAGAACAAGATTACCCGTCTAAAGATCCAGCGGAAATGAAAATCCTGACAAGGTGGAGTGATAATATAGCCGAGGGTAAGCACAAGACCGTCGGTGCTGTGGAGAGTATGTACAAGAAAATCCGTAGAGAAATAATAAAATTACACGAACAGCGTAAAGCAGCACAAGTAAGCGAGAAAGAAAGTAACTCTGATACTGAAGAGTTAGACGACGAAAATTCTGCCAGAATAGCGTATGTAGGAAAATCTAGATTTCCAGATCGCCATTTACGCCTAGAACACAAGTCTATTTTTCATTCTCCAGCACCAGAACAAGGTTCACTAGAACAAGTGTTTCAAGCTACCGATCACATTCTGAAATCACGAATCGGTTACAGTGAGTTAAGTACTATGCATGAACAAGAACTAGCCCGATCAGCAGTCCGATGGATTACTGATTCTACCACTTTTCCAGACGAAATAGTGGCACAAATGTTTCTGAAAATGCCCCCAGCCGAACAACGACTGGCGGGTATGTATATGATTCAGCACCTCATTACATTGTATGAGGGTCAACATTCTGATCCAGGCCCGTTACATGATGTCCTGAACGAGTTACTCCAGTATAGATGGAAAGGTCTAGGTACCGACTTAATTAGTGTCATTCTAGAACAGCGGCACAAATATAGAACGTTTTTGAACCCGCATTTTGTTCATGTCTCACCCCCAGAAAGTAAACCATTTTACATGGAGAGACAGAATCCGTTACGAGAAGTCCACCCAGTTCGAGGAACGGGTGGCGAACTAGAACGAGTGTTTGTTTACACTCCGATTACAAAGATGGAACTCCTCGAGATGAAGAAATTAATTCCCTGTCATGACAAAGATCCAGCAGGGTTCCATAGAGAATTAAAAGACATGCTCCGTATGGGAGAATACACGTATCCAGATATAATTAAAATGTTAAAGGTTCTGCTGCCCGCAGGGGTGTATGAAAAGCTCAAGGAAAAAGAATGGGAGGTGGGAGAGAAAAAGATCGATTGGGCAGTTCTAGAAGCTGAAGACAAGGCACGAGTACCAGGTACCGGTCTTGGAGATAAATGTAAAGAATTACCGGAATTATTAATACAAGTTTTACCCAGATTATTGACAACTAGAAAAGAAGACTGGGATGCAATCTCAGCCTGTAAACAGAAGCAAGATGAGGATATTAGTGATTTTTATTCTAGATTTGAAAAATGTTTCAGCATCAACAGTGGCCTCAAGACAAGTAGTGAGTCATACCCTCACCTTTTTGTTACCAAATTAGTCGAGAATTCAAGTCCACAAATTAAAAATCGAGTTTTGAAAGTCGAAAGTACCTGGCAAGCTAATACCCCGTCCCAGATGTTGCAGATGCTTCAATACCACCAGAATAGAATCAGAGAAGAACAAGAACACGAGAGAAAACGTATGAAAGACACGAAAATGAAAGTACTAGTTGCACAATCTGTTCCTCAAGACAGTCAGAAGAGGGGTCCGAATCAAGCCAGTCATCCTGCAGCTCCCGTTAAAGGGAATTGCAATTATTGTAAACAGCCAGGTCATTTTATAAGTGAGTGTGCAGTTCTGAAACACAACATAGCTACTGGTAAGACTAAAGAAAGACCACGTCCGCCTAGACAAGAACAAGTTTCACAGATTCCTCAGCCACAGAATGCACCACAGACAGTTACAGCACCGCAGCCTATTGTTGCAACACAGCACGTTACATCGCAAATGTACCAGTATGCACAGTCTGAGTATCCAGAGTACCAGCAGTATTCATGAAACAGCCTAGAGAGGGAGGTAGGCTTGCCTCTCATCGAGATACCTGTAGATCAAGAAGGTCCCTATGTTCACAGTCAAGTATTAGGGAAAGACAGAAAGTTTTTGATCGATACAGGGGCAAGTAGGACCACAATTAGTCACGCCGAAGTTCCAGGGGCTCCGCTCTCAGGCTCAAGAAATGTTTCCCTTGGATTTTCAGGAAAACCTATCGTAAATGAGATTTCAAAACCAGTTACTCTAGAAGTAGGTCCATTGTCCCGCACTACTGATCTGTTACTTACTAAGTCATGTCCAGAAAATCTATTAGGCATTAAAACACTGAAAGAGTTAGGTGCAGTTATATGCTGTTCCCCAGAGGGAATACGATTGTTCCTACGTGACTTTAAGGGTCACTATGTATTACGAGATTTTGATCCAAGACTGTCTAATGTTCCGCAGCACTTATGGGCGCAAGGTCCAACTGATGTAGGTTACATGCAAATCACACCCTATCGTGTGACTCTCAAGCCAGGTGTAGTGTTACCACGAATCAGACAGTATAGATTGCCACCTGAGGCTGTAGCAGCCTTATCCAAAATTATCGACGAGCTTATTGCTCAAGGAGTGGTTGTAGAAACTGACTCCAATGTATGTAATTCTCCGATCATTCCAGTCATGAAACGCACTGATCCAAATGCACCCCCAGTATATCGATTAGTGATTGACCTACGAGAGCTTAATAAATGTATTATTCCGCAGTACCCAGTTGTCCCAGACATCTCTTCCCTATTGACAGCCATTGATTCCGAAGCCACGTTCTTTACTGTCATAGACCTCAAGAACGCATTTTTCAGTGTTCCTATTCATCCAGACAGCCAGTTCCTTTTCGGATTTTGTTTAAATGGAAGGAGCTATATGTTCACACGAGCTCCTCAAGGTTTCACAGAAAGTCCTAGTATTTACAGTCAAGCACTCAAGAGACAACTAGACAACATTCACATGCCAACTGACACTGCCCTGCTCCAGTATGTCGATGATCTACTGATCACAGCCCGTTCTGAACGTGCTTGCGAGCAAGCATCCCTTACAGTCTTGTATTTCCTGGCCGAGATGGGGCACAAGGTGTCCCCTTCTAAGCTTCAATTCTGTGTCCAGCAAGTGGTATACTTAGGACACTTACTGTCCAAGAGGGGTAGGCAGTTGACACCAGACCGTATCCAGTTAATAGCGAGTCTTCCTCAGCCCAAGACCCAGAAGGAGGTACGTGCTTTTATCGGCCTTACTTCTTATTGCAGACAATGGATTCCTCAGTATGCATTTCTAGCCAAACCACTGATACAGTTAACGACACAGGAGGCAGCCGTATCGACTGTTCTCCCTTGGACATCTGAACATACACTTAGTTTCAATGAGTTAAAGAAAGCCCTATGCCAAGCTCCAGTTCTAGCAACACCGGACTACAGTAAGCCTTTTACACTTTTCGTTACTGAACGTGAAGGTACAGCATTATCTGTTCTCACACAAGATCAAGCAGGACAATACAAGCCCTGTGCTTATTTTTCGAGCACATTAGATCCTGTAGCCCAGGCTCTGCCTGCGTGCCTCAAGTCAGTTGCAGCCACAGCACTAGCTATCAGACAAAGTGATTCCATAGTCTTAGGACATTCCTTGACAGTACAAGTTCCACATTCCGTGGAAGTTCTTTTAAACCGAACACAAACTCAGCACTTGACGATTGCACGTTTAACAGGTTATGAATTGACATTGTTCCAGCCACACATAGAAATCAGACGCTGCAACATCCTGAACCCTGCTACACTGTTACCATCAGTTACTTCGAATTCTGCCACACATGACTGTGTGGAAGTAGTTAACATTACGACAAAGCCAAGACAAGATCTGACAGATACTCCGTTACCAGACCCCGACCTGACACTTTATGTGGATGGTTCATGTATGAGAACAAGTACAGGAGAACTAGTCGCCGCGTATGCAGTGACTACTGACACCGAAGTTATTGAAACACGCCGTATTGATACCCTGTCCGCTCAAGCAGCAGAGCTAGTTGCTCTGACACAAGCCTGCATACACGCCAAGAACTTGAAAGTTAATGTTTACACAGATTCACGTTACGCATTTGGAGTTGTACACGACTTCGGAGTGCTCTGGCAGGAGAGAGGTTTCATGACTTCTCATGGAACCAAGATTCAGCATGGTCTCCTTATTCAAGCTCTGTTAGATGCCATACATTTACCGACATCTATTGCTATCATGAAATGTAAAGCACATACGAAAGTTACTGACATTATTTCTCAAAGTAACGATCTAGCAGATCGCACAGCCAAGCTCACAGCACAGACTCCAGACATTCCAGTTAACATGACACACACTCCAGATCCGATTACATGCATGACAGTTAAGGACCCTACACAAGATGTCATAGATATCCAGTTACATGCTACCCCCGATGAAATCAAGAAATGGTCCGAACAAGGAGGGGTCCAGACAGATCAAGGATGGTTAACAAAGGGTAGAGCCACATGGTTTCTCCCCGACTCTATGGTTCAAGTCATTATTAATACCGCACATAGTCCAGCACATTTAGGAGAAAAAGCTATGTTAGACAGTATCCAGAACATTTGGTTCAACAAGCATTTACGAGCTGCAGCCAAGCAGAAAGTCCGTACCTGTATGATATGTTGTCAGTTTAATCCAGGTAAAAGTGTCCCGGTGGAACAAGGTGGATTCCAGCCCCCTGACCACCCTTTTGAAGTCCTCCAGATGGATTATATTCAGATGGAGCGATGTCGAGGTTTCAAGTATGTCCTTGTAGTTGTATGCGCTTTGTCCAGGTGGACAGAAGCATATCCAGTTCCAGATTACACAGCCGCGACCACTGCCAAGCAGTTGGTTCGTGAGTTCTTCCCTCGTTATGGACTCCCTAGAGTCGTATATTCTGACAACGGCCAGCCATTCTCATCTGAACTCATGAAGCATGTTTCCCTGTTGTTGGGGTACCAGTGGAAGTTTCATTGTGTACGCCATCCTGAAGCAGCCGGTCTCGTAGAGAGACATAACCAGACTCAGAAAATCCGAATTGCAAAAGTGTGTAAAGAGAAAGGTGTGGACTGGCTAATAGCTCTGCCAGTCGCTTTATTTTATATGCGCATGGTCGCACATTCCAGATCAGGTCTGTCCCCGTATGAGGTCGTATTCGGCCGCCCCCCAAATATGTGGGGTACTCCTAGACCCCGAAGTATTACCGATGTTTCAAGTAATATGCTGACAGATTACCTAGCTTCCTTGATGTCTGCCCTCAACTCATGTCGTTCACAGGTTGCCGCCGCATTTCCAGACAATACCGAGGTGGCACCGCATGAAATCGTTCCAGGATCCATGGTATTGGTGAGGAATTTTGACAGATCAAGTCCGCTGGAGCCTCGCTGGAAAGAGCCCCGACAGGTCCTCCTCACCACCCGTACAGCCGTGAAGTTGGAAGGTCGCAAAGGCTGGGTGCACCTTTCTCATGTAAAACAATTTAATGGACTGAAACCCGTCTTAAAGAACATTTCCCAGGATTTGAAGGATTGCCAAAATATTGTTCTCAAGGACTGTCCCGCAAAAGACATTGCTACAACCCCTCCCCTGTTAGAGAAAACTCCGCAACAGGAGTACAAGCTAAAACTCCGGTCTAGTAAAATAAGTCAGCCAGTTTGATTGTCTAAGTCCTCCCCTAGGTGAAACGGTTAGACTGTTTCTGACATGTATAAAATAGACCCCCATAGTGAGAGAGTTAGTCAAAACTCAATCCGATGTATCATTTTTCTATGTTTCATATTATTTCTCAGCATTATGATTTCCTGCACCAGTTATGCATTTTTCTTGTATTTCCCAGTTCTTCATGTAAATAAGTCTGCTAATGCTACAGTAGAGCACACGTTTAGTGATCTGCCTCCTCATGAACTCTCTTACCGCCTCGCTATGCGAAATAACTCATTCATCCGCATGTTACATTACTCACATCAGTCCAGCAATGCCACTAATTGTTGGGTGTGTGGTCGACTCCCCCCTTTCCAGACACCGAAGGGAGTTCTGCCACTCTTTCCTTATCCATTTTCACATAATGGTTCGTGTGGAGCATGGTCCACGTTAACGTCATCCTCAACAGATATGTCTTTTCTTAACAGTACATGTTTTCCAGACAAGCAAGGTCTCCCCCACAGAACCGGGTTAGATCTAGAAAATGAAGTGTATAATTTAGGTAATTATTCGTCGAATTTCATGGTCTTGAATGTTCAGTCTGATTCCACTCCAGACTTACCTGCTATTTCAGTACTACCAGTCAAAGGCGAATTATGTGTCCGAAATTATGGTTCCGTACATGTAGGACATAGTGATTGTACTACTATTGTCAAGTATAGTGACAGTGGGAAATCTATTTTTAAAGCTTCACGTCATTCTTATTTTATTTGTGGTCAAACTGCATATGTTCGTCTGCCCCTCGATTGGGAGGGAACCTGTTTCATTGCCTTCCTACTGCCACCTGTTTTCCTAGCCCCACCTGACTATCATAGAAACACACATCTAGTACACATTAGACATAGAAGGGAGTCCCCAATTGTCGATTATACTGAAACTGCTCTAGAACAGTATACAGATTTCAACAGAGGTTTCTTTTTCTTTATAGGACCTATCCAGAATAGTAAGCTAATCCGCAGGTTAACTAGAACCCTCGAAGCTGTAGTAAATGAGACTGCCTCTGCTCTAGGTAACTTAACTGAAGAGCAATCTGCTATGAGATTTGTCGTTTTACAGAATCGTCTCGTCCTTGACGTCATACTGGCCGATAGGGGCGGGGCCTGTAGAGTCATCGGATCTAGTTGCTGCATTTTCATTCCAAATAACGCGCCGTCTGTTTATTCAGCTATAACCAGACTCCATAAAATTGCCCATCTGATACACCAAGACCCAGGCACCTGGACATGGTCCGGTTGGTTCTGGAATATAATTTCCGCATGGGGATGGAAAATATTGTCCTTCCTAGGTATTGCAGTAACGATCATATTCAGCTGCTGTCTCTGTATACAATGTGGCCCTGCGATTTGCGGCATTTGTGCTACCTCTTGTATTCCTAGTCCCAAGCCCCGTTCTAAATCCCGTTCCAGGATAATTCGAGACGAGCAAATGATACTGTATGAAATGATAGATGGTATCATGAATATTGATGTTTCCTGATGGAAACGTAGTGACAAGGAGGGAATGTGGAAAAGTAAATTTTGCCATGTTCTGTGTCCCTACGTGTCATCCATCATATGTTATGTGTGCATGATTAAATATGCATATGTATTCCCCATGTTCGATTAATGACGCAATTATAGTTGTGTCCACCTCTAATATGCCAGTTTCCAGTCCTCGTGAATACTACGAATATCAGGCCTATGTAAAGCTACGTTGCCACGTTTCTCAGTGTGCACGTTATTCCATTATAAAGTCCCCGTTTCTAGGCCTCAAAAGGGCCCGGACACCAGTTTTCAGCTCCTGTCTCCTGAGCCCTCGCTGAGGAGCGATACAGCCCCCACCTGTATCCTCGACCCTTCACTTACTTCCTGCCTCGCAGTGCCCGGTCCAGCCTGGCTCTGCCTCTGAGTCTGCCAAAAGTATGTTATAGTTCCAGTTATCAGTTCAGTCCTCCTTCTCTGCATTCCTAAGCTACTGAATCGCATCAATAGTTTCCGTCATTGTCTAGCCTTCACGTCTCCACGTTAGAGAAATACTGCATTTAATGGTCATTTAATATTCTTCATCACGCACTACATGTAGAATAATGCATGGTCCAGTCTTAGAATCAAGTTAGCCTTTCCTCTCCTGACTTCTAGTTTATATCAACATGTTCTCTAAACATCAGATACTAGATACTGTTTAGGTACATGTCGCCCTGACTCTCCAGACTTCAGTCTCTGCTCTTAGCACAGAGTTCATAGCCCCCAGTTTCTCCTAGTGATACGTCATTGCTAGTTTGCGCGCACCATCAGGTTAGAGGTCCCTGCTCCTTAGGTAGCCCCCTCCATGGTTTCCGCCCCATTCATGACATATTCTGTTACGTTTGCATCACATGTCTATGTATACGCCCCGTTACACCTCTTTTCACCCTTATCTTTTGCGACTGCTACGCGTCACCCCTTCTGCTCCACCCACTGCTACGCCTATTGCAATGTAATGCTATGTGTTTGCGCTATGTATATATGCTCATGTACTGTTATTAAAAAGTCATCCTTTTCCTTGTCCCGATCCTGACACCAGCAGCGCTGCTGGGCCCTGCTATCCTATTCCTATGCAGGTTGTCCTGTTCCTGTCCTTTATGCTGTAATAAACCTGCGAAACTCCTACTACCTCGAATCTTGACTCTTATTTATTGAGCTATCTGTTATTCATTTATACATTCAAAAAATAGGGTATTATTTATTTATTTACCACATTTGGAGGAATGCTTTCTCTAGGGGTAAGACAATGGCTGAAATTTTCTGTGCCTGATAGAGTCTAATGTGAATGCTCTTCATGCTAAACACTCTCTAAGGGTAAACAATGGTAATTACCTGTGAGTCAATGTTACTGCCCAATGTACCAATCTATGAAGAACAAAATGCTATTGTTGTTTTCATTCATGAACACATTGTATGTAAAAGTATATGCCTTTCACACCTCACCTAGGTATTTTAATTGCTGTTTATTATTGCTGTCTAGTTTTGCACAAATGTTGCAGTTTATTTGCACCATAATACAAATTAAGACCATGGCTAGAAGCTGCAGCCAAGGGAAACAAAGAAGAGCAGGATGCTTCTCTCCCCAGTGCAGCGGGATAGCCACTGCTCTAAAATCATGCCAGAGCGCAAGGAGTGCCCCTAAGACTCTGAGGGACTTGCACTCATTTTGGCTTTTTTTTGCGGCCCCAAGAGATTGAAGTCACCAGCAAAGGGATCTAGGAGTGCAGGGGGAGCTGCAGGAGCAGTGCAGCATCTCTCCAAAAGTAATTTGAAAGGCCCCACCCTAATTTGGATGGGACTTGGAAAAAGAATTCCCCTCACAGGTTTAGACATGTATCAAGTCCTTTTTGTGCTGGAGTTTTTGCTTGTCAGCTTTGGGGGAATGCACCCTCTAGGGGCAAACAAAATGGCTGCAATTCATGTGTCTAATTTGAATATTCTTCATGGGGGACACCCTGTAGGGGTGAAAGATGGTAATTACCGGTGAGAATTCTAAATCAATGATACTGCTCAATGTACCAATCTCTGCGGAACAAAATGTACTAGCGAAGTTTTTGTCGCCTTCGTTCATGATCACATTTTATCTAAAAGTATACAGATCTCACCCCTCGCCTAGACATTTTTATTGCTTATTTTCTATAGTTTGTGTTTTTTGTTTCAGGTACTTTGATGGAGAGGGACGATTAACTTTTGTTGCCTGTCTGGTAGCCCTAAAACTGCTGTGGTGTCTGATTGGATGCTAGCCCCCTGTGCTGTTTTAGTTCAGTACATGTTCCAGTTTACTTTTCTATACACTGGAATATGAGGTGGAAAGTAAACCCAAAGGTCTGCTTGGAATTTTGCCCCGCCCACTCCCGACTTAATAGCTATTTGCCCCAAGCCGCTGGACTGTTAACCCCTGGGGTAGTACTTCAGGCATCGACCATTCATGCAGTAGTCTGCATCCATACCATGGCTTGCATCTTATCCTAGAGTGCTCGGAGGTTGCCTCAAGATGTGGGAAGGGTATGCCCAGACGTGGGTCCCGTGCACACTTAGCAACTGGAGTCAAGCTATCCTGGCTGAAGATGGCTGATAGCCAGAAACCGGTCCTAGGATGCTTGATTCCGGTCCAGGGAAGACATGGCTTGGCAGTTCGGGCTGGACTGTTCCCATGAGGCACAGGGTCAAGACTGATTTGCAGATGGCCATGTCTGAACTGGGGTGGCTTGGTGAGCAAAATATCGATGGATTAAACCCAGATCTGTGACTCGGGGTGAATGTTTTGCCATTGTGCAACATTCCGTCCATCATCTTGTGTGTTTTGCTATTCACCCTTTGTGGGAAGGGTATGCCCAGACGTGGGTCCCGTGCTCACTAAGCCACTGGAGTCAAGCTATCCTGGCTGAAGACGGCTGATAGCCAGAAACCGGTCCTAGGATGCTTGATTCCAGTCCAGGGAAGACATGGCTTGGCAGTTCGGGCTGGACTATTCCCATGAGGCACAGGGTCAAGAATGATTTGCATATGGCCATGTCTGAACTGGGGTGGCTTGGTGAGCAAAATAACGATGGATTAAACCCAGATCTGTGACTGGGGGTGAATGTTTTGCCATTGTGCAACATTCCGTCCATCATCTTGTGTGTTTTGCTGTTCACCTTATGTGGGAAGGGTATGCCCAGACGTGGGTCCGTGCTCACTAAGCCACTGGAGTCAAGCTATCCTGGCTGAAGACGGCTGATAGACAGAAACCGGTCCTAGGATGCTTGATTCTGGTCCAGGAAAGACATGGCTTGGCAGTTCGGGCTGGACTGGAGAAGTGTGGCTCAATGGTTAGAGCGGCAGACCCTGATGCAGAGGTCTGGCCCGGGACCAGGGTTCAATTCCCGCCTTGGCGGGTCTTGGGCCCAATTTCCCCGGACCTGATAATTCTCGCCTTGGTGCCTATTCTAATCATGGGACCCACTCTGCAACTCTGGGCAATAGCTTGCTTAATCTCCACAACGGCCCCAACAGCGCTAGGATGCCTGGCTTCACCTTGGGGGTGCCCAGGAGTGGGCACTTCACAGGGAAAGGCCAGGAAGGGTTCCACAGCGGTATGTGTACAGCACCTTGATTCCCCTTTGGGGGTGATTTGTGCGCTATATAAGCACTACATTTACATTTTTTTACTGTTCCCATGAGGCACAGGGTCAAGACTGATTTGCATATGGCCATGTCTGAACTGGGGTGGCTTGGTGAGCAAAATAACGATGGATTAAACCCAGATCTGTGACTGGGGGTGAATGTTTTGCCATTGTGCAACATTCCGCCCATCATCTTGTGTGTCAAGATGGTTTGCAGAACCTTATAAAACTTTAACAACAAAAAAATTCCATTAGAGTTTCAGTTACTGAGTTTGGTTTACCTACCAGGCACCTGAAACCACACTGGCTGAGGCTGGGCCACACTTAATACTGCCTCTGTCTCAGAACTTACAAGACTGACAACTGAGTGAAAGTGATGTGTGTAAAATTACCATTTTCTTTGTCTGAGAAACAAGGATTAGAGGACTGATGAAAGTAGATGCGGGTCTAAAAGAGTGGATGCAAATTGTGCATCATTTTCACCCTGCCTGTTATTTGGCGATGCTACATAGCTACTAATCAGTCATAATTCCACACCACACAATTCCACACCACATCACTCTACTATGTGCCGCATGAAGACAATCCATCAAATTCAACTCCACAAATTTTCACTCTGCTTCATGCCACATAAATCCACTTCACATAATACCACTCCATGCAACATAATTACATTACACTCCACGTAACGCAATTCAACTCGAGATAATTCCACTACCCATAATTTCACCCCAACCTGCATAATTACACTTCATGCCATATAATTACACTTCACATATATCCACTCAGCTCCAAAACACATAATTATACTCAACAAAATTCAACTGCGCAATGTGCTCCATATTTACACTCCACCTAATTCCACACCATGCTATACAATTCCACACAATGCCACATCACACAGTTCCATACCACACAACATAATTACACTCTACTGCATATCACATAATTGCAATCCACACAAATCTACTCAGTCACATAGCAACACTCCACATAAATACACTCCACACCATACCACATAATGCTGCTCAACATAATTTCACTCAATGCCACACAATTCCATGCAACACAATCCAACACCACACAATTCCATTCCAAGGCACAAAATTCCACTCAGCAACACATAATTCCACTACACACCACATACATCCAATATACACCATAGATTTTCACATCATATCACATAATTCAACACCATACAACATAATAACTCCACTCAATACATGCCACTCCACCACACACAATGCCACTACACATAGGTCCACTACACTTAATGCCACATAAATACTATCTACATAATTCCATTGCACAGGCACGCACTGATCTAGCATTTCTCATATTGGTTCACTTCAAGTCATTCACCACAATTTTTTTACCATAACTTTTCAAACAATCCAAACCACAAACACACACTTTCTGCCTCTTCTTTCAATATCTTCTGGCGTAAACAAGCGCAGCCTCTTTATGCGTCAATAACCTTCTCTCCCCTTCAGTCTCTCTTTCTCACACACTCTTTCTACTCCTCTATCCAGAGTTCATCCACCACGTCATACAAAAACTACCTATCACTCTCAATCTCACTTTCTATCTATTTTATTCAGCTCCCACCCCTTTCTATTCAACATACCACATATTTCCATACACAAAAAAACACTACACACTACACAGTTCCACTCCACATAATTCCTTAGCTAACAATTCTAATTAAAACCACATAATTCCACTACAAACAACATGCATCCCCTCCACTACTAACAAAAAACATAAATAAAACAATATCATTTACAAAGCCACTAGCTACAACTTTCACACATGCAAGACCAATTGCATTGCAAATACTTGTTTATTATTTATATATTTCTGTAGACCATTTTTGTATCATATTCGTAGCAAGTGTGTCCTTTGTAAACAATGCAGTGAAGACAGGGGCATTACAGAGACCCCTGCAGCCCCTGTAGAGCAGGTAGCCCCTGCCCTTCATGGGGCCCCCTTCAGCAGTATGTCAATCTTTATCTGTGACATATGGGGGACTCAGGGGCCACTCATACAATTATGCAGGGAGGTCCTGTCATTTTGCATGATGTCACTGAGTGAGTGTAATATATATAGAGGTGAAAAGCCACAAGAATTACAAGGTCTTTTATAAGTGCTGAAAAGTCTTACCGAAGAGACACATACTAAGGAACAGGACAATAATTCTCAGTACTGAATTTCACCAACCTCGTGTGACACAGATACAAGATTTTGGTAATGCACCATCCAATATTCCAATACAACACATTACTGACAGGAGCTCTCAGTCTTTAAATCTGAAGAAAAAGAAATCTATAGCTGAATATTTTACAAAGAACACTCTGAATTCCTCTGCTCCTTCCCTTCCACATCACTTAGAAATGCAATTTGTATCAGGAACTTTAAGCACAATTGACACGGAACTTTAAGCACAATTGACACCTCAGTATCATCTGGAATAACATGGAACAGTATAAGACATTGAGATCCAATTTTTTTAGGATTGCCCATGCAAAACTGCTTTCACTTCTCAAATATAAATCGCTCTATTTCCTCCACATCCTCGATTTTTTTTAATCCTTAGACGTTCAAGATGCCCTCAGATCCCAGACAATGTTGTTCTCTTCTGACTCTCCTCCAAATACTCAAGTGAAGGCCTTTGCTGTTGAATATATCATTCTCAATATTCCATTGTCTTATGTCTCCTAGTTGAACCCTTTTGGTTCCTTTAATCAAATAGGAACAATAGCTTAAATTCCCTGTAAAACTGATATGGATATAGAAAGAGTGGGTACAGTTATTACTGACATATCTTATGAGAAGAGGAAGCACTGCTATCAACCTATTTATAGGAGAGTTTTCAAGGCTGTGGGAGTTAAGACCAGTAAAAAAGAAACACAATCACTTGTCTGCATTGGAGAACACATTTTGTATTATAATATGCATGCTTTCAAAAATATTATTTTCTCTAGTTTAAGATAAATCAAAAAGCAAGCTGGAGCTCAACAACACAGGCATTCTCAACCATCTTGTGATTCCACAATAGTAAAGTATTGTATCATCGATTCAAACCGATTCCACTCTATATTTTAACTAGAATCCATCATCTGCCTCATGTTCATGGTTCAAGAGTCATAGTTACACTCATAGGGTAAACTCTATTGAGAAAGAGGAGCAGTCCGTTGATTAACCTCTTATTTAACCTCTTATCGTGGGTTTAAACTAAGTGTACTACAGGGGCTGACATGCTGTCTGGTCATGCCTATTACATCACTTCATATCTCAAGTCTAAGAACTTGACCTCTGTGCACTGTAGCCTCTAGGCTATTGCTACATTCACTTCTCCTACTATTTATTCAAAAAACTCTGTTCGTACTGACAGTCAACTCAAATTTTAGTAATGTGTAACCATTCATTAATACAACATAAAACATGAACTTGTTCTTGTTAACCAAAACATTTAATCTGTTGCCTATTGCAGAAAATCCAATTTTCATTATTCTATTACATCCATGAAGACATGTCGGGGCAGGCATTAATAAGACTGTCTTCATGGATGTAATAGAATAATGCAAAATGCATTTTCTGTGACTAGCAACATATTAGATGTTTTGGTTAACAAGAACAAATTCATGTTTTATATTGTATTATTGAATGGTTATACATTACTAAAATTTGAGTTGACTGTCAGTACGAACAGAGGGGCATATTATCAAGGGGGTTTATCTCCGCTTTTTTGGCTTTAAAAGCCAAGAAAGCGGAGATAAAATTATCTCCCTATTACCTAGCTGTCGCTAACACGAGTTAGCGACAGCTAGTAGGAGATAGCGACCATCTTGGGCCCCACTTTGCATGTCAGTGATATTTATCACTAATGACATGCAAAGTGGGCGTGCCAAGATGTTAGCGACTGGAAACAGTCGTTAACATCGCTATCTCCTATAACCAACTTTTGGAGATATTCGCGCTAAGCGCGAATATCTCCAAAAACTAACACCTGCCCTGAGCAGTTCTTAGCCATGTTATCCAATGGGAGGTGGATAACATGGCTAGGAGCATTAGCTCGGTAATGCATGAATATCGCTGACTTTTCAGCGATATTCATGCATTGCGGCCGTTTTTTATCGCATTTGCGATAAACCTTGATAATAGCAAGGTTTATCTGCGATAATTTCTGACGATGCTTAGCGTTAAAAAATTCGTTGCTAAGCATCGTTAGCGATAAATATCGCTTAACGTTGGTAATATGCCCCAGAGTTTTTTGAATAAATAGTAGGAGAAGTGAATGTAGCAATAGCCTAGAGGCTACAGTGCACAGAGGTCAAGTTCTTAGACTTGAGATATGAAGACACTCAAAGGGTAAACCTAGCTCTCCCTCGCATTTACCTTCCAACAAAATATGTTTAATTCTGCCAGTGATTATAAATGATATATACATTTATTTGGACGATTCAATCTCTTGAGATCACAAAGGAGTCTCTGGTTTTATTATGTTCTCAACCCTCTTCTGAGCATCACATTGTTAAAAGCATAGAAGGAAAAAGGAAGCCATACACAGTTCAAAAAAATAACTCCAGAGATTTTCTGATCTTCTCCAAAATTGTGGTTAATCAACTGTCTGAAAAGAACTAAAAAGAATGAAAAAAGATCATGGCAAAAAAAGGAGAGAAGGATCACCCACAATGGCTTGGGAAAATTAAGGTTGCAAGCTCTAATTTTAGAAAAGGCCATAGAATCTCCCTTATTCTGCAGTCTTCAAACTCATTCTAATGAACCCTCCCCCACCAGACGTGAATTGTCTAGACAGGTGCTAGATCCTTGCACCCTACTAAATATGATACCTGCTGAAGTGCTCCTATAAACTCTTTTCATATAATCAATATTTTTATTAATGATACTACTTATTTTAATATACTTGAAATTTTGAATTTATAGCATTTTATCCAGAGTTGTGTCCTCTCTCAATACATGATATGAAGTTAGTGAGATTGATATCTGAACACTCTTTCACATTGATTTCTAGAGTGAAATGTATTTCCTATTTGGATCCCCAAACACATAACCAACATATTTAGTGGTTTGCTATTAAGTTAAGCGACAACAAAGCAATTCAAAGCTGATTGCTTGGCAAAAGGATAAAAGTGATGACTGAGTTACTGTATTTGAGCCTCTCAGCACCCAAGTTGCAGAAAGTTTATTTAAATTATGAAACAGTTATCAACATCCGGTTACAAAATCAATCACACAAAATCAAAAACTTTGGGGCATATTTGCAATAACTGGCGCATCCCTGCAAATCAGCAGGGATGCGCCAGTTATTGTGCGCCACAGCTCCGCCATCATGGATGCGCCGCATTTACAATGCGGCGCACCATGGGGCGAAAACAGCACAGATGCGTGACGGGTCTGTATTGCTGGAGTTGCGTCACAAGCGAGATGCTGCTCCAGCAATGCTCTGGGGGCCCTATCTAGTTAATGCTGCGTCAATCCTTACGCCTGCTACAGGCAGGCGCAGGGTTTTGACGCAGCATGGGCCTAAAAGTGACTGAGTGAAATCTTGTAGATTTCACTCAGTCACTCTTAGGAGGCGTTCCTGCGCCGGAACGCCCCCCCCCCCTGCACAGGAACGCCTACATGTGGCGCAGGACTTTACAACGTGACACATCTCCCAGATGTGTCACGTTGTAAGTACCCCCGCACCATGGTGCAGGATTTACGCCGCCACTGCATCACAAAAGTGACGCAACGGCGGCGTAAATGAGGCGCAAAGGGCTTGTAAATCTGCCCCTTTGTGTTTTAGAGTCAACCTTGAAACTTTTTCACTCAAGGCGAAAACTATGATACATTACAAATCAACAAAATATATTGGTTCAAGATTCAAGATTTCTTTATTTCGGTTAATAAAAACCATAAAAGCAATGCAAAATTCATTGTTACACATGTTAAAATTATAAAGATTATGCACATGATTACAATTCAATGTTTACAAAATAAAATAATTAAAATCTTTGATACAAAGACAGAGTAAAATGGGTATCATAAATCCATAAACCAACCGCAATTTCAGACAGTCCACAGTGCATTATTAAATAAATAGGTTTGCTTTTTGGGCGATTTCACCCTACAAATGAATTCAGCTAGGGGAGTCTCATTTTGTTTAGGCGCGCTGCCGCTACCAAAAAGCTGGCTACACTGTAGGTGACCTGGACAGAATCAAGCATTTGTAGGTGTAGGAGGGCAGGCCTCACCTGAACAAATTTTAATTCCTTTAGGATTGGATTTTTTTTTTTTTTTTTTGGATTATAAACTTTTATTAACATCCAAGCATTCATACACAGCAGTGCGCCTACAACCATACAAGGCCGGCAGCGATACACCTGTAGTAGGGCAATCAGAGGCATTGAACTCCCATATCCAGGGAGTGTAGTGAAGGTCAATCAACAGCTAATACACACAAGATATACGACATTAATCTCAGACCAGTACCTCAGGGGGGCAATTGAGGATAATATACAATCAAGCAAGCGTAATAGGATAGAACAGCATCGGGAGATTACAGCCGTAGTCTGGAATGTAGGGGGATAGAGGCATTACACATTATTGAAAGAACAATGCAGTGCCATCAGAGGCTGTGATGCAGGCAGGTAGAATAGTAGAGTAGTCAGGGAGGCCAAGTCCATGCAGTGGCGCCAGACAGTACCTGTGGAGGGAGAACATCGATGCAAGACATGCTACCAACATTTCAAAGGTAAGTTAGCAGACAAGTAATATATAGCTTTTTGGAGAGGAGGCTCTATATCGGGTACATCCCTAACACTGCAACAGGCCTCCAATAGATCCTTCCCTGCACAGGTCAAATGGTGTGAAATGAGAACAGGTAATTCAAATAGTCTGTGCGTGTGTTGTGTCAGTATTGTCAGCGTCCTCCTCCCCCTGTGATGTGTCAGCGAGAAGGTAGGCTTGCAGGGGACCCCAAATGTCCGCTGGTCTCGAGCGCAAAGGTACCAGTTCTGAAAACACACTGTACTGTTCCTGACAGTATAACATATCATGCAGCCAAGCCTTAAACTTAGGAGCGCGACCTCGGCCCCATCTACATGCTAAGTGTCTCCGTGCCAACAGTAGCGCTACATTAGTGAACTTCCGAACCGTCCGTGCTATCTGCGCTGTATGGCCTAGAAGGAATAACATCGGGTCTGGGGTCAACGCAGTACCTATCATGTGGGACAGGCCCTCACAGACCCGTGCCCAGTATTCCTGTATTTGCGGGCAGGTCCATGATAAATGGAAGAAGTCCGCTCCTTCCCGACCACATCGCTCACATCTGTCTGAGTCAGCAAGCTCAAACCGGAATTTCCGAGCCGGTGTGTAGTACATCCTATGGAGGAATTTGTAATGGATGATTTTAAAGCGGCAGCTAGACATCACCTCTCCTGACAATTCGCAGCAGTACTGCCATTGGGCATCAGTGATATCCCTTCCGAAATCACCTGCCCAGTACCCTCTAGCCGCACTTGTTACTACTGGTAATTCCTCTCGAATGCACTTGTACAGTTTAGAAACCAGGTGTGCGCCATCAGAGCTGCTCAACACCACAGTGAGCGGGGCTAAGCTGGGGGGTTCATGAGGATAATCAGGTAATAAGGCTTTCATGCCTTCTCTGAGTCGTAGGTAGTAGAAGAGTTCCAGAGGGGTATGTTCGCTATCTCCAAAGAAGTCATCTCGAGATCGGAACTTCCCATCCCGGAAGAGGTCCCCCCACACCCCAACCCCCAACCTCTTGCACATTCGTCGGAATCCTACCTCTCGCAAGAGCGTCACCTGTGGGTGGTAGGATAGTGGCATACGAGTCGAATATAGTAACGGGGTTTGCAATCGCGTCCCTATCTTGCGCCACGCCTCTATTGTGCAGGACACAGTGTTGGAATGCATCTCCAGCGCGGCTGTGGGGGCGTGCACCACTCCCTCCAGTGGCAGCGGGTGCGCAATCCAGTCCTCCGCTGCCACCTGCGGCATGAAAGCAGTTGGGCGTAGCCAATGATAGAGGTAGTGAGCCTGTGCACTTAAGTAGTATGTTTCGAAGTCTGGGACATCGAAGCCCCCCGCTCCATAGGGTTGTGTCAAGATTGCCCAGCGGAGCCTAGCCTGCCTCCCCCCCACACCAGTCGGATAAGCTCCGAGCGTAAGGTTTTAAAAAAATATGCGCCAGGGTGATAGGGAATATTGAGGAACATATACAAGAATCGCGGTAGTACCACCATCTTGACTAGGGAGATTCTCGCCGCCATAGACAAGGGCAGTTTAATCCACCGTGTCACCGAGTCCGTCAATTTGGAGATGGCCACTCCGTAATTCATCCGCAATGTCTCCCCTTTGTCTCTGGAGATCTGGATCCCCAGGTAGCGGAGTTCCGAAGTGCACCACTCGAGCGGGTAATCTAGCGGGAATTCGGTAACCGCCGGTGTCAGCGGGAAGAGCTGGGATTTGCTCCAGTTGATAGAGACACCTGAAAGGCATCCGAAGGTAACAAACTCCCGCAACAGCGAGTTAAGATTAGCCTGGGGGTCCTTAACGTAAAGTGTGACATCATCGGCATACAATGATATTGAGAGTTGGCGCTGAAAACAATTGAAGGCGCTGGGCTTGTGGAGCTGTCGGATGCGACAGGCCAGTGGTTCAATTGCCATCGTGAAAAGTAACGGGGAAAGGGGGCACCCCTGTCGAGTCCCCCTCGTGATCGCGAAAGCGGCAGTAAGTTGTCCATTCGCAAATACTCTCGCTATAGGAGAGGTATAGAGTAACCGTACCCAGGCCACAAAAACAGGGGGGAATCCCATCTTCTGCAGGATTGCGAATAGAAATCCCCATTCCACAGAATCGAAAGCCTTTGAGGCATCCAAAAAAACCCCAGCAAGGGGAATCTCCGGATGAACAGTTTGAATGAGGGAGAATACCGTGCGGAGGTTATGTGACGTGGATCTCGTGGGGACAAAGCCGGACTGATCTGGCAAAATGATCGTGGTCATAAGTAAGGAAAGCCTGGTTGCAAGGACCTTCGCCAGAATTTTGGCGTCGCAGTTCAATAACGATAGAGGGCGATATGAGTCACATTGGGTGGCAAGCTTCCCAGGTTTAAGTAAAGATGTGATAATGACTTCTCGCATCGATCTCGGGAGCACCCCTACTTCCATGGCATCATTGAACACTTCACGTAGCACCGGAGCCATAATCTCCACGTAGCATTTATAAAACTCCGCGGGGAGACCATCCTGACCCGGCGCCTTCCCGTTGCTCAGGGACATTATGGCATCTCGTACCTCCTCCAACTCGAGTGGCGCCCCCAGAAACTGTCTGTGGACATCGCTAATCCAGCAAAGTGCTATATCCCCCAGATAGCCGTCCAGGTCAAATTCCCCAGCTGCCCGTGAGGTGTACAACTGTTCGTAGTGTGCCTGGAGTGTGTTGAGTATGCCATCATTGTCTCTGTGTACCTTCCCATCCGCTGCAGTTAACTCTAAGATAGTGTTCGAACCTCGCGCCAGTCTCACTGCCATGGCCAATGCTTTACCTGGTCTCCCTCCCTCATTATAAGCACGGGCTCGCCAGTGTTTTCCCTTAAAGTGCACTTCCCTCTGTGCCTCCGCTTCGTACTCTGATAGTTTCGCTCTGAACGCACTGTGCGCCTCCCCATCTAACCCCTGCACCATACGAGTTTCTAAAGTTCGAAGCTCCTCTTCCAATCTGCGCAGTGTTCGTTGTATATCTTTGAGCACCCCTGAGCTCTTAGCTATACACCACCCCCGCACCGTGATTTTAAAAGCTTCCCACACCGTTTCCACACTGTCCACCGTGTCTTTGTTCCGGGGGAAGAAATCTGCTATGTCAGTTCTAAGTTCTTCGCAGAAGACAGTGTCAATCAGGATGCTGGGATGGAGTCGCCAGGGCGGACGGGGTTTGTGAAAGCCAGGCAGATCCAAAGACAGGAAAACAGGGCAGTGATCGGAATGTGTTCTGGGTAAATGTCGAGTGGCGAGAATGTTCGGGGCCAAACCCCGGGACACGAAGATGTAATCTAGCCTTGCCCACGTGCCCGTGTAAGACGTAAAGTGTGTGCCCTCCAGCAAATCAGGGTGTAAGTGTCTCCAACTATCGATCAACCCCCCCTCATCAACTATCCCTTCAAGGGACTCCCTCGCTTTAGTATGGTATGTGGAACATCCATCCGCTCTGTCCACTCTCGGGTGTAAGGCTACGTTGAAGTCCCCGCCCCATACCATGTACCTGGAGCCTATATCCAGTACACCCCCCCAGAGGCGGTGGAAGAAATGAGGGTCGTCAACATTGGGAGCATAGCAGTTGGCAATAGTAACCGTCTCCCCTCCCAACCTCCCCCAGACAATGACATATCTACCTTCTTTATCAATTTGTTGCCCCTGCAACGTGAATGGGAGATTTCGGTGAATAAGAATGGCAGTACCTCTAGCATATGAGGAGAAACTTGAGAAAGCCCTCACCCCCGCCCATTTCGCACCAAATGTAGGGGCCGTAGATGGGGGAATATGAGTCTCCTGTAACATAATCACCTGCACATCATGCCTATCCCAATAGGCCAACAATTGTCTACACTTACGCGCATCTTTCAGCCCCCGTACATTCCAGGATAGAAAATTACATCGAGTATCTGGTCTTGCACCCATACTGGTGTAGCAAGGTGCGCTGTAATAATGTGCATTGCGTACCCCCCAATCGCAAATCGGAAAGAGTCATAATCCAATTCGTTGCCCTCAGATAGTGGACTGTGGCATTTTGCTCGTGTATCAGAACTTCATACAAGACATGTATCAACCAAACATTCCCCCAAGCCCCCCCCCCCTCCTCCCACAGAGGCAACCCCAACCCGCCATTGCTAGTTCCCTCCCCTTCCCTCCCCATTCCCCTCAACAACCAGGGATAAGAACAATCCCTGTTACAACAACAGTAACAGCATGGGTGATACCCGCTAGGGACCATTCTGGAGAAGCGTGGCTCAGTGGTTAGAGGCAGCAGACCCGGAAGCTGAGATCGGCCGTGGACCAGGGTACGATTCTCCGCCTCGGCGGGTCTCGGGCTCAAAATTCCACGGACTCGACAATTCTCGCTCCGGTGCCTACTCGACTCACGGGGTCACACTCTGCGACTCTGGGCAATAGCTTGCTTAATCTCCACTACGGCCCCTCGCGGCAGGATGCCTGGCTTTCACCTTGTGGATACCCTGCCGGGGTATCTCACAGGGGAATACCAGGACGGGTTCCCTAAGCAAGCGCCTTGAGACCCCTGGGTGATTCGTGCGCTATATAAATCGAAATACATTTACATTTACATTTACATTTACATTCTAGGTGGCAACACAACAACCCCTTCTCTCTAGCTGCTGCCCATGGCAGACCAACCTCAGCCGCCAGGAGAGAGGGGGGTACCTGACGACACAGTACAGTTTCAGCATGTCCTAGGCCTCAGCCCTCGCCCAAGTCGTCATGAAGGGGGAGACGGATAGGCCCCAATCACAGACCCCATCCCTCTGAGTATTCCATGACAGTACTCACAAATAGGATATCCCACAACATCCAATGGTGTAGATGCAGCGGGGTCAGTGTTCATCATCTTCAAGCTGGTCATCTTCGCGAGCAGGATCCTCCGCCTCCCCCTGGCGCTGGCGAGCCGAACGTTTTACTTGTTTAATGAAGTCTTCAACCTGCTGCGGATTCGTGAAGAACTTTTGGCGCGCCTGGTAGGTGACCCGCAGCCTAGCCGGGTAGAGTAATGCGTAGTCAATTTGTAGGGCCCGAAGCTTCGCTTTAACGTCCAGAAACTTGCGTCGCTCTTCCTGGACCACGGGTGTGAAGTCAGGATAAAGTGTGAATTCGTTACCATCACACACTAGTTTTTTGGAAGAGCGAGCTGCTCGGAGAGCTGCATCTCTGTCCCTGTAGTTTAGCAGCCGAGCTATGATGGGTCTTGGTTTCATGCCCGGCTTGGGCACCGGTCCCAGGGATCTATGTGCCCTCTCCACTATGAACTGGGGAGAGAATGCTTCCGGCCCCACTGCTGTCCTCAACAGATGTTCCACGTATTCCTCCATTCTACCCACATTGGTGGATTCCGGAATTCCAATGACGCGTATATTATTACGCCGGCTTCTCGCTTCTAAGTCCTCGTTCTTAGCCGCTATGGTGCGCAATAAGTTATCCATTCGAGCTAGACGTGTCGTATGTTGCCCAGAGGTGTCCTCGACGTCTGACACTCGCTGTTCCACCTCCGTCAGCCTCCCCTCATGGACCTCCAATTTGTGGACTACAGCATCCATACGAGACGACATCCTGTCCACCTTGTCCGCGATGGTCGCGAAGCCCTGGCGCATTTCACGAAGAAGTTCCTGGGTATCCGTGGAGGTGGACGCCTGATTATCAGAAGGATTGTTGGCCTCCATTCGTTTCTGAGAGTCCGGGCTGTTGCGGTTCAGTTTTTTGGCTGCATCAAAAGTAAGGTTCGGTTGCCGCGTGTCAGGTCGTCCCATCCTAGCAGTTCAGCAAGGGCAGGGGAAGCCGTGAGTCGGATGGCAGCAGAAGTCGCACCGTCTCGACAATCCCGTGGGTCGGCAGATCAGGTCGTGAAGCCCCTACTCACCAGCCGCCCTCCGATATGTAGCAACACCTGCGCACGCGGTAAGGAAGAGGGGGTCACAGGCAGCAGATATATGTTGGCAATGGTCGTTGTCCTAGGACAAAACACGCTCCCCAGGTGTAAAAGTCAGCAGTCTTCTGGAAGCACAACGGTGCAGCCGTCCCTCCGTGCGACCCTCAGGAGCCGGACACAACAATAAAAGAAGTGAACCGTCGCAGGACAGGTGGAAGTCGTGCAGGAGTACGTGCCAGGCAGGAGGAAGAAGCAGTTGTATGGAGGTGCGGGCCCAGAGTGTCAGGGAGTGTGGGAGTAGCACTGCCACTATGTGCTGCGATCAAGCATGTCCCAAGCACACACGTTGTAGAGGGTGAAAAATTAGCACTCTCAAAGCAATCCGTGAGGTGCGCGTAAGGTCTGTACAATGCCAGGGCGGGGGGGTTATGGCGTAGTAGGATGTTCCAGCCACAGACCCCAGCCAGCAGTCCTCACACCCCACTGTTCCCACGCAGGACAAGGAAGTGGCGCAGTGGCCGGAGTGGTGGTGATGTCCGCCGGCGGTGATGGGTCTGGGATTCGCCAGTCACAGGCAGTGTAGATGCCCAGTGGGGGTGGCCTCGCAGCAAGAATCAAGAAGTTGGGGCTCCAGAGGGCCCGGCGGTAGCAGGAAATCCACCCAGACGCAGCCGGCAGCCCTGGGGGGGAGATGGCTGGGGCGAGAGTCGCGCCCCACAGAGACGCGCTGCGCCGGGGTCCGCAGAGACAGGCAGAGGGTCTGCAGCCGCCTCCCGGGAGCAAGAGGGACAGGACAGTACCTGCTCTACCGGCAGCGCGCCTCCGCGAACGGGAAACCGGGTCCGCTGCCCTCCTCCGCAGTTCTCCGGCGTTTTCGCGCCCTTCAGGGCCTAGTTGGCGCCCACAGAGCCCCGGCCTCGCGTCGCCAGGCAGGCCGTCCCAGTGCGCTGGTGTCTCCGGCGGCAATCCCCGCCGCTCAGCAAAACGGCTCCACCGGCGGCGCGCAACGTCCGATCCGCCTCAAACTTGCACCGGAGCCGCCGCAGATGTCCCTGAGCAGGCGAGGGCAGTTTCAGCCTGATTGGATGCCGAGAAAAGGATCAATGGTAGGATATCGGTCGTCAGGATGTGGGAGCCTTACAAGGAGGCTTCCATTCACCAGTGCGCCACCTAGCGCCCTCCCTTTAGGATTGGATTTAAAAAAAAAATTACGGGCCACCGAGTAATGTTCACAGAACATCACTAGATGGAGCGTTTCCTGTGTGGAAAAACTGTCACAGGTACATGGTGGAGTATCTTCTGGAGTCCCCCATTTAGGATAAATGCCCAACTTAAGGTGAATGAGATTGAACCTAAATCTAACCAGAAGGAAGCGATGGTAGGGCTTAGTCACATACTTTAAGTACGGTTCCATAACTGGGGAGATTGCCAGACCATAAATTGATCTCACTGTGGGTTTCCTGAGTTCAACCTCCTCCCTCTCTAGCTCCAACAAATTGCGAAAGTTATGCTTGATCCACCCTACATCCTTATTCCTTAGGCCCTGTGGTGATAGATACATTTCCGGACGCCCTAGCCTATCGCATGCCGCTCTAACATACGAGAGCCAGGGTATTCTATCCGCTTTGTCTAGGGCCACACAGTCCTTGAGTATCAGGTGGTTTAACGTGATCTCCTCATTCAACCAGGTTTTGACCCATCATAACAACTGGGCCATTTTCAGATGGTCAGAAACATACCCCAATCCCACTGCACAGTGAATCGAAAATGTGGGGGATGATTGTGGGAGTGACAAGAGTGATCTGATAAACTTATATTCTACGATTTGGATCCCAGGTGATGGCACATAGCCCCAGATGTCAGACCCGTATGAGGCAATTGCCATACACTTTGACTTATAGATCCTAATCATAGCCTCCATGGGTCTTGCTCCCAGTCTCTTTGAGAAGTTCAAGAGAGCTGTGGTAGATCTTGCAACCACATTGCTCTTAAGCTTCAACTGGGGACCCCAGTTCCCCCTTTCGTCAAATACAACTCCCAAGTAACAAAAAAAAGGCACCCTTGAAATTTCTGTACCGTTACATGTGAAGGTTTTAACCTTCATGTTCTTTTTGCGTGTTCCGGTCACCATTACATGGGATTTTGAGGTATTAATTTTTAAGTCCAGGGCTTCCATAAAAGTACCGAAGTGGTCTTACAATCTCTGCAGCCCCATGCCTGTACGTACAAGTAGGACGGCATCGTCCGCGTACAGGAGGACCGGGATGCCCGACCCGCCCATACGCGGAACGTCCAGGGTGGCCAGGTCCAGGGATTTGCCCAGGGCGTTGATGTAGATCGTAAATAGAAGAGGGGCCAGAATGCAGCCTTGTCTGACCCCTCTTCCCGATCTGAATTGCTCATTACACCTTCCATCCCTTGTTACCCTAACGGAAGCCGACAGGTTTTGATGGAGATCACTTAAAAAATTAACCAAGGAGGCGTCTACACACATATCCCGCAAAATAAACCAAAGTTTTGAACGGTTAACTAAATCAAATGCAGAAGATAGGTCCATGAAACCCAAATATAAAAGTCCCTCCTTCACCACTGTGTATTTACTAATAATAAAGTGCAGATTTAAGCATTGGTCCATGGTCCCCCTGTGAGCTCTAAAACCATACTGGAGATTAGAGAGGACCCCACTCCCCTCAAGCCAATACCCCAGTCTCTGTAAAATGACTCTGCCCAGAATCTTGATGGCAGAGTCCAGCAGGGAGATCGGCCTATAGCAAGCGGGGTCCCCTCTATTCCCCTTCTTAAAAATGGGAACAATAATGGAGGATGACCAGGAAGATGGGAAACCTGCGGTGGGTATTGCGTTAAAAACATTAGTTAAAATTTTGGACCAAAATTGTTGGTACAGGATATACAAATCTGCGGGGACCCCATCAGGGCCCAGGGCCTTATGTTTACTTGTGTCTTTTATCGCCTTTTCCACCTCAGAAGTATTAAACTTAATGGGCATAATGTTTCGGACCACAACAGTGTCAGGGGGAGTTAAGGCCCCATTCTCTGTATCATAGATGTTTTTAAAGTGCTCAAGCCAGCTCTCACCAGCGATTACACAGTCCATGTCCGATTTCCCATCCTCTGTAAAAAACGACTGATTAATAATGGCCCAGAATTTCTTGCTATCCCTTAACGCATCTGTGGATTGCAGACTATCCCAGGCCTCTTCCTTAATTTGGTGCTCGCGTGTTGCAAGTGCCGATTTATATTCCTTACGGAGGTTCGCCACTAATGCTTTATTCCTGGGTCTGTGTTTCAGTGCTTTAAGTAAGGCACCATGGGCGAGTGAACACTTTTTGTCGAACCATTTATGGACCCTCCCACAGTGTGCGCTGTCACCGGACTCCAAATTCTTAGAAATCTGCAAGCAAACCTCAACATAAGCAGCCACAACCTCGGCCCCTGATGAAGTAGCATCTAAGCAGATGGCCATTTTGGCCTCGGTTTCCTGTGCGAGTTCCTCAAAAAAGGCCTCTGGAATGACCTTATCCCACTTAATCCGCCTACCCTGATCCCTGGTTAGCAGGTGCCTTGGTGCCTCAACTCCTAGGTCCCTCCCAGACATAAAGCTACCAAGGTCCACTACCAACAGAACCGGGTTGTGGTCACTAAAATGGTATTAGCACCCCTACCTATAAATGTTGGTGCTCTGACCTCATCTTTGCCTAAGCCTGGTTCAAGTAAGTTTAAGTTGGAGAGTAGACTCTCGAGGGCATCTCCCTCCTTACTATGCTCAAAATGGGGCATCCCCTCCCCAGGCGATCCTCCATATCCGTCATTGTAACAATCCCCCAAGCAGGGATGAATGTTAAAATCTCCCAGGAGAACCATCTCTGGGACCGAAATGCAATCATGTTTATAGACTGACAGGAAATGTTCCAGGGTAATCAAATGCTCATTCCCTGATGAGCCCTCCCTAGAATTATAAAAATTAATTAATAAAAATTTCTGATGGTCCGAAATGGACCATTCAATTATAAGGGAGTTCCTAGGAGAAGATTCTACTTTCTTAAAAACCCCTACCAGATTTAGTGAAAACAGGGTGAGCAGACCCCCTTTAGGTCTTCCCACTATTCCAGGTACTGCTGGGTTAGAGAAGCTGAGATAACCATCCAATGAAAAACTGGACGATATATCCCAGCTCTCTTGGAAAGCCAGTATATCATACTGTTTGACAAACTTCTGCCAGATAGGATCAGAGGCTTTAGAACTAACTCCCGCCACATTCCAGGTGATAATTTTACATCGGGGCCTCTGTAGGCTAGGCTCCCCCCTATCCTCAACTAAAGTATCGAGCAGTCAATCGTTCATCTCCATTGAAGTCAAGGGGGAGAAACGATTGGTGAGACTAGTGGCTACTGGGCAGGAACCATCCTGTAACACAGGACCAACTGAGCTAGAAGAATCTCTAACCACCCCTCCAGACAGCTCTCGACTGGATCTTTGTTGTACGATGTTAAAGCGCTGCTGGTAAGATGGGTGTGAGGTGACACAGTTAGGCCCCTCCCGACGAGTCACCAGAGGTTTGCCAAAAGGTCTTGTTGGCCTGCCCGGGGGATAAAAGAAGCCCAGAGGGAGCGGTCTAATGCCATCATTTGACAAATCTGAGGCATCCCAGAACAGACTATGTACGCTGTCATAGTTGTTAAAATTTACCACAAGGCAGTCCCCTGGGATAGTTTTTGGATGGTACCCTACCCAGCTCACTCTCCTTGCCGCGATAACAGTGCGTGTAATGTCTGTACCTCCACTGCTGAACTCTGCGCAGTATTCCCTAGCCAAAGCCATCAGGTCATTACTTGTTTCCCCTTCACCGGCCCTTACTGGTGAAATCCCTGTAAAAACAGCCACCAGAGGAGCCGCCTCTGGGGGCAGATGCAAACATTTTGCTCTATAAAGAGCCCCACTAGATTCTTGATTATTGATCAATCAATCAATCAATCAAAGCATTTATATAGCGCACTACTCACCCGGAGGGTCTCAAGGCGCTGGGGGGAGGGGGTCCGCTACTGCTTGAACAGCCAGGTCTTGAGCTGCTTCCTGAAGGCGAGGTGGTCCTGGGTCAGGCGGAGGTGGGTCGGAAGGGAGTTCCAAGTCTTGGCGGCCAGGTAGGAGAAGGACCTTCCTCCTGTGGTGGCTCTTCGGATGCGGGGGACGGCGGCGAGGGCGTGGCTGGTCGATCGAAGCTGGCGTTTGGGAGCGTAGAAGTTGAGGCGGCTGTTGAGGTATCCTGGTCCTTGATGTGTAAACCAGACCTAGTGTGTCCGAGCCCCTCCACAGTGCCCCCATGAACCTGGGTACTCTCACATAAAATTTCCCTATGATTGTTTACAGTGTTACCACCTGTGCTAATATTACCAGGTGGATGGTTAACCAACTTCTCGTTATGACTTGAGTATTGTTTGAGAAGGGTATCAATTTTCTTACACTTAGCCAGTAGACCCGCTACACATTCGTTTAAAGTGTCCACTATGTCCTTTGCTACTGCTTCCAGAGCTGGTTCAAGTCTTTTTGTAAACAGTTCTTCCACAATGTCACAAACATGGTCCCTTAGGGTAGCAGCTTGGTAGGTAGATTTCCCATGAGCAAATTTCCTCTTGGCACCCTTTGCATGAGATCTTCGTCTGTGCATGGTCATGAGCGAGGGGACCAACGGGGTTGCGACCTTTCTAGGAGGATGTGGAGGTGGAGGACTTAGAGGGGCAATCAGCGGGGCTGCTGGGCGGGGGTTGTTTATGGTGACAATAATAGGTTTCAATTGTATGCACTGTGCATGTTCAGGGATGAGTCCGTGGTCTATGACAGAGATATTAATAATAGGTTCGAGGCCAAGTTCCTTTTCAGCATGAGCTATTTCCTTGGTCAAAACCCCCACCGCAGAAGTAAAATATGAGATAATGGATTCAGATTTCCGAGGAATCTTGGCAACCTTACCTTCCTGGTTGCCCCGACATGTCTGTTTTCTCTTCCCCATGGCAGGTGTTGGAGGGGTGGCTCGACCCGACCTCTGCTGGCCCCCGATGGCCCGCCCTCTGCCCGGAGTCAGCCTGGCGCCGCCCGCGCGCTTCCCGACGCGGATGGAGCCTGCTGTGTTTAAGAGCCTCGGGGCACCAAAAGTGCAAAGAAGTGGGCGGGGACGCCGCCGAGTGTCCTGGGGGCTGTAGTTCTCCCCGTGCCCCTGCCGCGGGCGGGAAGCGGCTGTGATGCGGCGTCGATGTGGTGCTAGCCCCTGCCCCTGCAGCGATTAGGTAGGGCGTAGAGCGTTTGTAGCTTCCCCGCTCCCCCGAGGGAGCCTGCTGTGTTTAAGCGCCTCGGGGCGCCAAAAGTGCCAAGAAGTGGGTGGGGACGCCGCCGAGCATCCTGGGGGCTGTAGTTCTCCCCGTGCCCCTGCCGCGGGCTGGAAGCGGCTGTGATGCGGCATCGATGTGGTGCTAGCCCCTGCCCCTGCAGCAATCAGGTAGGGCGTAGAGTGTTTGTAGCTTATTGGTATTGAGGTAAGATTCTGCACTGAAAAGCAGTGTAAGCTACATTATGTCTCACCGCTTCCACAGTTAAGAAATCAATTTAACATGTGGTATAATCTGCTCATAACCCTTACAGGGAGAATCAAACTTGTAAAAGTCATTCCACAGTGCCTGTTATTTTTTTTTTAAATCCTATGCTCGCTAACTAAGAATTTTTTGATACATTGAATTCATATATTTCTATAAATTCACATGGCGGATTTGGTAAAAGCTGAGTGAGAAAAAAAAAGTTTTTCTGCACCTTCTTCCAAAGAGAATGGGCACTTCCGAATATTGAAATATCACTTACCAGCACCCGTGCAGATTATTTAATTTTGAGTGACCTAATGATGAATCAATAGTGTAAGTAAAGAAGAGCATTGAAAACCCACATGAGGTCCTTCTTATTTGTTATTATCCCATATATTTAAAAGAAAAGTCTAGTTTAAAGTGTTTTTAATATTACAAACTTTCCAGGCATATTTCCAGAATAATTAATGTACCCAAGTGACGTGAACTTATACCTACGTGGGATAACTTGATGATACAGACAGAATTTATTGCCAGCAGAAAGTCCAGCAGAATGGCTTTGCAGGAGCTGGTCAACGATATCCTGTAAGCACGAATATTAAATCTTTTCTAGAGTTGCAGTTAAGGCATTTGATAATTAGTAATTAAGGTAGCAGTGCAATGATTAGAAGCCAGGTTGATCTTATAGGAAGATTCCGTAAAGGTAAGATCACAGATTGGTGTTCCATTGTCTTGGACAACCTACACAAGATTATTGAGAACAGATATTTCTTACAAATACAAGGTAAATGGCTAGAGGTAGAATTTTAATTAGAAGAATGTGAGTCGATGCCGATATGTGAGAAGATCCACACTGTTTAGAAAAGTGTGAATGTAAGACACTCATCCTACTTCTCAACCTTTAGAAATTACATTCCTCAAAAGATAAACTTGTGGTTCTCTGAAGTAACGCTGCATTATCCCCAACAAGAGAGTGAAACAGAGACATGGGAACAAGTGTTTATAAATTGTCTTGGGCTATTGGAGTATGGTCATAAGTCCAAGTCAGATTAATTTAGCTTTTTAGAACACCGATAGAGATATCTGCAACAATTGCCCTAACTAGCTCTTCTTTACAGTTCCATATGCCCAACAGGAGACTCAAACAGGAACATGGGAACAAGCATTTATAAATTTTCTGGGGCTACAGGAGTTTTTGGCATAAGTCCACGTCAGATTAATTGACCTATTCAGAATACCAATAAAGAGATCTGCACAATAGCACTCATGAGCTCATCTCTACAGTTCGATAACACCAGGTCCATAGAATTTCATACTCTTTTTTTGGCACATTGGCAGCTATAACAGTCATAACAAGGAGATGGAAAGATGACAAGCCACCACAACTATTAGAATAGGTCACAAAGATTACCCCCAAAGCCACTTTGGAAAAATGCTACCAAGTTTGGTCGGCTAAATAAAAAAATTGAAAAATATTGGGGCGCACATTTGACTAAAATGATGAAATTATATACTAAGAAAATAGGATATTTCAACAAAAGGAAGTATCAGAAAAGGTTCTTGCTTAATTAATTATCCAAGACATCCCAGACTGGACTGAAAACAGCTCTCTGAATAATATACTTAAGTTGATACTGGAGGATATGCAGTTTACAGTTATGGAATTCCATAAAGCATAATGCTTAACAAAGCTCATTTATTTAATCTGGTTTTGTTGGTGATTTAATCTTTCTGTATTTTGATCCTTGCTGGATAGTGCTCCAGGCTCCTGGCTTGTACCGATTTGCAGCGAGAGCATTTCAGTCCAGCACTCCAGTCGCCAGCTATGCTTACTTCTCTTGGCCATTTGTTGCTGCTGTCTTGCTGTAGTCTGCGGTCTAGTGGCTAGGAACATTTATTAGAGCACCCTTTAAAAACAAGGTGGAAGGGTAGATGCTTAAGGGGGGTGTGACACCAGTGCACCCTTCAAACCTGACCGATACCAGATGCAAGGACTCCTGCTCCATCTACACTAAGGCAGGAATTAAAGTTGTTCTATACAAGAATGATACACATACACAGTGGTTCGATTGGGGCAAGCACACAAAACACAGAGAGATACAAGTAAGCAACTACATTTGCTGTGTCTTCTGCTACTACATGCAGGTATGGACAATGTATGGAAACTCTCCCGAGACCACCTGTGAGCCCTGTTACACTTGCAACATCTCCTGCTTGGTGGAGAAACTTACAAACTTTGAGGAAGGAGCAAGGAAGGTCAGCAAGGACCATATGTCAAGGATATGTCCAAGGAGGAGGGGCACAAACCTCTCAACAGGAGCAGTAAATGTCTTTAGAAGACTCTACCTTAATGCTAGATCTCAGCCTAAAATTCTATGGAAATATGAGACCCATTAACATCCCATAATCCTAATGTGCTTTTTATTACTGAGACACAATTTCACCCAACTGCCCTCCCTGCCCTGGTGTATCCATTGGCATGCCCGCCTGATTAGGCTAGCTAGGAAAGGCTGGGTAGGTGGGGGGAGGTGGGATTATTTTAAACTTTAATTGTTTCTATGATTGACTCCTGTCTCTCCATGTTGGAGATATTAGTGTTCAAACATGAGAACCCCATGCACAAAGCTTAGAAACAGACACTGATTTATCGTCCTCCAGAGCCTACACAAGATTTTACCTTTATGCTGCTGCATCTGCTCACTTCTCAGATCATTGGATCTTATACTGTCCTATTGCTTAGGGATTTTGACTATCACAAGCAAGACACATAAGGCAGTGAGGTTATTCATCGGACAATGAATCTGAAATGGTAGAACTGTCACAAAAGGTCCGTGGTCCAACATTTTTCCGGCAAAACACAGGACCTAACTTTAAGCAACAAAAACAACATAAAAGTAGACAAACCTATACCCTTCACATGGACCAATCATTTTCTTATCTACTTGGAGATCCAGCTGACAGATCCCCAATCCGAATTCCTCAGCAACCACAGCAACAAGACTGCCCTACTGCCGCCACAGACGCATCTGCTCCCTCTTTGACGAGGGCCAAATGGCAGCCCTCATCCTCCTGGACCTCTCTGCTGCCTTCGACACCATCTCCCACCACACACTAGCCACCAGACTCCACGACGCCAGCATCCGCAGAAATACCCTTGACTGGATATGTTCATTTCTCACAGGCAGAACTCAGCGAGTCAGACTCTCCCTCTACCTCTCAGAACCAACAGAGACTAGATGTGGAGTACCCCAGGGATCATCCCTCAGCCCCACCCTCTTCAACATCTACATGGCCTCTCCCGCAACCATCGTCAGAAACCAAGGGCTCAACATTGTCTCCTACGCCGACGACCCCCACCTCATCCTCTCCCTCATTAAAGAACCCAACATCTTGAGGCACAACTTCCAAGAAGGGATGAAAGCCGTCGCCACCTGGATGAAGAAGAGCTGCCTGAAACTCAACTCTGAGAAAACAGTGGTCCTCATCTTTGGCTCCAGCCGCTCTGCATGGGATGACACCTGGTGGCCCCTGCCCTCGGAAAACCCACCCACCCCGACGGCCCACACAGGAAACCTCGGTATCACACTTGATTCATCGCTCACGATGAACCGCCAGATCAATGCCGTATACTCGGCCTGCTTCAACACCATCCGCATACTCTGAAAATTGTTATGATGCATGCTCTCATCAGTAGCAGACTGGACTACGCCAACGCTCTCTATGCCGGAATCAACAAGAAACTACTTTGCAAACTCCAGAACGTCCAGAATGCCGCAGCCAAACTGAACCTAGACATCCCCTGTCACAACCACATCACCCAACACCTCCATGATCTCCAAGGGCTCCCCATCGAAAGAAGAAAAACCTCAAGCTCCTCACTCCCACATACAAGGCCCTCCACAACATCAGTCCAGCATACTTACACAACCGCTTCTCCTTCCACGCAACCAAGTGACACCTCCGATCAGCTGACCTCTCTCTGGCCACCATCCCACACATCTACAAGACCAGAAAGGCAGGAAAGTCCTTCTCCTACCTCACAGCCAAGGCCTCGAACGACCTTCTCCTCCACCTCCGGCAAGCTCATACACTGCTCCAGTTCAGGAAGGACCTCCAGACCTGGCTCTTCGGATGACCCTAGCACTCAACGGAGATGCCCTCCTCCCCCTAACATCTTGAGACCCTCGTAGGAGAGTAGCTGCGCATTACCAACCCTGATTGATTGATTGACCAATCTCCTTAACCTACCGCTGAACACTGCAAAGGTGCCAAGAATCTGGAAACATACTAATCTAGTATCTAGCGGCTGCCCTTCCGAATCAAAACTTTGGAAAAAATGTTTTCAACAACAAATGTGCCAGTATAGACCAATAATATACTGAGCTTTTCTCAGTCAGGTTCTAGGGCAGCAGAACAGAGCACAGAAACCACTCTTTTGGCAGTCATAGAAGCAATCAGGACTAGCCTTGATGAGGAAACTCCAGCGGCTCTTATACTCTTAGATCTTTCTGCAGCTTTTGATATGGTCTCTCATGAGGTCCTGATTGAGAGGCTATATGACAGCTGACTACATTCACATGCCCTAGCCTGGGTTATGAACTTCCTATAGGCTATATCTCATGCTGTATTTATCCCTCCTTTTAAATCTAGGGCAGTCACTAACACCGTTGGGGTGCTACAAGGGTCCTCTTTGAGACTCTATCTTTTTAACATATATTCTAAACTGTTCCATCTGGCGAATTTGTATAGCGCATAGCTACCCAACGGGTCTCCCAGTGCTGAAGACAACACATATGCCAGATAGCTCAAATGAACTTCAAGGTAAGGGGTAGGTGACTAAACATATGAGTTTCAATCTAACTTCTGGGCACCTCTGTAAAAGTGATGAGCAGGATTTTATTGAAGAGGTTGGAGGAGTAGGCATAGGAGAATTCAGTTCTATCCCCAGCACAGTTTGGTTTTAGAAAGGACCTATGGACAATAGAGCAATGCGTCAACCTGTATCGTTTGATTGGGAAGTAAACCTGGGCTAAATCTGGGCCCCTTTATCTTTGCTTCGTGGATCTAAGTAGAACATTTGATCTAGTGGACGGTACTACCCTATGGTCAAAGTTGCTCTCCCTTGGTGCTCCTAGAGCAGTTGTTAGATTTCTTGTACACCTGTATGGGAATGTATCTACTAAAGTCTGCTACAGACCCCAGTGAGATTGCTCACCCACTTTCAAAGTGGAGAGAAACATTCGACAGGGCTGTGTTTTGGCTTAGTTATTGTTTTCTCTTTTCATTAATGGGGTTGACAATTTTCTGCAGGCCATACAAGCTGATGCCTCTTGCGTTGCCGTGTGTCCTATACCAATGTTAATAAACACTGATGACACTGTAGTCTTATCTAGAACCCCGGTAGGCCTACAGAAAGTGATGAGCGCCTTTGGGGAGTTCATGGTTTTAGAGAACATGGTGATTAATAAATCTAATACTTTCCCAATGATCTGTGGTGCAACAAATGCAGCTCTTTTTTATCAATAATACGCCTATTATTAGAGTAAACTCCTTTTGTTACCTGGGAGTCCTATTTACGAGTAACAGCTGATGGACTCAACATGTTCTTAATTCCAAATTTAAATTGGAGTTCATAGGTTTTCATCAAAGCTGGCTAGCAGGCCGATTAAGGAAATGGTGGAGATGTATAAGGCCAGAGGGGTGGCTACCGCTACCTATGGGGCCAGTGTATGAGATTATGGGCTAGATGTAGGTAATTTAGATTTACCAATTAGAAAATACCGGATTTTACCGATTCGGTATTTTCGAATCGGTAAATGCAATGTAGGTAATTATTCTGTAAAAAATACCGAATCGGTAAGATTTGGTATTTACCTAATCGGTAATTACCGATTCGGTAAATACCGAAAAATTCAAGGGTGGCAGGGTGTCACTTTGACACCCTGTTGCACCCCTGATTAGTGCTGGTGTGCACATGTGGCATACATACATGCCCTAAGGGCATGTATGTCTGTCACATGGCACAGGTGTAAATGCACATTTATGCATTTACATAGGAATTCCTTATTTACCACCAACTTCTAGTTGGTGGTAAATAACGAATCCTAAAATGGGAAAATCACTCATTTGAGTGCTCCCTACATTTCAGATTCGGTAATTTACCGATTCGGTATTTTTAAGAATCGCTAATTTACCGAATTCTTAAATGCCGATTCGGTAAGAATCTGAAATGTAGCCACCTACATATGAAAAGCCTAATTCCGGTCGGTAACGGCCGAAATTCAGTCATTTCGGCCGTTACCGACCGGAATTAGGCTTCCTACATCTGGCCCTATATCTCCAGTAAGCAATTACAACTCGAGGAAAATAGCTTTTTAAAATGCTTACTCTCTTTACTCTGCTTCAAATGTTATTGCCTATCAAAAGCTTGGCATACAATATCTAGAGGATTTGCTTCTGGTTAGACCTCTGCTACTATGGTTTTCTGTCTGGTCCAAAGAGGAGACCAGTTTTATTAAATCGATCATTTTGGATTGCCTAACTTTGGATAATGTATATAACACTCCGTGGTTGGTGTACATAAATTCTTCCTTCAGTACTTTATTTAATCTGTCAGTGAGGGATGACCCCTCAAAGGTTTTGTCACTCACCGAGAAATTTATTAAAGGTACCCTTATTAGACAAAGGGCTTAGGGCCGAATGGGTCCTGGGATGATGAACTCGACAGTTGGCATGTATATGTCTCTTCCTTTGGAGCAGGATTACCAATATTAATTTTCCTGAGTCACTAAAAATCAACACCGATATGTGTTGACAAAGTTGAGGCTTGGTACTGTACACCATCTGGTAACCTTCCCTACAATGGAGTTGTGTCCAACTTCCAACTGAGTCGACGCCTTACCTATGTGATGGTGTAAGGAGAACACATTGCACTTTGAGCTATTTTGTAGTTTTTGCTCAAACTATAGGCACTACTATCTTAAACCTATTTTTGTTGCCCAGAATATCAGAAATTACAAAGTAGCTTTACATTTTTTACTTGTTTTGAATAATCTTTTAGTGTGTTTTAATGTGGCTCTTTTTTATCCTTAAGGCAATTAATTTCAGGAAAAGTATTATGTATCAGATATAACTGGCTTTGGGAATCGGTAAAGTATGTGCCAATATTGGACTACTGAACATATATGTTATCTAGAACTATGCACCTTAGCCCCACTGTGCTATATGGAAATGTTTTTATGTACGTTTATGTCTGTTTTTTACTTGTCGAATAAAGTTTTGAATTGAACTGAACTGAGTTTCTATGTGTTTTCTAAAGCTAGATTCAGACTGGTTCATTCTGAGGTGAGCAGGGATGTTGTTCCAGAGTTTGGGAGCTAGATAGGCAAAGGAGCGACCCCCTTCCCTTGCCTTGTTTATCCTGGGGACATTCTGCAATTTTAGATTCCTGGACCGCAGAGACCTCCTGGGAATGTAAGGGTTGAGCAGTTGCTGTATGAGCTGTTGGCCTCTCCCATGCATAGCACGATGGACAAAGCGATGTGCCTTGAAGTGGGTTTTTTACAGCACCCGCAGCCAGTGCAGGGCTGCTAAAGCCAGTGCAGGCCGTTGGTGCTTTGGGATTTTTAGAAAGGTCCGGGCTACAGCGTTCTGGACAACTTTCCAGTCTTTTTATCACAGACTTGGAACTTCCCTGGTAAAGGGAATTTACTTACTCTAGGCAGCAATTTACCAGTCCTTGCACGACCACTCTCCTGGAGGACAGCGGTAGCCAGCATAGCAGTTTTCTCAAAGTTCCTAAAATTTCAACGCAGCTGCTAGCAAGTTGCCTCGCATGAGTTTACTTGGAGAGGTTATTGTCAATCAACACGCCAAGGCTTTTAACTGCTGGAATGGGTGGGGGATGCTCACCTAGGTAGTCTGTCCATAAATGTTCTGTCCACTGTAAAGGATTGTTTCCAGTGACTAGTACTTCCATCATGGTGCAATTTAGTTTTAGGCTACTTGCAGACATCTAGTCTGTTACCTGTTTTAAACAGGTGAACAGTTGGTTCGAGGTTTCCCTGTTTCCGGAGAAAGAGTTATGATGATCTAGGTATCATCTGCATAGGATGCTAGTGCAAGGGCATGTGCTTGCACAATCTCTGCTAAGAGAAGCACATATAGATTAAACAATGTGGGGCTTAGAGAAGAGCCTTGTGGGACCCCACATTTTAAGGGATGACCAGTAGAAAACAGGGATTGTTCACAAACTTGGAAGCTCCTATTTTCAAGGAACGCTACTAGCCATTTTAGTGAGTCTCCCGAGATTCCGGCTTCCTCCATCCTCTGTATTTGGACTGGATTGGAGACAGTATTGAAGGCCGCACTTATGTCTAACATTATAGCTGCTGAGCCACCTTGATCCAAGAGTGACCTAAGTTCTTCTCTGGCTACTAGTAGGGCAGTTTTGGTACTACTGCCCGGTTTGAAGCCTGTTTGGGTGGGATGGAGAAGGGCTTGGGTCTCCAGATAGAAGGAGCGGTGTTTGTTCACATATTTCTCTAAAGCTTTGCTAACTACCAGGAGCAAGAAGATTCGTCTATAACTTTCGACACGTAATGTGTCTGCGTGGGCTTTTTCAGTAAGGGTTTCACGATTGCGTGTTGCCATGCAGGGGGGACATTTCCACTGTCCAATGAATGATTCAAAATGTCTGTCAAAATGGGCCGGACTGCATTGCCCCCTTTCTACGTGGCACATTGGGCAAAGATTGTTAGGGACTATATCTTTGAGATCTTGTCGTACCCAAAAGTCAGTTTTTGTCACTGTCTGCATGATGTGGCAGTTTGGATAAAACAGAGCTGCCTTTGATGGAGCAAGGATTCGCACGTAAAGCGTCTTGCTTGTACTCATGAACCTCAAATAATAATAATAGATTAATCCAATATGTTTGTCTTACTAATTTTCCCTTTTTATTTGGACATCTGGGGTATCCGAGAGATGCTTGCTTATGTGTTTATTAACATTAACAACGCTTGTCATTAAAAATGGCCGCTGCTTGGCGGGATTTTCTACTGCGCATGCGTTGGTCACACTCACGTGACGTGACGTACTCGCAGTTCTGGTGGGAAATGTTTGCTCATGCGCAATGCAGCTAATATGGCCGCTTTGGTTCTCATATGCTCCCTGCTTGCATAGCTGCTTTCGCAAAGTTGTTTGTTCCGCACTGACCATAACGCTATAGATATTATAAAGTAAGGGGTATAGAGTAGCTATTCATGGTATACAGTGTAATCATTTTTTTTTGTGTTTCTAAATTGTTTTCGCTTACTTTACATGTATCGTACTCTATGGGGCCTGAGGAACACTCGTGATTCCATATTGAACAGCTCTTCTGCGCATGACAGTCTTCTGCCGGTGTTATTTACAACAAGGGGTGGTGATGGACAGAGTCTCTGAATTAAGCAGAGTACTCTCACCCAGTCAAGAGATCAGGGCTTGATCCAACACCGTTTTTTAGCTCATTGCACCATCCCAGTTTCAGAACCTGGCTGTATGCAAATTAGTCTGTCCCTGGCCCAGTGCATCATGGGAACAGGGCAGACCAGACTACAAAAGCCAATTCTTACACTGGGAAGGAAACAAGCTTCTGCCGGTGGCATTGAAAGCCTGCCAACCAGAGGTCCCAGCCAAGATGTGCCTGGGAAGATGCACCTTCGCCTAGCAGAAGAAGCTGAACTGTTCTAAATGTATCATAATTCATAGATGCTCTATTGTAATGTAGAAAGTTAAGTCATGGGAACCCCAAATTCAATAGGCGGTTCCATAATATGTAAATGAAAGCTTGTAGACATGAAATGTGATTGGTGTGTTGACCTATCCTACTTGGGGACCAATCGAAATTGGGGATTCTGACACTTGCAACATTTGGGGGGTGGTACACTGACCCGAAAACAGTATAACTAGCCTAGGTTTAGCTAGAGAAATTGTCCGACTTGTCCGAATAGCTGACCTGTCACTGACCCAACGCACTCAATAGGTGACTGATGCAGAGAGCTGCGGAGCACTCTGTCCGTAATTTCCATAGACTCAAGGGGTTTTGCTGAGAAACCTTAAGTGCTGGCGGAGCACTTTGCTGGGGAGTTCGATAACCCAATCGGGGTTCTGACTGATAGCTGCAGAGAGGGTGGAGCACAGGCATTTCTTCCGAACTGCGGGTGCTGGTTGTACCTTGGTGGTCCTGTCCTGATCCTAATCTGGGTTTCCTGTCCTGTCCTGGGGTGTCCATTCTACACCTGCTGTCCTACTGATGACTGTCCTTCCTTGGGGTTTTTCCTGTCCTTAACTGACCCGTGGCCAGGGTTGGTCTTCACACCGTGCTAGGTAAATATATAGCTGTTAGGGAAACACACTTGCATTCTTTATTCCTATCTTTGCCTGAAATTTTGCTAAATCATAATTGCACATGTTCCTTGTTTTTTACCCTACCCTTTTCATAAATTACTGAAATCGTGAAAGTGCTTTTATTAGCTTGTTCCACTTTTTCCCCCACCTTATAGGTGATCAAACACTGTCTCTGAATAAATAGATGTTCCTTCTCTTTACCCACCCTTTACTGAATTTAAGTCAAAACTCTGAATATTAGTATGTTCCAATCTTACCTTCCCTATAGCTACATTGTGTCTCAAAATTATTATAGTACAGATTAAAGTTCTTTTCCCTTTTACATTTTCATGGGATCTATTCAAGCTGTGAAATTCTAGTATGCTCCTTATTTTTTCCCGTCCTTTAGACATCACACTGAGTCTAAGCTCTGAAATTTCTTATTAGTACGTTCCTTGTTCTTAACTTCCTTTTAGACTCATAAATGGTTGGTCTTCTCTACTTTCTATATGGATATGTGCTCTTTATAATCTTAGTTATTGACAGTCTAATTGCTGTAAATCTTTTACTCTCTGAAATAGAAGAAAACTAGATAAAGACTTTTAAATCTTCCCGAGTCTGTGGTTATTATACGAGTGCAAACATAGTAAATGAAAAGTGTATTGGGTGTCTGCCTTTCTTTTACAGCTAGCTCCCTGATCCATTGTGATCATAGGTACCCGTAACTGTGGATTGGTAAGTCGGGTACTCGGGAAATAAAATAGGAAGGAGCAGGGTTACTGGTAGTAGAGTGTAAGGTTACCCGATTAATAAATATGGTGAATTGAAATATATGGACTCATGAGCGCTGCCACACGCTGAAGGTTCAGAGCAACTTTGAGACGCAGGAGTGCTTTGACTGCTACACCAGCAAAATTTATGGGGTGTTCACCCTGTGGCTTTTCTTGTTCTTCCTCACAAGCGCCCTTTGTATGGGGTGAGTGTTTGAAACATATTCTCATTTGAACTGTTCGTGTACCTTGATTTGACGACAAACCGGCCAGCAATTTAATTGCTTTGTGGCGGGTTGTTCAATTTTAAGAAGTTCCGGTTGAAGATTGAAGATTCGTAGTAGGGAAATGTAGAACCTGCTTTTTGACTCCGGACCTGTGTGTGCTTTCCGCTCCCCCTCCGCCGCTGCAGTCCACGAGCAGCCGCCGAGTGAGGGAGAGCGAGAGGGCGCGGAACTACACCTCCCAGCTGCCCTTGCACCGGGACCGGAAGGGTGCCTGTGAACCAGCGCGCCAGGCGGCGCTTAAAATCAAGCCTCCACATCGGTGGAGCGAGGGACGCATTCTGCCCACATCCTTCTATTGACTCACCGAATTGCTTTATTGCCCCGCAGAACCTGCTTTTTTACTCCGGACCTGTGTGTGCTTTCCGCTCCCCCTCCGCCGCTGCAGTCCACCAGCAGCTGCCGAGTGAGGGAGAGCGAGAGGGCACGGAACTACACCTCCCAGCTGCCCTTGCACCGGGACCGGAAGGGTGCCTGTGAACCAGCGCGCCAGGCGGCGCTTAAAATCAAGCCTCCACATCGGTGGAGCGAGGGACGCATTCTGCCCACATCCTTCTATTGACTCACCGAATTGCTTTATTGCCCCGCAGAACCTGCTTTTTGACTCCGGACCTGTGTGTGCTTTCCGCTCCCCCTCCGCCGCTGCAGTCCACCAGCAGCCGCCGAGTGAGGGAGAGCGAGAGGGCGCGGAACTACACCTCCCAGCTGCCCTTGCACCGGGACCGGAAGGGAGCCTGTGAACCAGCGCGCCAGGCGGCGCTTAAAATCAAGCCTCCACATCGGTGGAGCGAGGGACGCATTCTGCCCACATCCTTCTATTGACTCACCGAATTGCTTTATTGCCCCGCGGAACCTGCTTTTTGACTCCGGACCTGTGTGTGCTTTCCGCTCCCCCTCCGCCGCTGCAGTCCACCAGCAGCCGCCGAGTGAGGGAGAGCGAGAGGGCGCGGAACTACACTTCCCAGCTGCCCTTGCACCGGGACCGGAAGGGTGCCTGTGAACCAGCGCGCCAGGCGGCGCTTAAAATCAAGCCTCCACACCCGCGACGCGGGAGCGCACGGGGGCGCCGGGCGAAGCCCGGGCAAAGGGCGGGCCCTCTAGGGCCCTCTGAGGCCAGAAGAGGCTGGGCTGGGCCACCCCTCTTACGATACAAATACAATTGAGCAGGTAAACTTCCATTGCTGTACTGCTTTCCTTCAATCCTAAGCGAGTGGGCTCCTGCAAGAACTAAATATATATATACTATTTTCCTAGTGCCTTGTATACCACCCTGACTCGAGGTACCATGAGGAGGGGTCCAAAAACTGCTAGGATGCCTACCCTTCGATCGAACAACAAACACAAGGAGGCTACCCCTCAAACTGTCCCACTCTTACAGCAATTGACATCATGCTGCAACAGACTATAGGGGCTGTATCTACTGCTATAGCCAACACAGAAAGGAGGATGTCCTTACCCTCCATAACACTTGTGCACGACTCGCAGGATGTAGTAGATGATGCTTTGGCAATAACACTAGACGACAATGATGAGACAGATCTTAGTCTTGGGGTTACTGCCTCCTTTGCCGAGCTCCCGTGTGCTCAGCCCCACACTGAGGTAACAGGGAATTTAGAAAACATCCAGTCAGATTTAAGTCCTGTACGGGTTTGCAGAATGGAGAACTTAAGTAACACAGGGGTATATTATCAAGGGGTTTATCTCCGCTTTTTTGGCTTTAAAAGCCAAGAAAGCGGAGATAAAATTATCTCCCTAATACCAAGCTGTCGCTAACACCAGTTAGTGACAGCTAATAGGAGATAGCGACCATCTTGGGCCCCGCTTTGCATGTCAGTGATATTTATCACTAATGACATGCAAAGTGGGCGTGCCAAGATGTTAGCGACTGGAAACAGTCGCTAACATCGCTATCTCCTATTACCAACTTTTGGAGATATTCGCGCTAAGCGCGAATATCTCCAAAAGCTAACACCTGCCCTGAGCAGTTCTTCACCATGTTATCCAATGGGAGGTGGATAACATGGCTAAGAGCATTTGCTCGATAATGCATGAATATCGCTGACTTTTCAGCGATATTCATGCATTGCGGCCGTTTTTTATCGCATTTGCGATAAACCTTGCTAATAGCAAGGTTTATCTGCGATAAAAATCGCCGATGTGCGGCGATAATTTTTGTCTCTAAACAAGTTAGAGACAAAAATTATCGCTAGTTGTTGGTAATATACCCCAAGGTCTCTGAAAAAAGTGCACACAAGAAGAAGAAAAAGGCCAAACATAATACGCGAAATCACAACTTAGTGGCCCCAATTACTAATTCCTCACCAGGCATACCTTGCTGGGTAGCAAACATGGTGGCTGACCTCAAAGCAGACCTTGAGGATACGATTAGTGCCCATATTAAGCCACTCATGTCAAAAATTGACAGACTGACATCCTTAATAAACACCAAAGGGTTGGGTTCCAATAAGCAAGTGGGTAAAGACAATCCAGCACACTCCAACTTGCCCCCAACTGGTAAAGCTACGCAACATCCGGCCCAAACTGGGAAGAAAGTTGCTGCAGCCTTGAATGATAATACTGATAGCTCCACTCTGCAGGCTATCCACAATCTAGGAAATGGAAACCTCCCAATCTCTGCAGATAAAGATGGCCAAAGTACAAAAAAAAGCACAAGCATTGCTACTCCCCTATTAAAAAACCAAGAGGCTAAGGTAAGACCGGCACGTTTTAAGACAATCAACCTGCCGCCTGAAGCCTCGCCCTTCGTGGTCGTACTAACAGGAGTGCCACCTATGAAGGAGGGAAGAAGGGAAACCCAAACTGAGCTAAGAAACAAATGTGCTCAATGGCTACAGCTAAATAGACCCCTACCTCCTAACATATCCGGGGAAATTATTGCGGTCAGAAGAGGGGAATGGATAGGCAGAAACATAAAAACAATAGCAGGGGATATCATTACCATCAATTTTAGAGATACAGCGGCAGTAAATTACATATGCAACGCACCCCCCAGTGGAATTAACACACAAATCCACCCTGTCCATCTCTCGTACTTCTATCCGTCCATACCCCAGAGACAAACTCCGAGAAATAGAATACCCATAAGCAGGGCTCACCAACAAGTACCCCAATGGAGCTTCCAGCATTGGCAACTACCCTGGCAGGCTACCCTTGAGTCTGATCCTTTTACATCTCAGTTTGCTCACTGGAATAGGTTCTGTGCCTTGGATGAGGTGGATTGACTCATATCTGAGGAAACTACCATCTCACCGCTCGCTGGACGCGAGACAGGGGGAGGAGGGGCGCATGTTGAAGGAAACTTCAATCTTGCGCCCCTATCCTGCCCCTGTAGTAGAGTCCAGGAAAATGCAGCCACCACCTTTAATTGCTCCCACGCCGCTAGCACACTGCCTGAGCCCCCAAAATAACAATAGCTATAACGGTGACGATCCCAAGGGCTCATTGAAGATTCTTAGCTGGAATCTAGCAGGGATTCATAGGAAACTGGCTTCACCAGAGTGGAATGACCTAGTGGAGGCACACAAAATCTGCCTGTTCCAGGAGACCTGGAGCCTAGAACCACTCCATCGAGTTGGTTACGTAACATACTTTGTGCCTGCAGTAAAAGCCAAAAACGGCAAGTGTCGCCCCTCGGGGGGCCTGCTTATTTGGGTAAGCATTTCCCTCAACTGCCGTATATTACCTAAGCAGGTTAATAGCCTTGACATCCTAGGTATTTCCTTGAGAGGTCCTTGTAGGGGGATAATCCTTGCTTTATATAATGTTTATATTAGAGGTACCAATCATGGGTCTTTGTCCCCGATAGTAACCACTCTTGAAGCAGAACTCAGAGATAATGTTGAGGGTGCTCAAATTTTGGTTGCGGGGGATTTTAATTGTACTTATGAGCCACTCCCCATGGACGACAATATGGACCTAGATGAGGATGATGTAAGATGGGGCATTCCAGCTTTAACCATTCCCCCGATTAAAAGATTGACCCATAGTGCAATTCAGTTAAATGCTCTGACATTGGAGTTTGGCTTAAGAGCCACAAATGGCCGCACAATTTCAGATCATTTAGGAGCTGTTACTTTTAACAGAGTCAATCATACTTCAAGGATTGATTATATTCTGTTGAACCTCAAATTATGGGGATTAGTGCAGGATATGGTAGTGTTACTCACAGTAGAAAGCGATCACAATTCGCTCTCTCTATCACTAATAGACCCCTGGTCCAATAATCCACCGGCGGTACCCCTTAAACAAACTCATAAAATCTCTCTCTCCTCCTGCGGAAGACGCCTGAAGTGGAATAAAATCTCTACTGACGAAACCAAACTTGCTACTATTAATGAATTACTCATGACCTCACAAACAGAACTGGATACTAGCAATCCGGCTTCGTTAATTGAAACAGCAATACCCATTTTTGAGGCAACACTCAGGGCCATAGGGGATGTATTCCTGAAAAAGGGCAGTACAGAGAGGAATGTGGTACCTCGGAATCTTAGGGGCAAGCACGATTGGTACACATCCACATGCAGAAAGGCAAAGTCGCTCCTAATCAAGGCTATTAGAGGTAAATCCCAAACATTGATACAGATAGCCAGGAAAGAGCACAAGCGAACACTGGCATGTGCAAAAAAAGAGTGGGAAGAAGAGTACTTGCGCACTCTAAAAGAGGCGAGCCTAAAAAAAGATCCAAAGTGCTTTTGGGACACAATTAGAGCCAGGAACAGACCGGATAGCGATCTTATTACCTGCAGCATTTCCAGCCAAGCCTGGGTTGATCACTTTTCAAAACTCTATACTCGCCAACCAGGCTTCAACACCACAGATGAACCAAACAACATTCAAGGCTGGAAGTCGGCCTCAACTACAATCCAAATGAATTGGGCGACTCATTTAGTAGAGTCTGACTTCACTATAAAAGAAGTGGAGTATGCTATAAGTACCATCATGCCCCAAAAGGCGGCATGCCCGGATGGTATTCCTGGAGACCTGCTGCGGTCAGACATTCCGAAATGGGGGAAATTCATCCATCACCTGCTAAGCGCCATCTGCAGGGGTGCTTCGATTCCCACATCCTGGAAAGGGGCGGAGGTCGTCCCTATCTTTAAAAAAGGTGCTAGGGATGACCCGTCCAACTACAGACCCATAAGCCTCCTGGACATCAGCCAAAAAGTAGTTGGCAAGGTCCTACTGGTTAGAACATTGGAGTGGATTAACGACAACAATATCCTCTCTGATTACCAGGCAGGATTTAGAGCAGGCACTGGCACAAACGAGCAAGCCTTTAGATTGATGCTGGTGTACTGGAAGGTGGTGGTCATAGGCAAAGGCAGTCTTTATCTCGCTTTTATCGATTTAAAGACTGCCTTTGACCTAGTACCCAGGGAAACCCTATGGAAAGTTCTTGCTGAAATGGGGATGCCGCACTACATTCTCTCGCTACTTATAAGGCTCCACGAAAATAGCTTCGCCCAGATTAGATGGGGCACAGAAGGCCAAAAAACTAGTAGTATCCCGGTCGAGAGAGGGGTCCGCCAGGGATGTGTCCTAGCTCCCACTCTTTTCTCTTTATATATCAACGGAGTGGTTGAGCACCTTCGGAAAGATCCTTCAGATGAACCATCCCTGGCGGGGGAGCGTATTCCCACCCTTCTCTTTGCCGATGATACGCGTTTGATATCCAAAACCCCCATGGGCCTACAAAAACTTCTCAATAACTTTCAGTCTTTTTGCACAGAACGGGGCCTAGTAATCAATACTGACAAAACGAAATACCTAGTTATGAATTCCCCCAAAAAATCTGTATGTCCCCCGAAATTGAATGCTATACCGTTGGGGAGGGTAGAAGTATTTGATTATCTAGGCATCCGCTTGTCGCATAATATGCAGTGGGCCCCTCACCAAGACAAAATGCTGTTAGCCCACAAGAGGGTAACAGGAGCTCTTTTGAAAGAACAACGCTCCTGTGCTTCCAGACCTATAGCCCCTGTCATTGAAATTTACACAGCAAAGGGGGTTAGCTCGGCTCTTTATGGGGCAGAACTATGGGGCTCATGTATTACCAACGAACTGCCAAAATCTGAGAGGAAGTTCTGGAGGGCCATCATGTCACTTCCCCAAGGCACTCCCATGGTTCCACTAACGCTTGATTTAGGATGTCGTCCCATTGAAGAGCTAGCTAGGTTCCGGCCTCTTCTGCTTTGGGCCCGCCTGTGGCGAGTTCCGGAGCTTGCCAAATATGCGCAGGGGCTTTTAGAAATAATGGCGTCACCAGGATGGCATAGAATCAAATGGTTAAGAGATATAAAATCTCTCTTGTTCAACTTGGGTCTAAGCGAAGCCTGGGCAAATAGATCTTCTCCCCCAAAGGCAACGCTCAAGAAGCTCTATTGGAACTGGATTCTATCCCAACGGAGCATAAATTGTTCTTTGGGCAGACTCACGGAGGACTTTTTGAAGTTCAAGGACCTACCACTTCGGGAACTCTATTTGGATACCCTCGAGAAACCATTTGATAGGGCCCTTTATTTCAAATTTAGAACAGGAACTCTTCCATTGCATGCTTTTACATCCCGGTGGAAATCGCCAGCCCAAACCACAGAGTACTGCCTAGCGTGCACATCTAGACCAGAGACAGTGGCGCATTTTCTCTTTGAATGCCGGGAGTATGCCCTACCAAGAAAAAATGGCTCAAGCACCTGTGCCGCCTGCTGGGGACCAGGCGCCATGAGGAGGCACTACGCATATTAATGACAGACTGTCGCACCTTGTACGTTTGTACTCTTTCCAAATTTGTATCATGGTCATGGTCCATCAGAAGCAAAAGGCCAAATGTAATTGTTTAATCTTTTTTTTAACTTTATTTATGAAATGCTTCTCTTAAATGAAATTGAAACTTTTTAATATTGTCTTGAATTAAATTGCTGTATTTTCTTTCCCCTATTTTAATCAAATGAATTCATGTATTTTTATTATGAAGCTTTTATGATAACTTTTATCGAAATAAAGCCCTTTTGACTTGACTTGACTTGATATATGGGCCCAATTACGTGTATGGTAATATTGTTGGTCGGGTGACCTGCGCGCTCTATCACCTTCAGCTTGATAGATGAAATACAGAAATTGTACTAGTTGGCAAGGCCATCCAGACCTGGTCTGATGATTGGTGGCCCAAAGTACCTGGCAGTCCTCCTTGTCCTAAAAAGGTTGCAAAAAATCTTGTCATCCTTTTGTACAATAAGTTTAGTCTAGCTGATCAAGTTGCATCAGTCAGTAGTACCTACTTTAGAATCCTTTATATGCTTAGGAAGATTTTCTCTAGGATTCCTCTGCACTGTGGCAAGACTATTACAGCAGTTCTCATAACTTGTTGCTTCAATTATGGTAATGCTCTTTCGGTTGCAATTAATGAGTCTCTCCTGTTGCTCTTGCTAGTGGCTCAGAATATGGCTGCCAGACCAGTTAGTCATCTGCCCTCCAAGACTTTGTGAGGATGGTCGGTATATTCAAGCTCCTCTACCATACCTATGGAGCCATGTATGGCGGAAGTCGAGTATACTTAACGCACAAAGATCAGTTTCTACCAGCCAGCTAGGGTACTTAGAGCCTCTTAAATAGTATTGCCCCCCCTGTATACATACCATTCGATGCAGCAAACACTTTTTCCTTTCTTACACTTCATAACCGGAACAAGCCTATTGGCACATGCTCCTGTCACAATTATCCCAGTTTTTAAAAGTTGCTTAAAGCATTACCTATTTTAGGTAGTGGCCTGCCTCTTCGGCCACCTGTGTTAGACAACTTGTGTATTTTGCCTGCAGTGCTGGTACTCCTCATGGAGTGAGCTGTTCATGCCCTTTAAGTGCCTATACCATAACTTTGATTGTAACTGAAATGATAAGAATAATGTATCATGAACATTTTAATATTTAGCTCTAACAATGACTTGTAAGCTGGGCATTGCATATGCAACCCCTTTGTTTATGTTTTATGTTGCTGTTGTGTATCAATCGCCTATCCATGCCTCAATAAAGAAAAGCTAATGACCACCCTTCCTGTAAAATGGCCGAGTAAATGATGTCACAATGAAGCTCAAAGCCCAAGCTGACATTTTCAAACAAAGGAGCATTCTAGAATATAGTAAGGGTTGGTGATTGCTAGCCATGGAGAACTGGGTAGATATGGTTGCTTTTTAACTCTACACTGGATGGCTCCTTCAAATAACAAATAACTAGGGGGCAGATTTACAAGCTCCTTGCACCTCGTTTACGCCGCCGTTGTGTCACTTTTGTGCAAGCGGCGGCGGCGCAAAGCCAGCGCCATGCTGTGGGGTATTTACAACGTGACGCATCTGGGAGATGCGTCAAGTTGTAAAGCCCTGCGCCATATGTAGGCATTCCGGCGCAGGGGGTGGTGTTCCGGTGCAAGAATGCCTCCTAAAAGTGGCTGAGTGAAATTTACAAGATTTCACTCAGTCACTCTTAAGGCCATGTTGCTTCAAAACCCTGCGCCTGCTTGAAGCAGGCGTAAGGATTGACGCAGCATGTTAGGGATAGGGCACCCCGAGCCTTGCTGGAGCTGGGTCGGCTTGCAACGCAACTCCAGCAATGCGCCGCCTTTCCGACGGGGGATGCAACACGCATCTGCCCATCCGTGCACCACAGTGCGCCGCATTGTAAATGCAGCGCATCAGTGGTGGCACACGGGTGGAAAGATGCATCACAACTCTTCAGGCGCATCCCTGCTGATTAGCAGAGATGCGCCAAAAGTAGTAAATCTGCCCCTAGGTACTTTCCCTGCACAATCAGATAATCAGACATTTAAAGAAGGGGTGTAGTCATGATTCTTTTATTCACTGGTCAATTGCCAGATATGACTGTAAATGTGACTGGGTTCCTAGAAGCTATCTGGTCTCTACTAGTTTGGATGAGTCAGTAGAGAGGAAGTGGACTCGTGAAGTGCTTCTAAGCTTAAGACCAAGGGGTATTTTCCTTCTTTAACTCACAGTTTGTACATGTCCTGCCCTAACAAGGGAGGCCTTAAAGAAAAGATTGCGTAGTGTAAACCTTGGTCTCCACTAATCCCAGGGGCTTATAAACAAACTACATTTTGTAGTACATTTAGTAGCAATACTACAATAGTACTACTCACATACTAAAAAATTCTATTCACTAGCCTAAAACTACGCTTCTCCTATCTTTTCTATTCAGAGATCTCTGCGCATGTACGCCACCGTTTTAGTAGTAAATGTGGAAGAAAAACTGGGAAGTGGCTGGAAGATGTTATATACTTATGACTAAATGGGAGGGATTTAGGCAGGAGTAAGAAGGGATTAAGGGAGAACTAGAGAGTAAGCCCATTCCTATGCACAAACTGTACTTTTAAAGTCGTATATAGCCAAAAAGGATCCAAAATAATTGCAAATGTAATCCAGCTTAGAGTCAGGGTCTTAAAATAAAACCCAAAAGGGAATAATGTTAAAAAATAATACTTTGCAGAAATATGTACATTTAATAGAATTCTAAAAAGGTATATATCAATAAAAAATAAATAATACTTTGCTAAAAAATATTTGTATAACTTTCGTAATATAAAAATAATTGTAACTTGATTTTTTAGCAAATAATTAAATGAATTTAAACTATTATACAGATAACCTTTAGTAAGCTTTAATTCAAAACAAATAAATATGAATATTTGACTTTAAGTGGAATTTTTAAAATTAATTTGTTTTAAATATTTTTAATTAAATGTAATGTATATACATTAATTAAATATTGAATTCAAAATGAAGTTAATGCCATTTCTTTTAGTTTTATCTAAATTTAACATATATGTATACAATTAATGTCCATGAATGATTACATTAAATTATTCTTACTATTTTTTTTATTTTTTTTACTTTTTCCCTATACTTTACCATTGAGAGATCACCACATCGACCATGGAGGTCTCCATCAACATGTGAAAAGTTACTAATTGTAGCTTTACTATTTTTTTAATTAGGCTCCATCCTGAATTCAGCAGGTGAAGACATGTAAATGTATGCTTCTAAATGGTATAAAGCTGCTGGAAGCAGTAAATGTGCTACTTAAGAGTAAGAGTATTTATTTATTTATTTGAAAAGTTTTATATAGCGCTGGCTAGACCCGGAGGTATCAGAGCGCTTTACATGAGATAGGACATTGTTTCAGTACATTGTTACATAGTTACATAAGTTACAGTCCCAATTGCAGTTAGTTACCAGTACATGCTTAGGCGAAAAAGTAATTTTAACATGTAGATTTACCCATTTGAAAAGCTGAGAATAGCCTCCAAAGGCTATAATTTTCTGACAACAGCAACAGCATTTTAATCTTTTTTATTCTTGTGTACAAACTTTTTCTTTAACTATTATATTTAGAATTTAAAATAAATATATTTTTAGCTATTATATTATCATTATATTTTCTCTTGTTCAATTTCAGTTTTAAATTGTAATGCTTTTTTGTCGTTAGCACAATAGTAAAATTGAATGGTATTGAATTGACACATAGTAGTGGAATGGTGTGAAAAATACAGATGGACTGGTGCTAAGTCACTGTAATTAAGCGCTCGTTAAAACCGATTCTGGTAATATTCGTCACTCTTTTAATTGTCTCTCTCTTTGTGACGATCGACCAATTGTTCGGCTTTCCTTCAGTATTACTCAGCACCTGTTTTGTTTATATTCTTCGGATTCCATAAAACGATTTTACACTAACATGCCGGAAACGTTTTTCTGCTGACTCAAAGTATTACTCCAATGTGTGGACAAAAGGTTAGACATAACTCCCAGGTGTGCCTCCCGAATATCGAACTCTCTACACGTACTGCTAATCATAATAGTAACCTTGTCTATAAAGAAGCCAGAAATAAATCAAATGCACCAGCATGATTCATGAGTGCAGAGCTCAAGTGCACGCACCCGCGCGCTTCACACCTGTTATATCACTAGGAGTGCAATTCCCTTTGAGTGGTTACATCTTTATTTTAACAGGGTGATGTAGCTGTAAGGTTAAGCTCCAAGAATCCATGCATTTCATAAGTTACCAAATATAGCTCATAAGGTACCGCATTACTGGGCAGATGTACAAGGCAATTTTGCCTGTTTAAACCCTGCAATTCGCAAAATCACAGTGTTTGTGACTCCCCAATGTCTATTTTGTGTGTAGAAAACCCATTTTACAAGTCTAAAAAGTTTTTCATATTCGTAAAATGTTTTTTCTACCCATACCGTGTAACAATTATTGAGGTCGAAAAAGGCATTCCTTTAAAAAATTTAATTCAGTATGGAATGAATCAGTGGTCAAAAACCGCAATTAGGTTTGCAAACCATTATAAAGTTACCGGCACCTCAAAGGAGGTGGTAACCGAATTGTGTTGTCAGCCCTTAGGGGAAGTAGGCAGCAGTCCAGGGGAACTGCCTGCTCACCCTGATATTTTGCCTAGCAGAAAACATTTTTTTTTTAAAACAAAACACCGTACCTGTTTCTTTAAGGAACAATAACTGCTTCAAAAAACGTTTTCTGTTTGGGAATGCCAGAACATGTATGGTGGTCTGCTGTCCTTCTCGGGCCACCGTCATTGTATTTGTGACCAATTACACTAGGTCTCAAAAACTCGGGGGCATATTACCAAGGGCATTATCGCCGCATTAGCGGGACTTTTTCCCGCTAATGCGGCGATAATTTTATCGCCCTATTACCAAGCTGTCGCTAACACCAGTTAGCGACAGCTTGTAGGCGATAGCGGGCATTTAGGGGCCCACTTTGCATGTCAGCGATAATTATCGCTAATGACATGCAAAGTGGGCGTGCCAAGATGTTAGCGACTGAAAACAGTCGCTAACATCTCTAACTCCTATTAACAACTTTTGGAAATATTCGCGCTAAGCGCGAATATCTCCAAAAGCTAACGCCTGCTAAAAGCAGTTCTTAGCCATGTTATCCAATGGAAGGTGGATAACACGGCTAAGAGCATTGTCACGATAATGCATGAATATCGCTGATTTTTCAGCGATATTCTTGCATTTCGCAGGATTTTTACCGCTTTTGAGATAAACCTTGATAATATCAAGGTATCTCAGCGGTAAAAATCCTCGGTGTTCGGCGATATTTTTTTTTCCCGCTAACCAAGCAATAGCGATAATTATCGCTATTGCTTGGTAATATGCCCCTCGGTGCCCAATTTGCAATCACTTTTTGCGATCTATATGATGAACCATCTGGCCCTTAGACGTGACCATGTTAAAGTAAATAGAAAAAATGTAATAAAAAACAAATATCTGGGATAGCTCCAAGACACTTAGTGTGTTTTCTCTTGTCTTCTGCAGCTAATTGTGATCACGTGCATCGGGTTAGGGTGGGATAAGGGGTGGGTAGTTGGTACTGTTGGGATTGTGGGGGGGATACGGGGGCGGGTAGGGGTTAATCGAAAGTTTGAGCCATACGTATTTTCTACTGTACTTTGCATATTGTCGTGTTCCCCTGCTCTTGGGGTGCTGTACACTTGATCTGCTTGAACTTTTAATAAATACGGTTTTGAAAAAAAAAAAAAAATATCTGAAAATATTCGCAAAGTTGAAAATATATTTTATCGAATTGCTAAAACAGCACTTTTAAAATATACCTGTGACTGTACTAGTACTGCAATGCTCCTCCTTCCACCAGTACTGAGGAGGGAGAAGCTCTGCAGTACTGGTACTGTACTTCTGCATCCTTGTCCTCACCAGTCTCACTGCTGCCTGCATCTTGTAGGTCGCAGCCTTTCCTTACAGCTTCTCTTCACAGTGTCTCAGTCACCGAGGGGCAGATTTAAAAGCCCTTTGCACTGCCAGTACATCACTTTTTGTGACACTGGCAGCGCATTTTCCTGCCCCATATTTACAAGGACAGGAAAAGCTACCCTGCCTGGCTTTTCATGTCCTTGTATATTCAGCCCCTTTACACGCAGCACTTTGCATGAAAGGGGTGTTCCATGGGTGTTGCTGTGGGTGTTCTAACGCAACACCCATGGAACGAGACACATTTCCAGATTTACGAGGAATTGTAAACCTGGAAATGTGTCAGTATACTACGCCGGCGTAGAGAGGCACAAGGAGGAGAAATGTTTTCATTTCTCCTCGGTTTTTCTCCTCTTTCAATGCTTGCTGCATTATACAGCACGCATTGAAAGAGGAAAATGACTGCAGTGATTGATTTTGTGCAGGAAGGTGTTCCTTCCTGAACAAAAACAATCTCCCCATGGCGGAGTCATCCTTGGTTTAACCAAAGAGGGGGGTCACTGTTCCATCGGTGGGGGTGCTAAAGAGTCACGCTCACAACAAAAAGAGAGTTAGTAGGAAAAAATAGGGAGTTTAAGAAAGGTAGAACTAGGTCCGGGACCCTCTTTGTGTGGGGGGAAAGACACTTCTTGTCTCTTGCTGCCCTCACACACCCCGAAGGATGTCATGCTTCATCATCGGACAGTTGCTCCACGTCGGGCCGGCGCTGCAATGCCCTACGGGTCCCCCGAGGGGTCGCTTTTGCGGAGATCTTATTAAGAGAAAAGCCATAAGATGAATGCTGGTATGTGGAGAGGGTCCTATGTTCACAATGAAGATGTATGTGAGTAGTGGGATAAAAATGGCTAAGGGATACTGGAAAAGGAATTTAATAATATTGTAGGTACCCTTGTCTTGCTAAAAAGCCAGAGGTTGTGAGTTACGTCTATGGGTAGTGATGTACCCTGGGTAACTAAAATGCTCAGGTCGACATGTTTCGCACTCAGACGGTCATAATGATCCTATGTGCTTCATCAGGACCAATGAAATCAAGTGAAAAGTGCAGTGAGGAGGTGCAAGTGCTAGGGGTATACTAGCCCCCAGTTTCACTGGAGCGAGCGTGAGCTGTGTAGACTACAGCTCTGCTACAACTAATTAGTTGATCTACTCCAAAAGGAGACCTAAGGTAGCATGTAGAATTACTTCATGGGCTGCGGCATAGGTATCCCCGTAGCTTCACAGGGGTTTACTAATCGCCAGTTGATTCTCAGCACTTACCCCACCATACGCCTGCCCCAAGATTCGGAGCAGATCAACTAATTAGTTGTAGCAGAGCTGTAGTCTACGCAGCTCACGCTCGCTCCATTGAAACTGGGGGCTAGTATACCCCTAGCATTTGCACTTCCTCACTACACTTTTTATTTGATTTCATTAGTCCAGATGAAGTGCATAGGATCATTATGACCGTCTGAGCGCGAAACATGTCGACCTGACCATTTTAGTTACTCAGGGTACATCACTACCCATAGACGTAACTCACAACCTCTGGTTTTTTAGCATGACAAGGGTACCTACACTATTAATACATTCCTTTTCTGGTATCCCTTAGCCATTTTATCCCACTACTCACATACACCTTCATTGTGCACATAGGACCCTCTCCACATACCCGCATTCATCTTACGGCTGTACTCTTAAAAAGATCTCTGCAAAAGCGACCCTTTGGGGGACCGGTGGGGCATTGCAGCACCGGCCTGACGAGGAGCAACCGCTGGATGATGAAGCATGACGTTCAGGGTGTGAGGGCAACAAGAGACAAGAAGTGTCTTCCCCCAACACAAAGAGGGTCCCGGAACTAGTTCTACCTTTCTTAAACTCCCTATTGTTTCCTACTAACTCTCTTTTCCTTGTGAGCGTGACGCTTTAGCAGCCACGCCGACGGAACAGTAACCCCCCTCTTTGGTTAAAGCATTTAAAATTGGAGCACGGGCACTGGACCATAAGTAGCTCCTGGTCCCCGTTCTCCATTTTTGATGCAGTCATCCTTGCACCATGGTGCAAGGGTGCCTGTGCCGGCGCATGGCAGCTGTTTGTGCGCCAGCGCAGGGGAGAGCACAGGAATGCAACATATCATTGTAAATATGTAGCATTCCTGTGCTCTGAAAGTGCTGCAGCATGGCACAGCCAAAGGGATTGCAGTGCCGTGCTGTGGCACTTTCTTGTAGATCTGCCCCTGAGAGTTGAACTCACCTGCCTACTGCAGTTATCCAGCCATTTTGGAGTCTCCAATGGGATCTCCTTCTTTCCCTTGCCAAGGTATCAAAGTGCAAGGGGTTTACAGTGACAACACATCGGTGAATTGCTTTGACTCTTTGGGGCTCATTACGCTGGCGGACGGACTTCAGTTCGTCCGACATCGTCCCATAGATTATATTAATATTACGATGCAACCGCCACCACGGTTCACCCCCATCGTAATCAGGCCCTTTGTGTTTCCCGCCGCAGCACCTGCTACTTCACTTGCACAAACTTCACCCTACTCCATCAGATTCTGTCAGTCCTTGTTGGCTTACAGCATTGCTGCAGGATCCCTGGCTTCTCCTGCTTGTAGGGTGACTGGACCCACACTAGTTGGTGGGTTTTGTGTAACTGCTATCTTACAGTTTGCCACCCGCTTTTCTTGTCCACACTGCTGCAGTGGGCAGAGGTTTGACCTTGCCTCATTGCACTCATGTAGCTGAGCTGTGACACAGATGAGCATCAGGGGGGTGTCTAGTCACATTGAAGACATGCCGGCCTCGCTCTTAGGCTTCAATGACCCTACTCTTCTGGCATTAGATTGGCAAAATATCCCCATATGTAAGAACGACTTTCCATTTATTTAATTTTTTTGCAGATTTATATAGCGCGAACTCGACCCGAAGGCATTGGAGCGCTTCATATGAGCACCAGGTACGTTACACAAGGACATATTCATTATTTGGTAGGCACAGGAGAGTAAGTGATTTGCCCAGAATCACAGGATGCTGAGCCAACGCCGAGGTTCAAACCCGATCTCCAGCTCCAAAGTCGAAAGCTTCTCCCCGTTGAGTAGTGACCTGCAAATAGTCCTTCTCGGTAGTCCTGGTATATTAAATTGCTTCTGGTGGATTTTGTAGGGACCCAGAGGGAAGGACAACAGTTAAAATGGAGCAGGATTAAGGTAGGGGCGTCTCAGATAACACTGTCTCTATGGGAGGGGGTGGTGAAAGGGAGCAGACTTAAGGGGGATGTGAGTCAAGCTCTATTTGCATATGTGTGAGGTTAATTGTTCAACCCTGAGTAATTACTAGTGGCTGAGATTATTCAAGCATTCCACCCATCACTTTTTGTATACTTTGGTGTGCTCACGATTCGGTGACAAAAATCGGGTGCAAATTGCGCATCCACATATTTTCGATTGCATGGGGTTCACAAATTAGCCAACGCCTAGTGCAGCTTATTGCCTGATTTGACACTTTGGAATAGTAGTGCACATCCTTCCTATTTCCATCTTTGCGCTATTTGCTCCCGCAACTTGTGAAAACCATGGTAGGTGGAATACTCCAGTTGTGCCCAGATTGTGATAAAGTTTTTGGAGTAAACACGAGTTTGCCAATAAAACAAGATTACTTGGCGTTATGGCGGAAGGTTACATTTTCTGCTAAATAGACAATGATGTAGCTCCCCTGAAATACGCGTAAGGGGGGTTTGCTGGCGATGATTTCTGCGTTTGCAAACTTGTGTAAGAGGGGGGGCGACGCTCTCAAAACTCGCCCTCCCCTTTGCTAAGCCACTGTAAGTAAGCGCCCTCGTTAGAATCAATTCTGGTAATATCCGTCACTCTTTTAATTGTTTCTCTCTTTTGACGATCGACTAATTGTTCGGCTTTCCTTCAGTATTACTCAGCACCCGTTTATATTCTTCAGATTCCATAAAACGATTTTACACTAACATGCCGGAAACATTTTTCTGCTGACTCAAAGTATTACTCCAATGTGTGGACAAAGGGTTAGACATAACTCCCAGATGTGTCTCCCCAATATTGAACTCTCTCCACGTGCTGCTAATCATAATAGTAACCTTGTCTATAAAGAAGCCAGAAATAAATCAAATGCACCAGCATGATTCATGAGTGCAGAGCGCAAGTGCACGCACCCGCGCGCTTCACACCTGTTACATCACTAGGAGTGCAATTCCCTTTGAGTGGTTACATCTTTATTTTAACAGGGTGATGTAGCTGGAAGGTTAAGCTCCAGGGATCCATGCATTTCATAGGTTACCAAATATAGCTCATAAGGTACCGCATTACTGGCCAGATGTACAAAGCAATTTTGCCATTTTAAACCCTGCAATTCGCAAAAACAGTGTTTGTGACTCCCAAATGTCTATTTTGTGTGCAGAAAAACCCATTTTACAAGCCTAAAAAGTTTTTCATATTCGGAAAATGTTTTTTCTACCCATACCGTGTAACAATTTTTGAGGGCGAAAAAGGCATTCCTTTCAAAAATTAAATTGAGCATGGAATGAATCAGTGGTCAAAAACCGCTATTAGGTTTGTAAACCATTATACAGTTACCGGCACCTCAAAGGAGGTGGTAACCGAATTGTGTTGTCAGCCCTTAGGGGAAGTAGGCAGCATTCCAGGGGAACTGCCTGCTCACCCTGATATTTTGCCGAGCAGAATTTTTTTTTTATTTTTTTTATTTTTTTTTTTCTGAAATTTTTTATTGTAAAAAATATATATTTACATGGACAAGGCTTATACATGAGTGGAGGAAGAAAGTAGGCGGAGGAAGAGAAAGGAAGAAGGAAATCGGGAGGGGGGGGGGGCTGTAATCCGTACGCTTGAGGTTGTTCGAAAGCTCGGTGTTTCAAAGTTCGGATTCCGTCGTACATGTTCCATGGAGCAGCTTGACGTTTGTCCTGTCTCTGTGTTCGCCCGAATCTTACCCCCGGACCCGGTCCCGAAGGGAACAGTAAAGAGATATAGTAGGAGATGAGAGGTGTGCAGGGCATTTTTTGTTAACGCATAGGTTCAGCGTGTGCCCTCAGTTACATCTTGTTCAAAAGCCTATGGCGGTTTGTGTGATGATAGGTAGAGGTCTAAGGACCCCGACATGGTTGACTGCTTGTGCGTTTTCGGTGAGTGTTTCGCTGTGATGTTATCTGCCCCCCTTAGGAATGTGACCCAGTTGAGCCATGCTTGGGGTGCCGCTTTCGATGTGTCCTTCCAGTTAGTTAGGACTATTTTAACCGCGGCTGTCAGCAGGAGGTCTATGAGGTCATGATCCTCTGTCGTTGTGATGGCCTGGGATGTGAAACCTAGGGCTAGGCTTGCGAAGTCTATTTGTATGTCTATGCCTGTGATCTCGTGGATGAGTATTCTGATTCTTCCCCAAAAGTCCTTTATTTTTGGGCACTTGAGCAGGAGGTGTTCTAGGTCCCCCCTCTCCTTGTCGCAGTTCCAGCATACATCGCTGTCTCTGATGCCCAGGGTGGCCAGTCGGGCCATGCAGGCGGTGGCAATCCGTCTGCCGTCTCTGCCCATCCGCCACCTTTCTTCCACCCGCTATATTACAATGGCGGGGGGACCGTGGCGGAGGGGAAGACCGTCTGCTGCTTTCCCGCCGCGGTCGGTTTGCGACCGCGACGGAAAAGGCCTGATATGGTGGCGGTGTCTATCAGGCACCGCCAGCCATATTAGGATGGCCGGTGAGGAATGCCTTTCCGTGGCGGCAATGCCGCCACGGAAAGGCATACGGTCTTTGCTTTGAGGGCCCGTTGCGGGCCCCCAGGGTGAAGGGGGGGGGGGGTGGGGGGTGCACATGGGTGGGACCTATGGTACCCCCCAGCATTTCAATGTACACCATGACAGGCACCGCGCGGTGCCTGTCATGTTGTGCATTGAAATGTACAACGTGCATTTTTTGCATTGCGGCGTCCGGTGCTACTGGCACCGTCCGCCGCAATGTAAAAAATGCGGGATGCACCCGCCACTGTGGCGGATGCATGCTAATTGGGGGCACGGTTCCTCCGCCCTTGTGGCAGACGGTACCGGCCCCCGACAGGATGGCGGACGGACTTTGACAGTCCGCCATCCTAATGGACCTCATATTTGTTGTTAATACCCAGGCCCCTGATGTTGAAGTCTCCGAATAGCAAAATTTCAAAAGAGGCAAACTCTAGCAGGAGGCCTGCCAATCAATCAAGTAATCCGGGAATTATGAAGCGCGCTTCTCACCGGTGAGGGGCTCAAGACGCTGTGGGGGGGGCATCTCTGAGTCAGCCAAAAATCTAGGTCTTGAGGCTCTTCCTGAAGGTGTGCAGAGTAGGGGAGAGTCTGATGTTGACCGGGAGCTCGTTCCAGGCCTTGGCCGCAACATAGGAGAAGGCTCTTCCACCCACTCTGGTTCTGCAGATGCATGAGGTTTCTGCTACGGTGAGGTCGGCGGGGTGGAGGTTTCTTTTGGGTACGTGGAAGGAGAATCTTTTGTTGAGGTATTTGGGCCCGGTGTTGTGGAGAGATTTGTAGGTGTGGGTGAGTAGCTTAAAGGTTACTTTCTTCTTGACAGGGAGCCAGTGGAGGTCTCGCAGGTGTTGGGTAATGTGCTCATGCCCTGGGATGCCGAGGATGTCTGACCGTGGCGTTCTGTATGGTGTGGAGTTTGTGTAGCAGGGATTTGTTGGGTGTTGAAGCAAGTGGAGGCAATGGCGTTGATCTGGCAGGTCATGGTGAGGGAGGAGTCGAGTATGATGCAGCGGTTCCGGGTATGGTCCGTGGGGGGTAGGGCTGCCTTGGGCAGTGGGCCACCAGGTGTTGTCCCAAGCTGAGGGGGTGGATCCAAGGATGAGGACTTCTGTCTTCTTCGAGTTGAGCTTCAGACAGCTGCTGCTCATCCAAGCTGTAACATCTTTCTTTCCTTCCTGGAAGCTGAGTCTGGTGCTTCGGGGACCTTTGTGAGGGAGAGGATAAGCTGGGTGTCGTCGGTGTAGGATACTATGCTGAGTCCATGCTGACGATGGCGGTAAGGGTGAGGGGTGCCATGTGGATGTTGAAGAGCGCGGGACTGAGCAACGAACCTTGGAGTACTCTGAAGTTGATCTCTGTGGGTTCATAGAGGAAAGGTGGGAGTCTGATCCTTTGGGTTCTGCCAAGCTCTTGTTGAGAAGTTCGGTCACTGGTAATTTGGGTATTTTGCTTATATCGTGATAGCAGTTTATTAGAAGTAAAGGGAGATCCTTTGTTTGAGTTAAGGCCACAGAAATTAGGACTGCTTGCCTGGCTGGGAAATTTCGGTGAAGGGGTATAGCCTTAATCTTGCAGGAATGTTTGATGAAAATTGAGAGTCCCCCTTATGGGCACCCAAAGAGGTTGTGGCGAGATACTGGTTGGAAGAGCTCATAAAACCATAAAGAACTGATGGAGTTAGAGCCCAGGTCTCCCGCAGGCAAATGATGCTGCTTTTGTTTAAGAAAGCCACCACCTGTTTGCTTTTGAGCATTGACCTGAGCCCAGCAACGTTCCAAGAAGTGATGGTCAATTTGGACTCTGCCTGCGTGGGTGGAGCGTGGGGGCAGTTTTGGATGTTCCTGATTGGAGCTGGACTCTTTAGACGCTCGGTGGGGGATCCCCTAGCGGCTCCATCTGTTGGCATTGTCAAAAAAGTTTGTCTTACATCTCACCAGTAGTTGATTGTTAGTGCAAGAGATTTTAGTGGAGTTGTCAGCTTTTGAAGTGCCAGAGACCTAGTTATCGGTCGCCCCCTTGTCCCTTTCAACATGCTCATGAGAGGCCTTGCTGTTTCTTCCTGTTGTACTACACACAAGTATTTTAGTGGGTGGGCGTCCAGAGCTCAATTTCCCAGTCTTCAAAAGTCCTAGCTTTCCTGAGGATGATGTCCCTTAACCCCTTGGCCACGGTGCGAATTCCGCCGCGGCGGGTGGAGGTGCGTGGTGAGCATGGCGCTGCCATGCTCGTGACAGAACCACGCTGTCATGAGTCACAGGTGGCGCGTGTGCTCATGACGGGATGGTTCCGTCACGGCCCTGCCCGCTCCTCAATTCACCCGCACAGGCGGGGAATTAATGCAGCGTAGGCGGAGCGCCAGCCGCATGACGGAACCACACTGTCATGAGCACACGCTGTCCGTGGCTCATGACGGCGTGGTTCCTTCATAAGCAGGCAAGGGGTTAATGTTGCTCTTGATCATGTTGTGATGGTGGCCTTGCAGGTCCCTTTGTCCGGTATTTCTTCACTGATGTTAGATCAGAGGAGGTTATCCCCCTGAGGGCTGGGATGTGTTTAGATAGGCACAGGAAATTGTTCCTGTTAAGAATGTTGTGCTGTCCCTTGTGGGTATAATGCGGGATAAGGGCAAGTTCTGACTCATTATGGGTGTTAAGAGAGGACGACTCCCCGAGATCTGTGAGGTTGAGTCAAGGAGCCTTGTAGGGATGGGCTGTGGGTTCAAGTGGAAAGCTGCTCTCCTCGGTCTGCCTTTGCCCCTCAGTTGTCTGGGTTTTGGGCTGCCTGTAGGGGGTTGGACATAGAGAGTTGGCCCAGGGAGCATTATGAATGCAGCGGGTCAGCGTGGCGTATTCAGACCCAGCAGGCTGCTTTCTAATAAGACATGTGGTATCTCTGTGTTAGTACAAAACCAAGCTGGAGGAGCACAAATGTAGCATAAGTATAAAGAATCAAATATTGAAGTCCATAAAAAATCCAATCCAAATGCAAGCTTCTTGGTTCATCAGCCGAGTTCAGTTTCTTTATTGGTATGTTTCTTTTGATTCAAAGGATTACTTCATATGAATACATCAAGCAATGAACCATCAAATATATACAGCAAAACTCCACAGCCTACGCATTACGTTCCCTACGGGACATCATCAGGGCCAGAATAATGTTCGTTTAAATCTTCATTTGTGTGTAACGTAGTATGTCTTCTTTCGCCCCTACCATATAACCATATCTTGCTATATGAAATCACAAAATCTTCTTGTTAATTCACTAGTGAGTCTTACATCAATGTGCCACTTGGAATATTCAAATTTCAGAAAAAGTTCCACAAAAAAAAGCGAAATCACTCAATATAAAATTTCATTCTTTTAAATTCTCGAGTGCTCATTGAACTATTAACCCGGTCCCAAATTTATGGAAGTCATTGCCTTGGCCGATGTGATTGGATTTGATGGCTGTGTGGAGGGTGAAGGTGAGGATAGATGTCTCAGAGTGCGAGTCTAAGGCTGAGTCATTGCCTTACTAAAGTGTTCACTGCTCAACCACTGCATTGGTTGGGCTGTTTGACCCCACTATGTTGCGGGGGATGGGGCACAGCCTCCACCCTGAGAATTGGCCCACGGGTGGGACAAGTGAAGTTTCAGCTCGAAGAGTGGTACCCTATCTTTGGGGCAATAATTTTCTTTCTGGTATAGCCCCTGGGCTTTCCATGCGGCCAGCTGGTCTTTTCAGATGGGGGGCTGTTGGAGAGGCAGCTCCACAGGAGGAGTGCAGGGACCTTCCTGACAACCTCCTGGTAACCTCCTTAATCTCCCTTGATTCTTCTGGGCATCCTGACTCCTAGCTCCTACCTTATGCTACCGACCCTCAGAGCTTTGGTGCGTTTGGTTAAGAGCCTGGTGGGACCTCCAGACAGCCTCCGACAGCCTTGTGGGTCTTGCTGCTTACCGTGTGCTGGCAGTGTGTGTGCAGGACCCAGAGGCTTGCTGGGGCAATTCTGATGAGGTCCAGCTGTAGAACCGCAGTCTTGTGGTGGTCTGTGGGGGAAAAACGTCTGACAGAGGAGAGCCCGCCTGCCCATGGACAAGCCGCACCAGCCTAGTGCCGGCCACTTCCATCCGTGATGGGGCATCGACTCAGGCCTAGCCCACTGTCTGCTGCCTGCCGCTCCATTTCGTCCTCCTCCACTACCCCTTCACTTCCTGGGGGGTTGATGGTTGATAGTGGCGGTGGTATTGCCACGTTCTGCGGTGAAGGTGGTGGAGGGATCTGGTGATGAGGTTGGTGCGGCTGATAGTTGATCACGGGGAGGGTAATACAGGCTGGTCTCCCTCCAGGCTCTGATGACCGGGACCCCTCTTTCCTTTACCTGATCCGCACATCTTGCACCGTACTCCGACTCACCAGCACTGCCACTCGGCTTGGTCACTCGGCCACGCCGCTCTTAGTTCTCGGCCCCGCTCTGCGCCTCTGTGTCGGCTGCAACTCCCTCCTCACCAGCAGACTCCCTCAGACTTCGTTCGACTGCTCCGATTTGAACCAGTGGTCTTTCCTCTTTTTTTTTTTTTTTTTGTTTTTTATTGAAAGTTCATGACAATATAGTATTTCTATACATAGCAAAAACATATTGACACAGAAATATAAATATGCATACAGAATAATGAATACACATAATGAGATCTCAACTTATTAAAACATGAGGTCCTGAATACAGTAAATATGTTAAAAGTATCAGCAGTATCTACATGGGTGTTAGAAACTATAGACCCCCAGTTTTTGACCGCCTCCATGATGCCACGGGCGACCAGATCCTTAGTCCCATTTCCCTGGATTTCGCACCCTTCAAGGCATAGAGCTCTGATTCGATGTTATGAATCCCGAGCATCCTACAGATCCACATTTGAAAGGTTGGAGCCCCAACATCCTTCCATGCAGCAGCAATTAATATTCTAAAAACAGCTGTTGCTATAAAAACAAGTGCCTCAGACTCTACACTTAAACCTAATTTGGCATCACACCCAATTATTAAAAGTGTAGGGGATAGGTCTATCTTGACAGCTAGCAGCCCCTCTAAAAACTTTTCGATTTCCTTTTTAATTGACCCTAGTTTCTCACAACTACAAAACATATGAAGTAGGTCAGCAGGACCATTACCACATCTAGGGCAGTTGTTATCCGCTCTCTTTCCCCATTCATACAATTTTGCCGGTGTATAATATAAGTTAAATAGGGTTTTAAAGTGCTGTGCTCTTAAGTTTGAGGATCGTAGGAACCTTTTGTCCATAAGAATGGCTCTGTCCAAATCGATGTCAGGATCTCTCAGTTTTCCAACCCAGGTAGCCTCTGTCTTAAGCATGTCATCGGGTAGCGTTCCCAAGAATAATCCATACATTTCCCTAATACGACGGCCACCTCCCTTCATGTAATCTAATAATGTACAGTCTTTTGATATGTTTATGGTGGGTCTTTTTGATTTGATTGTGTTAGTCAACTGTATATATTTAAACTCTTGGGAGCCTTGAAGTAAATATCGTGACTTCAAAAGATCAAGGGGCCTCAAAACATCCTTTATCATCACTTGGCCTAATGTAGTGATTCCCTGTCTTTCCCAATATCTCCAGGGGCCATCTCTACTTAAGTGCGGGAATAGCCTAGATTTCCAAAGTAAAGTATGTTTGTTAAACTTCGGGATGCTCTGATTCTTCTGTATGGACAACCATACCCCCCGAATATCTTCCAGTATTTTATAGCCTGAGGCCATGTAAAAGCGTTTATCATATTTCCTTAGCAATGCCCCGTGTGCTTCGTTACCTAGTGCCAGCTGGTATATAGATGGAATATCGCGCTTCCAGTGTATCGTATCATCAGGAAAAAAGAGTATAGCCATATCTGTGAGGAGACAAGACCAGTTATAGAACTTTAGATTAGGTATACCTAACCCACCCTGTCCCTGGGGTAGAGACATGAATTATTATTTTTTTTTTTGAAAACCTTTATTGTGCAGAAATTGCTCACAAATACGGGCCTACAACCCATCGGGCCGGCCACCACAATTATAGAAGCACAATGGTCCGGACAGAAGCTCCAGCAGGGTACCACAGTAATCCAAACGGGAATCAAAGGCGAAAAGCCACAGAGCAACCACCACGAGCAGGATGAGAGAAGGTTGATTTTATAATAGAAGAAGGGGATAGCAGAATGATGGCAATCATTAAGGTCCAGAGGGCCGTGGCGGGCCGCGAGCAAGCAGTAATACAGAATACAGGAAAATTCAAAAAGAACAGTTACATTTTAACAAAGGCAGAACGTGAGTCCCACATTAGTAAGCAATTGCAACCGCTGCCCAGCGCCCACCCACCACTACGAGAACACACAATGATACAGAGAACGGAAAATAGGCTTACAAAACAAAGAGCCCTCTGCTACAACAACCCAGGGGAGGGAAGAAAGAAGAAAAAAAAAAAAAAAGGGGGGAAGGGAAAAAGGAAAAGGACATCGGGAAAAAGGGGGGAAGAAAGAACGCGGCATCACAGCATGCGCCCCATGGCTAACAAAGCACTCAAAAATAGACCGGCACAGGGAACCAGTGGTAACAGGAGTAATAGATGCGTAGTAAACCGTGACGGCAGGGAGACCAGAAGGCCCATGCTAGCAAAAAACACCCCAGGGGGCCCACATGCAGACACCGCGTCCCGAAAAAAGGGATACATAAGAGCCATAGAACCAAAAAAGGAAAAGAGGGGGAAAAAACAAAATGACAGACCCCCCCCCCACCCCGCACACCCCACCCTGCACCCCTGCAGAAGGCTATGGCCTACCCCCCAGCAGCGTGCCTGTCGCCCTAACTAGAAACCCGAAATATAGAAGAGTTAAAAGTAAAGAAAGAACCACAAAGACAAAAAGAAGAAGGGGAAATAGGGAGACAACGACGGGAGAGGAGCCACATAATCAAAACCATCAGCTCCCACCCCCCCGTCCGAACACACTCAGTGCCCACGGGAAGATAGTAATTACGAGGATAAGCTCCAGGAACATGAAGGAGAATCGAACATAGTCATACAGTCACAAACGGATCATCCGACTATACCGCAAAATAATAGTCCACCGAGGCAAGTTCATCTCAACCCTGTCCTCGTCTATCCAAAGCCGTAGGCATCCAACGCACCAGGAACCAGATCATGAGGAACAAGAGGCGAATAGCAGGGAGTCCAATCGTCAATCCACACAAGTCATATCGATTTCGACCCAGATGAACAGGAAAAGACGGTAACCACCGCAGGTAATTCAGGCACTGTTCCGCCGACAATAGGAGGAAAGCCGTTTCGGCGGAGCAACCACAGGATCTTCGTTCGGCCATTCGAGGCAAAAAAGGAATGGGAGATCCAACGAGACCGGTCCGGACGGGACCCGGCCGGCGAACCCTCAGCACAGGAGAAATCACATGATGATTGAGAGCAGCGGGTATCCGTATACCCAAACAAGCGGCAGCCGCCGGGTCCACGACCTCCAGGAAAGTCCCAGCTGCACACAGCAGCGATGAAGCCGCACACATCGGGGGGGGGCCCAGCAGGCCCGGCAAAATGATCATCATCCAGTCCAGCGATAGGTGCGGTCACGGAAGCACTCCAGGAGCGCAAGGCGGCGAGGATGTCGCCAAGCGTAGGCTCACCTTTACGGTATTCAGCAAACGAGCCATGCGGCGGACCAGCTTCGCCAGTCTCGGCCAGGCTGAGAGACAGGGAGCCGGCCGCCATCTTGAAAGCCCGGCGGGGCCGCAGCAATCTCCGACCCCCGTCCGGCCACAAGCGGGGTCACACAGGATACAGCCGACCACAAGCAGAGGCACCCCCAGGGCAGGAAGGCGGGCCACCAGGATAAGGAGGGTCGCCGGCTCCCCCACGCCACCGGCTCCGTTCTCCGAGTCCGGGCGGAGGGACTCAAGATGGCCGGACAGGAGAACAAAGGGGAGACGAGCCACATACACGGTCAACCCCCGTCCATGGAAGGCAGCGCCTCAACACCAGGCCGCAGGATCGCCGGTCCAGGCCCGGAGAGCCGTCACCGGTCTAATTGCACATCGGCCTCTCCGACCGAGCCCACACCTCCACCAAGGGCCGGCTACAGCGCTCCGCCCCGCCCGGGCACCGCCGAGGAGTTTCAGGCCCGCCCGCTCCGGAGGCCCCGAAGCGAACAAGGGCGCAGCTCAGGATCCGCGGCACCTAGGAACAGACGGATCAGACGGTAAGTGCCAGCGAAATGTCTTAGTTCCATAGTCTACCAAAGAATACTTCCCGGGGCAGGATAAGACACAGGATAGACGTTCCAGGCAGGAAAGCGAACGGAGCCGAGCTAAAACGCGGCCATCGCGGACGCGAGCTTGGCTCCTCCCCCCTAGAGACATGAATTTAATTGATCTCCTCACCTTACCGTATTGCCAGACGAAGTTCATAAAAATTGCCTCCATTTCCTTGATCAATATGTCATCTATTTTAAAGGGGATGGACCCAAATTTATATAGAATCTTCGGGAACATTGTCATTTTGATGACATTGACCCTGCCTATAATTGATAGATGGAGGGTGTCAATACTTTTTAAGTCCTGTTTCATTTTCCCCAGTAGTGGTAAAAAATTGTCTTTAATGATTTCCTTTGTCTGGGCATTGATTGTTATTCCTAGGTAGACTACTGAATCCACATATCTATCATCCAGTTTGACTGTGTTTCTTGAACATAGTACCTGTGTTTTTGCCACGTTAAGTCGATATCCAGATACCCTCCCTAAATCCGAAGTAATACTAATTATTTCCCTCATGGCACTAGCAGGATCAGTAGTGGTGATAGCTATGTCGTCCGCATATGCGAGGATTTTAGTTTCAAATCCATTAGTAACAATTGGCTTTATGTTGATATTGCTCTTAATATGACAAATCAGGGGATCTATATACAGTGCAAATAGGATGGGTGAGCACGGGCACCCTTGTCTCGTCCCTTTCGTAATATGGATCTGGTTGGAGCCTTCGCCCATTAGCTGAATGCTAGCGGTTGGATTGTAGTACATAGCCTTAATTGCCTGCAGGAATCTAGGGCCAAATCCTTTATCAGCCATCACTTTCCAGAGAAAGCTCCACCTGACACGATCGAACGCTTTTTCTGCGTCGAGGAGGATCATCGCAATCCCCCCCCCCCCGCGGCATGAATGTCGAACAAGTTATAGCTCTTTTAATGTGGTCAGTAGTACCCCTATCAGGGATAAAACCATGCTGCCAGGGAGAGACGAGACTCGCGATAATCCTCCCCAACCGTGTGGCCAGTATTTTAGCATATAATTTGTTATCACTGTTTATTAGCGATATGGGCCGATAAGAGCCGGGACTTTCCTTCGGTTTGTCTTTTTTGTGGAAAACCACTATGTTGGTTTTGGTCCAGGATTCTGGTATGGTCCCTGTATTTATAACCCCGTTGAATAAATCTAACAGAAGAGGTGCCGTTTCTTCCTTCAAGTATTTATAGACTTCCAGAGGTATGGCATCGGGCCCTGCTGCCTTACCTGCAGATAAATCTTTTAGTGCCTGAAAAAGCTCGTCCATAGTGATATTCTGCTCTAGAGATTCCCTCTCGTTAGACGTCAGATTGATACCTGTATCCTGCCAGTTTGAACCCGGATAGACTATATCCGTATCTTCCTTATAGAGATCCTGATAAAACCTCCTGAAAACTTCCAGAATTTCAGTTGGCTTTTTATAAGTCTGATCACCTTCTTTAATTTCAGTAATAGTGTTTTTTGATGTGGCTTGTCTTATCCGTAGCGCTAGAGCCCTACCTGCGTTCTCTCCTGTTTCATACATACCAACTCTACGGGTCTGATACTCTGCTGCAGCTTTTTTAGCAATTGCCGTTGGATGTCTGCCTTTATGCTGTTTAAGCTCTGAGTACCCTGGATCCCGTGGCATACGTCTCTCCTGTGTTGTTCTTCTGCCTCCGCCAATTTAGCCAAAAGACGCTCTCTATCTTCCTTAACTTTTTTCCACAACCGCCCGGAGAAGCTAATTGTCTCACCTCTCAGACCAGCTTTAAAACTATCCCAGACCATGACCCGGGATGCACTATATCTATTCGCATCGAAGAAAGACTGGGACCAGTCCTTTATATATGCTATATAATTGCTATCCGCTAAAAGTTTTCTATCAAAGGTCCAGGGTCTGATTTTTTCCATTTGTTTATTAACTGTCATGGTCAAGACAAGGGGATTGTGATCCGATATTAACATAGGAAGCATTGAGATTTCGACGTTACAAAGATGGGTTGCTGATATTAAAAAATAATCCAGTTTTGTATGTTTATTAAATGGGTGTGAGAAGTATGTAAACCCGGGTTCATCTTTCTTTTGGCTGCCCCAGACATCCCTCAACCCATAAGATTGAATTATGGAGGATACCGCCCAAAATACCCGGGGCTTACGACCAATATATGGGGTGTCGCCTGTGAAATCAGCTGAGATGTTAGGATCACCACACATTACTATAGGTGATGGCCAGTTAGTAAGTTCCCTCTCGATGTAATCCATCACCCCAGGGTCATCCAGGTTAGATCCGTAGACTGAGCATAGAGTTATGCCTAATTTCAATTCACATATTGCCCATCTGCCCAATGGATCAGCTTTTGATTTTTTAACTCCTCCCAGGCCTACCCGGCCTATAATAGCTACCCCCTTTACAGTTGAAGTCTGTGAGGAAAAAGATAAAATTTCATAGCCCCTTAGATTCAACCAATGTTTCTTTTTCCAGGGTAGGTGAGTCTCTTGTAAACATACAATATCAGCCCTAATTAGTTTTACATACTCCTCGAACCTTTCCCTCTTTTTCCAATCATTCAGACCACCTATGTTAAGGCTAATTAGCTTAATCCTTGACATACCCCTGCAGGGAAAAAAGCCAACATACTAACCAATCACATTTTGTCCTAGATTTAACATCAATATGCATAACAGCTTTGAGCATCTCACTTATATTAGTAAACACATTTATTGCATGAACTTTCTTTTTACTTCTTTTTCCCCCTTTGCTCCTCCCCCCCCACTCCCACCAACCTTCCCCCCCTCCCAACCCCCCTGAACCCCCTGACCCCAACCCGCTCCCCGGTGAGGCGCGCAGACTGGGTCTGTGCGTGTGATGGGTGCAGCCCAGCAGTGGACACAGCGCAATCTACTTGTCAGACCTCAGCATCGACCTTGTGTATGACCATAAACCACCATATCGTGACGCCCTTACCTCTATGAAATTCAAACTTAAACTTAAACTTAGACTTAAGACTTCAGTCGTTGTTGATAATCAAAACCTTAGCCCCTGTTAGGCTTATATAGGTCCAGTAACATGCTATAATGAGTCTAGAAACTCCTGAGCTTTGATTTCCGAGGAGAAATACATGGTCTTGCCTAGACGAATTACTTTTAACTGAGCAGGATTGATAAGATAAACCTGCACTCTTTTGTCTTGGAAAGGCTTGATTAATTGTCTTAATCTCCAGCGCCGTTCAACGGTGGAGTGGCAGAAATCCGGCCTTACAAAGAAGGACCCTCCTTCAAAGGTTCTTTTGGCATCCGGACGCGCTTTCTCTGATATGGACTGACGGAGAAGAAAATTACCTATATAAATTAGGATAGCTCTGGGGTTATCGCCTTCTCTGGCATTTTGTCTCAGTTTGAAGGGTGTCCTATGTGCCCTCTGAATTTCAATGGACCAATTCCAACCGGCAATGTCTGGGAAGGCTTTCTCGAAGGTTCTGACAATAAACGTTTTGACATCCTGACCCTCAATCTCTTCCGGGATACCAAGGACCCTGAGATTGTTCCTTCTTTGCCTGTTTTCTAAGTCCTCCAGCTTCCACTGGACATCAATTGCTTGGGCTCCCAGAGATTCCACTTTGTTTGTGGCTGCAGCAACCTCTACTTCGGTGGCAACTACCCTTTCTTCTAGGTTTGCGACCCTATCTTCAACACTTACCCAGGCTTTAGAGAGCTTTCTAACCACTGCTTTCATCTTTCTCATTGCAGCTTGGGATTTAAGGCTGTCTGATCGGGTCTCTTCTCTGTGAGCTGTTATTCCTTGGTGGATTGACTCCATCATTGCCATCATTGACATCATTGACAGCTGCGTAGTCTCGTGATGCCGTGCGTTACCCGTGCCCAAATTAGAGTTCCCTTGTAGGGATGTTGTTGGAGAGTGATCCCAGGTTAGTGCTGTTTGGTCCCTTTGAGGAGGCACATTTTTGATAGTAGTTGAAGGTAACCCTGTCTCACTATCACTCTCTGTTTCCGGGTTACTGCAATCGATATCAGAACTATGGGGCTCCTCATCCTCCGACCAATTGGCCTCCTCTGTCACTGAGAAGAAACATTCGCTGGGGGTCTTCTCCTTTTCCTTTTCGCCGTGAGTGACCCCGGAATAGGATGCATCTGCATTTGCATTGACGGTTAAATCACCAAGTTCCTCCAGGACCGTGATAGACGTGGTACTCTCTCTCAATGTTTCGTCTGTTATTGAACCCCCTTGGACGTCCCCACTGTTAGTTGATGAGGGTACGGGATTAAGCTCTACCATCACTTCCGTTGAAGGATTTATCGTGACTTTTGAGAATATAGGGGTTGTAATCTCACTATCGCCATTACCAACAGCCTCGTCAACCCCCAGAGGTACAACAGCTAGAAGTTCCGGTTGCGTCATCAGAATCTGACCCCCGCCTGAAACATCACCCACGACTCCGACCTCCTGACATGACTGATGCAGCTGTATTTGAGGGTGAGACTGTTGTTGAGGCTGTTGGGTTGGTTGTAATGCTGGTTGTGATGCGGGGTCTATGTCAGGATCGGTTGCAGACTCTACAGCTACAGCAGTAGCCGGTAATGGCGATACCGGTAATGTTGCAACGGGTATCTCAGGTAACACAGGTAGCACAGGTAACACAGGTAACACAGGTAACACAGGTAACACAGGGGCCGCCGCTGTAGCCGCCGCTGCAGCCGGTTCCAACTCTTTCAGGTTTTTTTTTCTTTCGTTGCGATTCAACAACTCTACCACACTGACACTGACAGTCGCGGTGGCTGTGGCTTGTCGGGTTCTAGCAGAAGGGGGACGCATCTCTTTAGGGGTATTCTGCCCTGTGGGTAGTTGCTGCTTGGCCCGCCCAGATTCCGCTTCTGATACCGCTCCCTCCGTCCCGGCATTCATTGCAGGCACCGTGCTTATGGAGCTGTCTGCATTGCCTGTCGAACCTACACCATCAATCATAGCTTTCTTTTTAGAGGGTGGCTTACCTCCGGTGTTAGTTTTAGGAGCCATCGGTAGGGCAAACACTATATGTAGAGAGATCCTCTGCCTCACTCTGACCGGTCCCCCGTAGCTGCGAGCCTCCCAGCCTCCTAGCCCCGACCTGTCGGATCTGCAGCTGCCGCCTCCAGCTCCGCTCCGCTCACCAAGTCTCGCCGGCCTTGTGTGGCTCCGCCTCCAAACTCCGCGAACTCCGCGAGCTCTGCTGGGGCTGCGAGCCAGCCCGACCCTTAGCAGGACTGAAGCCAAGAGCCTCCGCCGAGCCGTGGGAAACACCCCGCAATGAGGACCGCTCAGAAAAAGCATCAAAATTGCATCGAGTTACAACAAGGTAACATCCAGGTAATCTGACCGCCAGGCCGATACGCTACTCCGCTGCTTGTGACTGGGCGTCTGTCTTCATGCAGTCGCTGTATGTCTTCCCTCGCTCTGCTCACTAAGTACACCGAGTACCTGGCAGACCCGGTAAATTCATAGCGCTGCTTTTTTTGGAATATAGGAGGTACAAGAAGGGAAAAAAGAGCCGGAGTGTCGAGGTTACATCAGGTTACATCTGACTGTGTCCGCGCTGTGTCCGATGCTGCCGCTCAGCCGCTTCTCACGGCCGCCATCTTGCCTCCACCAGTGGTCTTTCCTCACTGAGACTGTTAACATGCATGCAAAATATTATAAAAGATTGTCTCAAATGTGATCATGGCTTGGCGATCCCCTGGCTTGCGGGTGTTTTAAAAACATTGAGTGCCGTGGACAAATGAGATCTTTTCTCCGACCCAAGCAGGATTGAGCCCAAAGACAAAATTTAGGTCAAACAAGCACTGTATGCACTTTATAACTCTGAACGAATGGAAAGGGAAACCCTCAAATCAACTGTTGTGAGCTACATGGGGAATGAATTGTGTAGGAGACTACTCCCGCCCTACCTTACCTTACCCATGACCAATTGACCAATTGGGAGAGATCATTGTTGTTTCGCCTAAGGGCGGGCTCAGTAAAATTTTTACTGGGCTTTCCCTTGGGTTACCAACGTACAACACAATACAATCCATGTCCGTGTGATGGCATTAGCAAACAGAATGATCTGCACTTTCTATTCTTCTGTAAATTTTATGTAAAATACATTAAATGGTTTTTAAATCCCTATTTTAGAAAACAAAGACCCCTCTCATTGGGGGAGTCTTATATAATGCTGCTCTCCCTGGACACAGATGAATTAATCTTCCGCACTAGCACTTTTTTGAGACTTATAACACGTGTACGTAAAATGATGGAAAATCCCTGAAAATAGTCTTTTGAGAGTTGTATTAGATTTTTAACAAATATGAACATTGTAATTTTGATCTGTTGTGTAATTGAATTGTTTTAATGTGGTACTTTTATGAATTTTATGAAATTCGAATAAAGGTCTTTTGAACTTGAACTTGAACATGCACCTGTTCCCAGTAGTGGTCTCATAGACATACTGTAGGGAGCACCTTTAAGTTTAGTTTCCTGGAACATCACTGACCTGTTCTCAAATTCTATTTAGTATTTTCAGAAAACACATATTTTTCATTCCTTTGAACTCAATGATTATTATTATTTTTATTTTTTTTCCCTACCGCCCCCCAATGAGAACCCGTTACAACTCCCCCACCCTGCACCCCTGCGTTAGACTTAAAAACCACCCCAACTTGCAGTGTGCCTGTCGCCCCATCATTAAACTAGTCTACGAAAAGAACCTGTGAGGAGGAAAGAGTCCCACCCCCCCGCCACCGCCGGGTACATAGCAATAGGATGCAACAATAGACGAAATTATCGTACCCAGCTGAATAGTACATGAATGTTCAGAAATCAGGAAACACAGTGTCACTCTTGTTCCGATACGCCGCCCTCGGCTCCACCAGGATGCCCGGTCGAGTCAGTTTGTTTGGGGAGGGCATGCAGCCAATCACTAGCTCCGTCGGGACGATCAAAGAAGAAAGTCCGGTCTTCATATTCGACCCGCAGCCTGGTTGGAAAAAGCATTGTGTATTTCAGGCCCAAGTCTCGCAGCCTTCGTTTCACTCCCAGAACCCCCATCCTCTGTCTCTGAACGAGCTGTGTGAAGTCCGGGTAGAAACTCACCGTCGTGTTCTCCAATTTGACGGGGCCACTTACTCTCGAGGCCTGTAGGATGGTGTCTCTGTCCCTAAAGTTGAAGATCCTGGCGATGATAGGCCTCGGCGTGGCACCTGATTTCAGCTTCCCGCCCGGCACTTGATGGGCACGCTCCACAGCAAAGAACTTACTCAGGCCCGTGGGGGCCAGGTGATTCAAGACGATGTCCTCCACGAGCAGATCAGTAGCCAAGGCACCAGAGGTTTCAGGGACCCCGATAAGGCGTATGTTGTTGCGCCGGGCCCTATTTTCAAAATCCTCAAGGCGATGGACCATGAGATCGTTGGAGGAGCGCAAGCGTCCAACTTCCATCTGCAGATCAGAGACATCGGTCGTGAGGCTAGAAGTCTTCAGGTCCAGAGACTTGACCCTTTCATTGGTCTTCGACAAATCAGCTCTGATTAAAGTAACATCAACTGCTACAGTGTCTATTTTAGGAGCGAGAGCCTCATATTGCTGACCAATTGAAGTCTGCATGGTGGCAATGGCGCCCATGACGTCCTGCAAAGTCAATTCGGCCGTCGTAGTAGGGTCGTCAGTGGGGCCCTCAAAAGCTCGACTGGCGCCACCGGGGGACCCCTTGGGTTGGGTATAGCGATCCATGACGTTGTTTGAGTCGGTCCCCCGCGTAGAGGCGTTTTAGTCTTCCGCTTTTCGTTGTCAGGCCTGGTGGTCATGTTGAATGGTGAGCTCCGAAGGGTGCCGCGAGACCTGGTGAAAATGGCCGCTCACCACAGACCACTGCAAAGAACGAAAGTGGGTTGAAAGGGCAGAGGCAACAGCTCAGTCCGACACCCAGACCCCCAGAACAGTTGGCATATAGTCAGGAAGCAAAGTTATGCTGGACGCCGATGAGGGAGCGAGGCAAGTACGCAGTCGGAGAAGGCAGCGTCCCAGAAACGAAACCGAAAGTCAACTCAGGGTAACAGGGAAAACCCCTCAGGCCGCTGTTGTTCAATTGCTCCCCGGCGTCTTGATGTGCCAGCTCCCGGTGTCGCCGAGGGACGGGCCCCCGAAACTCCGAACGGCGTATCGGCGGTTCCTGAAGTCCAAATGGAATTTTGAAAACGGCCAAGATATCAGCTGAGGCTCATCTGCAAGCACCCGTGGTCGAAGTCAGGATATCTTTCAGGATTTATGCGGAGGGCAGCGAGGGACTCGGGAGCCCTGTGCTCACGCGGCCATCCTGGATGCGCGCGTAGCTCCTCCCATGAACTCAATGATTATTATGTGATTAGTAAAGCTGCAAACGATCATCTCACGACCATGTCAGTGGTGGATTAACTATTTTACTCTTAACAAAAGTAGCTTGTTGCTAAAATATATTTTCTTCTGTGTCTCTGCACTAGTTGGGTAAAACACTGTTTCTATCTCAATAGTCACATATAATCTCTATGTTTCTCCTTAACATTTACATTGCCCAGGATGGAAATTCAATAATGATTTGGTGAAAGTTTTGTATGCTATGTTAGTAATTGTAAACGAGGAAGCAGATTGTTTTTATCATTACAGGGATCTAAATGCAAAAGTATCAAACAACAAGTTGGAGCTATCTCAGTCTGCTGAGATGGAGCTGATTTGAAATATTCCCACAGCTTTTTTCCCAACAAGTTTAAAGACACACTGGGAATACTCTTGTAGATAAATTAAGAGAAATGAGATGTATAACTTTGAAAGACTCCCGCACATACCACCAGACCCCGTCCCACCAGTTCATCAACAATAGATTATGCAATTGTAACGTACAATACATTATGTTTAGTTAATGATTTTAAAGTGAATATTTATGAACATAATGAAAATTATTTTCTCCATTTAACTCTTGACTTTACCACCTCTGCCAGCTCCTCCGGGAATTTACTAGGTGCCGAGCTAGAAATAAATTACGTACTCGTCTAGACCGATATCCTCCGCCTATTGCTGTTTTACTCTGTTTGATCTGGTCTGGGATTGGTTGAACTTCCCCACAAGCCTTTTTTTCAGATATTATCAAAGAGGACATCACTATACGAATGAGCAATGGACCTTTTTGTCATTCAAATTTAGATGCAATATGATAAGCCTACTAGGAGATGCACTATAAAACTAGAAGTAACTACGCAAATGTTATGTTATCGCCCCAACAATTTAATTTGTAGGCAATATATTAAGCCTAGGCAACATTGTAATTACAGCAGAACAATCATAGTAATTTGGTAAACTTGCATTATTCTTGTGATGCAAAATTACATGAAATTACGCAATCTCAAGAGCACAGGAATTGAGCAGCTGATGACTGCTCTGTTGCTGTTTCTGTGCTGTTGCCTTTAGCACTATTCTCTTAGTGTGAGATGCATCCTCTGGTTAGTTGTGGATTTATTGGCCGCTAAGAAAATGCAGAGAAAATAGCACTAAATGCAGGGCTAGCCGCATCGAGTAATTTGGCAGTAATTTGGCATAATTACACAATAGCACATTATGCAAGTAAAGCCCTTCCCTACAATGTGAATCATGCTTCTGAAGAAGAGTGAAACGTATAAGACCCCATAAGAAAAAATTGTGAAAACTCGGTAATACCTATTTAATTACTCTGCAAGGATGTGCAGGGCACAATGTACAAAAAAGCAGCGCCAGAAAGTAATTCAAGAAGATACTGGCATTTTATTGCTCTTTCCTTAGGGTCTTGGTGCTCTCCTAATCCAAATACTATCCCCAAAAATGTAATGTTCCAATATGTCCCTGAATTATATACTCAATATACAAAATCTCCGAATAGTTTTCTCACAATCACACATTTACACTCAATGGTTCAGCCCCTTTGGCTGATCGAATTGCCAAGTATATTTCATCCTGGTTCTCCAATAAACTAGGTCCAGTTCAAGTTCCCATAACTGTAATGAAAAAAGACTATGCAATCAGGGGGGACAGCTTGAAGCCAGTATTTGATTAAATCCATATTTCAGGAATAACTCTAAACAGTTGAAAAGGTAGCATGATCAAAAAGGTTTGCAAAAAGATCCACCTAATTCTGTACAAATTGCTTTCCTTGATAATGCAGGGAAAGTATTAATATTATTAGAGCATTCAGAAACATGGGTTGCAGAAAAGGCTATAATTCCCATCAAACAAACAGGTTTTAAACTAATTATTCCTTTTTCGACAACATTGCTGTATTGAATCCAATGTGTTAAAACAAGAAATCAGACAGTCTATGTTGGCTTTTTTTGATCTTTCTACTGCATTTGACCACGTAAACAGACCCACACTATGGAGGAAATTAGCAGCCCAGGGCCGGCTTTAGGGCAGTGCGACTGGTGCAGCCGCACAGGGTGCTGACCTGTGAGGGGGTCGCTGTGACCTCAGGGGCACGCTGTGTTTAGCAATATCTTATGATATGAGAGATAAGGGGTACTTTTGGAGGTGGTAGTGAGAGAATCGGAGGAGGCGGTCTGGGGACGTGAGGACGCTAAAAGTGATTGTCGCACCGGGTTCCACCAGAGCTAAAGCCAGCCCTGTAGCAGCCCTTAATATTCCTGATGGCAATCTAACTCTGATAAATGAACAACCAACCTCTGCTTGGTTTAGGATCCAGAGAGGGCTGAAAGAGTCCTTTCTCCCTATATCCAACTGAGAATGGTTTAAAGCACGGGCGCTTCTTAGCCTCTCCAATATTCTTTATACTTACACAAGCATCCAAAAAACATAGATACTACATTTTCTGTCACCCTCACAGTAGGAGGGCATTGTCTCCATAAACTGATGTATTAAGATGATATCATACTCATGTTAATTTCCCAAAGACTTACAATATGCATTGACTGTACTTCACTAATATCACAAAGGTATATCAAGATTAGCACTGCTTAAAGTAAAATTATGATTTTTAAAGCTGGAAAAACAAATCTTTTTGTGGGGCACCTTGGTGGGGAAAAACAAGTAAATTTTTTTAAATGTTTTTGCAGAAAATCTGCACTTCCTGATGGGTCAACTGGGAATTTTTGCTATTTTTATTGAGCCCTATGTTTGTTGGCTGTAGAACTCCAGTTACCTAACTCCAACTAACAGTGGTAAAGTGCCTATGCTCTCCCTAATAAACGTGGAAAAATAGGTATACCTCTGATTGGCACATTTAATATACTGTAAGTCCGTAGTATATTGTATTGTCTGTATCCAGGACCTGCAACTTAAATACTACTGGTGGGCTGCAGCACTTATTATGCCACCCACTACAGTAGCACTGTAAAGCATGTCTCTAAGCCTGCCACAGCATTCTGGGTGTGCAGTTTTAAACTGCCATTACTACTTGGCAAAATTAACCTTTTACCAGGTTTAAGCCTTATTTTTTGACACTTATAAGTTACTCCTGAGGTATCCCTTAAGTCCAGTGTCAAAAGCCCATGCAGTTAGGTGCTCTAACGAAGTTTGATCATAAAGTTTGAACGGATTATCGGGAAGAGAAATCAAAAGATTATTAGCAGGCTGACCCTGTTTGCCTTTTTTGTAAATGGGCTTCACTATTGCTCCCTTTTAGGAGGCTGAGATTGGAGTTCTGGACTTTTTTGTTACGTCCAGAGGTGTCAGGGACAACACCCGAAGACCCCGGAGTTCAACCTGTCTTGGTACACAAACAAACAGAAACACGGGCTTCTCGATGGTGGCGTCAAAGACCAAAGGTTTATTACTGCAGGGACACAGAAGTCACAGAAACTACACATGGGCAGTGTCTAGGAGCCTGTTCCATTTGTACAAAGAGGATTGCTCCTTATATACTAAAAATTTGGCTTCAGGCAAATTCTTTACATGTTACCACAGTTCTAAATATTCGTGTCTTAAACAATAAATATTTGGCGTTGCACAGGAATCGTCAACAGTATCTGATGTCAAAACATTACGAATGAGGGGTTCCCACTAGTCCATCATAATCCCATGTCAATTCTTCATTCAAGACCCGGACCGCCTCATCGTAAATTTCGTTACCTCCCCCTAATAAAGGCCCAGAAGGAAAGGAGCAGAGCCAGGTGTAGAAGATAGAAAGACAGGATAAGAAATGTTTGTGGGTCGTAAATGGGCACGGTTACCAGCTTCGGCCGCCTAATCATGATCAGGCCAATGAACACAAGAACCAGTATAGCAGGACTGGCCTCAGGCTGGGGAGGCAGTTCTTGCCGAGTCATGCTGCTACAGCGTTGCTGGCCTAAGGTGCACGTGTCACTAGCAAGGTGAATTGCCGGTTAAAGCCTACGTGTCCTTTAATGAAAAAGAGATCATTGCGTGTCCATTGACTATGTGAGGGCAAGGAATACAAAATGGCTTCCGTGTTCTAAGATGGATGCCACGGGTAGAACAGAAATGTGTTTGTAACTGGAGTGCTCTTGCTCGTAGCATAGCGAAAACACCAGGATGCACTAAATGGATCATTTGCGGTTCACTGATACCAAAATTATGTATTTACGACAATGTTATAAACACGAGTAAAATCGTCACGGAACCTCAGACCCTCCTTTTGCCCTTACATAGGCAATTACTTAGTCTATATCAGAGTCAGAGTCTAATTCTATGCTCATTAGGTCAGTGACATGTTGTTGTATCATCATCCTGTCTCGTGTCTTTTCTCCTAATGTAGGTGGTTTTCTGAAACAGGTTGCAGCACAGAGGCTACACAGAGCGGGACCACATTGGATAATAAGACAGCACGAGAACAGACATACTAGGATGACACCAATGACCGTCAGAACCTTCCATCCCCACTCTGATACCAGAGTCCAAAACCACTCCATGAAGGACCAGTTTCCCTTATCTACGTGTATAGAGTCGGAAATCTTATGTAGCTTAGAGATTGCTTCATAGACGGTTGGAGCATTATTTGGAATAAAGACACAGCAGCTCGATTGGATCATTCTGCATACCCCACCTCGATCTGCAAGTATTACGTCTAGAACCATACGGTTCTGCAACGTCATGAGACGATCCGCTTGAAGCTCAGCAGTTAAGTTACTAAGGGCACCAGCAGTTTCTGTAATAGTAGATTCAACTACTCGTGTTAGTTGACGTATACTTCTACTATTAGCCATAGGCCCCCAAAACGGAAGGAAACCTTTGAAGAAGTCTCCAGCTTCTTGACCAGCGGTATCTTCCTTGCTGAAGACACCTCTTGCTACTCTGGTTTTGTGATAATCTGAAGAAGCAGTGTATGTCGGAGGTAACAATCGAGCAATATAACATGAACCTGAAAAGTCAGCAGGCAGCCATGTATATGCTCTGTCCTGACAAATGAAGTAGGTACCCCTAGCAGTCAGAAAGGCAGGGGAGGAGTCAGACGGAAATACGTAAGTCTCAACGCACTCACTGCTCCCTAGCTGAGCTCTCGGATTTCTCCCATTTCCTTGCAAACAGACCTGACCTCGGTGAGGCACGACCCAAACTGAAGTGGAGCTTTTACGCTTGCTTTCTCCCAAACCAAGGCGGTACTCTGTAGAGTTCCAAGTCAAATACACCAGCAATTCATCTCTAGGATAAGATGGAGTATTATTGACGTCTTTAATCATATCAATAATTCCCTGGACTAAAGCTTTGTTGGCTGAGTTGTATTTAGTGGACCGTGGTGGACGCGGAGGATAGGTCTCAAGGGCATATGAAAAAATGGTCTGAAAAGCCTGAAATGATCCATTATAGCTGAAAGGCAAGACTAGATAGGGAATGCCTTTATCCATAGTGTGAGGTATCAAGCCACACACCCAACAGTCTGTAGTATTAACTATCAGTTGGTGTTGATGCAAGAGCTGTACAAATGTATTGTTAATAAATTCTGAGCGTCGAGCTTGTTCGTGTTCAGGAAATGAGTGGAAAGAATGCATAGAAGAAACCGTAGAAATAGTAGGATCAAGGGAAGGTACTGTAGTTACTGGCATAAAAATCAAATGTACACCAAAGACGATTCCACCCACCAACGTTATTAAAACGATTAAAAATGTAACTGCACATTGCATTAGAAAGCATTTGCTGTGTAGTATTCTGTTCAGTCTATTTCTGCGAACATAAATTACATTTTCTCGTTGTAGCTCAGGAAGCTCCATCTTCTACGACCGTTCGCGACCACTGATGATGTGTACGTAGATGAAAATGCCTCTATCAGCCCTGGGAGTTCCCAGAACTAACAGAAAGATCGACCTTGTGTCGGACCCCCGCAGATTCAACTAGGCACACAGCCACGACCCTACGGCTACCCAGACGGCAAGGCAATTTTAAAACAAAAAGAAACAATACATAGTATTAGCAAACTTCCTGGCTGGAGGTAATGTATAGCAAATTCAAATCTGAAAATAGGCAGTTTCCTGCTTTATTTGTCCATATTGCGAGAACGTAAGTTGTATCTCAGTTTTGCAGGAGCTGTCTGATCTGGAAACAATGTATTTTCAGCTGACGTTGCAATGTTCACGTTCGCAGATGACAAATGTTCTTTTGGTACAGATGACAAATGTTCAGGGTTCAAAAGAGCAGTTTCGGGAGGAGAGTCAGAATTTGGTGAATCCGTGATCAGTTCTGCATCGCTGAAAGGTATGAACCTGGGGATTTGTTCCGTTTCAGAGGCACCGATTCCTTTCTTTACCCAGTTGTCGTAAGGAAGTGGCAGAGGCACACGTTTAGCATGAGTCGTATGGATCCAATTTCTTCTTCCGGCCACACGAATAGCAGTTCTCGTTGCTAGCAGGACTTGGAACGGGCCAATAAATCTGGGCTGAAGATTTTTCGTTCTTGCAAAATTTCGGATGACCACCTGATCACCCGGTTTCAGCTGATGGCCTGGACTCTCCGATGGCTTTGGCAATGCATCGAAAACCTGTTGGTGAATAAGACTCAATTTAGCAGTCAAGTCGAAAAGGTAATCAATTAACATTGGGTATTCCAGCTGCTTAAATTCTTTCGGTCTAGGTACCCCCCAAACATTTGCAGGACGACCGAAAACTATTTCGTAGGGACTAAGCCCTACTCTAGAATGTACGGTTGCTCTTGTTGATAGCAAAGCCAAAGGCAATGCGTCTGGCCAGGACAAACCCGTGGATGCTTGTATCTTAGCGAGTTTCAGTTTAAGGGTGCCATTGTAACCCTCGACTAAACCCGCGGACTGGGGATGATTCGCACTATGAAATTTCTGTCTAATCCCTAGGCCGGCACACACACTCTGCATAACTTTCCCTACGAACTCACTTCCGTTGTCTGACCATACAATCCGTGGCATTCCGTATCTGGGGAAGTATTCTTTAAGAAGAATTTTGGCAGTGGATAAGGCAGTATTGTCCTTCAGTGGGTATGCTTCGATCCATCTGGAGAAAGCACAAACTACCACTAGGACGTATTTCAGGTTATTACAACGATCCATGTGAATGAAGTCTAGCTGGATCACTTCAAAGGGGCAGGAAGGAGGAGCGAAGTGACCTGCAGGTGTGGGGATCCCCTTGCCAGGATTATGCATCAAGCATACCATACAATTCCTCACCACTCTCTCTGCACACCTACTGATCCCGTCATTCTTCCAGACCGGAGCCAACATCTTACAAATCCCTTTTGAACTGATGTGCGCTGTTCCATGTGCCATCGTCACTACTGCAAGCACATACGCATCAGGCAACATCCAACGTTGTTGTTCCGACAAGTCAATCCAACACCCACTCGAGTCCAATTTACCCGTGCTCTCTTTCCATGCAAGTTTTTCCTCCTCAGTCGCCTCTTTCTGAATTTCTTTCACGCTTTCCACTGTGTCTTCACACATTCCAGACTCAGAAATCCATCTTGCAGACGTTGCAACATACATTCTACTCATCATATTTCTGGCTGTCTGTTTTGCGATCTCATCAGCAAAAGCATTCCCACGACCAACATCATCCGTGATTGCTTTATGAGCACTGCATTTCACAATCGCAACTTCAGTCGGTAAGGTTAGAGATTCCAACAAGTCATTAACTAGCTGACCATGTTGAATCTTAGTCCCATGTGACGTAATGAAACCTCTCTCTTTCCACAAACGGCCAAAACTATGGGCCACGCCGAACGCGTACTGACTATCTGTGAACACGTTCACTCTCTTTCCCTTAGCTAAAACGCGCGATCAATTCTGCAGCCTGGGCAGAATTCTGACTCACTCTTGCAGTCTCCACAATCGTACTCAAGGTCGTTACTGCATAAGCAGCAGTCACATCACCATTCTCCAATTTGAAGCAAGACCCGTCAACATACAACGTGCCATCTGGTTCTGACAACGGAGTGTCTTTTAGGTCGATTCGTCCTTTTGTTTCTTCCTCAGTTCTGAAACAACAGTCGTGTGGTTCGGGATCACTCGACTCTTCGCTAGTCGGCAACAATGTTGCTGGATTCAATATATTGCATCTTTTGATCTGAATATGACTAGCTAACAGTGTCAGTTCATAACCTGATAATCTAGCACTGGTAAGGTGTTGCGTCTTGGTTCGGTTCATGAGTGTATCCACAGCATGAGGAACCATGACTACTAGCATGTTGTTCATTACTAAACCAGCAGATTGTCGAATGGAAGCTGCAGCTGCGGCTGTAGCTCTCAAGCAACTAGGCAATGCTCTAGCTACTGGATCTAATGTTGATGAAAAATACGCACAAGGGCGTTGTTTATCACCAAATTTCTGCGTCAAAACACTCAATGCACAACCTTCTCTCTCGTGGACATAGAGCGTGAATGGCTTACTGTAGTCGGGTGTACCCAATACAGGTGCTGAACACAGTGCATTTCGTAACTCAGAAAAACTCTGTTGACATTCAGCAGACCATGGTACCGGACTCGGGACACCTTTCCCAGTCAAGGCTACCAATGGTTTTGCTAGAAGAGAAAAATTTGGGATCCATTGCCTACAATATGAGGTAATACCCAAAAAGGCACGTACTTCTCTCTGCGTGCTAGGAACGTTCATCTGTGTAATTGCTTTTATTCTCTCTGGGGTCAACTTCCTTCCCTCCTTTGACAAGAGATGACCTAGGTAGGTCACTTCTTGGCAGCAGTATTGCATTTTTGAAGGTGACACCTTGTGATTCAAATCTGACAAGTGATGCAATAAAGAAATCGTAGCTGTTTTGCAAGTTTCCTTGTCATCGGCAGCCACTAGAAGATCATCGACATACTGTACTAAAGCAGAACCACGAGGAAGTACGAAGGAATCTAACTGGCTTTTTAATGCTTGACTGTAAATGGATGGGCTTTCACAATAACCTTGTGGAGCGCGTTTAAATCTAAAACTTCGTCCTCCTAGAGAGAAACCGAAGATATCTCTGCTTTCCTCGGCTATCGGAATGCTGAAAAAGGCATTTTTCAAGTCGACAACCGAAAACCATGCTGCTGTAGCAGGAATCAACGTTAACAATGCAGTAATGTCTGGAACCACAGGAAACTGTGGGATCACAATTTTATTAACCTCTCTAAGATCAATTACGAACCTATATACTGGAGGCTTTGTAGGGTCAGTTCGTTTCAAAATGGGCAGTACAGGACTATTACAGACATTACCTCTAGTTTCTTCTACAACATCTTTCTTGATCAGGTCTTGCACTATCAGTAGGAGCGCACGCTCACCTTCACTAGAGATTCTGTATTGTGGAATTCGTGGAAGTTTGACATTTGCTTTCAAAGTTACTACATAGGGTGGAATTTCCAATAGACCTACATCATTAGGACCAGTCGCCCAAAGAGTATCAGGGAGTGAACGCAGCTCTGGTGGGAGCGCATCCATCGACAAGTACATCGGAGAGATTATTCTTTTACCCAACGTAAGCTGTACTCCTGCTGGAGAACAGTATAATGTCGCGTACAGGCGTTTTAACAAGTCTAAACCAAGCAGATTTTCGTTACAACCTGTCGTCAAAATCAGGGGTGCTTTCAATTGACGGGGTCCAACAGAAATAGACAAAGGACCAGAAACAGGGTTGTGAACAGGGGCGCCCGAAAAACCTACTGAAACGTTTGTTGAGCCAGACAAAGGTGCGCCAGGGAGTTTCGCATGTATGATAGAACTTTTTGCTGCACCAGTATCCAACAGAAACGGTTCGACTATACCTGATGTTGCCACCGCGACATAAGGCCCACTCTGATCTACTGGTACTGATACTACTCCCTCTCTTTGTCCATGGCTGTCCTAGTATTCACTTTGCTGACCTTCCTCACTAGCTTCATAATAGTCTTCAACATGATACTGTGGAGACCTATTCTGTTGGGCAGATTGTCCATTACGCTGGTCGAAATAATTAGAGGGGCGATCACTTGTCTGTGGAGGCATAGCACCTCGTCCTCGACCTCTAGAGTTCTGCATAGAACTACCACGACCTCTCTGAGCGGCCGCATCATTATTTTGCGCCCGAACTGGACAATCACTTTTGTAATGACCTTCCTTTTTGCAATAAGCACATTGATTCCATTGGTATTGTGGCCTTTGAAAATTATAATCCGTTCTTTGATATGACCCTTGCTGCATATTAGTTTGATTCATGCGAGGCGGATAAGCTTGCTGTAAAAGTACTTTAGTTTTTAAATCTTTCGTCTTTTTATCTGATTTTTCCTTCTCTTCTTTATCCCTATTTTCGTAGTACTGAGCAGTCGCAAGTATTTGCGCAGTCGTAGAGACAGCCCACGCACTTTCAGAATTCTTTAATTTACCACTAAGTTCTGGCAACAGATTGTGCACAAATTTATCAACAAATAATCTCTGGCCTCCTTCTGTGCTCATATCCTGACCACTATGATCTACGAAAGTCTCTTCGAATCTTGTGAAAAAGTCGGAGACGCTTTCGTCTTTCTTTTGTTTGCATGCGGACAATTTATCCCAGTTAACGCGTAATGCAGGCATTAAGGTTTTCATTAAATCGATTATTCTACCAGGCAAGTTAGCAATTAAAGGTTCAGGTTTGGAACCACCTATTTGTTGACCATCCGCTGCAGTTATAGCTGCCCAGTCACCACCTAGGGCAACTGGATGATTCTCTTTACGAATTTTAGCCCAAATTGGTTGCGGTACTACGTTACCAAATAGCAGATCTATGTCAGCAAGATTCAATACACAAGCGTCAACTGTTTGAGCCAACTCTTTGTAGTACCCTGCAGGATTTTTACGCGGATCTGGCAAAGCCTGTTTTACTGCTAATACTTCAGCTCGCTTCCATGGAATATGTATCCAGACTCTCTGGAATTGGGCCGGAGCGGCTGCAATACCAAGCGGTGCATTAGCTTGCACAGCTTCGCGCCAAATTGGTGGAACCTCTCTCATTGGATATTGACGATTTCGTTTCGTACTACGTTTCTCTAACTCTCTCGGTGAAAGAAGGGATGAGTCGGATCTATAACTTAAAATTAGTTCCATCGCTTCTTTTATATTTTGACCAACTATCATACCTGTAGCAAACTCTTTCTGAACATTAATTAATTCTCCTAATTTTGATTCAGGGTCATCCTCTTCCAATTCCTCACGTAGAAGGAAACACATTTCATCGAACACATATCGTTGTGTCGGTTCGTTCCATTGCATAAATGTATCTAATACATTTTGTACATTATATCTTCCAACTTTCGAAACCCATCTAAGGGCAGTGGAATCTAGTATTCCTCTTTCTTCAGTACTGGGAAGCTGACTACGTCTCTGCACAGAGTCAGAGGTAGGAGTCTTAATCAGAGTTTTATAGAAGGGAGATAGAATATTAGAGACAGAATCAGTGATTCTTCGACGAACAGAAAGCGGAGTCATAATATTAGCAGAGGCAGTGAATAGAGTAGCAGTTGGAACAGATAGATCAGGAACAGTAGGAGTAGCTTGAAAATTAGCTTGTGAAGTAGCAGGTGTGAGTGACACAGGCATAGGAAAAGAAGCCGGCAACCCTAGAAGAGGGGTTGTCGAAGGAACATTAATATTGACCACAGGAGGTACAGGAACTTGATTCAGGGGAGCGGGGACAGGGACACCAGGTTGTCCAGCAACCGGTAATTGAACATTCGGTATAGGTGGAGCCGTAGCACCTTGTGCATACGGTGGGGGTGATCGTAACAAGTAAGACAAAAGGGGATCCTTTTCAGGGTCCTCTACTGTCTTAGCCGTACTCGATGGCAAAGCAGGATAGCACTTGTCTATCGCTAAATTACGCTCTCTATCGGCCACCTCCATCGCTTTCTCAGACTCGTTGTTTTGCAGTTGCCTAGCAGACTGTTCTAAAGTCAACTCTTGCTCTTTCTGTACTTTCTTCAACTTTTTAATTTCTCTCTGTTTAGATTCTTTTCGCCAATAACGGAAAGAATCAAACATTGCCGGCCGGGCTTTCTTCTTAAACAACCTTCTTTCTAGATTATCGAGAACTTCAGGTTCGAAACTACCATGTAGTGGCCAACTAAGGACACCGTCTTTCTCTGTGTAGCGGATCCATACCTCATTATAAGAGATAGGGCCCACACCAAATTTGCAATATAGATCATAAAGGGGAGTTCCAATCGGAGGAACCAAACACGAGTCCTCCAACCGGGAATCACTGTTGCAACTAAAACAAGACAACATACAATTTTTCCGACTTACCATTTTATAATCCGGAACACAAGACAAACAAGACACAAACAGAAAAGATGCGCACTCGAACCACGCACTTAGGCCTACCAGAACTGACAAATGTATCGATACCTGAACTGAACAGAATGATTATCGTAACCAGAATAACCAGTGATAACCTTACAGAACTGAACTGAACTGAGAACTAAAAGGATTATCCAAACAGGAGCAATCCTTACAAAATATTTAACTAGCAACCACTGAATACTTAACTGAGGCACTGAAGACGTCACCAAGGAGAAACCCGTCACGTTTCGCCGTACTGAGGACTGCACCTCGGGTCCAAGACAGGGCGACGGTCAAGGCAACGGAGCACTGCAGCCGTCTGAACGGGAACCCTCGTGGAAGAGGACGTCGGGGCCACTTTTGCGATATGCCGGGATCGATGAAGTGGGGCGCCTCCCTCTGAAATCTTCACACGAAGCTCCTCGAACTCTTCAGGCTTTTGGACCGGTACCGAATGACGTCGCCCCACGTTGGGCGCCAACTGGAGTTCTGGACTTTTTTGTTACGTCCAGAGGTGTCAGGGACAACACCCGAAGACCCCGGAGTTCAACCTGTCTTGGTACACAAACAAACAGAAACACGGGCTTCTCGATGGTGGCGTCAAAGACCAAAGGTTTATTACTGCAGGGACACAGAAGTCACAGAAACTACACATGGGCAGTGTCTAGGAGCCTGTTCCATTTGTACAAAGAGGATTGCTCCTTATATACTAAAAATTTGGCTTCAGGCAAATTCTTTACATGTTACCACAGTTCTAAATATTCGTGTCCTAAACAATAAATATTTGGCGTTGCACAGGAATCGTCAACAGTATCTGATGTCAAAACATTACGAATGAGGGGTTCCCACTAGTCCATCATAATCCCATGTCAATTCTTCATTCAAGACCCGGACCGCCTCATCGTAAATTTCGTTACCTCCCCCTAATAAAGGCCCAGAAGGAAAGGAGCAGAGCCAGGTGTAGAAGATAGAAAGACAGGATAAGAAATGTTTGTGGGTCGTAAATGGGCACGGTTACCAGCTTCGGCCGCCTAATCATGATCAGGCCAATGAACACAAGAACCAGTATAGCAGGACTGGCCTCAGGCTGGGGAGGCAGTTCTTGCCGAGTCATGCTGCTACAGCGTTGCTGGCCTAAGGTGCACGTGTCACTAGCAAGGTGAATTGCCGGTTAAAGCCTACGTGTCCTTTAATGAAAAAGAGATCATTGCGTGTCCATTGACTATGTGAGGGCAAGGAATACAAAATGGCTTCCGTGTTCTAAGATGGATGCCACGGGTAGAACAGAAATGTGTTTGTAACTGGAGTGCTCTTGCTCGTAGCATAGCGAAAACACCAGGATGCACTAAATGGATCATTTGCGGTTCACTGATACCAAAATTATGTATTTACGACAATGTTATAAACACGAGTAAAATCGTCACGGAACCTCAAGATGATGCCTGTTAGCGTTACCCATCAGAAGAACCCACTCAACATCAGTCCCCATTTCTTATGATCGTTCTTAAATATCACGAATGGGAGCCCATCTGGACCACCAGCCCTAGAGGCTTTCACATTACTGATTATGTCGGAAAGCATTACCGCCGTCTAAGTACTTGCAATCACTTTCACTACAGAACTAGACTGGAACACAAGATATTCTCCAAGGTTTTCACCACTATATACCGAATATATAAAAGTGTACCAATCATCCTCACTTATCAGAGCCTCAAGAGAGGACTGCGATAAAAGGGTTACTGAATTCACTAGCCGCCAAATGCACTTACTATGTTTATCAACAATCGCAGACAGCATTGAATCCCAATTTAACCTACAAAACTCTCTCCTTTTGTGGGCACATAATTTGTGATTGGCGATTATTGCAGCCACTAGTGTTTTTCTTTTTTTAGCTAACATCACTAGGATTTGACTTGAAGTGACAACTACTCCTACTTGCCACTCTTCTACCGTCCCTACAATCATCATCAAGCCAACTGTTTCCTTTACTTCTCATACTACTAGCTGAATGAGGGCCCCCTTTACCAGTTTGAACTGGGCTAACTATTGCTTTGTTAACCCGTAATACCAATCCAACGCATCTTGTCCTTTTTTCCAGGTCAAAATGCTCAAATTCCATCGCGTATAAAACCTGGAATATATCTTCTGAAATCAAAATTCGTATTCTCATATGGGAAACTACTTCAAGAGATAAGTTTAAACTTGGACAGGGCAACAAAATCTTCTCTGTACTTTAGACTAGGCCCCATGTCTAAAACTCTGACATTTTTTACCCAATGGAACGGGTGCACTGGAACCAGCACATAGTCAATGACCAGATTACTAATACCATTTTTTAAAGTTCTCATAGCAAGAGTATCATCATTACACCGACCATTAACAATTATCAAGTTCAATTGGACCAAACGAGACAGAACCTCTGAGTCTCCTTCTCTAGGAATTTCAGGAAAACTGCTTTCTGGAATGCGTAATGCTAATCATACCACTTTCATAGCCACATCAAGCTCTTTGAAAGTTGATCTTTCATTAAACCCCCCCCCCCTACCACCAACAACGCATCTGGGTAATCACATATCAATTTTCCCACATCATTAACCAGATTCAACAATCCATACTCTGGCAGGTGATGAATTGAAGGAACATACACATCTAGACAAATCATTTGTTTTAAACCCTCGTCATTGGTGAACAAATCAATTAAACAAGCGCAGGCCCATACTTGAGTACTTTAGAGTTTCTTTTCCTTCTTTCCACAGCGGACAGATACCAATATGAGCAGCCCACCCACTGCTCTCTCTCTTTTCGAGGCCTTGGCATTTTGACCTAAGGCAACAAACCCCTCCACTGCTTGGCACTCCAATAAACAGGTCTCCTGGAGGAACAATATAGGGTAATTCATTAGGACCTCTCTGTGTTTTTCCATTTCCATAAACGATTTAAACCCATGAATGCTCCAAACCAGGACACGACCCAGCAGCGGATGCCCTGACCCCTATCAGTCAATTTCATCAGCCATCCCACTGCTCCACGCAGAAAGTAAGTGATCCTTGAAGTTTTTGAGGAGGTGCATCTCTGTTCTATGAGGGATGAACCCCTGGCCACCCTGTCCTCTTTCCCTCCTATGTTCATCTAACTGAGAGTGGTGAGGGCCATGGGACCAACTTTGACTCCTTAAATTGAGGGCTCTTTCATTATGGAACTTTATTGTAACTATCCTTTCCTGTGAACTGTCTCGCATCCACCAACTCCGTCTAGCACCTATTCTCTGGCCTGCACTGGGGGGCCTGCAAGAAAAACCTTGTTACATTTTAGCCCTCCATGTTCATTTAGAAATGTGTCAAATTCGGTATAAGAGCCCTCCCCTGATTTGCTAGCAGGTGCACATGTTGCCTCACTTCCGTCACAGAGACTAATGCAATTTGTCACCAAGACTGAGCCTTAGGACTCCACTATGTTCTGTGTTTCCACTGAAACAAACAGTACACGGTTAGTTCTTCCCCTGCAACCTTCCTTAAACCAACTAGGGCCAAGTCCTTTGAAGAAATCTTCCTTAATCTTTTAATATTGGCAAAAGCACTTAGCAGCCTGGCTCGATTTAGGGGTTGACAAACTGAATGTTGCATTTTCCTATTAGATTGCATCTTTGGGAATAACAATGATGGTGCCAATTGCTTACAAGCACCCCCTGCCTGAAATAGGGAGACATTGTTTGTATCAACACAGGATTTTCTTTTGTCAGCCTCAAGATCTCCCCTTCAAAATGTTAATACTTTGAGTATTTTTTTGTGTATTTTCTTATTCTTGTCCCCAGAAACCTTTTTTGCCACCTTTGAACTTTCCTTGATTTCCTAAATGTTCCCACTCCCTATCTCTGGAAGTTTCCCTGAACTCTCTGTGCCTTTCTTGACCGGCTTTACCTTTGTAGTTAGTTGTTTACACATCTTAGGGGTTGCCCTTGGAGCTAGCAGCTTTAGTGGTCTAGGAGTATGGCACAGGGACCCCATTCCATGTGGCCTTAAATAGCTCCTATGCTTTCTACCTACCCTCCCTTCCTGAGCTCTCCTTCTCACCCCAGGTCTCAAAAACATAGTGAGGTTACATTTAGATAAGACCCTTTGTTGCTCAAATACACTACCCTTTTATTAAATAAGGAAGGGACATCTAGAAACATACATCTCATCATTTGTGGTGCGAGTAGATAAAGGGACCCCCTCTATAGAAGAGAAGGAGAACTAGGATCAGTGATAACACCATTTAAATCACCTTCTAAAATCGCCTCCATAGAACCATCCTTTAGTGATTTACTAATACTTTCAAGCTTAACATTTCGAGTATTGTTCAAAACCAGTGCCTTTAACATTCCCTGAAAGGTTGTTTGCATTAGGGAAAGGAGATTCCACATTGACAATTCTTGGGCATAATCAGAAATATTTCCCAGGGAATTAGTCTTTGTTTGTTGGTTCATTCTTAACATGCTTATCATCATCATCATCATCATCGTCAGTCCTTATCCTGGGCCCAGCGGTCGAGTCCTTGCACTCCTCGTAGACGGCAGAAGAAATACAATCAGATTGGCCATTATACGGTGGCTCAGACATGGTTGCACAAGACCCAACTCCCCTCCTAATTATTGGGGAGGATGAAGATCTTGGGGGTCTGGCTCCTAGGGCTCCGCCTTCTGATATTGGAGTCCCTCAATCAGGTCGGAGAGACTTGACGATTCATACCCCACCGAATCTCACTGACTATGCTCCTTATTGTGTGTGGAAATCCTGTAAAAAGTCCTGAACATTGGGAGTTTGGGGGTGTAGCACTAGGACAGAAGCCTAACCTGTGGAACTCGAGACACTGGCCAGCAAACCTAGGTCCCCTTCCTGTACCAGTGGAGCAGGTACGAATTTTAGGCGTTGTCATTGACAGGGGCCTGACAATGCAATGTCAAGTTAGTAAAGTATCTGCCATATGTTTCACCATTATACGCTGGCTTCGCAAGATCCTGTGGATGTTGCCTGATGACACAAGAAGGACGGTGGTGAGTGCCTTGGTCACCTCCCGGTTGGACTATGGCAACATACTCTACCTGGGGGCGGCCAAGGCTGTCACCCGACGCCTGCAACTAGTCCAAAACGCTGCAGCGCGTCTACTCAGCGGTTGCCGCAAAACCGACCACATATCCAATCGCCTCCGTGATCTTCACTGGTTGAAGGTTGAAAACCGAGTGAGGTTTAAGGCTCTCATCTACATGCATAAGATCAGGCATAAGGTGGCACCTAGTTATCTACAGTCCCTAGTAAAATCTTATTCACCTTCCCGTTCCCTCCGCTCCTCCTCCCAATGCCTTTTCTCAGTTCCCAGGATCAAGCTCTCCAGAATGGGAGGTCGCTCCTTTTCTAACTTAGGGCCCAAGTTATGGAACTCCCTTCCTCTGGCCATCCGGTCTGAGGACAGCCTTATTTCTTTTCGTAAAGCCGTTAAGACCTGGCTTTTCGATCTATAACTACTTGGCCAACCACCTCTTGATAGCTGCAGTATCTTAGCGCCGGGAGACCCTTACGGGTAGCTGTCGCGCTCTATAAGCTTAAATAATAAATAAATAATAAATAAATAGCACTAGATGTTCACTGCTAATGAAGGGCGTCCTGACCAAACTCTATTGCTGTTGTCTGCAGGACTGTGGCAACATTTGTTTTACTTTTGTACTGGCGGGTGTGAGTGGTGGAATCCCCTAATGCAGCCACCATCACATTCGGTCTCCTGCAACACTCCTGGGGTTTTCCCTGCTCCCTGTTTAACCTGTAAAGAACATCACAGCATCAACTATGCTCATTCAAACAAGTGCACACACAAACATAGTATATTTCCTTGGCATTGCAACTATGTCTCTCTTTCTTGTTGCACTGGTCAAATCACTGAAGAAGGTTCAAAGGCAAAACCAGCTACACTCAGGCTCACTTGAAACCAATGGACAAACTGTAACAATTATCCAGACCAGCACCAAGCCTACAAGTCGAGCATTATGCAACTGTGCAAGATCAACTATTCTTCCAACTCCAAATGTAAATGTAATAAATAATGCCTCTACCTTATTTACATATGATTAACAATGGTTCTTAAGAAGCTGATCACATTTTGGGTAATTCCACCACTTGAAGGCCAGTGGGGTTATGTATGAAATTGTGATATTATAAAGGGGAGAATAGTCATTTATATGGTCTGTTTACCTAAAACACTATGCATTAATGGTTTGTAGAAATGATCGACTTGAAAAAATACAATGGCATATATGATACATTAGCAAGCGTTCTGCTCAGGAAGTAAAACGTCCAAGAACACAAAAGAACATTTAAGAACAAAAATGCGACAGTCTGTAAAACGCAATCCTTTAATTGTATTTGTTCATCCCATTCAGATCTGCGTGTGAATTATTTAAAGGATGCCAGTTTTCCAAACAAATTAATTTATTGAAGCACAATAACAACGACAACAAATAATAATCATACCTTCATATATGATTTTGAATGTGTTAACTGTCACATTTTCTTTATTAGTAAGAGGTAGTGGGGTACTGGAAACATCTATTTGTTATGCATTTTCCTACCTCTAAAGTTGTATGTCAATCATTACCCTGTCGCAAAGACGTTAGACACCTGTGATTCCATGACCCCCAAATGTTTTAAATTTGACTTGTCACATTATGATAATATACTAAAAGGAAAAGCAATATAAATACTATTGTTTTGAATAGAGAAATGTATAACTTAAAGCATTCAGCAATTCGCCTTAGAGGTGCTTTATCACTTTTTATTTTATTTTATTTTTTTAGAGTTTTATATAGCGGGAACTTGACCAAAAGGAATCAGGTATCAGAGCGCTTTACATGAGCACCAGTTACAGTACACAAGGACACATTAATTTCTAATTAGGTCTATTCCTATACCTTTCTTATTTGAAAAACACATTTAGGGCCAGATGTAGGTCGGCAAATACCGGTCGGTAACGGCCGATTTCGGAAGTTACCGACCGGTATTTGCAAATGGAGATGTAGGGGGCATTTTATTTACAGAATCAGTATATTTACCGATTCGGTAAATTTACCGATTCTGTAAAATACCGAATCGGTAAATTTACCGAATCGGTAAATACAGATGTAGGTGGCACTGAAAACAGTGCCACAGGCCATTACCGATTCGTTATTTACCATGTAATACTATTACATGGTAAATAACGAATTCCAGTGTACATGCACATCTGTGCATGTACACCTGTGCCATGTGGCACACAGACATGCCCTAAGGGCATGTCTGTGTGTCACATGGCACACAAGCCAGAAACAGGGGTGCAACAGTCCCCCTTGTAAAATCGGTAATTTTACCGATTCGGTAATTACCGAATCGGTATTTGCTATTGACTCCTATGGGCTTCAAGGCCCATAGGAATCAATGGCAAATACTGATTCAGTAATTACCGAATCGGTAATTACCGAATCTTACCGAATCGGTATTTTTACCGATTTTTTTTTCCTACATAGCAATTACCGATTAGTAAATACCGAATCGGTAAAATTCAGTATTTACCATTCGATAATTTGCTATTACCTACATCTAGCCCCTAGTCCCAAATGTACACATTTTTCACCCAGCGCAGCATAGCATCCACATTATTTTAGAATCGACCAAGCATTGGCCTTAAACTGTTGGTGCTCCATCTCTTAAATCTCAAAAGGCTGGCTGCCTTGCATGACGCACAGAGTCACTTCATGGTACATCTGTGAGTGTTCACTGTCTAGCATAGGGTTTATACTGGCGACATACCATTCCAGAACGAATTCCTATGTAACAAACTCAGAAGGCTCCAGTGCATGGGATATGTGTTATGCACTGCATTCCATATGGAATGGAATGATTTTTCTGAAGAAAAAAAAACAAATGTTATCTTGCTTGAGCCTACTTCTGCTAGACAAAGCCTGGTCTTGAGCTTGATAGAGCCAGCTTTGCGTCAGAACCTGTGCATGCTTGCATTGATCCACCCTAGTAATGCCACCTTCAAGCCACAGTTTGTGTGATCTGTAACTGACTACAAAATCAGTAAACTCTTCACCAAGATTTGCACAGGAAATCATTTCTTCTAGAGTAGTTTTGTTAATTGCCGGTACGGCACACAACAATGAGCATACGTTGGTGCACCAGAGAACTACCATGGTAAATAATAAATTATTACCACCTACGGCTCACACAAAGGTTTTTTTCAGATCAGTATGATGATCCTAGACAGTCAACATTTTTGGAAATAGAAAAAATTGTGCCACACTGTTGAAATAGTGTAAGATGGAAGCGTTTGTTGGAAAGACACGGCGGCCTAGGTTTACTAAGCCTATACCTGTGCAAGCATCCACAAAGTGGCGCATGCTATTTACTATTCAGAGCAAAAGGTATGTTCCAATGGGTAGGTGAACAGTAAAATAACTTGAATCGCAACACCTGTTATTTTTTTTTTGTGACAGGCAGCAACCTTATATAAATCAGTATTAATCCTCCTTCAATAGGGAGAATGCAGTCCGAATTGCTGGAATACACGCCTTTTACATGGAACAACAGCAAACCCAGTAAGTATATTAGTTCTGTGTCTCTAGGATGTTCAAAAAACAGTTAATTACTTAAGTGGAAAAATAGTTCATGCAGCCGCAGCCTGTGCAGGTATGTGTGGTGGGGTGGTGGGTGCGGGTTGGGAGGGAATCAACAGGTGACCGCGAGGGAAAATGCAATAAATAATTATTTTTCCCTTGTCTTCATCTGTCGAAATACCCCTCCTCCCCCACCCGGCCCCAGTGCTCTTACCTACACAGGCCGCGGCGGAGTTCATGCCATGTTTTCTGTTGGAGCTATACACGCTTGTCAGTGACACTCTCTCAGAGCCACGGTTTACCTTTGACACCTACATGTGTCCTGCTTTTGTGCAAAATCAGGATTCACTACACCTTTGGTTATCATGTGGTGCTTATTGTTACACAATGTGCCTAATAATAATAGGGTTAGGCCATTATCCTGGTGTCTAGATGATGTGTCAGTCAGAAGGAAGGGAGGTCCGTAATTGTCAGTGCAACAAAAATTATCTATTAGCAATTGTAAATTTACAAAATAACCAATTTCTTTCTTAAGTCAACGTTGTGCAAATAGTCCATGGAACTGCAAGTTTTCTAACAAAATGTAAGGATTTTGGGGGCTTAAGTTCATCATTTAGTAACACAGGAAATGCAAGAGGAGCACTGAGAACAAAGACAGCAAGAGGAACAAGAAGAACAAGAGAGGAAAGAGGAGAAAAGTTTCACAATAATCGCGGGGAGGGACAGCGCCAAGACGATCCACTGGATGATCAAGATTGAGAATGTAAATAGGTAGATGGTTCTGTTGCAGTTTGTGTAGTTGGGGTACAGCGGGAAAGTCCAGACGCTCCCTGTTGGGTGAAAAAATGGAAATTTATCATGTCCCTTGCCGACCCATCTTTAAAATAATCCTACATTTTTGATTAACCCACATTTCCACAAAACCCATGAGTGCAACAGCCACCATGTGTCACTTAAAACTCTACATATGTGTATAACTCTCTTTTCCTGGCATAAGATGTAATCTCCAGAAGGTACATTGATACCGATGATAAAACTATGAATCTTTCAGTTAAAAAGTTCTATTATATAAGCTTAATGACAGTATATTCGATTTACATGAAACAATTTGATCAAAGACCTCTAACGCATGAGGGGGGATTAGAGGACTATAACATTAAATATCACAAAATATACGTGTAACATTTCACTTTAAATATTTACCATGGAAATAACATAAAGCATCAAGATGCATTTAGATAGCGTAACCTTTTTGGCGAAGAAATTATTCGCAATCAGGAAGTCCAAGGAAGCAGTCATGGGGTGGCTACAGTAAAACTGGTTGCACTTTAGCAGTACTAAGTGAGATGTGTCACTGATTAAAGAAAATCTCTCCGAAGTCCCTTCTTCAGGTGTTTTCACTCACTGGGACAATCTATGACCCCACAGATAAAAGTTTGAAACTTTAAGGTTATGTTTTTATGCTAAAATGGCTTTTTATCAGTGGTGAATAAGGTAAGGCTCTGTTTGAAATACTTTTTGAGTAGGGTACATCGTTTTTCTCTTTATCATAGAGCTCGGCCTACAACTGATGGTAAACTCCAGTTTACGATTTAGAATAGAATTGTCATCTCCGTGCTGGAAAAGCGCCTTGGAAACTTCAGTCAGTATGGTAGAGACCTAGTCCAATTGTTTTGAGAAAACAAACTCACTCTAGCCCAGTAGATCACGTTGGCCTCATTGCTTAACACGCCACAATCTGCATCTCATGATAAGTAATGTACTTTTCAACTGTTAAATCTGGCTTGCCAAAATTTTATGAACGGTGTGGACTATATTGCCCCTGGTAATTAGTGAGTGCTGTAAACTCCATACAACTCAGAATTCCGCCCCTTGCACAAACTCTGACTCGCTCACCGCCAGGACCTGCGGAGGAACTACAAGTTTTGAGCTTATGTTTGAGTCGTGATTGATGTTGGGTTCCTCCATTCCAGTGAAGGCGTAAGTAAATATGTACCTATCTGCCTTTATAGACCATTGAATAATAACTGAATGAGGGTGTCAAGATTCGAGAAACAGACAGGTGCCAAACTCCACTGCCCTTATCTCCACGAAAGAACTGAAACTCTTCACCTTCTCCATTTACTTCTCTCCCTATTCAGTGTCCCCTCCTGGCCAGTCCACAGCACCTCCTATCAATGTATGCAGATCTCAAAGATTTTTATTCTATGGATTTTACCTGCCCACACCCAATTTGTAAGTTAAACAGACATTTTTTTAAAGCTGCATCAGTCAGTACAAAATAGCTGCCCATGTAAAGCATTGCGATAGCCTCTGAGTCTACATAAACCCTATGTAAATAACGTCAATAAAATGCAAATAATAAGAGATCTGGAAGCAGGAAAATACAGGTATTTGGAATCAATTTATGGAACAACCTGCCCCAGGAAATTTGACTTGGGACACATATGTCATATTTTAAACGATGGTTCAAAAAATTACATCCAGCCCAATTTTAGAATCACTTTAAGTGCTCTTAAATACAAAGTGCACAATGAATCTCAGTTTTTTTTTACTCAGATATAGAATGTATCACTTTTCTTACCTTGCCCACAAATTCTAATCCTGGCGGGTATTTTATGTTGTGATGTTAATAAATTGCACAATTAGCCATTCAGAAACAGGAGCCTATCAGGTCGCTTTATCAGTAAGTATATTGATAATGATAATCAATATACCCACCACGTCATGCTCATTCACTATCTTGTAAATGGCTTGTTGTGCTGTGCGCTCTCATTTTAAAGCCCTTTCTTCATCCACCATCTTATGGATGGCACTTTGTGTTTACAAATTATCTTGCAAATTGACTGCTAATTTTATTAGTTATCTTGTGATTGATAGCTTCCAATTGTTTGATTATAATTTTCCCTAGAACTGTACGACATAATTAAAGGTATTACCTGTGATGAGCCAAGCAAACCAAAAGAGACTCAACAGCGCAAGGATGCCATAGACAAGCTTATTTGGCCTCAGTCCAGCCACAATAGAGAGGAGGGACATGATGATGACAGTGACGCCATTGACGATGAGGTAGATAGGGATGAAGCGTTGCGCTGGGCATTGTTGCAGATAAACAGAACCTGTGAGTATGAAAACAACAGATCAGTGAAATAACGACATTAGGTGTTGTATTACAGAGCAATGCAAAATTGCCAAAGAAATCTTCAGTAGGGTGGCTGATATTTAGTTTGATCTTCTACTAGCAAATAACACATTGCCAGATATTCCAGACTCACCCGATAGAAGGAACTAGTCCTATTACAATGTATAGAATGCAGACAGTATGGCCTCTGGTCTCCAAGACACTAAGCACAATCCTGGACAAAACAATGCTGGGATTTGCAGTTGTGTGGTTTGTTGATGAAAGGCTATGGACCTCCTTGCAACTTAGGTCAGTTAAGGCATTTACCACACTTGGTAATACCATTATCCAAGGATGAGGTATTTACCACACCAGTTATGGTAAATGCCTACTCTTCCTAGTTTCCATCTTGAAACGGAGACGTAAGAAGGCAAAATATTATGGTAGCACAACAAATTCTGGTTTGCTTGTGCTTCGGTTCAGGGGGGCCTGGCTTGGCATTTCGGACTGGACTGTTCCTATTGGAGTAGAGCCAAGGTTGAATTGCATATAGCTGGGTCTAAACTGAGTCGGCATTGTGTGCAAAATAACGAAGGATTGGGATTCAGCCTGAGTGATTACCAGTGCCTTATATTAATTCAAGCATTCCATTCAGCACTGTTTTGTATGCACACAAAATTCCACATAATTTGGCATTTCTAAAGGTGTTTTCCTTAATTTATTCCATTAGGGAAAACTGTGAGGGTATGTTTTAAACACAACTCAGAATCCCCTTCCCTTAGTTTACACGGGATCAGAATTTACCAATGAACTTGAAATGAGGCCCTAAAGAAGTTTGGCTTAAAAACATATGATTTATAACACCTTCTGATTTGACTCTGGTTTTCCTTTATAGACCACCTGTGCCTTGTCACCTACTTTTTCTCATTCTTTTCTCCTCCCTTTCTCCAATCCTCATCCCCACCTTTGCTTTGTTCTTTTGCTCACATTCTAGCCCTCTTCCAATCAATCATTTTTATTGGACCCTCTCTTTCTCTTTCTTCCTCTCTCCCTGTCTCTCACTCTCTCCTCTTACTCACATTCTCACTCTCTCTTCCTACCGCTCAGTTTCATGTTCTAGCTAACTCTTTCAATCTACTATTTTAATTGTTTTTATCGTCTTTTCTTATAACTCAGCGGATCATTTTGGGATCACATGATAATCCATGACTCACACTATTGACTCAATTGTAAGTTGTGAGGCATTATATAACACTTGCAGTCACACCTCAGAGTTCTCACAAAAATGTGACACGAAGAGCTCATGCTTATCAGCAGAGTCATAGCAAGAATGTCAATGAAATCCTATCCTATGAAAATTGTAGAGTCTACGCTTAGGTTGGTTGAATCTAAATACAGAAACCAATGTGATTCCCTTCCGATGAGTTACCTGCAATAATTTCAAGGGGTGATGTGAGTCACATCCTGAATATTGACAGAGGTTCCCTCAACCTATTGCCTTTGGATTACAGTCGGAGAGGTGAGAACTATTTTTAAGAGACACTCGATTAACTCACATTGACAGCTCTCTTTAGGCTATGGAGAAACATTTAAGTCCCTCCCGGCTACTCATACATTTGTCTCAGTGCATTTTGGTGCTTGCATTTTTGTTCTTCCCAAAGAATAAAAAGTGCTGAAGGACGAGTAGCATTGGGGTTTTGGCCAAAAGAGGTATTTAAAAAAGAACTACCCAGAGATGTTGTTTGGGCCTGTTTCCAACAGAGACTACTTTACATCCGTTTATTGAGTTTCAAAACATAGCAAATGGCCAACAGTCCAGAGATATCTCCTTTAGAGGGTGAAATTAGGAATGCCTTAGTTGGGGGAGAGGTTGGGGTGGGCTAGTCACCAGAGATAACCCCATGGTGGGGTGTAGTATGGACTTAATGATCTACCACAAACCAAAGTGTCAAAGCAGTTTGTCTTGAGTTCTAACAAAATCTTTCTTAAAAGAGATGGGCAAAGATCAAACATTTCCTAGTTAATGAGGTAGATACTAAATCGCATGTCGTACACCAAATAAGGCAAATAAGGCATTACTAGCCAACAGGTTATAAGTATGTATACATTCAGCATAAAATAATCTTTCGAGGGGTGGTATATCCTAATTGCATGAGGTGAACTGGAAAAAGGGATGTAAAGGGGATAGAAAAAGGGATACACATGTCAGGGTGTTGGGGAGATGAAAGAGTACAAGGAGGCAATGAGATCCTTTGTTCTTACCAATGACAATCTCAGCGATGCTCAGTGCTATCCACACAAGTGACATTAGACCAAGGAGCCATTCTGAAAAAAGAAGAAAACGTATCAATTTCTGAAATGCTTACTGTTACTCATCTGTGATACTAAAAGTAGAAGCTATTTAGAAAAGTTAAATAAACAAAAAACAATTTTCAATTTAAATGTACAGTCTCTAACCACCTCACCTTCTCGCCAACAATATGTTAACTTCAAAAACAGAGCTGATTTAAAGGCCATTAGTAACCCACTTATTTATATAGTTATCATCTCTTCCTGTTTTATAATTCTCAGCCCTTTACTTCTTGTAATTTTCAGCGAAACATGTTTCAAGTCACACAGCAAGTGATTTTTCTTTTTAGTTCATTTCAAACAATTTTTTTGCACATTTATTGCTCTTTCTTAATTTATTTCATGCAGTGAATTATAATTTCCAATTGCAAAATAAGTTCATACCATACTGTTACTCTACTTTGTAAGTTAAGAATTAATTAAAAATGTTTTTGCCAGCACGCGTTTCACTCTAGGTTTCATTATCTGTGTACTCTCTGAAGGCAAGCCTAGGCATCCGACTCAATATGTGCCTTTCGTTCCAAGAATATATCCTAGGAAACCCCAGATCTCTCTTCTATGTTGTTATCGAATCGGAAGATTGGTTTGCGATTCGGTTTGTGGAAGGGGCGTGTTTAGGGTATACCTTCCAAATAGTGATTCACAGTGGTATGTATTAATGTTTTGGGACAACATTTTGTTCACAAAACATAAATACTGCACCACTAATTCAACGTTGGTGGTAACCCATTCATAATTGAAATGGATACTATGGGACCACTTTCCCTTTGAGAACGTAACACAAATATTTTTTAAGAGCGGGCAGTGGTCCCACAGACATTTCATTTTTTCCTTTTGAACTATCCCGTTTTTCATAACGGCTGAATTTCAAATTAAAAAGTGTTGCTTTAACGCAAACACAATCACAGACAAGGTGGTCTGCGGACCGTAGCAAGCCACCTTCCCTCTGATGGCTTTCATTCCTAATGGGTCGCAAACTGTGACCTAACTCATTAACATTTATGAGGTAGGTCACTTTACAAACAATTAGGAATCACTAATTGAAAGTTTCATACCATCGGAATAGTGATTTCCTAATTGCAAGTTGCAGGAAATCGCAATTAGGAAATCACTATTCCCAATATTTGTACATCTGGCCCATAGTGGACTCCACCATCCCCCCAAGAAGGCAATTCTCCATACAACCACCTGACTCAGTGTGACCACATCATCCCTATCTTCAGTGCTCCTCTGTGGCTCCCACCCCCATTATGCATTACGTTCAACTACTAACTAGCTGAAAACAACCTTCTTTCCAGGCACCAGCCTCAACAAATAACTACTGTAAATCATTGATTGAATATTAACACCCAAAGCAGTGGTATCCATTCTTACAGAAGAAGTAGTGTCTGACGGTCAGCTTCCACTTTGCAAATGTGGGATATTGGGAATGGGGAGCCGCCAGAGTTCCAAGGTACTGCTGCATGCACCCAGCAAGGTATTTGCCAAATGCGTATTCTATTTTTTTATTGCAGCTCCTGTTCCTTTTAAGCGCAGGAAGTGGATTGATAAAATACATTTTCTTTTAAGAATGTAAAGACAGGGTTGAGGTTCTCTGCCTCTTGCACTCCTCCATCCCTACCATTCTGCACCATTCGCAGGCTGAAACCTGCCTCATTGATGTTAATAGGACAGGATTCTGCAAATCCTACTGAATGTTCATTTTGTGCTCAAGAGTAATATATCTATTACAGTTGAAAAGGAAGGTATGGTAAGAAGGGGTTCAGTGTGTACACACACCAACCTAATTGCAATTCGGCCCATAGTACATCTGGGCCCGTATAACAAATATTTTGGCTTTCCCTCTTTGTGCAATGGTGCACCTTTAAATAGGTGCGCCGTGCGCAAACAGGGATACCGCACAATATTTCCATCAATGCTCTGTTCCCCGGGCAGCCGCGAACTAGTGCTGCCCTGGGTACAGCGAATTCAAGAGAAATAAAGCACAGCTGCTTCAAAGCCGCTCTGTGTTTCACTGTGCAGGTGGCACCCCCTTGCACTTTCAAGAGGGGTGAGAGATCCCTTCCAGGTGGGTGCAGTGAGTGACTGCACCAGCCTACAAGGGGATGTCTGTGAGGTCCATGGGACCCCCTTTCTCCCCTCTAGAAGGCTGCCTTTAGCAGACGCCTCCTACAGTCATGTTTGCCTCTTGTCTACGTCCAAAATAGGGCGCAGGGGCAGAGGCAAAGTGATTCCCTCATTTGCATGGAATCACTCCTCCGTGCACATGAGGAAACACCCTCTAATGATAGTGCTGGTGTTCCATGTGTGCCAGAGCTATCTGTAATACATAATGGGCCGCATAAGCGTCTGATGCCCCTTCTGTAAAACCAGTGTCCCTGGGTGCACCAAGCTGGCACACATGCCCTTTGCACCCCTGAGGCACTCTGGGTAATACGGTCCAGGTCCCAAAAACCACAGGGACCTGGAGACTGCAATGGCCGGTCATCTGTGAAGATGTTTGTGCTGCATGGTATGTCAACAAAACACACAAGATGATGGACGGAATGTTGCACAATGGCAAAACATTCACCCCCAGTCACAGATCTGGGTTTAATCCATCGTTATTTTGCTCACCAAGCCACCCCAGTTCAGACATGGCCATATGCAAATCAGTCTTGACCCTGTGCCTCATGGGAACAGTCCAGCCCGAACTGCCAAGCCATGTCTTCCCTGGACCGGAATCAAGCATCCTAGGACCGGTTTCTGGCTATCAGCCGTCTTCAGCCAGGATAGCTTGACTCCAGTGGCAAAGTGAGCAAGTGACCCACGTCTGGGCATACCCTTCCCACATAGGGTGAACAGCAAAACACACAAGTTGATGGACGGAATGTTGCACAATGGCAAAACGTTCACCCCCAGTCACAGATCTGTGTTTAATCCATCGTTATTTTGCTCACCAAGCTACCCCAGTTCAGACATGGCCATATGCAAATCAGTCTTGACCCTCTGCCTCATGGGAACAGTCCAGCCCGAACTGCCAAGCCATGTCTTCCCTGGACTGGAATCAAGCATCCTAGGACTGGTTTCTGGCTATCAGCCGTCTTCAGCCAGGATAGCTTGACTCCAGTGGCATAGTGAGCTGCACTGTTCCCATGAGGCACAGGGTCAGACTGATTTGCATATGGCCAAGTCTGAACTGGTGTGGCAGAGTGGGCTAAAGAACGGTGATGGATTAAACCCAGATCTGTTGACTAGGTGTGAGTGTTGGATTGGTTCAGATGCTCTGTCCATCACCACCCCCTTTTGTACCGCATGGTATGTCAAGGCATGAATGGAGATGAGAGTGGAGACTCCATCAGTGATCCATCCATGGAGAAGCTCAGCAGTGCCTAAGCGTAAAGGTGGACCTAATTCATGTGCATTTGTGAGAAAAGCAGTGACAGGAAACATATTATTTCCAAATAGTAGATTTCCATTTCCAGAGGAACTTAACCATCAATCAACAAGGACACCCCAACACCAAGAAACTCCCAAAATAAAATGATAAACTTAGTTCATTTAACTGCAGTAAAATTACCAAATACTCACTGAAACACTGAGTGGCACAGCAACAGAAACTCTTGACTGATGTATCCTGTGCAAACATAAGACAGTGATTGCATTAGAACTGAGATCAAGCTTGGCATTTAGCAGCTTTGGGTCTGCTTTGTACTAGCAAGGAGCTGTGATAGGCGTGCCTTGATGCTGCCTTTAACCATGAAAAGTCACTACTGAAATGCGCTACGAAGCCTCAATAAGGGTGCGCTATACAAACGCTAGTTAAAAATAACAGTAAAGAACGAGATGAATTTGCAACTGAGATATGTGTGTGTGCTCATGCTGTACCACACGTCCTCTTTGTGTTTCATATTGGCATTTGTGAGCATCACATCTGCCCTTGCACAGCCAAGAAAGAATGTTGTGGATGTGAAAGAGAACCATACTTCCAATCTTCTCTTTCAAGTATACCAGAAGCCCTTATTGATTCCATATTGATACTTTTTGATGTTTCTACGTTTTTTACATCTGTCTCTTTACCTGGCAGTCCTGATGCACTCTGTCTTGGGACATGACTCTGTTGTTTGTTGGCTTTCTTCGGATTAAGTCCCACGGCACACCAAGGATGTCCTTATGAGCTAATGATTGACTGTTTTTCTTGTTGGCCGACCTGCAGAAAAGTTAGGATTAATTAGTTTGATAATCCCAAATGCACAACTTTGCTTGACATATTTTGTTTAGCTCAACTCCACTCTTTCTTCCTTTTGATCTCCCTTGCCATCTCACTCCTCACTGCCTTGAACACTCTTTCTTTGTTGTCAGTGCTTCTTTCCCGGTTTTATGTTGCATTCTGCCTCTTTCTTTCACTCCTTAGCTTGCTTTACCTTTCTTGCTCACTTTTCCTTTCACTTGTATGTCAGAATATCGACCACAAAAATATCATGCTGTAAGAATGTTGTAGCAAAAAATATCAACTACCAAAATATTGTGGAGGTAATCCAGGGAGGAGGTAGAAAATGAAAATACCTCCACTTTAACTATAACTCTGATCACACCCAGCATGCCAAGTGAGCAAACATCCCCTTCAGTGAATGTTGTTTAGCTTCTCATCCTCCTTCCATCAATTCATAAATTCATGCTTTCCCCATTTAAATATTAATCCAATCATTCATCCATCCTTCCTTTCCTATCGATCCTTACAATCTTCCCCATCTGCCTAGTCTTCATCCTTCCCGCCATTCACCCGTTTATCTGTTGATCATTTCACTCTTCCATCTATCCTTGTTCTCGTCCATCTTCCCACTCTTTCATGCTTCGATCAATCAATCAATAAATCAATCAATCAATCAATCAGAGTACTTGGAAAGCGCGCTACTTACCCGTGGGGGTCCCAAGGTGCTGAGGGGATTGGGGGTTGCTGCTACTGCTCGAAGAACCAGGTCTTGAGGAGTCTTCTGAAGGCGAGTAGGTCTTGGGTCTGCCGTATGTGGGGAGGTAGGGTGTTCCAGGTCTTGGCGGCGAGGTAGAACAAGGATCTGCCGCCGGAAGTTATTTGTTGGATGCGGGGGACAGCGGCAAGGGCGAGGCTGGCGGAGCGGAGCTGGCGGGTGGGGGTGTGGAAGCTGAGTCTGCTGTTCAGGTAGGCTGGTCCGGCGTTGTGGAGTGCTTTGTGTGCGTGGGTGAGGAGCTTGAAGGTGATCCTCTTGTCGATGGGGAGCCAGTGTAGGTCTCTCAGGTGGGGGTTGATGTGGCTGCGGAAGGGGACATTGGCGATCAGTCGGGCGGAGGCCTTTTGGATGTGCTGTAGTCGTCGTATGTGTTTGGCTGGGATTCCTGCGTACAGTCCGTTGCTGTAGTCCAGTCTGCTGCTGACGAGGGCCTTTGTCACCGTTCTTCTTGTTTCGGTCAGGATCCACTTGTAGATCCTGCGGAGCATGCGGAGGGTGTTGTAGCAGGTGGTGTTCACAGGGGAGGTGGAGTGTGGCGTTGTCGGGGCGGTCGTGGTGTTGAAGCTGTCGTGGATGTCAGCGATCTTGCGGTGGAAGAAGATGGCCAGTGAAACGCACAGTTCTTGGGAGGGCGGGATGTCGTTGGGGTTGGAGAGTTCCTTTACGAGGCTGAAGAGCTCTTTGCTGTCCTGTGCGCTGTTATCCAAGCGGTCTTTGAAGGAGGATCTCTTGGCTAATCTGATGAGGTGGTGGTGTCTGCGGGTGGCGTCCTTGTGGGCTGTGTAGTTGTCTGGTGTGCGTTCGTGGAGCCATGTCTTTTCCAGTTTCCGACATGCGCTTCTCGAGGTCTGGAGCTCGTCGGTGAACCAGGTGGCTCTCTTGTTGGCATGGTTGTTGGAGGGTTTCTTTAGTGGTGCAAGGGTGTTGGTGCATTCGTCGATCCACTGTCTGAGGTTTCGGTCTGCGGCGTCTGGGTTGGTGGGGTCGGTGGGTGGGTTCTTGGCGAAGGAGGTGATCAGCTGGTCTTTGGTGACTTTGATCCAGCAGCGGCGAGGCTGCGGTTGTGTGAGGTGGTGCGTGGTTGGTTTCTTGTAGGTGAAATGGATGCAGCGGTGGTCGGTCAAGTGGAGTTCGGTGGTGCGGTCGAAGGCGACGTGGGAGCCTGTGGAGAAGACGGGATCCAGCGTGTGGCCGGCGGCGTGGGTGGGTGCGGTGATGAGTTGTCTCAGGGCGAGGTTGTCAATCAGGGTAGCGGAGTTGGCGTTGTTGTTTTCGAGGTGGAAGTTCAGGTCCCCGAGGAGGATGTAGTCCGTGGAGGCGAGTGCGTGGGTGTATGGCGATGGAGTCGCTGAACTGAGCCCGGATTTTCAGGGGGACTCTAGATGAGTGTTCCTCTGAGGGTGGTGTTGGGGTCGGTGTGGATCCGGAAGAGCAGGTGTTCGGCGGTGTTGAGGGTGTCGTCTGCGTGGGTTGTGACCTTGAGGGTGGACTTGTGGATGATGGCTATTCCTCCGCCGGTTCCGTTGGCACGATACCTGCAGGTGATCTTGTAGCCGTCCGGGGTGGCTATGGGGATGTCGGGCGCCGAGGAGTCGTTCCACCAGGTCTCGGTCAGGAAGGCCACGTCTGGGGCGGAGGTGTCGAGAAGATCCCAGAGCTCGATGGCGTGTTTGAGTGCGGAGCGGGTGTTAAGGAGTATGCAGCGGAGGTGGTTCGGTCCAGTCCTTGGAGGTTTGGTGGTTCTGTCGCAAGTGAAGCTGCAGGTGTGGCAGGAGAAGGGTCCATGGGTCCGTTTCGGGGCGGCCTGGAAGCAGGCATTGAGTGCGTGGAGGGTGCTGGTGTCGTAGTGGATTCTGGTGTCATGGTGTTCGCGGGGTCCTAGGGTTCTGGCGCTGGGCACGGCCCAGGCGCGGCCCAGGCACGGACGGGCACAGACGGGCTTGCCTTAGGCGCCCACTGCTCACGTCCGCTTCACTGCCGCTTCTAGGCCTGCATATGAGGCGGCTTGGGAGGGAGGAGCAGCTGGGAGGCGGGAGCGGGGAGGCGAATGGGTGTGCAGGGGGGCAGGGCCACCGGGAAGCAGCGGCGGGAAAGTGCTGGATTGGGAGCGGCGGGGGGGTGGGGGGAACTGGCGCACAGGGCAGAGGGGAAGGGAAAAAAAACCAGGAAACAAGGAGACAGCAAGGAGGCATGAACCAGGCAGTCAGGTGATGAGCAGCTGCGTGGGGGCGACCTGCCTGCAAGCAGGGTCAAAGGTAGCTTATTCAGTCTTTCACCCGTCCATCCTCAAAGGTCGATCCATTCAGTCTTTCACCCTTCCATCCTACTTTTCACCTTTTCTTCATTATATCTTTCAACCTTTACTTCCATTCTTGCAACCTTCCTTTGACCACAAGCTCTTTCCTCTTTCTTTCCATCTACCCATGTTTATGTCTGTCATCTCATCCTTATTTTGTTCTTGTTTACTACAAACAGTGGAAAAGCTGATAGCTCCCCTACGTCGCTATCTAGGAGCCCGTCGCCAGTATAAGATAGCCTGGAGGATCTGTAGAGTAGGTACGTCCTCTGTTAAAGTTTCTCTGTAGGCAAGTATCTCGAGAGAAGTTGGCACATTTGGAGCCAACTCCTCTCTGTCCCTACTTCAACCAACCTAGGCCTCTGACTGGTCAGACACAAATGTACTTTAATGTATGGTAGGGTTTTATTGTTTTACTTAACTGGTGCTATTTTTGAGTACGCAATTCATCCATCTTAAATCAATTGTTTTTACTCTATCGATATCAAAGTATAACATAGTACTGTTTGGTTTTATTGTTTTTATCAATCTAGTGCTATTATTGAGTATGTAACACATCCTGAATTGTTTTTATCCTTTTATGGTATGTTGTATTTGTACTTGCAATGATGAATTTTACTTTTATGGTCTCTGACCGAAATAAAGTAACAAAATGAAATGAAATGACTGACTCAGTTAGAATACAAACCACCTTAAACGTGGGAAAGAATTGTCTACATACTTCTGCTGTAGGGTTGAGACACTGGGTTACACTGAGAACCTGTCGATTTTCTCTGATTCCACTGCATGTCTTTACAGACACGTAGGGGCAGATTTATGTTAACTGGCGCATCCCCAGGATGCGCCAGTTAATGTGCGCCACAGCTCCGCCACCCATGGTGCGCTGCATTTACAATGCGGCGCACCATGGGGCAAAAACGGCACAGATGCATGACGCATCTGTGCCGTTAAGGTGGCGCATTGCTGGAGTTGCGTCGCAAGCGCGACGCAGCTCCAGCAAGGCTCGGGGGTGCCCCATCTTTGCAATGCTGCGTCAAGACCTACGCCTGCTTCAAGCAGGCGCAGGGTTTTGACGCAACATTGGCCTGAAAGTGACTGAGTGAAATCTTATAGATTTCACTCAGCCACTTTTGCGAGGCGCACCTGCCCCGGAACGCCCACCCTGCGCCGGAACGCCCACATGCGGCGCAGGGCTTTACAACGTGACGCATCTGCCTAGATGCGTCACGTTGTAAATCGGTCGTAGGGATGCGCCACGTTTACGCCGCCTTACGTGACGCAACAGCGGCGTAAACGTGGCGCAAGGGCCTCATAAATCTGCCCCTGAGTATAAAGTTCACTGGTCACTTTTCTAGACACACTACTTCTTACTCTGAACTAATCCTACCCGAGAGATTGATAGGAACTGCCTTTACCGGGTTTAAAAAACCTTGGAATACGGATTCACAGGAATATACCCAAAACACTTTTAAATAGCACGTGCATCTGTAGATATTACAGATCAATAAGATGAAGGGCGTTTTACTCACACTCAGGAAAATTCTTCTCTTTGGAAATAGAAATTAAGCACACAATTATCGTCTCATCAGGTTTTCAACAGAACAATTGTACACATTCCAAATGTACTTTGTTGAAAACTAAAAACAGTCGCCATCTTACAGCAGCTTCGAATCCCAACATGGCAGCAACCCTACCCTCCGCAGACAAAGAGGGTACATTCAAGCACTTACCTTCCTGAGGATTGTTGGCAGAGAAGGTGCCGGGCTCTTTCAGTGCTTGTAAATGTGTGTGCCTCGAAAGAGGTTTTATAGCTCCGCTGCCACGTTGCCCAATATGTAATTAACAGCACACACCCCACACGAAAGCTCATGCATATTTATCACCTGCAAGGAAACAATGAAACATGCGGGCTGCTGAAGTAGGAATGTTAAAGAGGAAGGTCACGTTTATACTATCAGCCCGACCAGGACAAATTCCGCAAATTGATTAGGTACAAAAAATCCTAGAAACAATGGATTCTTAAATACATCACCCACCGACACGTGAAACACGAGCAGCACATTCGTACCTCCCAAGCACGGCTAAATTCGAAATCTGTACTTTCTGGTCGACACTTTGAGAGTGACATAGTACCAGCTGTGAAATGAAGGCTTTTAGGAAAGAAGCAGGATGATCAGGGGTTCTGTATACTTGTCGATCTTGGGGGCATGTTTTCTTCCTTCTGAGGTGCCCATGTGATGCCATTTGTTACACCACAGCGCACTGGAGACTGTAATTCCCATTCAAAACCTACAATGTCCTTGGTTCAGACAAGAGGTGGCATCACCACTAATTCTGCTCACTGTAATGGAGTGCCTACTCTGTTATGGTGGTCGTCAATAACACCATAGAGAGAAGAGTGTCCCTCCCAATGCATCGCCTCCTTTGAAAGTGGGGATATGGGAGATCATACAGTAGAGCGCCATGTTTACCCAAGTCCTAATGTTTTAGGAGCAACTTAGGGTTCCCATGAGGGAGGGTGCTGGCCTTGACTTGACTGATCCTCGCCCTCTGGAGGCCCTCAAGACTAAAGCTGTGGGTACCTATGCCTATGTACTGTGTGCGCAGTCTAAAAGGTACTCACAGACTCAGTGCCCCTGTGGCCAGCCATCAGATGTGACTGCCCCCATGTGACGGGAGGGTCTTTAAGGTCACCCCACAGTCACAGCAGGATGTTGGCAATGTATGTGTGATCGGTGTCTAGTTTGTCTCCTCCGGTCCTCCTTGCACATTTGAATGCTGCTTTGCTAGGAGTATGCGCATGCGCAAAGTGAATTCCCTGTTTTCTTGGGGTACGGCTCCGTAAATCAGAGAGCACTCTTATTTCCAAGGCATGAATGGGGCTACCTTATAGACTTTCTCGTGGTCAGTATTACTGTGAGAATTCTTGTCTCCACTTCAGTGATATCAGATGTCAGAGGGTGTGCAACCTGGGGTTTCACTCTGCACAGTTTATGCAACATGCAAGAAGAACATAACATTGCTGCTTAGGTGCAATCATTTGAGTGCCTAAAGTTTAACGGTTAGACTTGGCGGTTGTAGAACAAAAAACATTGCCTTAGCACAACTGTAATAACTGCAGCCATTTTTTGTATTCATTGCTAACCAACTCTGCCAAGTTCTGCCTTTCTCTGACATGTAAACCTGTCTATCATGTCTGGCACCGTAGCCACACATTTTTTTTTAACATCTTGTTATTGTAAAAGGGAAAAGAAAAAGGACTAAAGGGCACATGACAGCAGTGGTTATCACAGCCAGCGTCAGATCACAATTACGTGTCTTATAAATATCAGGACATTCATCTCTAAGTTTTGACGCTTTGCTCACCTATTTCCCCCTTTTCAGATCTCAACAATATTGCTATTGTACGTAATCCTCAGCCCCTTCCAAACTGTGAGGTCTTCCAACTGGCTGACAGGGCATCCCTCTACTTCCATTCCAGCCCCCCAAAATGTTTGTCCATTTGTGTGGGCAACCTCTCCTTTCGTAAACCACCTTCTCTGCCTGCATGCACTAATCCATGTTGGTTTCCCAGTCCAGGGATGTGGGCCCCACCTCCGACCTCTATTTTCTAGCTATGTTACGTTTGGCCACCACGAGGCCTAATGAGACCCACAGTCATTGCCCGGCTGTTACATTTGTTGTCTCCCAAATATTTAATAAACACCATTGAGGAGAAGCCTCCTCCTATTCCCAACACAATATCATCAAACGTTTTACAATTGCCTTCCAGTACGTTTGAATCATTGGGCAATTCCCCCACAGGTGTAAAAATGTGCCCTCCTGGCTGCAGTTCCTAGGACATTGTGTTGACTCGAGTTTTCCCATTTTGACTAGTGTTGTGCATGTACAATATGTCCTGTGTAGGATCTTTAGTTGGACCAATCTGAATTGTGACCGTAGGTCACCTCCCAGGTGAATGCAATTACTCAGGTCCCCAGATCTTCCACCCATTTGGCCCGCACTTTCTCCAAGATGTCGGGGGAATTGTTTAGTATTTTTCAATAGGTTAAAGATATTGCTTTTCCTTTCAGATAGTCATTTAGCAACCTATCCTCCAGAGGGGAGGAGACCGGGAGGTCGGTACGCTTTGGAATGGCAATTTGTAGATCCCAACTGCGCCGTATCTGATAGGGGAGTGGCTTGGGTAATTTTCTCTCGCCTCCCTAGAGCCGCTCACGCTGTATGCCATATCATGATTGAGCTTGATGTTGGTGTTTGCTACTTGCGTTCCTCGTTTTCCCCCATAGATGGCCCTACGGAATCCCCTCGATCTCATATTGTGTTTATCCATCCTATAGGCCGGTTCGTCATGTGGTGTATGTACCCATTGATTGATCACTATAAGCTGCGCTGCCCAGTAATAATATTAATCAATTTATTTAACACTATTCGTGGAGTCCCTCCATCCCAGAGGATTGTCCGTACCTCTGCTTCAACTGCCTGAAAGTATGTGTGAGAGACCAAGTAGGGCGTATTTTGGAAAATGTATAAGAAGCGGGGAAGTGCCATAATTTTGCATAAGGAGTCCCTGCCTATCAGTGACAAGGGCAAAGACCTCCAAATGTTGTACATCTTCCCGAAGCAGTCTTAGTGGGGGGACTAAGTTGAGGTTCATAAAAGACAATGGGGTCTCTGGTGGAGAAGTGTGGCTCAATGGTTAGAGCGGCAGACCCTGATGCAGAGGTCTGGCCCGGGACCAGGGTTCGATTCCCGCCTCTGCGGGTCTTGGGCTCAATTTCCCCGGACCTGATAATTCTCGCCTCGGTGCCTAGTCTAATCATGGGTCCCACTCTGTGACTCTGGGCAATAGCTTGCTTAATCTCCACAACGGCCCCAGCAGCGCTGTGGATGCCTGGCTTCACCTTGGGAGTGCCCAGGAGTGGACATTTCACAGGAAAGCCAGGATGGGTTCCGCAGCGGTATGAATACAGCGCTACGAGGCCTCCGGGTAGAAGTGCGCTATATAAAATACAAACATTTACATTTACATTTACATGGTGACATAAATTCCCGGATGTTGGAATCCTTCTGTTACAACTCTTGCTGTGTAGGTTCTTGGAAGATTCGGTCTTGGGCCATAGAGGACGTATATAGCAATTTATCCCAGTTTATGGTGTAAGCGGAGTAATTTAGAAACAGGATAAAGATATGGAGCACCCTGTATAGGGAGGAGTAGGGTTTTGCCAAGTAGAGAAGGATGTTGTCTGCATGAAGGGAGATCCTATCCTCCCAGTCTGCAGTCCTTCTAAATCCCCTAATAAGCGGGTCACCCCGTATCCACACCGCTAGTGGCACCAGGACCAGAGTGAATATCAAAGAAGGAAGGGGACATCCCTGTCTCGTCCCTCTTTGTAATTTAACAACAGCTGAATGCCCCCCATTTACAGTCACTTGTGCTAAAAGTTCCGCATATCGCAGTCGGACAGAACTTCCCACCAAACCCCAGTCTCTCTCTCTCTCTCTCTCTCTCTCTCTCTCTCTCTCGGACAGCGAATAGGAAGGGCCATTCTATCATATCAAACACCATCTTGGCTCCCAAATATACCACAATGGCCACTTCTCGAATGCTGTCAGCTCTCCCAGTACTCCCTGAAGATGCCGCAAGTTAAGTGCAGTATTTCTACTAAGCATAAAGCCTGATTGGTCGGGTGGATTAACTTGTGTAGCATTGGAGCCAATTCGGTTGGCAACACTTTCGCTAAAATCTTGACCTCTGCGTTTAGCAAGGATATTGGTCTGTAAGACGCACAACTCTCTAGTGGTTTCTGGGTCTTGTGTATCACTACTTTGTTGGCAAGCCTTTGGTTTTCGGGTAATTTCCAGATTTTAAGACTTTCCTTTTACATCTTCACTAAGTATAGGGCAGTTTTGGTCACTGTCAGTTTGTATAGTTCAATCGGTAAGCGGTTCGGGCCCGTTGCTTTCCTGGCTTTTAATGATTCGATAGCCTGCACTACTTCACAGTCTGTAAGGTCTGATTCTAAATGATCCTTGTCCACTGCCTCCAGTTAGAGCATATCCAGAGTTGCTAATAGTTCCATCGCTTCATTTTCTGTGATACGAGCGGATAGTGTATATAATTGCCGATAGTAAGTTGTGAAGGCATCTGCTATTCCCTGCCGATCCCTCCCTGTCTCCCCCCATCTAGAGTGATTTCAAATACCCATATGGAAGCTTCTTCTCTCTTGTCCAACCACACCAGAAGCTTGCCCGCTCTGTCCCCCACCTCGTACAAGCAATGTATGGTCGCTAGGTGTTTGGCTTTTGCCGCATCCTCATCAATATCTCCATATTCTTTTTGTTTATTCATAGCCTATGTTGTGCGTCTGTTTGATCTGCAGTAGCAATTCAGACTCTAATTTTTGGATTTCTCCTTCTATGTCTTCCGACTGTTTCCGCTTTTCATTTTGATGTCTGGTGACCAAAAAAAAACCCTGGCCTCTAACCACCATCATGTAGGCCTCCCATAAGAGCCAGGCCGATTCTACTGATCCCTCTTTTTCTTCAAAATAACAGACCTTCTGCAGACCAGCACAAATTAGCCACACAAGCCTTGAATTGTTTGGTCAGCTCTGAAAGTTTTCCTTTTACATTTTTTGAATCTGCAACGCTTTTTGTTTTAGTTGCATGATATGATGTCTATTAGATCCCTGTGTAAGAAAACAGCTACATTTCCATTCTATACTAGTGTGCTTTAGCTTTATGCTACAGTTTCCTGGGGATGCCCTTATATCCCAGCTCTATGATTCACAGACTATTTTCTTTATTTAATACATATTTTCAGACATCAAATTGGCATGAGCGCAGCCTTTTTTTTTAGCACAGTAAACAACAGCATGCCAACTATTGGCTGTAAATTTGAAACTACCTTTTTTTTACTAAACTAAAAACAGACTGTAAGAAATTGGATTATTGGTTGAGGGGCATGAAACTCTCCTCAAGCTGAAACCACAATCCTTGTCAAGGTGAAGTCACAACAACATAATCTGTACTCAACCCTTTACTAGCTTGGCATGGAGCAGTCCGACTTAAAGGCAATGTGCAAAGTATTTGTGAAGCACTTCAAAGATTAATACAGTGTAAAACACCACACAAAAAGGATTCCACACCAGATTAAGATGAAAAAAATAGAGTAATTAAGAAATCACAACCAAACCAGCAAAAATCCAATTAGTAGAACTAGAGATATGCAAGTTTAAAGATGTCAGTAAAAATAGCACCAAAAAGCCCAAAGTGGCAACTGTCGATATATGGTTGCGCCAGCCTGGAACAAAGCCACATGTTCAGGCTGACCGTGATGGTAGTATGGGCCGGCTACAAGGACCCAGGTAAGCCTGACCCAGGTAAGCCCACTGAAAAAGAGTACCTTAAATCCTGCTTTACAGAGTGTAGCGAGGTCCCGCTCAGAAGATGCATCGCTCAGGCAACATGTTCCATTAGTTCAGAGAAGCGAAGCTGCGATGTGAGGTCCTGCATCGTTGTCGAGGATCCTCTCGACAAGGGCTTGCGATGGAGAAGTCCAGCGTGAAAGATGCGCTATTGAAGGCGATGTGTGGCTTCCGAAGAGCTATGAGGCTGTGATGCAATAACCTGTGTCGCCATCGAGGCTGCTGTCGATGAGGGGTTTGTGATGCGAAGGCCTGTGTTGGGAAAGGTTCTAACTAGTGACAGTTCCGATGCAGGCTGCAAGGTCGATGCAGAGTCCTTGTATCAGGAGAACCCTCAAAGCAGAGGCGATGAATCAGTTCTGAAAATGATGCGTCAAACAGCATAGTCGATGCTCCGGGTCTGCTGGTGTTGTGGCACGTCTTGGTGGAGATGCATCAGTTCTGCTGTCTCCATAGATGGGCTTTGAGAGCGCGTTGAGGCCCACTTTGAAGGGGCCATGAGTGGGTTCCAGGTTGTTGAAGCATTAGTCCCTGTAGCTCTAGTCAGGAGGCCAGCCTACTAGCCCTTGGATTCACTTTGGAGTCCTGGCTTCAACAGATGCAGGTCCAGTCCTTCTCACACAGGCAACAGGGCAGCACAGCGGGGCAGCAGTCCTTCACAGCAGCAGTCCAGCAGAGTGGCAGTACTATCAGCAACACAGCAGTTCTTTTTCCTAGCAGAGTATTCACAGGACCAGAAATATACTGACGGGTTGGTATCGAGGTCCAATATTTTTACCTGGGCCTTACTTTGAAGTGGGAGAAGCTTCTAGAGGTTTTCATTTGAAATTCACAGTCATCCTGCCTTCCCTGTCCTGGCTCCAGCCTAACTACAGGGGGTATGCAGCCGTATGTGTGGGGGCAGGACACAGCCTATTCAAGTGTAAGTAGGGCTGTACCCTGTTCCGCTCTCTCATCCTGTCAGTGATGGCCCATCCAGGCACACCAAAGCTCTTCATGGGGTGTGGCCGTCTAGGAGGAACAAAGCAAACACAAGGAGACGATGGACGGAGCGCTGAAACTTTTCAGACACTCACCCCCAGTCACACATCTTGGTTGAATCCTTCATCATTCTTAAGCTCACTTCACCACCCCAGTTCAGACCCAGCCATATGAAAACCAGTCTTGACCCTGTGCCTCATGGGAACAGTGTAGCCCGAAGTGCCAAGCCTGGTCTTCCCTGGACCAGAAACAAGGATCCAGGAAACAATTTCAGGGCAACACCCCTCATAAGTCAGGCTAGCTTGAATCCAGTGGTAAAGTAAGCCAGGGACCCACGTCTGGGCATGCCTGTCAACTTAGGGCGAATAAAGCCGAGCAAAGTCAAGTATAGGCTTGTGAGAAAGTCCACCACAAGTCAAGTCCACCACAAACTCAGGATAATGAAAGACACAAAATAGTCTCATGAACTTATGAAGGAATATAGCCTTTGACCACTTCATTAATGTGGGTCACTTCCTTGGCTTTAATTTTTTAATTATGACAGGGAGGAGACATGTCATCCCATATATCAGTATATTTTACTCTTATTTTGGGGGCTGATTTAACATACAGCTATAAATGAGCACTCACACTTTCTTGTATGGCTTAGGACCCACATCCACGTGAAATCTGGTGCACGAGAGTCACATCAGCATTTTCTGGAGGATCCATTTTCTCGAAATATCTCCCACTTCATCATACATTGAAATTTACCTTGTAGTTTCTACTCTTACACTGTTATTTTGAGTGATCAGGCTTGTAGGATAATGTTTCTCAAAATGTACAAGCAACACTAAGCTGAAAACTGAGTTTTTATTTTAAAAATGAAATACGTATGATACTGTAAATTAAAAAAGAGAATAACATTTGATAAGAACCATTTGCAAAATGTACTCTTCTACTTTGTCCCCCGGTCTTATCTGAATGACATGCTACTTCTCCCTAAATCTTAGTCTATAATTTGTCCGGATTGGGTTAATCAGCAAGACACACACCACTCCTGTTAGTAAACAAATCTATGCTTTACCTAACTTGTGCAGACCACTAACATGCCTGTATGCCTAGCATCACTCCTGCGAAACATGAGTTCAAAAACAAGTTTGAACCATTGTTAAACATGGTTGACCATCTGTACACCATGGGCAACCATAGTTTGTCTATGACCATAACAGGCCACACCCTATGTATTTTATACACCTCTCATGTTGTTGAAACATTTAACGATTAGTTGAGGCAGAGCAATCAGGGCACTGAGAAGGCTTAGATTCTCTGGAGTGCCGAAATGGCTTTCTCTCGCTGGCCTTTGGAGGCCAGCGGATGTGATTAACCTTTTCCAGGAAGAGGCCATAATGGTGGCAATGCTGCAGTGTCTCTGAAAGTCCTGCAAGCAGAATGAGGAGAAAATTACCCCATGAAGTAGCACTTTCTGAATAGAAGATCTACTTATAGATAAGGGAAGATAATAAGTGCATCAACAAATACTTTTTTGTCTTGGAGTAGAGGGAGGAGCAGGGTGAAGAACACTGCCACACCACAGGGGCCATTTTAAATGATGTGCCATTTCCACCATAACTCATTGACAGACTAAAATAGAAATGCTGGAGAATACGGTGTAAGATTCATTTTGAGGACACTGGCCCCCCTTCAATCTACAGAGGGCGAAGATATCCAAGACATAACAGTTCTTCGACAACGAGGTGCTAGGGATCAACTCTGCATTCGGGATTGAAATACTCAGGGTCTGAAATCTTCCTGAGCTGGGCCCATTAGGCAGTATGGGGAGGTCAGGCTCACTGTTGGAGGAGTTATCTAACTCCAGTCAGAGATAAATGGTGACGATAGCAGCACACAGGAAGCTCAACCTCCATTTTAATGGTTGAAAGTTGCATGTATTAACTTTAATACATGGGATTCTGTAATCCCTGGATAAACAAAATCTAATTTCTTTATAATCGTTGCCTTGTGATGCACCATTATAAAAAAGAGAGGCCATAACTCAACAATTACTAGGTTATTACTATTACAAGGTTATTACAGTTGAGTTCTGACTTCACAATTCCTACTTCTTAAACCAGCATCCAAGGTGAAAGGCAGGTCAGGTCACGGAGCATAGCTGAAGCAGCTGTTCAAAAAAAAAAAAAAACGAACGCTACGTTTCTTCCTTCTGCTCTACTCTTTAGTTTACAATGACAACCAGAGAGAACATGTTTATTTTGTACACTCCTTAGATAATTAGAGAAAAACTAGAATCTTTCTGCATGTTTCTACGCATTCCAAACTAGTGCTGCTTTTTTTCTCATACTATATTTATATATAAATCTTTGTAATAAATAACTAACACGTTATTGATTTGTTTAATTTTTCACCAGAGGTTAATTTTTATTCTTAATTTTTGTAAATGTGCTCACTCTTTCATATGAAAGAGTTACGCACCAAGATTTTAAGTTGTTTGTGTGAATGGTAATAGTGTGACCCTGTATTATTATAGGGATAAAGTACCCCCTGGTGTACATGATAAAATAAGGATATTGGAGTTCCTTAATCTTATAAAGGAACTCAGCCATTGGCCTCAATCCTCTATATGGTTATAGAAGTCCTTGGTGACTAGCAATATCCTTATACAGTACTTCATCACTTATGTTAATTTTATTGAGGAGAGAAGACCTGTAGGCGCTCAAAAAAAATGATCTCTGAAGACAACAAGGCATCGCTGAGATTCCATCACATCTGCGGATAAAGGTTGAAGAGAAGATCTTCTAGTTCGCTCATCAGGCAGCATCTTCAGTTTTTAAATCCCATATTTTGAGTGGAATGGAGAGGGGGCGTCTCAACAGCGTATATAGATATATTCATTACATTATATTGGTACAAGCTTGCTTCACTCACCTTAAGTGTCACGTTTGCCTGATAATTTGCGTCTTTTTTCATGGATACAGACACTATTCACAACTGACATACCCTTTTAGTTTTGGATCGTAATAGATCCAGTGTTATTCATGTTCCATTCTTCTTTCCCTATCAAAGTAGGCAGTACAAGAGAATATCTGTGGTGACATTTCTCATATGAATTTTTTTTTGTCGCAGAAATCGATTGAGTTGTGCCTTTTTTCAGTTGTACAGACTTACAATTTATCTGGCATGTGTATTCTTTAAAACAGATGTTTCCAAAATTTGTTTTATCTTATATTTAATGAAATTCATTTAAAAATAATTCCAATGTGTAATCCAGTAAATGAAGACACAATATGACTCAACACCCCACCAGACGAAACATTCTAGAATTCCTGTTCTTGGTGACATTTAGAGAAGCAGGACTGGGGAAGAGAACTGTTATTTTCTCTTCACTGGATCAGTCATTTGAAATTGTTGGACGAGAGGTTTCAACTTCAAGAGCATGAGAAAAACGTAACCAGTGATGCTCTACACATGCTTATACTGCTGAAGGGCATGACAAATGCCAACCCTGAGGTTCACTGCTTCTGATTCGATTATTATATTTACTTCTCACCAGAATTCCTAATATGGGCTTTGGGTCAGATGTACTATTTACTGTACTGTACTGTACTGATGTACTATTTACTTTACTATTTACTGTACTATTTTATGGGTCGCAATTCATTAGTTAGGTTACAAATTGTGGCTCAATCCAATCAGCCACTATTACAGGGGTGGTGGCCTGCATGGGTCAGCAGGCCACAATCTCTGTGATTGATTTTAAATAAAGCAAACTTTAAAGGAAAGGGAGCTGCTTTAAAATATTTTTCCTTTTTTAAAGTTTATTTAAAGTTGGCTGAGGTCCCTTGGACCACTGTCTACTCATCAACATACTTTTTTTATATTCATCATATTTTGTTTGCACAGCATCCAAACATAAAATACTGATTCTGTATTTGGAGGGGATGCCTACAACACCCCTCATCGAGATAACAGATCAGTCCAGTGGTGGCTTGCCGAGGAGTGCTGCGGTGCGGTGAGGCAGGGGAGGGGCAGGGTGGGGGTAGTGGACTCGGACAAACGACAGACAGAACTCAGAGTAAGGCTTACTCTGAGTTCTGTCCGTCGTATGTCCGAATCGGCAACCCCCCACCCTGCCCCTCCCCTGCCACCGCCCCACAGCACTCCCTTGGCGAACTGCCACTGGATCTGTATCCATTTAGAACCCCTTTTTAGGAGCTTAAACAACTTTTCTAACTCCTAAAGAGAGAGGATTTGCACGTGTGAAAATGCTTAGTACATCAGGCGCTTTGTATCTTTGTCTGCCAGCAGTGAAGTTAGAGCCTCCTAATTCACAGCGCATGTGATCAACAGCCTTGGACGAGTTTCAATCGTGGCTAATGCCGTTTGAAAAAACACATAAGAAAACTTAATGGTTTGTGCTACCCACTCTAGTTGCTCTAAAGGGTACTATGAGGACTGTATATCCTCATCTTACTGGCTATGATTCAAGCCTCTTCCTATACTTCCTTACTTAATATTTTAAAAAATCTATTTTTTAAAACAATAATTACATTATTTAAAATACATTTTATACATAACTTTTAGTAACTTAATAGATAAATATAAACATTTAAATGTATGTGTTTTTTTTTTTCAGAACAAAATTTTATTGTGTTGTTGAGGGATTGCAAAGAAGGCACTGCTCTCCGGACACCTGAGGAGCAATGAGCAGGTGAGTAACAATCATATATAGGCAATTCAATCAACATTTTGAAACAGATTAACATCCCCGATTTCCACCCTCCCATCTCCTTCCCACTCCCCCAGCCCGGATCCCACCCCAACCCCCTGCACGGTGTCTACTTGGTCCAAAATTAAAAGCATATTAAGAAACATACAGTGTGTACTTCTCTTCACCCAGGATTAAAACTCAATTGTTCTGCATCAACATCGTGTTGCACTGGTGGTTCCAGCCACAGTCCTCTATAGTCTGCCCATCTCTTCCATATTTTATAATGTTTTTGGGGGCAGCCCCTGGCCTCGAAGAACGGGCATTCCAGTCCCATATAAAAATCCAAGCCCTTTTTCCACACCCCCACCAGGGGGGCCCTGGGGTCCTTCCAGGCCCGAGCCACATCTCTTTTGGCCACCGTGAGGCCCAGGAGCAGCAGATGCCGTTTATAAATATTGCCCCTCACTTGTTCCATGACATGAAGAAGGCCCAGCTGCGGTGAGCGGGGGAGGTCCCAGCCCAACACTTCAGACAGGCAATCCCACACACTAGTCCAGAACCTCATCAATTTATCGCATGACCACACCGTATGCATAAATGTGCCTGCCTCTCGACCACACCTCAGGCAATCAGGGGATGCAATCAGGCCAGCTCTCCATAACCGTTCCCTAGTGTAGTAAGCTCTATGTAGGTATTTGAATTGAATAAATCGCAGGCGCACTGCAATAGCCGCTCCCCTTGGGGCCTCCAGGGCTTCTCTCCAGTCCTCCTCTTCTAATTCACCTATGTCTCCCTCCCATTTGGTCCGCAGCTTGTCTAGGGAAGAGGAGCCATGTGTAACCAGTGTCTGGTAGATACAAGATATTTTCTTATTTTCCAATTCCCCCATAAACACCTTAGCCTCCAGGGGGCTAAATTCAGGCAACGAGTCCAGGCCGTTCAAGGTGGGTGATATAGTGTGGCGGAACTGCATGGATTTAAAGAACTGGGTTCGGGGCATATCATATTCTTTCCTCAGTTCTTGGAACGATTTAAGGGTCGTGCCTTTCATAACGTGGCCCAATGCCGATATTTCAATCGCATCCCAGCCGCGGAATCCTTGTAAGGACGCCAGTGCCGGTAGCCGCCCATTCTGCCACAATGGGGTTTCCCTCGTCATTCTGTTCCACCACCCCATACGGTGTAGTGCCCCGCGCCATATCCGGAAAACCACTTGAGTAATAACCGGGAGCCTCTTCCTCTTCGCAGCCGAGTATAATATAGTGTGTAGCGTGTCCGGGTCCATCATGTATCTCTCAAGGGCATAGGCCGGGTCGCCCCGGTCCCCATACCACCATTCGTTCAGTACCAATAGGTGAGACGCCTGATAGTAGGACAAAATATCTGATGTTGCCAAACCACCACAATATGTGGAGAGGAAACAAGTGCAAAGTGCCACTCTCACCGCCCCTCTGGCCCAGAGAAACTGGCCTAGCGCCGAATCTACCTGTTTGAACCACTGCGGTGAGATAGGATAGGGATGATTTTGCAGTTGGTATAAGAGACGCGGGAGAGCTACCATCTTGAATATGGCGAGCGGCCATACATGTTCAGGGGCATTCGGGACCATGTTTTCATGTCCGAACGAACTCGGTCCCAGACAGGCAAAACATTACGCATCCAAGAGACCCCATGTAAATCTGTCAGGAATACGCCCAGATAGTTAAGGCCTCCGGCCGCCTCCTGCAACGCTGACGCCCAGGATCCCAGGCCCCCGCGCTCTCCCAGTACCCACAGCGTGGATTTTCGTAAGTTTAAACGGAGGCCTGACACTTCTCCGAATATCCGCATTATTTCGAGGACCCTTGGCCCCGACCTATTCAGATCTGTGAGGAAGAAAAGGACGTCATCGGCATAGAGCGCGATTCTATCAGACGGTCCCGCTTCCCACTCGATGCCTCGCATCCGTGCGTCCATCCGTACCCACGCCGCCAATGGCTCCATGGCCAGCGCGAACAGATATGGCGATAGAGGGCAACCCTGCCGGGTGCCCCGGCCTATAGAGAAGGGGTCAGACACCGCCCCAGCCACTCTCACTGACGCAGTCAGATCTGTGTATAGCAGCTGCAGATACGATAGGAAATGGGGCCGAAGGTTTAGGTGAGACAGGAGCGCACGGAGGTAGACCCAACTTAAAGAGTTGAAGGCCCTATCTATGTCGGCCAGAAGGAGAGCCGCCGGAATCTCGGCAGCCCGGGCCACCTCCACTGCCACCTGCGCGCGTTTGATATTGTGTCTCGTCGCCCTGTGGGGCATAAACCCGGTTTGGTCCGGGTGGACTAGGTCGATGATGTATGGGAGGAGGCGATTGGCTAGTGCCTTCGCCAGTATTTTCGCTTCAACATTTAGGAGCGATATTGGCCTATAGGATTCATGGTGTTCAGGGGGCCTCCCTGGTTTACAAAAGACCACGATTTCAGCATGCCGCCAGTCCGCCGGAAGATGACCACATTCTCTGGCCGCCTCCAGTGCCCTTTTATAGTACATCCCTAGCTGGAGATGAAATTTCTTAATGAATTCACACGGGAACCCATTGGGTCCGGGGGCCTTACCAGTATTCAGTTCTCCAAGCGCTGTGTCCAGCTCCTCAGCCGACAGTGGGAGTTCAAGACGAGCACACCCCTCATCTGAAAGTGCCCGTGGCGGGTGGTCCGCAAGGAATTTGTCGATATCTACCGCCGGGAGAGACTCTCGGGGGGTATACTGGGCCGCATAGTATCGCGCAAAGCTGGCTGCTAGGTCTGCTGGGGCCGTCATGGATTCCTTGCCTCATCACGAAGTCCCGGTAGGGACTGCGCCTGGAAGGTACCTTGGCAAAGCATATAAAGCATTGTGCTGGACTTATCGCCCCACTGGTATATTCTACTCTGTGTTGCCAGCCACAGCTGTCGAGCCTCATCTAGTAGCAGAGAGGTATATGACTGCTGCGTCAGCAGCAGCTGTCCAACCTCTTCTGCATCCCCCCCTGTATGGCACTTCTCCTCCAGGTCTCAAACCCGACCCGCTGCCTCCTCTATATCCTCTCTGCGTGTCCTACGGGCCACCGCACACCAGGCAATATCCAAGCCGCGGAGCGTGGGTTTTAAAGGGTCATGTAATCAGTTCCGGACCTATCATTATCGTCCCAATAATGAGCTATGGCCTCCCTCAATACGCGTCTGATAACTGTCTTGTTGCAGATGCCACGTGGAGAGGCGCCACCTAAATGGCTGCCGCCTCCTATCTAGAGGTAAGTCCATCGTTGTCGGGGAGTGGTCGACAGGCCGCGTGGCAGCATGGATGTGGAGTCTACTCTCCCTATCCAGGTGTGGGGGACAAACAAGTAATCTATCCTGGAAAAGGACTTATGTACCACAGAGACATAGGTATATTCACGGCTATGGGTATGTTGATAGCGCCATGCATCTACCCAGCCCATCCCTCTCACCATGCTGCTCAATTTAGTGGGTATGTCCACTAACAGTTCCCCCCCTGGCCTATGACGATCCATCCGCCCATTCATTACATCATTCCAGTCACCACCCACTACAGCCATCACATTCGGGATCTCGGCCCATATACCAAACAGCTTTTCTATGAGGCCCCCTTGTAGTGGGGGCGGGGCATACACACTACCAAAGACCATCGGCTCATCACCTACCATTCCTTTAACAAAAACAAATCTGCCTTGTGCATCTACCCATTGCGTCTCATGCACATAGGACAATCTGCGATGTATCAAGACTGCGACCCCCCGGAACCCCCTCACAAAGCCAGCATGATACACCTGCTGGTAGCCATAACGTTGCAAGCTAAGGGTTTTAGTGCCCAGGAGGTGCGTCTCCTGCAAAAGTAGTACATCTGCCTTTTCTTTCTTCCCTAGCTGCAAAACTGCGTCCCTCTTTATTTTATCAAGCATCCCCCGTACATTCCAGCTCACAACGCGTAGTAATGCCTTTGGAAGGCCTGTCGTGGGGGTGTCAACCGCCATCTATGGGCAGAAAGGTCAGTGGCCTAGGTGTCAGGGACCACACACACACGTAAAATTCCAACCGGACTTGAATGGACACTGTGCAGATGAAAGCTACCCCAGCCCCTCCAACCCCCCCTCGACTCTCTCCCCCACCCAGTTACCCCCCAACAGCCCCCCTACCCTCCCCTTGCCCCAAGCCATTTCTGCAACTCTCCCACCACACCCCCCATACCTCAGCAACATTGAAGTATCTGTCGCGGTATAGACTATCTCCAACCCCCAACGGGAGGTTGGAGACCCACTATGCCAATGGATCCCCGTGAACTACCCACTAAATCCCAACTTACCCCCTACCCAACTAACTCCGCTAAACTCAGGGGTTGTGTCCGCCCTCCCTTCGACATCCCCCAACCCCCAACCCACATCCCATAGCTATACATCTACTGTGAAGCAAAGTTTCTGATGGTGAATCACAAGAATTTTCTTCGCCCACGATGTGAGCATGCTCCTCCAGCAATCATCTGGGGCCTTACGCTAGAGATCCGCAGAGCAGCACAGGGCCTCATGGCTCCATAGTCTGAGTGTCAGCAGCATTGGTTGCCTCCGTCGCCTCATCACTGGGAGGCGGGTGTTTCTGAGAAAGCGATCTCCAGTTGCTCCTGCTTCGCGACCGCCGGGGAGACCTCAGGGGTCCTACCATGGAGGATGAATCGGAGTCGCGGCCCGGAGGGGTATGCACCCTGACCCGGACTGTCTCGTCCGTCCAAGTGAAGACCTCCTCTGGAGTGTTAAAGAATTGGGTCTAGGATTGGAAAACCACTCGTAGGCGAGCCGGGTAGAGCAGGGCGTATTGAATATTAAGGTCTCTCAGACGCGCCTTAGCCGCAGTAAAGGACTGTCGTTGTTGCTGCACCAGCCTAGTGTAGTCCGGGAATATCAGGATTTTGTGGTTCTCGTATAGTAGGGGCTCCTTTGCTCGCGCTTGCCGCAGGATAGTGTCCCGATCATGGTAATTGAGTAGTTTGGCTATCACTGGTCGAGGGCGAGCTCCCACCGGCGGCTTTTGGAGAAGTGCTCGATGCGCTCGCTCAATTACAAAGCAGCGCGAGAGGGACTCCGGAGGGAGCCACCCCTCCAACCACTGGGTCAGGAAGGCCTCCATGCTGCCCTTCTCACTGCCCTCCGGGAATCCCACAAACCGCAGGTTATTTCGCCGGGCCCGCCCTTCCGCATCCTCAGCCCGGAGTGCAAGACCCTTTTGAATCCCTTCCATGTTGGCTACTTTCTTCTTTTGGGTCGCTACGTCATCCTCTACACTCGTGATTCTGGTCTCAGTCTCAGTAATACGGGCAATGGCATTTCGCAAGTCCTGACGTAGCAAAGTAACATCCGCCCCAACTGCCCCAATTTTTGCATCCAGCATGTCTCTAGATTGCGTTATTGCCGCCATGAGGGCCGCATTGTCCGGTCCCGGCACTTGATGGCCCCCGGAGGCCCCTGCTCCACCATTTGGCCCTGTGAACTTGTCAATTGGTCCCTGTTTCGCTGTGCCGCCACTGTTTCTGCCCCTCGTCATGGTGGTCCACGGATATGGGTACAAGGCTTGAACCTGCTGCGGGGGTGTTGGGCGGCTGCCCTCTCCGCTCCAGATGGGGATCACCGACAGGGTCTCTCCCGCTCTCCCGGGCTCGGAGGGGTCCTGTCTCTACTTCCCGGGTGGCCGGTGTGTCTATTTGTGCTGTCTTCCCACCTCACTCCATTACATCGTCGCCCCCATCCACTATCGCCATGTTCGGTATTTCGATCCCCAATGCCGGATATACGCCCTGCCTCAGTCCGAGGTCCGAGGGCGGCTCCACGGAAGTGTTCACCCCCCTACCAAGGATCCCTTCTGTGGATTTATGAAGTCTCGTGTGCCTGGCTAGCTCCAGGGCCAGTGGGAGATGATCCGCCTCCGCCTCGGCTGCCCCAAACACCACTGCCAGGTCGTCCCTGTCTGGGCCCAGGTGTCGGTTCTCAAACACTCTCGCCCCCGGAGGTTCGCCCCGCGGTCCGACCTAACCTCCGAATGAGGGGTATCTAGTGGTGTACTGCATCTGGTGCGCAGAAATATACGGGCCTGGACAGGGCAAGCACCGAGCCGCCACCCTCAGCAGCAACGCACGCCGCCCCGGCACTCAGGCATCCGCCGGAGGGGGGGGAGAGGACGGAAGCCCCCCAGCCACTCCCTGTCCACCAGGCCCCCGCGGTCCAACCCGACCGCCGAGTGGGATCGGCCCGTTGCACTGCAGCACCACTCCTGAGGGAGTACCCCCTCCCCCCTCAGGGCCGTTCGCCTCTCGGTGTCAGCTTACCCCGCATTCGCCGGCGCTCCAACTCCAAGGTGGCGTTAAGGTCTCGCCGCCGCCTCTGCCATGCGCTGTCTGCCCGCCGGGATCCGCAGCCCCGGACCCCCTCTAGCCGGGAATGAAATCAGGCACACCGCTCCTCGCCGGCCCCAGCGTCGCTGCACTTCCGGCCAGGCCCACCAAACTCGAGGTCCCGGCTTCTGTGCACGGCTCTTGCCTCACTATCTCGGGGCCCGGACCGCCGTTGTTCGTGCACTAAATTCGCCCAAATCGCTATCAGGGCTTGCTCGTCACCTCCGATAGTTATTCACCCAGTCAGGACGCCTCTGGGTCGGGGTGATGCAGGATAATTAATCGGATATCTCGCCGGCGGGGCGGAGCTCTCTCAGGCTACGTCCGCCATGCTTGCCGTCTTGGCCACGCCCCCCAATTTATGTGGGTTTTTAAATAAATCCTTAAACTAATTAATTATTCATTCAAAATTAAGTTTAAAGTGCTGCCGGATACATTTTATTTGTACTACCTTTAAAAGAAATATATAACATTAATTAACATTAATATTTAACATAAAATATTTGAACTGCATTTGTTTTAAACTTTTTTAACGTTTATCATTATCACTAGACTTTACCTTACAGAGATCTCTGCTCCAGTTACACAGGTATCCACCAAGTGTGCGTAACATAAAATACAGCTGTAAACTCATTAATAGTAGAAACCTTTGGGTCATAGATGATGTTTTCATTGACTTCGCCCACTGTTTCAGGGAGTGAGGCCAATCTACACTTTTGAGTAACTTCAGACTTGGAAATGGTAGGTAAGCAAAAGTAGTAAAATTACTCCAAAAGAGTAAGAGTGAATTTGTAGGTGTAGGCATACTCGTGTGTAAGTTTACCTTTGTGAATAGCCCCATCTGTTTTGGGTATCTGCCCTTGCTTCCAGTAAATACTGCACTTTATGGTCTGTTATATGTACCCATGTTCCCCAGAGGATATTAGGATGCCACATAGTATTTAAACAAACCATATCCTTAGGCATATATTTGATGTCAAAGTAATATAACGCAGAGTCACTGCCCTCAGGTGTCTGGGGGCAAATACATAGTACCAAGAAGGGCTCGAGCAATACTCTGAACTTGGTGTATTTCATCCACTGCAAAATTAGTGAAACATGTCTTGCCTTGTATGGTATCACTTGCCTTAGACCACAGTCACAGGGCGAGTGGCCTCCAGAATAGTATCTTACTCATTCCTAGACCAGTGTCTAATATCTGAATAAGCTAAGCCATCCTGTTGGCATGGAGAAGCGCTTACAAATGCTTCAAGTAAAACACATCTTTCATTTTGGGTTATCCTTTAGTAGCACTATGACTTGTTTGGATATACTCAAATGCTCTTTAGTACCCAAAGATATTCCTCACAGTAAACTAATTTACACTTCCAAAATGGTTCTTGTCATTCATTGAGAAAACATGAGAAAAAGGTAACATTGTCAACTCTCTTTCTACACACACAGAACACCAGCCATCAAAGAATTTGGCAAGGTTTTATCCCTGGCACAAGCTCTTGAATCTGTGTGTGAAAGGGCTGCACTACTCCCACAAACAGTCTGGAATTGCATCCAACCTTTAAGCTGATGACACTCATTTCTGATAATGTCTGCCACAAAAGACATTACAAGGGTTGTCCTTCTCTAATCTTTTGTGGGACCCGGGTCAAAAGGTTTTGTGGGGCACCACGTGGCTTCCACCTGGTAAACAGAAAAAAAATATTCTCTGGGAGCAGAGAATAAGAAGTATTCGTCTCCTGCTCTGTCAGACCATCGCAGTAAGTTTTCCAATGACAGAGCCAGTGGCCCACATGACTGAGCACAGAGCAGGCAGATTGAGGAGTCCATCAGGTGTGATGGATTACCCTGCACGCCAAACTCTAAATCAGGCTCTAAGACTGGTATGCAGTTACATCATTTTCAGAGTTCTGCCCTTGTGTGTACCTGCCACCCTATTTTAACTGCTTTATATGGCGCTGTTTAGTGGTTATAACTTAACTGTTTTGCATGGACTCTGCGCCCTATTTTCACTCCTTTTTAAACTTTTGTAATGTCCATACTTGTGCCTTTATTTACTCTATCAAATGATATGTTATTACTCTATTAAACGGTAAATTTAATATGCCTTTGTACAAAACGCTTTGTGATACTCTGGGTTTTGTCAGCGCTATAAAAAACTGCTAATAAATATAGAAATAAATAATAACATGCCTGAAATATTGTTCTGCTCAGTCAGAATACTACCCTTGTGAATGGACCTGGTTTCGGCAGCCTTGGATGTCACTCCCATTTCTGTTTCCTTATCGGATGCTCTCACATTCTCCTGGTAATCCTAATAACATCCCATCTGGTGATCAGCCAGAAAAACGTAACAGCATGACTCACGACTGCACAGTGGAACGTACACGCTTCGTGCCAGTGACATCATGGGCTGCAGTTTCATTCACGCGGGTGACAGCTTCATTTTAATAAAGTGACTCGGCAGAATGGCTCTGATTCAGAGTCAACGACAGAACACTAGAAAGGCTATCACATCTTAGTCAGTCCCAAATCCCATCACAATGTATTGTATATAGTCTTTGCAATACCAACAGTAAATACAAAAAATACTACTAAAAAAATACATTATCACGTTCGAAATAATTACAATATGAAAAATATACAGAATATTACCAATATAGGTTTTTAAACTCTAAAACTGCCAATTTAAAACACGCCTAACCAACAAAATCATAGGGAAAGCAATAGTTTTGCATATACCTCCACTAAATGAATTAACTTTTGCATATCTCCTACACGCCCCCTCCAGTTGGTACAACCTTGATTCACTTAATTAAAATACATTTCCCAGATATTTGCCATGCTTCTCATGTGAAAAACTCGACTATCTTTAATCATATGTGATATGGTGTGATACTATCAGGCAACTGTATTTACATTTGGGGCCGTATAACACAAAGTGCTCAGGTGGCACAATGGGTGTTTGCGCCCGATTTGCGCGCCCCGGGGCACTTTGGTATTACAGACAGGGCTGCAGATGCTTTGCGGCCCCTTCTGTAATGCCGATAGCGCTGGTGCACATAAAGCACCAGCTGTTCCCTCATTTGCATGGGGGCGTGAAATCCTTTGAGGTGCAGAAAGAACTAGTCTCAAAATACAACATGGAGGAATTCTCTCCTTGGATGGTAGACCAGGCTAAGCCAACCCACTGGTGTGTCTAAGATTACCTAACACTCCCTTTCCATCCCTCTCCTTAAACTGATTACCAGGGCTTCTGTGTGGCAGGACATGGGGGTGAGCCTCTGCTGTCCTAAAGTGTCATTCATTCTTTGGTCACCCCTCCTCCCTCCTCCCGGCTGCTTCTACCGTTTCAGTTCTCCTCCCAAAGGGAACCCATTGTCTCTCTGGAAGGCTAAGTCACACCTTATTAAGACAGGTGGTTCAGAGGTTAGTTATCGCATTAATAGGGTTTTTTTGCACCAACGACCTTCAGCAGCCAAGGGGAGTTCATCCCCCAACCAGTAGTACGACAGGAGACCCCTGTCAAGAGGGTGGGTCCTCCGATGCCGTCTCAGCAATCCAGCTGTGGGGGACTTACTTATTTGTTGTTTTGCACTTGTAAGTCTGTTTGAAAAGGTATAATCTTCCTGAGTGTGCGTGACTTTGTTTAAAGCAAGCAGCATGTTTGAATATATATCTGTATATATTTACATACCTATTTGTAGATATATATATATTTATATATATATTCATTGAAAAAAACATATGTTTCACATGTTATAGTTAGCTGAACATTTCTCTCATACAAAACCTTTGAAAAAAATATTTATTTTTCAGAAAGGCACACATTCACTGGATGATGTCATCAGTGATGTCATTTGAGATGTCATCAGTGAGGTCATGAGTGATGTCACTGACCATGTCATGAGTGATGCAATATGTGACGTCATCAGCAGTGCATTGCGGGAGCGCAAGTTATAGTTAGCTGAGCTAACTATAACGGAGGAATTACAAAGGTTTTGTATGAGAGAAATGTTCAGTTACCTATAACGTGTGAAACCTATGGTTTTTTCAATGAATTTCTAAGGTTTTTTAAATGCTAATTCCTAACTATAACGTGTGTGAAACCTATGGTTTTTTCAATGAATTTGCAAGGTTTTTTAAATGCTAATTCCTAACTATAACGTGTGTGAAACCTATGGTTTTTTCAGTGAATTTCAAAGGTTTTGTAAAAGATCATTTATAAATGTATTAATTATTATGCCTTTCTTTTTATACAAATTTCTTATATTTTTTATATAAATATTTATATTTATTTTATTTTTTAGATTATATTTCATATTCTTATTATAAAATAATAACAAAACTAAATTGCAAAGGAATTTTTGGATTAATAATTGCTTGACGTTGGTTGCAAGTTTAACACAGCTCCACCAATGCTCTTGGGGCCCTATGCTCACAATGCTGTATCAATCCTTACACCTGCTTCAAGCATGTGCAAGGTTTTGATGCAGCATAAGCTCAAAAGTGACTGAATGAAATGTTATACATTTCACTCAGTTACTGCACCCCCTTCTGCACAAGAAAGCCTCTTCTGGCGCAGCGCTTTACAATGTAGTACACTTTCCAGATGCGTCACATTGTTAGTAGCACACACCATGGCACATCTTTTGCACCACCGCTGTGTCACAAAAGTGACGCAACAGCTGTGTAAAAGAGGCACAAGGGGATTGTAAATCCGCCCCTAACACATACAAATTCATCCAGGCAGTTTCACCAGCAGCGCAAATTGAAGCATAGACTTGTAACATATTTATGTACATATGTTACATTCAAGTGCTTCGGACATACTACAGTATACTATAGATAAACACCTTATAGATTTATGCTGTAGCACTTCCTTATAGTTCTGCACTTTCACATTCTCCATACACTAGTAAGATATTCATTCATTCATTTATGAACTACACATTCATTCTGACAAACTTTTACACACTAACATAGAAATATAGTTCTTTCTTTGACCAGTGAAGATAGTTCTAAAAAGAACTGTTTTTTTTTTTGTTTTTTTTGTTTTGTAGTTTTTTTTGTGTTTTCTCAACAAATTACAAGCGGAACAAAAGAATGAAAAAAAAACCAACTAATGTCGAGGACAGCAATGATCCTGCATCCTGCGTTTCATCAGGTCTATAGACTGTTCCCCATAACACAAAAGTTTATCGCAATAAATGCATAGAATTTTTACTTTAGCAAAGTCAGAATCAATATGTGGGTGTGGACTGCTTGCTGAAAATTCTGTTGCCGCAGTTGATGTGCTTGGTGTAGCAGCAGGTGGGTTCTCCTGCAACCTCCGTCTTGCAGCTCGAGCAAAGTTCTTGGGGTGCAAGTTCTTCACGTGTCGCACCATATTTGCTGTGCCAAAGGAGTATTTTTTACATGGATCACCCCTTGAAAGAGTTGTTTGGCAAATTTTACAGGTTACTTTTGGAGCATTAACCTTTTTTTGTCCTTCTGGAAAAGTAAAACACTTCCAAATTAGAGCTTCTTTCCTCTTCTTTGGACGTTCTTCAGGAATGAAATCTCCCTCTGAAGAACTGCTAGAAGATGACTCCATTGCTCTTATTATTGTGATCTTCCTTCTATTTGAGAAGATTCTCAGAAGAAATGCTTCTTCTTAGAAACTCAAAATCGAATAATTATAATGGGACGGAACTTTCAACAGTTGCAACAGGAAAAGTTATGAACCAATCAAATCTCTACTTTTAAAGTCACATGCCTTTGCGTACGCTTATGATGCACTTACGCAGCTATTTCGATACCAGTACGCATGATGTTCTACCGCGATTTGCTTAATTGTTTTTAAAAGTAATATATGATTGTTACAAGTATTAAAAAAATTCATAGTTATCCCAAATGTCTGCCCTTAATATGTACATTAAAAACATAAATAAATGTTTAAACCAAGTAGAAACATTGCCCCCTTTCGCGTACAGAACGCCGTACATGACGTCACATGGAAGCTTTAATGCGACGCGTAACGTCAAAGCATATTCGTACCGTATGCGTGGGTACACGCTGAATATGATAAGCAGTAAAAACTATGGTGCGATCACCCTCTCAGTGACAAATCAGAGCTCAGGGCACGCTAAGGAGAATGATTAGAAGTATTCACTCTTTGCAGATCCGATTCTGGGCCTGCATTTGCGTACATTATAACACCGCCCCATCTCTCTCTGTTGTTAATTGTTAGTGCACACACTGATACTTGCAAATGCGCGGTGCACGCCCGCCCACACTACCCACATGCCACCACCTAGCATGCTTGCTATCACCAAGCCTGGAAACCAATACATTACCCAATGGGATGTCCCCCAGGGGCGTCATTCTTGCAGACCGTGAAAACGCTACCAATGACGGCCCTGGGCTTGGTTTGGTCAGCCCCCGCGGTTCCCATATAATGCGAGCACTAACGTGAGCAAAGCATATTCGTACCGTATGCGTGGGTACACGCTGAATATGATAAGCAGTACAAACTATGGTGCGATCACCCTCTCAGTGACAAATCAGAGCTCAGGGCACGCTAAGGAGAATGATTAGAAGTGTTCACTCATTGCAGATCCGATTCTGGGCCTGCCTTTGCGTACATTATAACACCGCCCCATCTCTCTCTGTTGTTAATTGTTAGTGCACACACTCATACTTGCACATGCGTGGTGCACGCCCGCCCACACTACCCACATGCCACCACCTAGCATGCTTGCTATCACCAAGCCTGGAAACCAATACATTACCCAATGGGATGTCCCCCAGGGCCGTCATTCTTGCAGACCGTGAAAACGCTACCAATGACGGCCCTGGGCTTGGTTTGGTCAGCCCCCGCGGTTCCATATAATGAGGGCACTAACGTGAGCACTTTCTATTTTGCCTGCCTGTGCTGCGGTGACAGACAGACTGTCGAAAAACACCCCAGACTCAGCGAAACCACAGACTTTGAAGACACGACAAAAGACGACAGAAGCAATGGTAAGAGAAGACGTCACAACATCAGCCTCCACTGTAAATTGTATATGCATAATGCTATTTTTTTCCCCTTCATATGGCTTTCCTACCCCTTAATGGTTTTAAATTGTGCGCACATCATTGAAATATTTCTTTATAAGTCACAAGGTCCTATACACCTCTAATTTTAAAAATTGTGCGTGCATAAATTTCTGTGTCGTATTTCTGTACTACGCCACGTGCTTAGGCCTCTATTATTATTAATTGTGCGTCCATGATAGTATTTTTTTTTATGCGTCATGAGGCTGTCCCAAGCCTGTATTAAGCTATTGGTCTTCCTTTGTTTGCTGAAGCTGCAACAGTCTAACTACGGAATATTAAGAACCCACATTAAAATTCACTTTTGATAGTTGTTACGCAACTCAGTTTACGATGACTAATCAAAATATCCTCTTGTTTTCTTCACCAAACATCGTTCAGAAGCAACCACGGCCTATCGAGCAACAGCAATGGAATTGTCTCCAACGTATTGAATATATTTTGACGTATAGAAGCAGAGTTCAAGTCGAGTGGTGAACTCCGGTGGTCGCACTGTTTATAAAAGGTAAGCACAGCAGCCTAGATCTACAAAGCCTTCATAGCAATGCATTAGAAATAAGTCGGCATAACAGACATCAGTAACGCAGTAGGCACTTCCATATAGACATCACTTGAACGCGGCACTATAACAGAACTGGAATGTACAAGTCACACTGCACACGTAAAACCGTAGAGTTACCAAACCTTGTAGGGGCATATTATCAAGAAGGGTTATAAAATTATCGCTGTTTCAGCGGCAGGAAACTGCCGCTAAAGCGGTGATAATTGGCTTGATAATATGCCCTTGTGAATTTCCATAGTAGCCCAGGTTAACACCAGAACCTGGGCTGCTATGGGAATTCACAAGAGCATATTATCAAGCCCATTATAGCCTCTTTAGCTGCACTCGTAAAACTGTAGTGTTAGCTTTATTTGTGAAATGAGAGAGGGCCATATTATCAAGCCTTGGCAACAAAATTATCGCCACTTTATCGGCAGCAAAGTGCCGCTAAAGTGGCGATAATGGGTTTGATAATATGCTCTATGCAATTCCAATCAAAGCTCATGTTAGATGTGAAGGACATCTAACATGAGCTTCGATTGGAATGCCATAGAGCATATTATCAAACCCATTATCGCCACTTTAGCGACACTTTCCTGCTGATAAAGTGGCGATAATTTTGTCGCCCAGGCTTGATATTATGGCCCAGAGTGCGTAGTGTACAGCAGCTTCTCTGTAAAATCTATAATTACCTCCGAGCAGTGACAACAGATAGGTTACAACAGTGTGACAAACAGATCCACAGCCTTATTACGCCACTTTTGAGTCACTTTTAACATGGGTAAATTGATGCAAGGAGCTAGTAAATCTACGTCTGACTTTTCAAGAAAAAATCTCAACTCCAGACTCTGCGACACAGTTTTAATACTGTTTTCTGTCTCTTTCTCTCTTTCACTCTCTGTGACATCGTTTCTCTTTCTCTCTTAAACTTAGACACTGCTGTCTGCTTGGACGTGTAGAAGAATTGTTGAAAACAAGTTGTAACACCAACTGCCTGAAATGTTTAGCCGCAAGGTTTATACAACGGGAAGTACAGAGGCCTAGATCTACAAAGCCTTCATAGCAATGCATTGGAAATAAGTCGGCATAACGGGCGTCAGTAACCCAATAGGCACTTCAATATAGACACCACTTGAACGCGGCACTATAACAGAACTGGAATGTACAAGTCACACTGCACACTTAAAACCGTAGAGTTACCAAAACTTATTATCATATTATCAAGAACTGAGGAAAAATAAATTTTGCCTGACCAGGATGCCCCCTACGTATACCCTATGTTACATGTGTGTGCATGTCACCCATGCATATTTCTCTTAGTGGCCTGAATCACAAGGCCTCTGCAATCACGTCCTGCATTAAGGTGCCTGTCATCAAGTTTCCCAAACGTTAAGCTAACATGAAGGCCCATGTATTTGCATTGTGCACTTTTAAATAAATATCGTAATGAACCCTTTTTGTGGTTCAGCCTGAGCCACTTTCTGAATTAAGGGTTTTTCATGGCTCAGACACTCTGAAAGCTACAGTTACGTATCCCTGACCTCGCATACTTCTAGCTCAGCCGAAAAGGGCCCAGCAAGGGTTGCCAAGACAGTGTTTTGTAAAATAGTTATCTGCTTGTTGTACAGAATCACATTCCTGCCCGGTTAACAAGAGTAAACAGAAGCCGTCCGTAGAGATAGAGACCTAGCCTTCCTGTCTCCGTTTAAATGTAATTACAGTACTTGCATCTGAAGAAAGCTCACAGCCCCCTTGCAATGCACAAAGAAATATATGCCCTTTCTGTCTTTTAGTGATGAGCAACCTTTGCTTCAGATAATACATCCCCGACTCAAGATATCAGATAGTACCAGATGTGCTGGTCGCCCTGACACTGAAGGTTCTCTACTAGACTTAAAGTCAGCTCCCCCCAGTTACACGTCAATTGCACGTCATGATCCAGTTGCGTGCACAAGTAGGGCAAAGTTCCAGCCTGCCATGTAACTCCTCCTCTATGTAGCCACCCACCTATGACCCACCTATCACACACCTATGACTCATCAAATGTACACCCTCATGCACGCCCACATGCTCTTATCTCTTTCTTTCTTGCTCTGCCTCGAGCGTTCCTCCCTATGTACAAGGAGAAATGTATATATATGATTTTCAGAGATTAATTGTTAGAAGACCCTTCCTGAACCTCAGTGGTGAAGGAACAGATTCTCCCTTAACTCGAGTTATTGGAATAAAGCCCTTTTAACTTGGACACCACGGACTCTCTGCCTCTCATTTGATACATGCTAATTGTTAATGCCTAGAAATTATGCAAGGGTAATATTTTATTTACCACATTAATCTGGCGCCCGAATAGGGACTATCCCTTTCCCCACGCACCGGTGACGTAGGTACAGCTCTTGCCCCCTTCTACAGCCGTGACGGACTTCAAAGTGCGCACCAGCGGGACTTCCTGCTTACTCCCTCAGGCCCACGGAGGAGACGGACTGCGACCAGGCGTCCACACGAGGCGGTGAGGATTGCGGATCAGCCCAACCAGAGCCCACCCGTGAGAGAGCAAGGTCCGAGGTTTCCGAGGCCCACCTGTTCCAAGGCGCAAGCGTAGTATCGAGTTTCCGAGGCCTTCAAGTTTCAAGTCCTGTTTCCCGGTGAGTACCACTATGGGGGATGCATCAAGTTCAAGACGGGTTCATTTTATATGAACACGGTAAAGACGGGTCCACGGTAACACGTGGGCACGGTAAAGACGGGTCCACGGTAACACGTGGGCACGGTAAAGACGGGTCCACGGTAAAACGTGGGCACGGTAAAGACGGGTCCACGGTAAAACGTGGGCACGGTAAAGACGGGTCCACGGTAAAACGTGGGCACGGTAAAGACGGGTTCACGTTATTCGTGAAAACGGTAAAGACGGGTTCGTTCACACGAGCACGGTCAAGACGGGTTCATGGTAAAACGTGGGCACGGTAAAGACGTGTCTCATTTCTGAGACCGGTATGGTTGTACTGTATTCCAGTGCATAAAGTTAACTGTTTTCAAGTACATGTTTATCTCCTTGTATAGATTGTGTTTGTTTTAATGTTCAAATTGTTTTAGTGTTATAATGTTTCTTGTGTGAATGATTGTTGATTGTTTCAGTCTATTCTTGTGTATATTGTGTTTTCATTGAGGTGAAATCAACTCAATTAGTTTCAACATGCCACTGTTTTCAAAATTGCGTCAGATAGGGACCACAAAAGGTATACTAGAAGAGTCAGTTAACATCCCGCCTAGAGACACACCTGGTCATTGTATGTATAATAAGCATGGGTTAGACGCCATTTTGTTTTTGGATTTCTGGGTAGACTATACAAAGGACTTAGAGGAAAAGTATAGATGGCCTATCTCGGGAACATGGGATCCTGAATGCATTATGAGAGTAGAGGAAGCGCTATGGAAAAAGAAGTCAAGACCCTCTCAGAAAGATGCCATTGAATTGTGGCGCAAAGAGTCACATAGGAGGATAGAGAAAGAATTGAATAAAGCAGATAGAACTAGACAAGCAGGGGAAAAAGCCAAAGAAAAAGAACTACGGGAGGAGGGGGAACGGGTCATTACAGAACAGACTGACAGAGAAAGAAATGCCGTCATTACTGGTATTTATCCCGTCCTGTCAGAAGAACTAGCTAGAGTGACCACCTCAGAAACACCCAGTAGGTCACGAACGCCACCACCTGTACCATTTAGAGTATGTAGAGTAAAGCCGAGAGCATCAGAGGCTTTTATTTCCTCCTATCTAGAAGAGCCCGCACCAGACTACGTAAACGCAGATTTCCCTCTGCCCCCATCGGCCAGATAAGTTTACTGTGGAGTTCCTTGTAAATAGCTCCTTGTAAATATGGTTTATGAAGAGCATGTAATTATGATGACTTGTTGAGTTTCTTGTGAATATGGCTTGTGAATAGCGCCATGTGGTTATGGTTTGTGCAGAGCATGTTATCATTACGTTAGGCAGGAGAGAGCTGGATCTCTTTCAAGTGCTTGAAGAAAAGGTTTTGAAGATGTGCGTACGTGTTATATGATAACGTGGAGAAATGAGTTCATGACTTTCCCATGTACTGCAGTCATTGGGGAATGATTGTGCTTCAGCTGCCAAAGGGTTAATATCTTGTATTGAGAAGGCAGTATATGTTTTAACATGCTGTTTAACATGCATGGTTATGTGAGCTGACATTAAAAGTCAGTGAGTGGTTAGATGAATGATGGTTCGATTTAACTTTTTCATTGGTTACTGGGTCTGCCTATGTGCTTTGTCAGCTTGCTGACTGAAATGGTAACATTTTGCATGGAGAGTATAGAAGTGTTCATTTAACGTTCTATCCACGTATTCGTGTGGGTTTGCCTTGGAACACTTGATTTAATGTGTTTGACTCAGAGGTCGGTAAAGTTGTAAATAAATCAGTCGGATTGAGATAAGGGTTTGCACAGAGGGTGCTTTAATGTTTTCACGACTGAGGGTTCCTTTCAAAGGCACGGTTGAGAAGAAAATATAAAACAGACCCATCATAGAATGTGCTTTTAATTAGTGTAATGCAACCGTGTGCTTTTTTTAAATAGAAATGTGTTCTACAAAATATACATTATTTTTCCCAATGCAAGCTGCCCTTTAGAATAGCGTGTGACAGTTAATCCACTCAATTAGGAAACATGTTTTTTTAAAAAAAAGATGAATCTGGCCCTTTTAATAGGTAGAATAGGAGAGCTTGCACACTTAATTATGAAAATCTTGGTTATGCAATGCAAAATTATGGTGTTTCACATGTTATTTTCAAAAAGTAAAATGTGGTGTGTTTCCATGCCATGTTGTTCTGTTTCTTTTTTCCTTTGCAGCTAGTATCAATATTTTATGATATAATTATTTTAAAATGCTAGCATGTGTCTAAACTACGGAAAAAAAAAGTCCTTATTAATTACTGATTTTATGATGCTTTTTATCACGTTTTAAATTTGCTTCAGTTAAGTTAGAGAATGTTGGTAAGCCCTGTGGCCTGGGTACAGATATGTTTTGAATTACACAGAATGTGTTTTTCGACCTTGAGGTGGCCTGGCTCCCAGGGAAAGATATTTTGTGAAGGGAGGGCTTTTCACTCTTGGAGAGCAGAGCAGTGCCTGTCTTGTTATGATTGGCCATACTCCAATTCCTTTCCGCGGAAGAAATGTTTATATAAGGTGGGGGTCAAGTTGCTCTTCCTTACAGTCAACACTGGAAGCTTCATTGACTTCATGAAAGTGCATGCTTGCAAATGAATAGTTTTTCCCTCGTAGTGTAAACAGAATAATTGGCAGGAGTTTCGCTCTTGCAATGAGTCCTAGCATTTACAGTCAAGCATTAGAAAGACAGCTGGACAGTATTTACATGCCTTCCAACACAGCACTGATACAGTATATAGACGACATCCTGATTGCAACACGATCTGAACCAGACTGCGAAAATGCATCACTGACAGTTTTACACTTTCTGACAGACAAGGGGCACAAAGTGTCCCCTTCAAAGCTGCAATTCTGTGAAAAGCAAGTGGTGTACCTTGGACACTTGCTTTCCAAGGAGCGTGGACAGCTAACACAACCTTTCACAGCCAAAGACACAAAAGGAAGTACGTGCCTTTATTGGCCTCACTTCATACTGCAGGCAATGGAGTCCCCAGTATGCCTTTCTAGCCAAACCACTCATACAATTGACAAACTCAGGAAGCAGCCACTCCGACTGTCCTCCCTTGGACACAAGAACATACCTTGGCATTTGAGGAATTAAAAAGAGCATTATGTCAAGCGCCAGTTTTAGCGACTCCATGTTACAGTAAACCTTTCATGCTTTTCGTAACTGAACGAGATGGAACAGCATTATCTGTCCTCACACAAGATCAAGCAGGAAAACATAAGCCGTGTGCTTATTTTTCTAGTACACTAGATCCAGTGGGCCCAGGCTCTGCCTGCGTGCCTGAAATCAGTTGCAGCAACAGCCCTAGCCATAAGACAAAGTGACTCAATAGTGTTGGGGCACCCTCTGACAGTACGTTGTACCACATGCAGTAGAGGTTCTCTTAAACAGGACACAGACACAACACTTGACTGTAGCCAGACTGACAGGATATGAACTGACATTATTTCAGCCACACATAGAGATCAGACGTTGTAATATTCTGAACCCTGCAACACTTTTGCCCTCAAGTACAGTAAATGCACCACCACATGACTGTGTGGAAGTAATGAATATAGTGACGAAACCAAGACAAGACCTGACAGATATTGCACTTCCAGACCCTGACCTGATACTCTATGTAGATGGATCATGCATGAGAACGAGTGCAGGAGAGTTAGTAGCAGCATGGTCCGCTTATTCAAGCCCTGTTAGAAGCAATACATTGACCTATAGCCATAGCTATCCTGAAATGCAGAGCTCATACCAAAGTTACAGACACCATTTCCCAGGGTAATGACCTGGCAGACTGAACAGCTAAACTTACAGCCCAGACAGCCCAGACACCAACAGACACGACAAGGACAGAGGTACCATTACTGACAAAATGCATGACAGTCAGGGATCCTTCTCAAGATGTACTAGACATACAGACACATGCCACTACAGATGAGATAAAGAAATGGACTGAACAAGGAGGGGTCCAGACTGACCAAGGTTGGATGACTAAGGGAAAAGGTACATGGTTTCTTCCAGATTCCATGGTATAAGTAATGATAGACAGCTTACAGAATATTTGGTTTAAACAAGCACATGCGTGCAGCAGCGAAACAGAAAGTACAAACATGTATGATCTGTTGCCAGTCCAATCCAGGCAAAGGCATTCCGGTGGAACAAGGCGGATTTCATCCTCCTGACCACCCATTTGAGGTCCTCCAGATGGATTATATCCAAATGGACAGATGTAAAGGTTACAAGTATGTCTTAGTAGTAGTGTGTGCACTATCTAGATGGACAGAAGCATATCCAGTTCCAGAGTATACTGCTGTGACAACAGCCAGGCAATTGGTGCGCGAGTTCTTCCCCAGATATTGCCCCGTGTCATTTATTCAGAAAACGGGCAGCCATTTTCCTCTGAATTAATGAAACAAGTGTCTCTTCTGTTGGGTTATAATTGGAAGTTTCATTGTGTAGGACACCCCGAAGCAGCAGGCCTTGTAGAAAGACATAACCAGACAATTAAGATGAAACTTGCAAAGATATGTGCAGAAAAAGGCGTGGATTGGATGGTAGCCTTGCCGGTTGCCCTCTTTTACATGCGTATGGTAGCTCATTCCAGAACAGGCCTATCTCCGTACGAAGTGGTTTTCGGTAGACCGCCAAATATGTGGGGTACGCCTATGCCAAAGAAAATTACTGATGTTGACAGTAACATGCTGACAGATTACCTGGCTTCCTTGATGTCTGCACTACTTTCTTGTCGTTCACAGGTTGCCGCCGCCTTCCCTGACAACACCCAGGTCACGGAGCATGCCATATCACCAGGCAATTTTTTATGTATCCGGAACTTTGATCGTTCAAGCCCCCTTGAGCCACGTTGGAAGACCCCGAAGTTGGTGGTACTAACCACGAGGACCGGAGTGAAAGTGGAAGAACGCAAAGGGTGGATCCACGCGCAGCATTGAAAAACAATACAGACAATAAGGACAATACAGACTTTGCGCCGCCTTTGCTAGAAAAGACTCCACAGCAGGAGTATAAATCTAAGTTAAGATCTAGTAAGTCAGACGTAGTTTAATTGTCTAAGTCCACTCGGTGGTGAATCGGTTAGACTAGATTTCTGACATGTATAAGATCACAGACAAGAATAGCAAGAAAACCCAAATGAAAGCTAAGTACTGCAAGATATTACGCAGTAGATGTATAGTTACTTTGATCATTCTTTTTATTCTGTGCATTGTTATAATCTGTGTCAGTTTATTACTACATGTTTTCTTTCCTCCTTTTGTTTCACATATGCACTCTTCCAGTAACAGCACTGTAGAGCATACATTTAGTGAACTGCCACCTCATGAATTGTCATATCGACTTGCACTACGTAACAATACATTTATTCGTATGTTACACCATTCTCACCAGACCAGCAATGCAACTGACTGCTGGGTATGTGGCCAACTGCCCCCTTATCAGAAAACGAAGGGAGTTCTGCCATTCTATCCTTTACCGTTCTCACACAATGGTTCATGTGGAGCATGGTTTGCTTTAATGACCTCAATAGATAGAAAGTACATAGCTTATCCAGGTGGCTGGATATATGGAAACTTGAATAAAGTAATGAATAAGGCATGTTTCCCAGACGAAAAAGGGTTTCCCCAAAGGAAAGGAACTGATCTAGAAAATGAAGAGTATGAGCAGGGAAATGCATCCGTTAACTTTATAATGTTAAATGTTCAGCCCAAGCAAAATACAGGTCCACCGTTTATTTCAGTTCTACCAGCAAAAGGTGATTTATGTGTCAGAAAGAAGGGCTCAGTACTCATGGGACACAGCGAGTGTAACGCTGTGGTAGAGTTTGATGATAAAGGACAGTCTTCTTTCAAAACATCACGCCATACCTATTTCATTTGCGGTCAGACAGCCTATGTACATCTGCCCTTAGACTGGGGTGGGACATGTTATATAGCGTTCTTGCTTCCACCCGTTTTTCTAGCCCCATCCAATTATCATAGAGATTCACGACTAGAACATGTTAGACAAAAGAGGGAGACAGATACCTCAGGGATTGATCAGACTGAAACAGCTTGGGAGCAATATACAGATTTCAATAAAGGATTCTTTTTCTTTGTAGGTCCCGTCCAAAACAGTAAACTGATACGCAAGTTAACAAGGACTCTTGAAGCAGTAGTGAATGTGACTGCATCTGCCCTGGCGAACTTGACCCAGGAACAGTCTGCTATTAGACTTGTCGTTCTTCAAAATCGCCTCGTTCTAGACGTCATCTTGGCGGATAGGGGCGGAGCCTGTAGAGTGATTGGCTCCACTTGCTGCATTTTCATCCCAAATAACGCGCCATCTGTGTACGCAGCAATAACAAGACTCCACAAGATTGCTCATGATATACATCAAGACCCAGGCACATGGACTTGGTCCAGTTGGCTCTGGGGTGTAATATCGGCATGGGGATGGAAAGTGGTGTCGTTCCTAGGACTTATACTACTTATAATATTTGGTTGCTGTCTCTGTCTGCAGTGTGGCCCGGCCATTTGCGGCCTGTGTGCAACTGCATGTGTTCCACATCCACGTATACAAAGGATTAAAGACGAACAAATGATGCTGTATGATCAAATATACGGTCTCATGAATGTAGATGTATCCTGAAGGGTAATGTAGGGGACAAGGAGGGAATGAGGAAAAATAAATTTTGCCTGACCAGGATGCCCCCTACGTATACCCTATGTTACATGTGTGTGCATGTCACCCATGCATATTTCTCTTAGTGGCCTGAATCACAAGGCCTCTGCAATCACGTCCTGCATTAAGGTGCCTGTCATCAAGTTTCCCAAACGTTAAGCTAACATGAAGGCCCATGTATTTGCATTGTGCACTTTTAAATAAATATCGTAATGAACCCTTTTTGTGGTTCAGCCTGAGCCACTTTCTGAATTAAGGGTTTTTCATGGCTCAGACACTCTGAAAGCTACAGTTACGTATCCCTGACCTCGCATACTTCTAGCTCAGCCGAAAAGGGCCCAGCAAGGGTTGCCAAGACAGTGTTTTGCAAAATAGTTATCTGCTTGTTGTACAGAATCACATTCTTGCCCGGTTAACAAGAATAAACAGAAGCCGTCCGTAGAGATAGAGACCTAGCCTTCCTGTCTCCGTTTAAATGTAATTACAGTACTTGCATCTGAAGAAAGCTCACAGCCCCCTTGCAATGCACAAAGAAATATATGCCCTTTCTGTCTTTTAGTGATGAGCAACCTTTGCTTCAGATAATACATCTCCGACTCAAGATATCAGATAGTACCAGATGTGCTGGTCGCCCTGACACTGAAGGTTCTCTACTAGACTTAAAGTCAGCTCCCCCCAGTTACACGTCAATTGCACGTCATGATCCAGTTGCGTGCACAAGTAGGGCAAAGTTCCAGCCTGCCATGTAACTCCTCCTCTATGTAGCCACCCACCTATGACCCACCTATCACACACCTATGACTCATCAAATGTACACCCTCATGCACGCCCACATGCTCTTATCTCTTTCTTTCTTGCTCTGCCTCGAGCGTTCCTCCCTATGTACAAGGAGAAATGTATATATATGATTTTCAGAGATTAATTGTTAGAAGACCCTTCCTGAACCTCAGTGGTGAAGGAACAGATTCTCCCTTAACTCGAGTTATTGGAATAAAGCCCTTTTAACTTGGACACCACAGACTCTCTGCCTCTCATTTGATACATGCTAATTGTTAATGCCTAGAAATTATGCAAGGGTAATATTTTATTTACCACAGAACGGTGATAAAATTATCGCCGTTTCAGCGGCAGGAAACTGACGATAAAGCGGCGATAAGTGGCTTGATAATATGCCCTTGTGAATTCCCATAGTAGCCCAGGTTAACACCAGAACCTGGGCTGCTATGGGAATTCACAAAGGAATTCACAAAAGCATATTATCAAGCCCATTATCGCCCCTTTAGCGGCAGTTTCCTATCGCTAAAACTGCGATAATTGTATCGCCGTTCTTGATAATATGCCCCGTAATGCTTCAGCTCATTTACTCACATCTACATAATTCTAAACTCTAATTTTGTTTTATTTTTTGCAGATTACCAATCGGACACCTTTTGGAATCCATTTCACAATTTGTTTATAACATTGTTTGTTAAAGTTATTTTTCTAGTTCTAATATAGTTATAATTGAGTTTCGTTTATATTTATTGTTTAATAAAAGTTATTTAAAAAAACTACATACTTCTTTTATTTTGTGGGGGAGGAGTATGACGGTCCACAATAAAAATAATGTTGAAATACCACAGTAAGATATTCAAGACTAGGATTGAAAACTACTGAGTTCTAACTAACAGATATAATAAAAACAACGGTGAAAAACTACTAAAATGGCGGTGGACGGAGTACGTAATCAACGTTTGGCGCCTCGGCACTACCTTTCAAATAAATTTAAATATAGAAAAAATATGATTATTAATACTGTACAAAAGTACAGCAGCGGATGACACACACGAACCGGGAAAAGAAAGCGACAGATTTACTACCTGAAATAAAGAAAGGTTTGCTTGTTGAACTTGAAGAAAAAAACGTGAACTTCCAAACGACGCTGAGCATGCGAAGAGAATACAACTGCTACACCAAAAAAAAGGAAAGCTTTATATGCAACAGGCGATACATTATCGTCGCTTATATCGACTGGAAACTGCCGATAAAGCAGCGATAATGTGCTTGATAATAGGCCCTTGTAACTTCCCATAGCAGCCCAGGTTCTGATCCTAACCTAGGCTGCAATGGTTATTCACAAGTACATATTATCAAGCCCATAATCTCCGCTTTATTGTTAGTTTCCTGCCAAGAAATGCAACGATAATGTATCGCCTTTTGTTGTCAATATGGACCATTGCTCTTTTTTTCCAACAGTAAACTTAGATGCATATTATCAAGGACCGGTGTTAAAATTATCGCAGTTTTATTGGCAAGAAAGGGGGAGTCTTTTTCACCGGCTTTGGGGACAGACGCTGTTTGCCACACCACAACCCTTCAGCCTGCTTTGCCGGCCTGCCCCCGCTGCCGCTGAAATACCCGCGGCCGCTGAGAGAGGCCGGGCATACATCCAACTAAACTACAAATCCCAGCGTCCCTTGCTTCGCGGGGACGCCGGCTGACCACTGGGGCTTTCGCCCGGGGGCGTACTTCAGGCAGCCATTCCTCCGGTGGAGCGGGGTATCTTTTTCACCTGCTTTGGGGACAGACGCTGTTTGCCGCACCACAACCCTTCAGCCTGCTTTGCCTGCCTGCCCCCGCCGCCGCTGAAACACCCGCGGCCGCTGAGAGGGGCCGGGCATACATCCAACTAAACTACAAATCCCAGCGTCCCTTGCTTCGCGGGGACGCCGGCTGACCGCTGGGGCTTCCGCCCGGGGGCGTACTTCAGGCAGCCATTCCTCCGGTGGAGCGGGGAGTCTTTTTCACCGGCTTTGGGGACAGACGCTGTTTGCCACACCACAACCCTTCAGCCTGCTTTGCCGGCCTGCCCCCGCTGCCGCTGAAATACCCGCGGCCGCTGAGAGAGGCCGGGCATACATCCAACTAAACTACAAATCCCAGCGTCTCTTGCCTCGCGGGGACGCCGGATGACCGCTGGGGCTTCTGCCCGGAAGCGTACTTCAGGCAGCCCTTCCTCCGGTGGAGTGTGGAGTCTTTTTCACCGGCGTTGGGGACAGACGCTGTTTGCCGCACCACAACCCTTCAGCCTGCTTTGCCTGCCTGCCCCCGCCGCCGCTGAAACACCCGCGGCCGCTGAGAGGGGCCGGGCATACATCCAACTAAACTACAAATCCCAGCGTCCCTTGCTTCGCGGGGACGCCGGCTGACCGCTGGGGCTTCCGCCCGGGGGCGTACTTCAGGCAGCCCTTCCTCCCGTGTCGCGGGACGCGCGCGGGCATCGTCGGGCTGAGCCCGGGCAGAGGGCGGGCCGTCTGTGGCTGTCAGGGGACGACTAGGGACGGGACTGCCACCCCCCTGAGAAACATCGTCCAACATGGGTAAGCGCAAATTACAAACCTCTGCAAATGGAGGCGGTGTTAAATCCAAAGTCCCACGCAATTCCACTAATTCTACAAACATTTTGTCCTATCTTACTTCTGCTGTGGGCAAATTAAATAAAGAAATTGCAACCACTGAACGAGAGTTGGGACTTGATATTTCCACCACAGAGACATCAAGTTCACCTTTAGTTGAAAGGCAGACTATTCCACTGGAGCCCGTGATTTAAATTAACAAAACGAATGACATTTTACCCCTTCCAACTACCTCAAGTCCCGAGGATGAAGTGGTCGTTAATAACCCTACTGTTAATAGCCCTTTTGGGGAGGCTACAAAAGCAGCTACGAAACATTTAAAGAGGCAGACAAAGCATAAATTGCCTACCCCACCCCACCAGAAACAAGGACATTCTATATCTAGACATTTCGAAACCTCTATGAGAGACATGGTTGAGGGCATACTTACAGAAAAACTGGAAACGATACTGACCCAGATCTGTAGTATATGGGAGAACGGGCGTATAGCTGCAGTAAGAAACCCAGTAAGACACCCGGCACACCTAAATAGCTGGGCTACCCAAAAATCCGGACTACTACCAAAAGCTCAAAATCCTAGTACTACTATGATTAATGGGGGAATTGCATTGTCAAACAGATTTACACCTTTATCTCACTTAGGTGATATTGATTGACTGATACATGAATGCTCTTCAAACCGGCCCAAATGTACCCTACTAAACCAGGAAAGAAGGGAGCTTTCTGTAAAACTCATGAGCTGGAATATCGCAGGGCTACGTTCAAAGAGGGATGATAAGGCATGGATTGAATTCCTGAGGCAGTATGATATAGTGGCACTCCAAGAAACGTGGGATAGGGAGTGCAATTTTTGGGTGAATTGGTTTATTTCATACTCTGTAGCTGCCCGCACATCTAGATCAGGAAGGGACAAAGGAGGATTGATGTTTTTAATATCGGTTAATATAAAAGGTATAGTGAAGGAGCTTAATACTACCTCACCTAACTTTTTAGCTATAGAAGTTCTAATGCCGAACAATAACAAAGTTGTATATATTAACTTCTATAATGCAATACAGGGAGAGTAGCCAAATGAGCATCTCCAATCACTATCAAAATTCTTATCTTCATATAAAGAAGTCCAAACCACTTTTTTATGTTATCCTAATGGGAGATTTTAATATTCATTTATGCGATTTAAACTGCCAGTATAAGGATTTAGATTACTCGGCTTTTTAGCTTACCTGCATTTCGAACATAATGCAAAGGGGGTTGCCCTGGAGGATCTACTCACAGATGTAGACCTGTTCGAACCTGAGTTCGCTGATATAAAGGATCGGATACCCACATATAGCGCAAGGGATAGTGAATCCATCATAGACTATATGTTCTTATCTCCTGGCTTGTTATGTTCAGTTATATTTTATAATGTTATCCAATCCATGTTCAGTGACCATAACCCAGTGGTGTTGGAACTAGATAACACTTCATTTTGTTTTAATAAATTAGAGACCCCTAAAGTGGTAACTGAGATTGTAACTAAGGATCAGGGGAGGAGATTAATATGGAATAAAATCATACCAGAAGAGTTTTTAAATATAATTAGATCTAAGGTTGGGAATGAACTTAACACCTGTAGTGACCCACTTAGATTTGGGGGGGAAGTTATACCATCTTTCGAGGTAATCTGTCAACAGGTCTCAATTGAACTTACAATGAAACGAAAACAGAAAACAAAACCGGTGCATAGATGGTTTGACCATAATTGCACTAAAATTCATAGTGAGCTCTTGCAGGCTCTCAATAAGAAGCCCAGAGACAAGTCTGAGGTCTGCTCCCTAAGGAAAAAATATAAAACTACCTTACAAATACGTAAAAACGAAATAAAGAAAGAGGCATGGGACTCGTTACTTGGTAAAGCTACCCTAAGGAATAGCTCTAAATTCTGGAGCACCGTTAATTCTCCTTTGTTTAATGAGGTAGAAAACGCACCATTGGAAGTTAACATCACAGAAAGGGAATGGTTAAATCACTTTGAGAACATCTATGGAAGTAATTTGGAACTTGATACCTACGCGACACATTCTAGAGAGCTAGTGGGGCCCCTGCCGAGTTTTCCCATAAAAGAAGTACAGAAAGCAATAGCTGAAACATCGGGACAGAAAGCTCCCGGCCCCGACGGGTACCTCCTGATATGTATAAGGCCAACCTTGACCTATGGTCAATAATACTTACTAATGTTTTCAATCTAGCAGTAAGTTCTATCCCGGCCACTCTCCCTAACACCTGGTCCCGTTCCATCATAATACCAGTCTTCAAAAAGGGCCAAAGGGGGACCCAAGATGCTACCAGCCGATTTCTTTGATTGATTCTTCAATCAAAATATTGGGGAAAGTAATCCTGGCCAGGATAACTGCTTGGGCCACAGATAAAGCCATCCTATGTGATGCCCAATATGGCTTCAGAGGGGGAAGAGGCACAGAAGATCAGTGCCTAAACCTACATCTTATAATCAACAAATACACGGTAGCGTCCAAAGGTTCAATTTTTTTGGCATTTATGGACCTATCCACAGCTTTTGACCTAGTCAATAGGTCAAAGCTGTGGAAGATGCTCCTGGAGTTGGGACTAGATCAGGCTTTGGTGACTTTTTTAGCTGAACTGCACAGAGACCTTACTGCATCGATTAGAATGACGCAAGAGGGAAAATGCACTGCTGAGTTTAAATCTGGTAGAGGGGTGCGTCAGGGATGTATATTGGCCCCAATGCTGTTCACACTTTATATAAACTCCCTGGAAGATGTCCTGGTAACTGTAACATCTGATATTCCGCGTATGGGAGGAACACCCATCCCTGTACTCCTATACGCGGACGATACAGTGCTATTGGCTAGAACACCAAATGCCTTACAACGACTCCTTGACTCGTTTGGGGAGTTTATGGAAAAGTTGGACCTGGTTGTCAACACAGAAAAATCCCATGTTATGTTACTAGGGAACAGAAGAAAGTACTTTAAAACAGTCTCCTGTAATGACTCCATAATAACTAAGGTTAAAGTCTTCACCTATCTAGGGGTTGTGTTTGACGATGTAGGCTCATGGGCACCCCAAATACTAAATAAAGTAGCTAGCGTCAGAAGATCAGCGGCCGCTATTTTAGGTTTTGCAAAGAGACTGGGTGGCAAACCGGGGGAAGCAATTCTGTCTATCTATAAAGCAAAAAGTGTGGCCATTGCTAGGTATGGGCCCGTAATATGGGGCTTTAAGGACATAACTCTCATCCAGAGAGAAGAAAATAAATTCCTGCGAGCCCTCCTGGGTCTTCCCCAATCAACCGCTAGTTATGCAGTACATCTGGAGCTTGGGTTGGGATACATCTTAGATCTATTGAATATGGCCCCCATCCTGCAATGGATAAGAACATGGCTGAATCCCAATCTAACTTTGAATCATAAGATCATTAAGGACTGTATGGCTCTCGATATAGTGGCGGAAATACAATGGTTGTCCTATATTAAATCCATATCTAATTATCTGGGACGTCCTGAGATCTACTCCAATCCGGAAAGTTTAATCAAGGCCGATATTAATTGGGTAAAAATAAACTTTTTAAAATCTAGGGAACTGGACCGTGAAGCAACAGAACTTTGTAAACCAACTGTGAGGGCTCATTATTTGTTGATATTGTGATTGTCTATTCAACCGTATCTGACAATTGTTACTAAACCCTTTCACTGATGGTTGCTCACTAAATTCCGATTTAATCAATCGCACGTGTTACTGGGAAACTACAAGGAGTGGAGCAAACCAGAGGAAGCTGCTCCCTGTAAATGTGACAATCATTCATACCAGGACACGATGCACTTTGTGTTCTTTTTCCCATACTACACGGAAGGAAGGAAAACGTTTATTACTCCACTGTTAAGAAATAGGGGCTTCGTGCAAGTAAAACCTGCTTTACTTTACCTACAACTAATGGAATCCCCCGTTGTTATGTTTGGGGTAGCAAACTTACTGGTAGCCTCCGTCCGTTACAAAAAGATGAGATCATTAGGGCAAAATTGTTAGGTTAATGTAACATCATAAACTGAAACAATTTTTATACAATTAATTGAGTATACACATGAAGTCAAAATTGTAAATTTGTTGCCCCATAGATTATTGTGTATAATTTGTAAGATACATTGATTATTTATCAACTCAACAACACTGTGTGTTATGTATATATGAATTGTACATTTATGTAAATAATTTTTTTATATTCCTGCATTCTTGATTTTAACATGTGATTGTATAGCATACTTTTATGATTTTAAATAATCGAATAAAGTGGATTTGACTATTGGCAAGAAACTGCTGATAAAACGGCGATAATGATCTTCATAATACGGCCTTGTTATTTCCCATAGAACCCCATGTTAGCACCAGAACATAGGCTTCTATGTGAATTTACAAGGACGTATTATCAAGCCCACCCTCCCAACATTAATAAAAAACTCCACACAATGCACGTACCCGGAGCTGGAAGGTCATTTTACATATCGCTGCCCCAGAAAGGTGGCGTTCCCCGCGATGTGTACGGGGACAGAGAGAGAGCTCAAAACACATATATTTTTTAAAAAACACCCGAGAGGTGCCGCTCTCCGAGACTGCGGAGAGTAGGACCGTAACCTCCCGCATACTTCAAAATAAAACCTGAGGAGTGCCGTTCCCCAGTGCTCGGGGCACCTTACAAGCCCCCATTTTGAAGAAAAAAATAGTTTTTTCACCTTTTCCACCGCGTACAAGTACTGCATGTGTACCCCGCCATTTTTTATTTTTAAATAAATTAAAATTAAGCCTAAAGATCCTAAAGATACATATACCACCACCTGACCAAGACTATAGGCTCAGGATGTTTCTACTCTGCCCCCTTTCCTTATTTCTCAACTTTGTTTTACTGTTTTCTTGTGACTCTGCTATTCCGACAAACAACATTGCTGCCAATACTTCCTGGTTTGTAGTATTGACAGCCAATCAGCATGCAGCGCCTGCTCGTAATTGTAGGTATTTACATACGCGTTTTTCTTTTAAAAATAAATAAAAAATAGAGCCTAAACATCCATATACGACCCCCTGAGCAAGCCTAGAGGGTCAGAATATCTCTACACTACCCCATTCCCTTATTTCTCAACTCTGTTTTACTGTTTTCTTGTGACTCGGTTCTGATGGCCGCCAACACTTCCTGGTTTAGAGTGTTGACAGACAGTTCACAGCCAATCAGCATGCAGCTCGCGCTCGTAATTGAAGAGATTTCAGTACGCGTACTGAACTCCGACTCTAGATATCGCTATGATTTTACTTGCAATTTTCTCAGAAACTACTGAACGGATTTACACCATTTAACAAAAAGCACAATCTGCGAACAGAACTCCACCTCTCTGCCAAATTTTGTGTAATTCCGTTCAGCCGTTCGGGCTGTAGCTCTGGCTAAAGGTCCCTATGGAAAATTGCATGGGGAAAACACGTTTTGGGACCCCCCTTTTTTCTCAGCCCCCATTTGACGAATCACCCCCAAACTTTTAGGAAAGGAGCGGAACCCAGCAGGCCATTTTCTTGGAGAAATTCACGAAGATTCGTCCACCGGCGCCAAAGTTATTCCAAATAGAATGTTGTGGATTTCCTATGGAAACTAGGTCCTAACTATAACTACCTACTGGCGACCGCCAGTAGGTAATATATATATATATATATATATATATCCAACCAGAAAGCTTTCTTCGATACAAGAAAGGAGATCCGGGCCACTTGAAGATGCAAAGTGAGTTTTATTAGATGGCTCTCTCGACGCGTTTCGCAGGTGAAACCTGCTTTTTCACGAGACGGAAACTTTACACAAAGTGCTCTTTAAATACAGTCACGTGTTACCATTCATGTACATGGAAGACAGACTGGTTAGTTTATCTACGGGCTGGGTTCACTCCACACAGTGAAACAGCGAGTGTAAATAATAAAAGCATGCAACCAACGTTAAATTCACACGTAAATTGCAAATAAGCCTGAAAATAATATATGTTCACAAGTGGTATCAGGCATAGTCATGATAGATTGTTGCAGGCAAATAATATGGAAAGCTGTTAGTAGTACATAACAGACTCGATCTAGCCCAAGTGGGCTGATTAGATATATCACGGAAATATCGTGTTTTATGCAGACTTCTATCATGCTTGACTACGAAGTGCAGTTATCTCACATTTCAATAAAGCCCAAGTGGGCAATCCAATAAAGTCCAGTGTGAACAGTCTTATACACTCAGGTGCTCCCAGAGGGCGAACAGATTCCCAAATACGATCACCAACCAATTCTGTAGACCAAAGTTAAAAAACATCACATCAGTGACAGTTGTAAATGTGAATAAATAATAAAGCATGTTAGTGATTAAAAAACAGCAGGTATGTATTTACACAGTTGAGCTCGCAAGTTAACCTAAATGCACATTGAGTTCCTCATGCAGATTATGCCCATTAGGTTGAGTCGTTCTGTATTTGATGATTAATCTAGACTCAAGTCTCCTCATCTCTTTAATACGATCACCCCCTCTCTCTCTTAAGGGAACGGCCTCTAGTACACAAAATGACAACAGGTTGGCGTTACTTTTGTGGTGTGTCGCAAAATGTCTTGCTATGGGGTATTGTCGATCCATATTGGTTATCGCCCGCATGTGTTCAAGCACCCTTTTCTTAGCCTGGTGTTTGGAGCTGCCAATGTAGCATAATTGGCAGGGGCATTGTAAGGCATATACGACATGATCAGTTAAGCATGTCACATGTTTGGTAATTTTGAATTTGGTGGTATTTTTTGACAATTGTATTTCTTTTATATTTCTGCTGTTGCGACAGGCTTTGCATCTGCCACAGATGTAAAAGCCTTGCACCGGTATTCTCTGTTTCGCAGTTTTGGGTAAAAGGGCTTTATTGAAATGTGAGATAACTGCACTTCGTAGTCAAGCATGATAGAAGTCTGCATAAAACACGATATTTCCGTGATATATCTAATCAGCCCACTTGGGCTAGATCGAGTCTGTTATGTACTACTAACAGCTTTCCATATTATTTGCCTGCAACAATCTATCATGACTATGCCTGATACCACTTGTGAACATATATTATTTTCAGGCTTATTTGCAATTTACGTGTGAATTTAACGTTGGTTGCATGCTTTTATTATTTACACTCGCTGTTTCACTGTGTGGAGTGAACCCAGCCCGTAGATAAACTAACCAGTCTGTCTTCCATGTACATGAATGGTAACACGTGACTGTATTTAAAGAGCACTTTGTGTAAAGTTTCCGTCTCGTGAAAAAGCAGGTTTCACCTGCGAAACACGTCGAGAGAGCCATCTAATAAAACTCACTTTGCATCTTCAAGTGGCCCGGATCTCCTTTCTTGTATCGAAGAAAGCTTTCTGGTTGGATACTTAGGGACTCGCTATCCCATCCGTGGCCCGCCTTTGGAAAGCGGCAGGGTTTTCAAGCGACTCGTTCGGCTGGATATTTTGGAAAGAAACCCCGCCCGCCTATTGTAACTGAGACACGGATACATTGTGTCAGCGCTGCCAGAGTAACAGACAACCTTGGTTCTATCTGGGGAGAATACGTCTCCAAAGTGAAATTTTTTTTGCCAGGGACGCTGCATACGGGAAGCGGTAGGCACACCCGACCTAATTGGTGAGTGACCGCGTCGGCTGCAGGCCATCGGCGAACCATATTTGTTGTATCTGTTGAACATTTTTTCACACGAGCTGAAGTTTATCACAGCGCATACAGTTCTCTAGGTTAAAGGCTTGACACACGGGAGGTATACTTCTACGGAAACGTGGTCACTAAGACAAAGTGGGTGGAAGATCACATTATTCCGCGAAAATCAACTAATTGAATTTATAATGGCTTCAAAAAGGAACCAACGGCGGTATGAAGCAGCAAGCCGCATGTTTACTGACCAAGCTACTCCTGAGACCAGCAGTACCTCCGAGAGTGCAAATCAGAGGAATGCTGGCCCAAACAAACAGAGTCTCTGGAATACTTTGTGGAAGCTATTGGTAACGGAGCAAAGCAAATGGTGGGAAGCAACCACGCTTCAAAAATATATTGAGGTAAATAGAATACCGAGAGGATTGCGCATATATACTACCCCCACTTTCTCTGACCCTGATCCTGATATGGTGGAAGAATGGGCGGGGAACAGTCATGAGTGCTCCATAAGAATGTTGAAAATTCTCGTAAAAGATGCCAATAAACGCTGTGAGAAACTGGCCGAGGAAATTGAGGCCATCACGAATCAACTGAAAAGTCTGTATGAAGATGAAAAAGACTTTGATAGCGAAATGGCAAAGTTTGATATCAAGTTGGAAAAACTGGAGAAAGAAATACGAGACAAAAAGGAAAGTAAATTTCTTAGAGACCGAAACGACTATGAGCAAGGTCAGGTACTAACCTTTGCTAAAAGATATGATCATCTCCGAGCAGCAGTAACCACAGGTGAAACCATGCCAACCACCCAAACCGAGGGGACCAATGTAACGACAGCCCCAAGGGGCCCAGGCGAGAGAAAGGAGCAAACCTCTGCTTCAACAGGGCCAAGTATATCGAAGCCCCAGAACCCGGAGCTGATGAGCCCAAAAGACAACATTTTAATGGAATACGCTATGGTAGCCCAGGGAAGACTAACTGGGCAAAGCAAACCAATCGGAGGAACACGAGGACGAGGTCAAGGCGGGAAAGGCGCCGGCAAAAGCGACACAATGAACATCAGCAACATATCAAGCCCAGTGGGATCAAGGACAAGGGGCCAGAGGAGAGGAAAATGAAGGATTCAAATACTATAATCAACCTTTCAACCAGAGAGCTGACCGTGGCTGAGAAAGAGGTACTGTCTCTAGGATTATCCTTTTGCCCTACTGCCACCTTTGACTATACTCAAAGTCGTATAGATCTTTTTTACTTTACCCGTAAGCTGCGTCTAAAGAAATGGCATGCCACGAAGGTCACCACTGATACCCATGAGGCAGTACAAGTACCCACCAGTATCACAGGCGCAGATGTGGAAACGCTGCATCTACTCCACGAACTGGAAGGAGACTTGGACATATCCAACAGCCCCATGCGTAACTTGATCAGTGAAGAGATTGACATTGGTTTGAGTTATAAAAGTAACTTCAGACCAAAATCAATATTCTTGCCACAAATAGTAAATGAATCTTTCGATATTTTCGAAAAAGCTATGATCAAAGAGTTTGAAAAATTGTCTAGGCGCAACAACTATGTAAAATGTAATTTAACTAATGAACAATATAAAGCGATCAAAACTTTGAATGATGACAAAAATATTGTGATCAAGAGGTCGGACAAAGGGGGTAACATTGTGGTGCTTCCGCGTAACCAATACATAAATGAAGGTTTACTACAATTAAATGATAGCACCAAATACGAGAAAAGCAATAAAGCAACCTACCTTGATTGCGTTTCTAAGTATACTGAGCAACTGAACAAATGGAGAGAAAAGGAATTGATCAGTAGGGATGAATTTAATTTCATCCTCAATAAACACCCTAAAATCCCAGTACTTTACCTCCTACCGAAGGTCCACAAAAGCCTAACAGATCCCCCGGGGAGGCCTATCGTCTCTTCCAGAGGTAGCTGTTGGGAAAATACCTCCAGATATGTAGATTTTTTCCTACAGCCCCTGGTACAAAATCTACCCTCATACCTGAGGGACTCGGGCCACTTCCTCCAAATGATCAAAGACATGTCCTGGAACCCCAATTGGCTATTTATGACCCTTGACGTCAATAGCCTCTATACCTGCATTCCCCAACAACGAGGTATCGAAGCATGCAGACACTTTTTTAGAACTCGTTCCATCTCCTATCTCCTGCACACAGAGATGCTTCTTGAGATGGCGCATTTTTGCCTCTCTATGAACTATTTTCTCTTCAATGACACAATCTACCATCAGTTACTGGGAACCGCGATGGGGACTTGTCTGGCGCCCAGCTTTGCCTGTCTTTATTTGGGACTGTGGGAGGAGGAAGTGATCTACAAATCCGAGGCATACAGTACCAAGATTGTACGTTGGCTCCGCTACATAGACGATATTTTTATTGTCTGGAACGGAAGCCAACAGGAAGCAACGGATTTTGTGAAAAACCTTAACACTAATGACTTTAATCTGAGTTTCACCTGCCACATAGACCGCACAGCCACTGAATTCCTAGACGTAAAAGTCGAAAGCACAAATAATAATCTGAAAACGACTTTATTTAGGAAAAGTACTGCAGGCAATAGCTTACTCCATGCCTCCAGCTGTCACCCCACCAACTTGATTAATTCTATCCCAGTTGGCGAATTTCTAAGAGCAAAAAGGAACTGCTCGAACGAAATTGATTACAACAGCGAAGTAACCCTGATGAGTAAAAGATTTAGGGAACGGGGATATGGACAAAAATGCATAACGAGTGCTTTAAGCAAAGTAAATGAACGAGAAAGAACCAGTCTGCTAACTTCAGACAAGAAAGTTAAGTCAACATCCTTGAATGCCATAAGTAGATTCGTCACAGATTATCACTGTGACTCCAAAGAAATGAGGAAAGCTCTCAGCAAATACTGGGACATCCTTAAGCTGGATAAAGATTTAGCCCCTGAAATTTCGGAGCACCCCCAGCTCACTTTCAGGAGACCGAAATCACTCAATGACATTCTCTGCTCCTCTCTTTTACCCAAAACTGCGAAACAGAGAATACCGGTGCAAGGCTTTTACATCTGTGGCAGATGCAAAGCCTGTCGCAACAGCAGAAATATAAAAGAAATACAATTGTCAAAAAATACCACCAAATTCAAAATTACCAAACATGTGACATGCTTAACTGATCATGTCGTATATGCCTTACAATGCCCCTGCCAATTATGCTACATTGGCAGCTCCAAACACCAGGCTAAGAAAAGGGTGCTTGAACACATGCGGGCGATAACCAATATGGATCGACAATACCCCATAGCAAGACATTTTGCGACACACCACAAAAGTAACGCCAACCTGTTGTCATTTTGTGTACTAGAGGCCGTTCCCTTAAGAGAGAGAGGGGGTGATCGTATTAAAGAGATGAGGAGACTTGAGTCTAGATTAATCATCAAATACAGAACGACTCAACCTAATGGGCATAATCTGCATGAGGAACTCAATGTGCATTTAGGTTAACTTGCGAGCTCAACTGTGTAAATACATACCTGCTGTTTTTTAATCACTAACATGCTTTATTATTTATTCACATTTACAACGGTCACTGATGTGATGTTTTTTAACTTTGGTCTACAGAATTGGTTGGTGATCGTATTTGGGAATCTGTTCGCCCTCTGGGAGCACCTGAGTGTATAAGACTGTTCACACTGGACTTTATTGGATTGCCCACTTGGGCTTTATTGAAATGTGAGATAACTGCACTTCGTAGTCAAGCATGATAGAAGTCTGCATAAAACACGATATTTCCGTGATATATCTAATCAGCCCACTTGGGCTAGATCGAGTCTGTTATGTACTACTAACAGCTTTCCATATTATTTGCCTGCAACAATCTATCATGACTATGCCTGATACCACTTGTGAACATATATTATTTTCAGGCTTATTTGCAATTTACGTGTGAATTTAACGTTGGTTGCATGCTTTTATTATTTACACTCGCTGTTTCACTGTGTGGAGTGAACCCAGCCCATAGATAAACTAACCAGTCTGTCTTCCATGTACATGAATGGTAACACGTGACTGTATTTAAAGAGCACTTTGTGTAAAGTTTCCGTCTCGTGAAAAAGCAGGTTTCACCTGCGAAACGCGTCGAGAGAGCCATCTAATAAAACTCACTTTGCATCTTCAAGTGGCCCGGATCTCCTTTCTTGTATCGAAGAAAGCTTTCTGGTTGGATACTTAGGGACTCGCTATCCCATCCGTGGCCCGCCTTTGGAAAGCGGCAGGGTTTTCAAGCGACTCGTTCGGCTGGATATATATATATATATATATATATGGCCCAGCAGTGCAACCTTCCAAAGGAGTGGCGCAGTACCAGGAAACAGACTCCGTAGGCAAGGCTTGTTGCTTAATGATGTTAATTTAGAGCATAAGATGTCCAAATGACAAGTTTCGGCCGCCAGACATACGGCCTTGATCACATAGCGCTTGCAATGGTGAAGGGGTGATATATATACAGTGGTGTGAGTGGCAGTGTTTCTACTATGTTCATCATAGTGACTCAACTGATTTGCAACGTGTGGTAAAACAACTGGATGACATCACAGATTTTACTACACAGATTTACTACAGAGTGCCTTGATAGAGTAAAAAAACTATAAGAGATTAACAAGTGAATCAGAGCCGGTGATGGCCATAAGCATGTTGCAAATGCATACGAGGCTACTGGGCACAAGATTACCCCAATTGTTGCCTGCTGCCTGGGTGAGAACATGAAACCCAGTACAAAGGCCAATGTGAGAACTGTTGTGTGTTGAAAACATCGGCGGCTGAGGCCACAATATGAAATGTATCAAATTTCAAAAACTTTATAAACATATGGCGGCGTGTGACGTATACGGCACTATTCAGTGAGTCATGTGTCGACTGAAGTATATATAATGTGCCGGCAGCTAAGGAAACCTCTGTACTTCGACGTAGTAACCTAGAGAATGTGCGACTAATGGAAAAGCACCACTCCCCACTTGTTGAACAATTATCAGTGTGTCAAGCGGCGCCTGGCGTATGAAGTTCTGTGCGCGTTTGGTTAAAAAATCAGATGATACTGTTGCAAATTGGAATATCTACCTGGATAAATGCTGCATGCCACTACAATACAAGATAATACATGCGATGTCCAACAGGAATAAACTATTGTGTAAGTCCTATCACGGAGAGACATTTATGCTAATGATATATGGGCTGGTAATTAACTAAGGGCACAGACATAACAGTATAAATACTTAGTGGTGTCACAGTGCTCGGCCTGGGGTCAGGTAACGAAAAGATGAATATCCGTGTGGATATTATGGAGTGTGGAAACTAAAATGCAGGCACAGATTTAAACAGTTAGAGCCAAAAATAATTTACAATATATACATTACTGATGCCAATAGAATCAGGAAGCAGATATGCATGGATAGTGTAAAAAATATCACAGATGCGTAATAAGTATTACGTGTGTGTGCCCGTAATTCTGAATCACAGGAAGTGCTGTAAATCCTCCGTGGTGTTCAGACCTGCAGGTGACTTGGTGTTAAATTGCAGTATATATCTACATGGTCTGGGACTGCCGGCCACCCCCCGCCCTAACACACAAATCACATTACCCATTGAACAAGTCAACGCATAGTTCTTTGGAAGTCAGGGGATCTCAGACCCCCTGGCCGTATTTATTAAAATATGAAACAAAATTAAAAATTTTAATAAAATAAAACTTTTACTCGATTATTAAATGCAAATTTCAGAACATTAGATTTACATCAATTTCGGACATGATATGATGGGCTAACCTTAACAAGTAGCTAATACAGCGTGGTTCCTAACCGAATCTAACATCCTGAAAATTTACTTTGCATTCTAATCATTTTGGTCCTACGGCAAGGTCGCTAACCGGTGTCAGATCCTTTTTACCAGCTACGCTCTCACGTCCGAGATGCGCATGCGCAACCCGGGCCCGTTTACCCGCGTGCGCTCCCTGAACTCCATTTAACCATAACAGGAGGGCCCTTACACTCGCGCCCCTTGATGACGTCATAGTGTATGTGAGGGGTGGCTACCAGCCTGAGGAAAGCGTAAACTCCCTCCCCCGCACCCTTCTAAGCGATGGATACTTGCCCCTGAAGTTCTGGGAGAGACCAGTGGCCCCTCCCCCTGGGCGGCCCCTTTCGTGAATGGGACCGCCCCCCCCCTAAGGACCTTCAATTGCTGCTCACCGATTATGACCTTACCGCCAGATCCACATAATAAATACGACATTACTAATCTAAGAGGGAAAAAAGGCTTAAGGAAAAAAGAGTTAATGCCACAGCAAAACACACCAAAATTTTTACATATTTACATTTGCCTGTAAACGGGAAAAGAGCCTAAGGAAAGAAAACATTTACTCCTAAGACATTGCATAGCGTCGCACCGTATACCTACCAGTGCCCTCACCCAACTTCTGCTACACGGGGATGGAGGGTGGGGAAAATTAGACGGCCCCACGGTGGGGGCGAGGAGCGAGCCTGGGAAGCGCGGGCACAAAGAGGCCGCTTCCCGCGCTCCCCAGGCTCTTAACCCCTTCCAGGCTGAAGTCCCGCCCCCCCGACCCGGAAGTGTAACAACCACTTCCGGGGCGGGTGCGGGACGCGAAACCCAGCAAGGGTCGGGCAAAAAGGGGGGGCCGGGCCCAGCCATGTGTGCGTGGGGGCCGATTGGCCCCCCCTTTTCTCATGGTCTGGGACTGCCGGCCACCCCCCGCCCTAACACACAAATCACATTACCCATTGAACAAGTCAACGCATAGTTCTTTGGAAGTCAGGGGATCTCAGACCCCCTGGCCGTATTTATTAAAATATGAAACAAAATTAAAAATGTTAATAAAATAAAAATTTTACTCGATTATTAAATGCAAATTTCAGAACATTAGATTTACATCAATTTCGGACATGATATGATGGGCTAACCTTAACAAGTAGCTAATACAGCGTGGTTCCTAACCGAATCTAACATCCTGAAAATTTACTTTGCATTCTAATCATTTTGGTCCTACGGCAAGGTCGCTAACCGGTGTCAGATCCTTTTTACCAGCTACGCTCTCACGTCCGAGATGCGAATGCGCAACCCGGGCCCGTTTACCCGCGTGCGCTCCCTGAACTCCATTTAACCATAACAGGAGGGCCCTTACACTCGCGCCCCTTGATGACGTCATAGTGTATGTGAGGGGTGGCTACCAGCCTGAGGAAAGCGTAAACTCCCTCCCCCGCACCCTTCTAAGCGATGGATACTTGCCCCTGAAGTTCTGGGAGAGACCAGAGGCCCCTCCCCCTGGGCGGCCCCTTCGTGAATGGGACCGCCCCCCCCTAAGGACCTTCAATTGCTGCTCACCGATTATGACCTTACCGCCACAGGCCAGCATAGTTGACCGACCATCTGCCCCCCCCCAAAGACTACACTGCAAAAGGTCATATCCTCCGCGCAAAGCCCTCTACCTATGCTAAAATGTTCCTTATGAATAGGGCATTCCCTGCCTCTGTTAAATGTACCCCGTCCCGCACATAAAACTGCTCTCCCCAGATGCAACCGTGAGGTATGGTCTGTAAGACCGGAGTTCGGAATAGCTTGTCTAGCTTGTTGTTGACCCTCTTTACCGAGTGATTCAACGCGCTGACTGAGTCCCCCCCTCTAACCTGCTTGCTACTGGGATTATCCCTTCCACCAGGGCCCCCTTGCCCAATTAAACCTAATCGTTGCTACCCGCATGTCAGAAAATGACCGAGTGTGGTGGGGTGTGCCTTCGAGTACCTCCCCTTCCCCACTCTGGACGGACCTCCTTGGGGTCCCTGTAGTTGCTGTGACCGGGGGTATCCTGGCCCTAGACGTGTACACCAACCTACCTCAGAATTCTGTTCACGTTGCAGGGTCTAACGCCGGGACTGGCCTACTCATCGGCACTTAACACCCCTTCACGGTACCGCCACCTGGCCCCGGTATCCGCCTCACGGTACGCCGGACTTAACACTACCCATATCCATGCTAATTGCTGTTGGTGCAACACTGTCACTATTAGGCTAAGCCCTGCGCCAGCCTGCCTCCCCATCATGGAGCCTCCTAACCCCACGCAGTTATTTATGAAAAAAGGAGCCTGTGAGCCCAAGCGCTCCCTCCGTAATTTGTGTTCCCGGTCAAACTGCAACGGCATACACCTGACATGCATTGTCTTGCCCCCGGCAACCCAGATGAGTGACCATCATATACTACAATTATGGTACATGGGTAGCACCTGTACCCGCCGGCACCGCTTTCACCGTTGAAATGGCCGCTCATCACACTTGATGCTTTTCTTTGACACTCCCGATCCAGTGGTAACGATCCTCTTGTCCGTCCACCTCCTGCAGTTGTGGAGTGGTGCCCTTCCCAGGTATCAACCATGGGTCCGGTCAGATATAAAATAAAACAAACACAGAAGATTAGTGCTTCTGGCCTCCGGACGAAAGATACAGTACACATGCACGTATTATGTTGTTGTCACACGCTAAGCCTTGGCTAAGGTCTGCCCCCGGATGCATTCCCATCCAACCTGCAACCGGCAGTGTGCATAGCATCCCCCTTGTGCCACCTGCGGAACATTTACATTAGGGCTACCATAAGGGTGTCTGGTAGTATGACCTTCATGAAAACCTACACCTGTAGTTCACAGTGAATGCCATAGCCCATCATGATTACTTCAGGACAATACACAGTGAAATGCCGTGGAATGTGCTGTATGGCTAGGTAATAGGTTTCTGGCTTCCTAACGAAAGCTGCCCCACCTGTGTCTGCAATCATCCTCCTCATGTGCTACGCCTCAGCTGAGATTAACCCCCAGATGCATTTCCCTCATAACTCGCCGCTGCGAGTGGGCAGCATAGCATCAGTTTGTGACATGTAGCGCATTCCACTCAATGCTACCGTGGGGTGCCTCTTAGTACAACCTTGCCTAAGAATAAGCCTGAAGGCCACGGTGAGTGCCATCGCCCCTCTATGGTTACTTACTGTCAATACCAAAGCACACTACCTGCACATGGAGCATAGGGCTTTAAACACCGTCCAAACCACTGCCTATGTGGTGCCGCGACTGGGCACCGGGACAACTTTGAAGGTATGACAACAGGGGCCAGGGTGTGTCGTAATATCAGCACCCCAAGAAAGAGGTCATTAGCGTGGAGAAGTTCCCACGCTTGTTGTAACTATCAGTTCGGTTGATACCATTGATAAGAGTTCTAAAATTAGATGAACTTGTGAGACAAAAGCTTTTCTTCTGCGTGGGTCCCCATGTGTCACTACCTTGGGTGATTCCTGGTGGCCCCAGCAGTTCCACAGGCTCTAGGCCTTGTCTGTATGCCAGTCGTGGTTCTTATACCACTTTCTTGCTATATGGTTTGGTACGCCCCCAGGGCTCAACGTATATTGTGCTAATTTACTTGTGTGTTAAATAGGTTTACTGACTGACTTATTAAGCGGCAAGCTTTTTATGACCTGCGCTACTTCCTCCACCGTGATAAACTCTGTGTGTATTGTTATACCATACCAGGGCAATAGGGTCTAAAAAATTCTGCAGGCCTTCTGGGCTGGATACCTGGATGGCAGTATACAGGGAAGAATAAAAGTTGGAGTACTCGTTGAGAATCTCTGATTGTCCCCTAATAGTGTCTTCACTAGCAGTGTTTATCTCATGTACGAAGGCAGTAGACCTGGATGGACGAATCATGCCCGCCAGCGTACGGCCCGGTCTGTCACCTTCGCCATATCTTCTTGCCTCTGCATATTTACCCAAAAATGTGACCTCTCGCTGCGATTCCTCAGCATACTCCAATAGTTTTGCCTTTAGAAGTGCAGCTGTAGCGGAGTCATTTATAAAATAGAACTGCTTTTCTAGTTCCCTTATCTGGCCTTCTAAGTCTGCTATAGTGCCCCTGATGGCTTTAAGCACCCAGGCCTGTCTTGCGAGACATTGTCCTCTGATCATGATATTAAAGGCCTCCCATAGCGTAGCTACAGTGTCTACCGACCCAGTATTAAGAGTGAAATATTCAGAAATGTCGGATCGGATTTCCTCTTTGAAGGCCTCGTCTAGAAGTGAATGGGGGGTAATCGCCAAGTGAAAGCGCGCAGGGGCACATCTGGCAAGTGCAGTTTAAGCAAACAGGGGGCATGGTCTGACAGCGAGCGTGCCAGGTGGACCACTTTGAGTGCCCAGGTGGCAGTATCCCGCGATACCAACCAGTAGTCCAAACAGGACCAGGCGGTATGGTGGCTAGAGATACATGTCCCCTCCTTAAGCCCCGGATGACGGACCCACCAAATATCTAACAAATCCCCGTCTGACATGATATCCTGTATTGCCGCGCTAGCCTGAGGATGTAAGGTGCGAGCCGAGCCCTGTCTATCAATGTCATCATTCAGTATGGCATTAAAGTCTACGCCCCAAATTATCGTATGGCAGCTAATTGCTCTAATCCGTGACCAAAGGTCACGGAAAAATTCCCGGGAGTCGACATTTGGACCATACGCAGCCGCTAGTATTACTGACACACCGCCCAGTCACCCATTTAGAATTATACACCTCCCTTCGTGATCAATATATGCAGCTTCTTCATGCCTGTCCACCCCTTTCGTAATCAGAACCGCCACTCCCCGTGCGTAGTTGGAATAAATAGCGGAGTGTGTTTCTCCACATCTACTGTGGCGCAATCGATGTAATGGCTTCACATTAAGGTGCGTTTCTTGCATGAAGCATACGTCAATGTTGTGCCTTGCTAAATACGCATGTACAAGTCTGGCCTTCCTGTCATCAGTCAACCCCCTAACGTTCCACGTAAGGACATTCAATGTGTTAGTGTGCAGTCCCTCAAGAAGTGCTTGCATCCAACCCTTGTACCTGAACACCGCTGCAGACTATTATTCCAGTGTAGCACTCCAAAGTATCCTGCATCGGCATGCTGACATAAAACCAAATAACCAAATAACCAAAACCCCAGCCTCCATCCTCCACCCACTCCAACCCCCCAATCAGGTTGTAGTATACCCTTTCCAATTCCAACTTTGGACAACTTCAAACATAATACAGGGAGATTTCCCATGATGGCGAGGTAAAGCCAGCGAACTACCCTGTCTGCACAGGGTGGCCGGGAGGAATGCGGACAGGCATTCCGCGCTGATTAGTGAACATGAAGGATCAGTTATATATGCGCCCCAGGGCCGCCGAGGTCTAACAACCAGCAGTGCGGAGCTAATAGACCGCATATCACCACAAGGAACCAACCGTATTCAGCAAAATAGAATATCTGCACAGCATGTTAGAACTTCAACAACTAAGCTAAGCAGAAACCAAGTAATAAATCAATCATTGTCACTTGGCCTCCTGAATTTCCTTCCACAGCTCCGGTGTTCTTAGATCTCTTACCGTCAACATGTTTGGCAAATTTCAGAGCAAATTTGGCATCCGTGAAATAGTGAGCAGTGCCATCGTGCGAGACCTTTAGTTTAGCTGGGTACAGCAGGGAGTAAGGGATCTGTACCTGCATGAGGATGCGCTTGGCTGGGAGAAATTCTCTGCGTGCCGCCTTTACTGCCTGTGTAAAATCCGGGTAGAAAGGAGATGGTATTACCTTTGTGATTTATTTGTCCCTTTTCCCTCACCAGGCGCAAAATAAGGTCTCTGTCTTGATAGTTTAATAGTTTAGCCAGGATTGGTCTTGGCGTCCCATCAATAGGAGGTTTCTGGCCTAGGGATCTGTGAGTCCTTTCAATTGCGAATACTGGGGACAAGTGAGGGGTCAAACAGCTTGTGCGGGAGATCCGCAACAAAGACTTCCATTTTGGAAATACCGGTGGTCTCCGGAATTCCAGTAATTCGGAGGTTATTTCTTCTAGACCACACCTCCAAATCATCATTTTTGGTCCTAATAACACACAGCAGTTTATCCATATGTAGCAATTGTTCCCTGGTTTCGGCCTGAAACTCATGGAATTCAGTGTGTCTGTTCTCCAAACTGTCCAATTTGGTCTCGTGTGTGGTCACCTGGCTCTTCACGGAGTCTAACTGTGTAGTCAAGTTATCCAGCTTTGTGTCGATGTTTCGCAAGCTGGAGCCCATTTCCAGCATTAATGTCTGCAAATCTTCCCCCTGATCCTCTGCCTGCGAGCCCTGGTGTGAGTCACCCTGCAAGTGAGGGTCAGGGTCTGTGTGCCTCGTAGAGTGTTTATTCTCAAAGTTCAGCTTGGGCTGCTTTGCTTTGGGCTTGCCCATGTCACCGACAACCAGCAGTCCGCACAGTGCTCGCACCATCCCTTCTGCAACGCCACCCACTACACAAACGGTCGCAAGTCAGCAGGATAAACTCAGCCCCAAAATTCAGGGCTCCTCCACTGTAGCTTCACACTCCGCAGCGCCTGGCCGGACCCCACTGATGAGCAGGTTGCAGCAGATCGGCTGGCGGGAACACCCCAGGATGGGCCTCACCTCAAGCAGCGCCAGCGTCCCATGCTCTATATGTCTTAGCATGAGCAATGGGGTAAGCCGTGCGCGGGTCAATTCGGGGCACCTATACAGTGCTCCCTCTCAGCCGCCTAGGCACAATGTCCTCTACAATCAGGGGCGCCTCTTGTCATCCCCAAGCACAGCAACCGAATCTTCCGCACTTAGTCCCGGACTAGTGTACCCCTCCTCCGATGCAGTACGAGGAAGCAGCCAGACACACAGGAGTTATGAAGGTAGTGTGGCCCCATCCACCATGGTACAGCTGCGAGTGGCACGCATCCCCAGTTCATTCTCATCTGACCTGTGCTCCCATGTGTTGTGTGGTCCGTGCACGATAGCCGCTGCCCCAGGACTCCTTCTCACCGGGCTCAAGCTCCAATCCACTAAAATGGCGGCCGCAGCCCACCGATGCTCGCCCCTCCGTGTCCCCTCAATTAGCTGCTGCCTCCCAATGACAACGCTGGGCTCTCCGTACCTGCAGGGAAATGTATGTAGGCGGCCGTCAATCACGGCCACCAGCTCTGCTTTCCGTCATCACTCGGTGCGCTTCAGACACAGTAGGCCCCCGCAGCCTCGGGCTCAAGTTGCTGAACAATCCGGTCTCCGCGATCAATCAATCAAACAATCATTACATTTATAAAGCGCGCTACATACCCATAAGGGTCTGAAGGTGCTGGGGGGGGGGCGCTACTGATCGAAGAGCCAGGTCTTGAGGAGTCTTCTGAAGGCCAGCAGGTCCTGAGTCTGTCGTAGGTTGGTTGGGAGAGTGTTCCAGGTCTTGGCGGCGAGGTAGGAGAAGGATCTTCCACTGGCTGTGGTTTACCGGATCCGGGGGACTGTGGTGAGGGCGAAGTTGGCTGAGCGGAGGCTTCGGGTGGAGGTGTGGAAGCTGAGTCGGTTGTTGAGGTAGGTGGGTCCGGTGTTGTGTAGTGCTTTGTGTGCGTGGATGAGGAGTTTGAAGGTGATCCTCTTGTTGACGGGGAGCCAGTGCAGGCCTTTCAGGTGGGGAGTGATGTGGCTGCGGCGGGGGACGTCGAGGATCAGTCGAGCTGAGGCGTTCTCGATTCGTTGTAGTCGACTCAGTAGCTTGTTTGTGGTTCCTGAGTAGAGGGCGTTCCCGTAGTCAGCCGTCGCACATCTCGACCCCCTGTATCTGCTGCAGACGATGCGCTCCGTTCATGAAAGTGGCCGCACCACAGGGTTTGGTGTCCCCGCCACTCGGGGGGGTGGGGGAGGGATATTTTGTTCAATTTGCTGTGCGGCCTTACAATCGTAGCTGCTGCCTCGGGGCACCACCCCGCCGGGCTCTAGCACCAATCTCTAAAATGGCATATGCGGCCCTCCGCGTCGCGCCCCTCCGTGGCACCCTGGTGAGCCGCTGACTCTTGATGGTGCCTCTGAGCCTCTCGCACCTGCAGGGATCTTCGTGTAAGCGGCCATCGCCCACGGTCACCAGCTCTGTACTCTACCGCCACCTCGAGTATACCAGGCACAGTGGGATACCGCAGCCGCGGGCTCAAGTTTCAGACAGCCCGGCTCTCGCTCGGATCTGGCTGCGATGAATCAGCCACTGCACAGCTCAATCGCTTCGCTCATGGAAGTAGCCACACTGCAGGAACCGGTGTCCCCTCAACCCGGGGAGGGGGGGCATTTTTGTACCGCTGCAGCCCTTTCTGTGCAGGATTATATTAGGATTTTCTCCCGGCCGGCGGAGCTCGCTTACAAAGCGGCCGTTCCGCGGCTCGGCTAGCCACGCCCCTTCCTGTTTTTTATATTTTATTTAATTGTTATTTCTTTGCACATCGTTCGGGCATATCACTCTGCATGGACATATTTTATTTATTATACTACTACTATCTTTTGGCTCATTGCTCTTTTTCACACTATTTTCTCCAGGTGCTAGATCAGGGGATACATTACCACCTTTTGCCTCACAACAATATCGTAAGCTATAACAAACTTATGATAGAGTTCATTGGAAGTTTATGTTTGGACCCCAAAATATTTTTGTTTTGAAAACAAAATAGTTTGAAAATAAAATTAATATGGGATACCAATTTACACCTCCAACAAATGTTATTATGTGTTTGTTATAGCTTACTATATTGTTGCTTGGCAATTATTGATATGAGGAAGTATTCAGCAGATTTCTGTGTATAAATAACGTAGCACATCCATCTTCAAAGACCCTGGTTCCACAGCTGAAGTCAAGGGTTCCATCGCAAAATGAAGCGTCTTTGACTGAGGCAGGTGAGTTACCTTTGAGTATATGTAGCAATTTCATGCAAAGATCAACTCTTACCTTCGCATCTTTATGTATATTCTCATGTTACTAATTTAAAGTGTAACTTCTTTCAGAAATATATTGCCATACAAAGCTTATGGAGTAGGGAGCACACATGTTATTCTATGTATATCAACTTTTAACATATTCTTCTTGCAGGTACTGAGGATACTGTGGTTCTGACTCTGAAAATGGTATTGCACCATCCGCAAGTTGAGGACATCTGGCCCTCCCTTCTAAGAAACAGCTGTCTCAGTGGGTGACACTGTAAAAGAAGAGAGATTCAGATAGATCAGAGCATCTACTACGGATCTTATGACATACTTGAAAGTAGTCATTGTGATAATCAGATGTAGCAGGTCAGAATAAATGAGGGCTCAGGGGTGTCATTTGCAGAGGTGTGCCTCTACTGCTGTTACTGTTCGGATGGGAACTTGGAGTAGAAGGAGGCACAGCAAGGTTGCAGCTGTAGGCCCTGTTGATATGGGCGCCTTTGGAGTTAAGAAGGGGTGCTTGCCAGTATGATTCTGGATCATTCTAAGGCCTGCGTTTGGAACATCGCAGATATTTCTTGTTCTAGGCTAGGTGGATCTCATTCACCCTTGCTGTGGTATCAATGCCTCTACACTGTTCCACTCTACGGCATTCTACTCTAGGCTACTCTACTTTATGCCAATCCACTATATTCCACTCTATTCTACTCCACTATAAGCCACTACATTCTGTGCTACTACACCCTATGCAAATCCACTGTACACCACTCAACTCTATGCTATTCCCCTCTCTGCCATCCCACTCTATGGGATTCCACTCTACTGACCTCGGCTCTATGCCACTCCACTGTACTCTACTCCAGTCTACGGCACTCCACTATATGCAACTCCACTCTATGCTATTCCCCTCTATACCACTCAACTCTACGTCACATTACGGCACTCCACTATACGCATTTCCACTCTATGCCACTCCACTCTACACCACTCCACTATACACTATTACACTATACACCACTCCACTATACACCTCTACATTCAATGCCACTACACTCTATGCAAATTCACTGAACTCTACTCCACTCTGTGGCACTCTACTCTACGGCCCTTCACTTTACGCCACTCTACTCTATGCCTCTTCACTCTATGCCACTCCTCTCTACACCACTCAAATCTGTGCCACTCAACTCTGAGCCACTCTACTCTATAGTATTCCACTCTATTCCACTCTTCTCTACACGATTCTACTCTACGCTATTTCCCTGTCCACTACTCCACTGTACGCCACCATACTGTACACCACTCCACTGAACTCAATTCTGCTTTATACCACCCCCTCCACCCCCTCCACTCTACGCCACTCCACTCTACACTACTTCACTCTGCACAGTCCACTGCACACCACCCCACTCCACACAACTGCAGTCTATGCCATCTTCACATGACACTCTTCTCCAGTTTATCCTATTTGACTTTATTCCACTCCACTCCCCTATACTCAACTATATGATACTTTACTTCATTCTACGAAGCTCTCCTCCACTCTGTATAACTCCACTCTACAAATATCTACTCCACTCCATGCCACTCTGCAACACTGTATTACACTCTGGTCTTGCACACTCCACTATAAAACTCTGTACCCCACTCTATGTCTGTACACTCGACAGTACAACACTTTACTCCACTCGATGAAACTTTCTAAAGATCTACGACACTGCACTCCATCCTACTGTGCAAGTCGCCAGTTCAATTTATGACACTTTGCTGCAATTTGCGCTACACCATTCCACTCTACTCCACTCCACATTACTGTACGACAAGGGAACCCACTCTATTAGACTTTACTCAACACTATGTTACACCACTCCACTCCAGTCTACTCTACTGCATGACACTTTACATCACTCTCCATCACTGTATGACAATCCACTCTACGCCATTCCACTGTACAACACCCTACTGTACTCTATGCAACTCCACTGTCCAAGACCCTAATACACTCCATGCCACTCTATTCCACTTTATGACCATTCACTCTTTGTTACTGTGCAATGCTCTATGATACTGTAGCACACACCACTCGTCTCAATGACACATCACTCCACTATATGACAAGCCACTCCATTTTATAACACTCTCCTCCACTGTACAACACTGTACCACACTCCACTGTACAACATAGCACTGTACAACACTGTACAGGACTCTCTGCCACTCTACTGTATGCCACTCTACTTCACAACACTGAACTGTACGACCAGTCTATGATGCCACTACATTGTACAACACTCTACTACACACTATGTCACTATATAACACTCTTCTCCATGACACTCCACTCCATGACACTCAACTTCATGATACTGCAGGCGACACACTCCACTATATGATACTTAACTATACTGTACAACATGCCATTCCACTGTCCAACACGCGACTCCACTCTACAATACTCCACACAACTACATGACACACCTCGCCACTCCACTGTATAACACTTTACTCCACTGTACAGTACGCCACTCCACTCCATTCGATTCCAATGTACAACACTAGATTCTATGACAGAAAACTGTATGATGCCATCCTTGACTATGCTCTAAATTCCCCACTTAACAACATTCAACTGAATAACACTCAACACTACTATTTGAAACACATTTATATTAAAACATGAACACCGGTTAAATTGAATGAATACAGAAGGTTAAAGTTAATTTATAGTTGGAATAATTGTATTTATTCTTTCTATACAACCCCAATTTAAACTAAGATTCGAAATTCTAAAGGTATAGTTATGACTAAAATGTTTAATTTACACACCACCTTCAATTTTATATAATTCATGCATCTCTGTACTCAGTCTTCTCTCATCACTCACCACACTACATTAACCCGTAATAACGTTACAACCAGCTACTATACCATGCACAGTGCTCTCAGAAATGATGTCATTTAAGATGTCATAAATGTTGTTAATGCTTTGATTTCACATGCTATAAGTCATGTTATAAGCAAGGGTATAATCAATGCATGGAGATCGTGCAAGAGATAGTTGGCCACTGCGGATGACTCCCGCAGGCAGCCAAACCCTCCTCCGCACCCAACACCCTATATATAACACAGATCCATAATCTTTCTCCAAAAATTGCCAATAATTTTTATCAAATGTATATTTCTATAATGCAAACAATAAATATTTACTATTATAGATTATTAAAAACTATTTAATGTTTTATTAAACTACATGTCTGTGATTTTTTCTTTTTACATAGTTTTTCTTTTTGAATTTTAAGTGTGAAAAATGTGAAAATAAACTCAGAGATATATTATATTTTTCTTTAAGAAAAGTAAACAAAACAAATAAGTCTCTTAGTCTGCCATTTAACATTTTACACCCCAAAAAATGTAGATCAATCAGTAACAAGATAGAATTGCCGTCCAGATAAAGCCAATGTATTTGTTAACGTGCATTATAACGTACCTGTTGCCTTCTTGCCTCAATGCCCGAATACAGATAACGCGAATGCCGGCCCACGTTTGTTTTCCTGACACGTGCAGCCAGGGTGAAGGATCCAAGAACCACCCGTGGGATTTGACTGTCCCAGCAACCCGCCGTGGAGTAACCACAACTACGTGGATTATACACTATAAATTGGATTTTACTCATACCAACCTGGAGATTGATACCCGGTTGTATCTTGACATCACCCCAGTTGAGCAGTAACAGTGGAACCATTGAAGGTCCAACTCAGACGGTCACTTGACGGCCACTAATGAAGTGCTCTCATACTTCAAATGTCCTGATGAAGACCCCAGAATGAGGTGTAGAACAACCATTGTATTTAGCGGGGTCGAAACGTAGACTACACAACCCTCTCACAACATAGGAGCAAATCAAATTGAGTAATTCTAGCCTATGTTGGAAGAGATCTAGGGAACTATGGATCTCACTAGACTGTAAAGGTCTTTATGAATTGCGTTGTGATTGTGTTATTGTCACACCACCTTTACCCAGTCCCCCACTTACCTCATCACCCCCATCCTACCCTAATACCCTTTTCTCTTTCACTGAGAGCACGCTCAATTTTATTGTATTACAGATGACTTTGATTGATAAAAGTTATTGATGTAATTTGGTGTTTCTGAACTAAATGTTTTGAACCATACACTTGGGAACTACAAGATTTGTATTGAGTTTCCCTGAACGTTATGATGATTAAATATGAACGGTGAAATATATTGATGGTGAACACTTGAGATTTTTTTTAACCTAGCATTTGCATTTTGAAATGAGTAAACACTGACCCATACTTCACGTACCTCACGTTTGTTTTAAGTTATCAAATCATGGAAATCAAAAATGGACTTCATGCTTCAGTATCCAAGTGTGAGCGCCATCTTTGAAAAGCATCACTAACCAATTACACGGAAAGGAAAACAATATCTCAAACCTCAAGGTTAGTGATACTTTTTAAAGATCGGGCTCACGCTTTGGCGACGCTTCTATCTTATCTATCTACTGATTGATACACTTTTGTTCGCACAGATATTTCCCCCTACTTCAGGGACCTGTTCTAAACACACAGGAGCTTAACGGTCTCCCAAGGGATTTTGAAACTCACTGACTTATGTTGCGGTAAGCACTTACTTTGGTCTATTCTAGAGACATCCATAAGAACGTATGGGGAACCAGTTAATTTATGATGTTTGACGATTGTATTCTAGATTTTGCCACTAATTGGCAACCTTTTGGATTGATATTGGCACGTATTGGCAACCATTTTGGATTTTTTATAACTTTGCTCTTGGATTTCACTGACATATTTTGGATACAAGACCTCTTCGCAGAATTTACGCTTTAGGAGGTAAACCCAACCTCTGGCATTAATCCTTGAAATATTGCAATATTTGATTTCACAGATTGCTCATGATACATTGTGCCTTATGTCTTATTATACATTTTTTTCAGCTCTTGTAGGTCGTGATATCTGAACATATTCAATACTCTAAGGTACAGCACGCCTTCTGGGTCTTTCTTTAATACCTTGGGAGGGTGTATTATTCATGTGTGATTAGTAACTTTTAGCTATCACAAGCTAAGGTAAAAACTTAAATATCACAACACCATAGGGGCGTTGCAACTACTCATTATGAGATCTGTCTATTTTCTAAAATTTAAAAGGATATTTCACCATATGTTTTTCAAATCTGGGCATGCTTTCATTGAGCTGTATAGCGGTAAATGCACAGAAGACTTATATTTAAATTTTGTGAAAATGTTAGTGTTTGCTACCACATAGTGCACACGAGGAGCCGATTATTTTCTAGTTTTCTTGCACAGGGCCAAATAGATGGCATGCTTTGTGTTCTTTAAATATGTATCTTCTGCCTGTATTACAAAATTGGCATTTTTATTACTTTTAGCCCTGAGGAAGTCGTAGGGGTGACACCCCTAAGCGACGAAACGCGTTGCCTAAAAGGAGTGGGTGGAATAAATGCACCACAGAAGGTACTGAGTCTATATCATTGTTCTTGACATTACTCAGGTCTACTATACTATGATCTGACTTGAATTGTGTGTGCTTTGAACAGTGTAAGTTGTCATTTTCAATCTCAGATTGATGGTTGGGGAAGCAGGGTGCATCTCCCCTTTCTCAACGCACCGCTAAGATACTATTTGTTGTGGGCTGATTAATATCTGCTGTTGCAACTTTTATATGAGCGCCTGTAACCCCTTGCGCCCAACTCAGTAGACTACAAGTCGAGCATGATGCAACTCTGCATGATCATCAACTATTCTTCCAACTCCAACCGGAAATGTAATAAAGAATGCTTCTACCTTATTTAAATATGATTAACTATGGTTCTTAAGAAGCTGATCACATTTTGGGAAATTCCGTCACTTGAAGGCCAGTGGGGATCAGTATGAAATGGTGATATTATAAAGGGGAGAGAACTTTTATATATTCTGTTTACCTTAAACAATATGCAATAATGGTTTGTAGAAATGATCGACTTGCAAAAATGCGATGGCATATCTGGTACATTAGCAAGTGTTCTGCTCAGGAAGTAAAACGTCCAAGAACACAAAAGAACATTGAAGAACAAAAATGCGACAGTGTCTGTAAAACACAATCTTTTAATTATATTTGTTCATCCCATTCATTTTTAGGCGTGAATTATTTAAAGGATGACAAGATTCCAAACAAATTAATTTATTGAAGCACAATAACAACAAATAATATTCATATATTCATATATGATTTTGAATATCCTAACAGTCAAATTTTCTTTATTAGTAAGAAGTAGTGGGGTACTGTAAAAAACTATTCGTTATGCTTTTTTCTACCTCTAAAGTTGTGTCAGTCATTACATTGTTTCAAAGGTGTTAGACACCTGTGATTCCATGACCCCCAAATGTTTTTCATTTTGACTTGTCACATTATGATAATATATTGAAAGGAGAAGCACCAAATAACCACTCATATAAAATAAATACTATTGTTGTGAATAGAGAAATGTATAACTTATAGCATTCAGCAATTCGCCTTAGAGGTGCTTTATCGCTTTTTTTTTAAAGAGTTTATATAGCGCAAACTTGACCCGAAGGTATTAAGTATCAAAGCTCTTTATATGAGCACCAGTTACATTACACAAGGACAAATTCATTCCGAATTAGGTCTATTTTTATACCTTTCCTATTTGAAATACACATTCAGGCCCAGATGTACACATTTTTCACCCAGCGCAGCATAGCATCCAAATTATTTGCGAATCAACCAAGATTGGCCTTAAACTGTTGGTGCTCCATCTCATAAATCTCAAAGGGCTGGCTGCCTTGCATGACACACAGAGTCACTTCATGGTAGATCTGTGAGTGTTCACTGTCTAGCATAGGGTTTATACTGGGGACATACCATTCCAGAACTAATTCCTACATGTAAACAAACTCAGAAGGCTCCAGTGCAAGGAGTATGTGTTGTGCACTGCATCCCATATGGAATGATTTTTTAAAAAAAAAGCCACATTTTACCTTGCTTGAGCCTTCTTCTACTAGGCAAAGCCTGGTCTTGCTATGCTTCATAGAGCCAGCTTTGCGTCAGAACCTGTGCATGCTTGCATTGATCCACCCTAGTAATGCCACCTTCAAGCCACAGTTTGTGTGATCGGTAATGTTCACCTACCCATTGGAACATACCTTTTGCTCTGAATAGTAAATAGCATGCACCACTTTGTGGATGCTTGCACAGGTATAGGCTTAGTAAACCTAGGTCGCCGTGTCTTTCCAACAAACGCTTCTATCTTACACTATTTCAACAGTGCAGCTCAATTTTTTCAATTTCCAGAAATGTTGGCTGTCTAGGATAATCATAATGATCTGAAAAAAACCTTTGTTGTGAGCCTTAGGTGGTAATCTTTTATTATTTACCATGGTAATTCTCTGGTGCTCCAACTTATGCTCATTGTATGTGCTGTACGGGCCAATTAACAAAACTATTCTAGAAAAAATTATTTCCTGGGCAAATCTTGGTTAAGAGTTTACTGATTTTGTAGTCAGTAAAATAACTTGAATCGCAACACGTGTTACTTTTTTGTGACAGGGAGCAAACTTATATAAATCAGTATTAATCCTCCTTCAATAGTAAGAGTGCAGTCCGAATTACTGGAATACATACCCTCTAAATGGAACAGCAGCAAACCCAGTAAATGTATTAGTTCTGTGTCTCTAGGATGCTCAAAATAAAATTAATTACTTAAGTGGAGAAACATTTCATGCAGATGCAGCCCGTGCAGGTAAGTATGGTGGGGCCGGGTTGGGGGGGGGGATTCGACAGACGACCACGAGGGACGATTAAATAAATAATTAATTTCTCCTCATTTTCATCTGTCAAAATATGCCTCCTCCCCCACCCGGCCCCACCGCAGTTACCTGCACGGGCTGTGGCTGAGTTCATGTCATGTTTTCTGTTGGAACTATACATGGACCGCTTGTCAGTGACACTCTCATAGCCACGTTTTATCTTTGACCCCTACAAGTGTCCTGCATTTGTGCAAAATCACGATACACTACACCTTTGGTTAGGTGAACATCCTTTACGACGCGGATGTTACCCCGCGCTACCATTACGACGCGTCTCTTACAACGCAAGTCGTAACCACGACTTGCGCTGGAGGGTGCTTAAGGACAAGGAATAGTTAATTTACTATTCCAACATTTTCCCTACTATCCACGGGGACTGATGTTGGAATAGTAAATTAAACTATTCCTAAGTCCGCACCCTACAGCGCAAGTCGTGGTAACGACTAGCTTTTGTAAAACACGTGTTGTAACAGTACGCGTGGTAATAGCTCGCGTCGTACCGTCATACATCCCTTTGGTTATCATGTGGTCTTTATTGTTACAAGACGTGCCTAAAAAAATAGGGTTGGGCCATCATCCTGGTGCCTAGATGATGTGTCAGTCAGGAGGAAGGGTGGTCCCTAATTGTCAGTGCAACAAAAACCATCTATTAGCAATTGTGAATAACCAATTTCTTTCTTGAGTCAGCATTGTGCAAATAATCCACAGAACTTCAAGTTTTCTAAATAAAAGTAAGGATTTTAATGCCTTAAGTTCATCATTTAGTAACACAGGAAACACAAGAGGAGCACTGAGAACAAAGACAGCAAGAGGAACAAGAAGAACAAGCAAGGAAAGAGGAGAAAAGTTTGACAATGATCGCGGGGAGAGACAGCGCCAGGATGATCCACTGGATGATTAAGATGGAGAACGTAAATAGGTAGACGGTTCTGTTGCAGTTCGTGAAGTTGGGGTACAGCGGGAAAGTCCAGACACTCCCTGTTGGGTGAAAAAAAAAGGAGATTTATCATATCCCCAACACTGATCTCAGATCCTTGCCGACCAATCTTTAAAATAATCCTACATTTTTGACTAACCCACATTTCCACAAAACCCATAAGTGCAACAGCCACCATGTGTCACTTAAAACGCTACTTATGTGTATAACTCTCTTTTCCTGGCCTAAGATGTAATCTCCAGAAGGTACATTGATACCAATGATAAAACTATGAATCTTTCAGTTAAACAATTCTATAATATAAGCTTGAAGACACTGTATATTCTATTTACATGAAAAAATTTGACCAAAGACCTCTAACGCATGAGGAGGGGATTAGAGGAAAATAGCATTAAATATCACAAAATATACGTGTAACATTTCACTTTAAATATTTACCTTGGAAATAACAGAAAGCATCAGGATGCATTTAGATAGCGTAATCTTTTTGGCGAAGAAACTATTCGCAATCAGGAAGTCCCAGGAAGCAGTCATGGGGTGGCTACAGTAAAACTGGTTGCACCTTAGCAGTATTAAGTGAGATGGGATGTATGACCCGACATCGCAAACGCTTACAACGCTTGCTTTTACCACGCCGTTTGTACATCGCATTTACTGTTACAGCACATGTTTTCCCTCCGCATACCATTTCAACAGCAATCTGTTTCCCCCTATGGAAGACAACATTACAACGTCTCCGAGTACATCGCGTTACCATTACAACCCGTTTTTTCCGGGTTTTTGTCCCTATATGAGGCTGCAGGGGAAGCAGGGGTTTTTGTGTCTCCAGCTCCCCCGTCCACCCCCAACCCGCAGAAAGCGTTCCGCAGCGCACATGTGGCAATTAGTCAGTGTGCTCCATAAAGGCAAAAACAAGACCCTACACCACTCGTAACCCTAAGCCCTAAAAGCCATTACCCCTAAAGCCCAAAACCGTCACCTACACCACTCTTAACCCGAAGCCCTAAAAGCCCTAACCAACAAAGCCAAAATCACTACCATACACCACTCTTAACCCTAAGCCCTAGAAGCCCTAACCCCTAAAGCTAAACACCGTACCCTACACCACTCTTAACCCTAAGCCCTAAAAGCCCTAACTCCAAAAGCCAAAAACAGTACCCTGCACCACTCTTAACCCTAAGCCCTAGAAGCCCAATGCCCTAAACCCTAATTCCTAAAACCTAAAATAGTACCCTCCACTACACTCGCCATCCAGCGTCATCCTTACCTGTCTCTCCTCGTCATTCCAGTGTTGTCTCCCAGTCTTTGTGCACGACCGTCCCGGCGCACGACCCATCGGTTGTAAAAGCATGCGTATAACGTCGCATGCGATGTTATGGCGTGCGTAGTGAACGCACGCTTTGTAACGTCGCGTGCGTTGTGACGGCATGCGATGTCAATGCATGCGTTGTAATGCATGCGTTGAGATGGGTGTTCGCCAGTGAGATGTGTCACAGATTAAAGAAAATCTCTCTGAAGTCCTTCTTCAGGTATTTTCACTCACTGGGGGCAATCTCTGACCCCACTGATAAAGGTTCGAAAATGTAAGGTTATTTTTTATGTTAAAATGTATTTTTATCAGTGGTGAGTCAGGTAAGCCTCTGTTTGAAATACTTTTTGAGTAGGATACATCTTTTTGCCTTTATTGTAGAGCTCGGCCTACAACTGATGGTATGGTATGGTTTACCTCTTAGAATATAATTGTCATCTCTGTGCTGAAAAAGCTGCTTGGAAGCTTCGATTAGTATGGTAGAGACCTGGTCCAATTGTTTTAAGAAAACAAACCCACTCTAGCCGAGTAGATCACGTTGGCCTCATTGCTTAGCACACCACAATCTGATGATAAATAATGTACTTTTCAACTGTTAAATCTGGCTTGCCAAAATGTTATGAACGGTGTGGACTATATTGCCCCTGGTAATTAGTGAGTGCTGTAAACTCCATACAAGTCAGAACTTCGCCCCTTGCCCAAACTCTGATTCGCTCCCCGCCAGGGCCTGCGGAGGAACTACACGTTTTGTGCTTATGTTTGAGTTGTGATTGATGCTGGGTTCCTCCATTCCAGTCAAGGCGTAAATAAATATGTACCTGTCTGCCTTTATAGACCATTGAATAATAACTGAATGAGGGTGTCAAGATTCGAAAAACAGTTAGCTGCCAAACTCCACTGCCCACGAAAAAACTGAAACTCTTCACCTTCTCCATTTACTTCTCTCACTACCCAATGTCCCCTCCTGGCCAATCCACAGAACCTCCTATCAATCAATGCAGATCTCAAAGATTTTTCTTTTTGGATTTTACCTGCCCACACCCAATTTTTAAGTTAACCAGACCTTTTTTTAAAGCTGCATCTGTCAGTACAAAATATCTGCCCATGTAAAGCACTGCGATAACCTCTGAGTCTACATAAACCCTATGTAAATATCGTCAATAAAATGAAAATAATAAGAGATCTGGAAGCAGGAAAATACAGGCATTTGGAATCAATTTATGGAACAACATGCCACAGGAAATTTGATTTGGGACACATATATCATATTTTAAACGATGCTTCAAAAAATTACATCCATCTCAATTTTAGCAACCACTTTAAGTGCTCTTAAATAAAAAGTACACAATGAATCTGCGTTTTTTACTCAGATATAGAATGTATCACTTTTCTTACCTTGCCCAAACATTTTAATCCTGGTGGGTATTTTATGTTGTGATGTTAATAGATAGCACTACTAGCCATTCAGAAACAGGAGCCTATCAGGTCACTTTATCTGTAAGTATATTGATAATGATAATCAATATACCCACCTCTTCATGCTCATGCACTATCTTGTAAATGACTCGTTGTGCTGTGCGCTCTCATTTTAAAGCCATTTCTTCATCCACCGTCTTATGGATGGCACTTTGTGTTTATAAATTATCATGCAAATGGACTGGTAATTTCATTAGTAATCTTGTGATTGATAGCTTCCAATCGTTTAATAATAACCTTCCCTAGAACTGTACGACATAAGTAAAGGTATTACCTGTGATAAGCCAAGCAAACCAAAAGAGGCTCAACAGTGCAAGGATGGCATAGACGAGCTTATTTGGCCTCAGTCCAGCCACAATAGAGAGGAGGGACATGACGATGACAGTGACGCCATTGACGATGAGGTAGATAGGGATGAAGCGTTGCGCTGGGCATTGTTGCAGATAAACAGAACCTGTGAGTATGAAAACAACAGATCAGTGAAATAACTACATTAGGTGTTGCATTACAGAGCAATTAAAAATCGCCAAAGAAATCTTCAGTAGGGTGGCTGATATTTAGTTTGATCTTCTACCAGGAAATAACACATTGTCAGATAATCCAGACTCAGCTGATAGAAGGAACAAGTCTTAATATAGCGTTATAGCCCGCCGTAGAGGGCTATACCAGCTATTAAAGGCCCTCTCCAGCTTCGGCTCGGGCCTTTAACAAGGGGGAGGGACTTTAATAGCCGGTGTAGCCCAGCTACGAAGGGCTATAAGGCTATTAGAACATCTGCCACTAGAGGGCAGAATGTTCTAACAAAAAAAACAAAGCCTTTTGGGAGCGTGAGGGGATTGGAATCCCCTCAGGCTTCCTGAAGCCTTTGTTCACAGCCAAGCTGTGAACAAAAAAACATTGGAATGTTGGAGCTCCAGGCTTATACCAAGCATCATAAGCCCACAGCACTCCATTGTTTTCAATGGAGCTCCCAACATTCCAATGTTCTAATAAAATGTATATAATGCAGACAGTATGGCTTCAGACCTCCAAGACACTAAGCACATTCCTGGACAAAACCATGCAGGGATTTGCTGTTGTGTGGTTTGTTGATGAAAGACTATGGACCTCTTTCCAAGTTAGGTCAGGTAAGGCATTTACCACACTTGGTAATACCATCATCCACGGATGAGGTATTTACCACCCCAGTTATGGTAAATTCCTCCTCTTCCTAGTTTTCCTAGACGTAACATGGCAAAATATTATAGTAGCACAACAAATTCTGGTTTGCTTGTGTTTCGGTTCAGGGGGGACCTGGCTTGTCATTTCGGGCTGGACTGTTCCTATTGGAGCAGGGCCAAGGTTGATTTGCATATAGCTGGGACTAAACTGAGTCGGTATTGTGTGCAAAATAACGAAGGATTGGGATGCAGCCTGAGTGATTACCAGTGCCTGATATTAATTCAAGCGTTCCATTCAGCACTGTTTTGTATGCACACAAAATTCCACACAATTTGGCATTTCTAAAGGCATTTTCCTTAATTTATTCCATTAGGGAAAACTGTGAGAGTATGTTTAAAACACACCCAGAATCCCCATCCCTTAGTTTACACATGGTCAGAATTTAGCAATGAACTTAAATGGGGGCCTAAAGCAGTTTGGCTTAAAACATATGATTTAAGACACCTTCTGACTTGACTCTGGTTTTCCTTTTAGACCACCTGTGCCTTGTCACCTTCTTTTTCTCGTTCTTTTCTCCTCCCTTTGTCCAATCCTCATCCCCACCTTTGCTTTGTTCTTTTGCTCTCATTCTAGCCCTCTTCCATTCAATCATTTTTATTGGGCCCTCTCTTTCTCTTTCTATCTCTCCCTGTCTCTTACTCTCTCCTCTCACTCACATTCTCACTCTCTCTTCCTACTGCTCCGTTTCATTTACTAGCTAACTCTTCCAATCTATTATTTTAAGTGTATTTTACATGCTTTTCTTATAACTCATCGGACCATTTTGGGATCACATGACAATCCATGACTCACACTACTGACTCAATTGTAAGTTGTGAGGCATTATATAACACTTGCAGTCACACCTCAGAGCTCTCACAAAAATGTGATATGAAAGAGCTCACGCTTATCAGCAGAGTCATAGCAAGAATGTCAATAAAATCCTATCCGATGAAAATTGTGGAGTATATGTTTAGGTTGGTTGAATCTAAACACAGAAACCCACGTGATTCCCTTCCGATGAGTTACCTGCAATAATTTCAAGAGGTGAGGTGAGTCACATCCTGAATATTGACAGAGGTTCCCTCAACCTCTTGCCTTTGGATTACAGTTGGGGAGGTGAGAACTATTTTTAAGAGACACTCAATTAATTCAAACTGACAGCTCTCTTTAGGCTATGGTGAAACATTTGAGTCTCTCCCGGCTACTCATACATTTGTCTCAGTGCATTTTGGTTCCTTGCAGTTCTGTTCTTCCAAAGGAAAAAAAAGTGCTGAAGAGCGAGTGGATTAGGGTTTTGGCCGAAAGAGATATTTAAAAAAGAACTATCCAGAGATGTTGTTTGGGTCTGTTTCCAACAGAGACTACTTTACATGCATTTATTGAGTTTCAAAACAAAGCAAATGGCCAACATTCCAGAGATATCTCCTTTAGAGGGTGAAATTAAGAATGCCTTAGTTGATGGAGAGGTTGGGGTGGGCCAGTCACCAGAGATAACCCCTTGGTGGGGTGTAGTATGAATTTAATTATCTGCCACAAACCAAAGTGTCACAGCAGTTGTGCTCGAGTACTAACAAATTCTTTCTTAAAAGAGATGCACAAATATCGACCACGTCCTCGTTAGTGAGGTAGATCCCAAATCACATGTTGTTCACCAAATAAGGGCTTGCTAGCCAACAGGTTATAAGTCTGTATCCATTCAGCATAAAATAATCTTTCGAGGGGTGGTATATCCTAATCTCATGAGGTGAACTGGAAAAAGGGATGAAAAGAGGATAGAAAAAGGGATGCACATGTCAGGGTGGAGGGGAGACGAAAGAGTACAAGGAGGCAATGAGATCCTTTGATCTTACCAATGACAATCTCAGCGATGCTCAGTGCTATCCAAACAAGTGACATTAGACCAAGAAGCCATTCTGAAAAAGAAGAAAACATATCAGTCTCTGAAATGCCTACTGCTACTCATCTGTGATACTAAAGGTAGAAGCTATTTAGAAAAGTTAAACAAACAAAAACCAACATTCAAATTAAAGGTTCAGGCCCTAACAACCTCACCTTCTCGCCAACAGCAGGTTAGCATCAAAACAGAGCTGATTTAAAAGGTATCCTGATCCCACTTATTTCTATAATTCTCTTCTCTTCATATCTTATAATTCTCAACCCTTTGCTTTTTGTTATTCTCGGCTAAACATGGTATAAGTCACACAGCAAGTGATTTTTCTTTTTAGTTCATTTTTTTCATATTTGTTGCTCTTTTCTATTTTCAGCAGCGAATTATAATTTACACTTGCAAAATAAGTTCATATCATACTGTTACTCTACTTTGTAAGTTAAGAACTCATGTAAAAACATTTTAGCCAGCACGCATTTCACTCTAGGTTCCATTACCTTTGTGCTCTCTGAAGGCAAGTATACGCATCCAACTCAATAAGTGCAGTTCGTTTTCAGATTATATCCAAGGAAACCCCAGATCTCTCTTCTAAGTTGTTACTGAACCGCAAGATTGGTTTGCGATTCGGTATTTGGAAGAGGAGTGATAAGGCATCTCTTCCAAACAGCGATTCCCAGTGATATGTATTAATGTTTTGTGACCAAATTTTGTTCACAAAACATAAATATTGTACCACCAATTCAAAGTTGGTGGCAGCCCATTCTAAATGGGAATGGATGCTATGGAACCACTTTCCCTTTGAGAATGTGACACAAATATTTTTTTAAGGGCGGGCAGTGGTCCCAGACAGGGCCGAACTGGGAACCACAACCGGCCCCGGCAAAGTGCTAGGCCGGCCCCCCTCCCCACTCGTGGGCGTTGGAGGTGCCGCCGAGCTCTTTGCCGGGGCCGGTTTTCAGCCAATTTTGGTACAGGGTCGATTTTGCAGCTAAGCTGCAAAAACGGCCCTGTAACAAAATCGGCCCCCAGGGGCCCAAAACCTGCCCTCACCCGTTCGGCGCACCGGGGGATTGCCCGGTACCCGCTATGGCCAGTCCGGCCCTAGTCCCAGACTGCCTTCTCTTAAAAAATTCATTTTAAGTGTTTCATTTTTTTCTTTTGAAACATCACGTTTTTCATAAAGTTAAACGACTGCATATCAAAGTAAAAAGTGTTGCTTTAATCAAAAACAATCACAGACAAGGTGGTCTGTGGACCCTTGCAGGAAACCATCCCTGTGAATGCTATCATTCCTAATGGGTCGCAAACTGTTGCTTCAAAGACGCTCCATGTTTCACTGTAGGTGGCACCCGCTTGTACTTTCAAGAGGGGTGAGAGATCCCCTTGAAGGTGGATGCAGTGAGTTACTGCACCAGCCTACAAGGGGATATCTGTGAGGTCCATGGGACCCCCTTCCTCCCCTCTAGAAGGCTGCCTTTAGCAGGTGTCTCCTAAAGTCATGATTGCCTCTTGTCTGCGTCCAAAATAGGGCGCAGGCACAGAGGCAAAGTGATTCCCTCATTTGCATGGATTCACACCCCCATGCACATAAGGAAACACCCTCCGATGATAGCGATGTTATGTTATGTTATGTTACATTTGATTTATATAGCGCACGGCTACTCCAATGGAGTGTCCCGGCGCTTTATTGGCAGCTCATTTAAAAAACATAACCACTAAAAACATCCTAAACAGCAGAGTGACATAAACTAAAGGGTAAAAAGCCAAGTTTTCAGTCCCTTCCTGAACAACTGGAGATTAGCAGTACTCCGTAAGGCCAGAGGCAGAGTGTTCCAGAGCTGTGGTGCCCTTAAACTAAAGGAAGGCCCCCAATACGTGCCCTCTTCACTCGGGGAACCACCGCGAGAGCCAAAGATTCAGAGCGCAGAGATCTAGTCAGTCGGTAGAAAGCAAGCCTACGCTGAAGATATTTGGCTCCCGAACCAAAAAGCGCTTTATGAGCCAGAGTTAACGCCTTAAAAGCTATCCGCTTCCGGATAGGCAGCCAATGGAGTGACTGCAGAAGGCCGGACACTCTGTCTCGCCTGCGAAGGCCAAAAATTGCGCGCGCAGGACGTTGGCGTAGTCCAGCCTTGAGCCAATCAAGGCTTGAACCGTGATCCTCCTGTGCTCTTCTGTGAGCAAAGGGAGAAACTTCCGGAGCATCTTGAGGATGCCGAAACATGTACCTATAAGACCGAAGATCTGGGTTCTCAGTGTCAGACCTTTATCGATCTTGACTCCCAGATTTTTTGCCAACTGGGATGCCTGAGCTGGAGGGAACATGTCACTCGGCCACCATGCCTGCCAGTCGGGGTCTGGGGTACAGCCAAAGAACAGCACCTCTGACTTGTCAGAGTTACATTTAAGGCTGTTCTGCTGAAACCAGTTGAAGACAGCCCCGAGACATTCCCGAATGCTCTCTCCATCGAAATTCTCACCCTTCCTACATGTGAAGAGAAGCTGGGTGTCATCAGAGTAAGAAACGATCTGGGCCCCAAAAGACTCCACCAGTGCCGCCAATGGGGTCATAAAGATGTTAAAGAGAGTCGGGCTCAGCACAGAGCCCTGTGGAACACCGACTCCCAAAGGCGGCATCTCAGCGGAACTAACAGGGGCCCAGACCGTTTGTCGGCGGCCGGCTAAAAAAGATGAAAACCAGCTGATCACCGTCCCCCTCAGACCGCTGGTATTCCATGTGGGCTAGAACTATCTGTAATACCCAACGGACCGCAGAAGCATCTGAGGCCCCTTCTGTAATACCAAAGTGTCCTGGGTGCACCAAGCTGGCACACATGCCCTTTGCACCCCTGAGGCCCTCTGGGTAATACGGCTCCAGGTCCCCAAAACCACAGGAACCTGGAGACTGCAATGGCCGGTCTTCTGTGAAGATGTTTGTGCCGCATGGTATGTCAAGGCATGAATGGAGATGAGAGTGGAGACTCCATCAATGATCCATTCATGGAGAAGCTCAGCAGTGCCTAAGCACAGAGGTGGAACTAATTCATGTGTATTTGTGAGAAAAGCAGTGACAGGAAACGTATTTTTCCGAATAGAAGGATTTCCATTTCCAGAGGAACTCAACCATCAAACACTAAGAACTCCCAAAATAAAACAAGAAATGTAAATGCAGTAAAATAATCAAATACTCACTGAAACACTGAGTGGCACAGCAACAGCAACTCTTGACTGATGTATCCTGTGCAAACATAAGACAGTGACTGCATTAGAACTGAGGTCAAGCTTGGCCTTGAGCAGCTTTGGGTCTGCTTTGTACTAGCAGGGAACTGTGATCGGCGTCCCTTGATGCTGCCTTTAACCATGAAGAGGCACTACTGAAATGCGCTACGAAGCCTCAATAAGGGTGCGCTATACAAACGCTAGTTAAATATAAAAGTAAAGAAAAAGATGAATTTGCCAATGAGATATGTGTGTGTGCTCATGCTGTACCACACATCCTCTTTGGGTTTCATATTGGCATTAGTGAGCATCACATCTGCCCTTGCATAGCCAAGAAAGAATGTTGTGGATGTGAAAGTGAACCACACTTCCAATCTTCTCTTTCAAGTATACCAGAAGCCCTTATTGATTCCATATTGATACGTTTTCATGTTTTTACGTTTTTTACATCTGTCTATTTACCTGGCAGTCCTGATGCACTCTGTCTTGGGCCATGACTCTGTTGTTTGTTGGCTTTCTTTGGATTCAGTTCCACGGCACACCAAGGATGTCCTTATGAGCCAATGATTGACGGTTTATCTTGTTGGCCGACCTACAGAAAAGTTAGGATTAATTAGTTTGAAAATCCCAAATGCACAGCTTTGTTTGACATATTTTGTTTAGCTCAACTCCACTCTTTCTTTCTATTGGTCTCCCTTGCCATCTCGCTCCTGGCTCCGTTGAACTCTCTTTCTTTGTTGTCAGTGCTTCTTTCCCTGTTTTATACTGCATTCTGCCTCTTTCTTTCACTCATTAGCTTGCTTTACCTTTCTTGCTCACTTTTCCTTTCACTTGTATGTCAGAATATCGACCAAAGAAATATCAGGCTGCAAGAATGTTGTAGCAAAAACATATCAACTACCAAAATATGTGGAGGTAGTCCAGGGAGGAACTAGAAAATGAAACTACCTCCACTTTAACCAGAACTCTGATCACACCCAGCATGCCAAGCGAGCAAACCTGCCCTTAGGAGAATTTTGTTTACCTTCGCATCCTCTTTCCATCAATTCATAAATTCATGCTTTCCCCACGTATATATTAATCCAATCACCCATCCATTCATCCTTCCATCCATCCTTCCTTCCTTTCCTATCGATCCTTATAATCTTCCCCATCTGCCCAGTCTTCATCCTTCCCACCATTCATCCTTTTATCTGTTGATCCTTTCATTCTTCCATCTATCCTTGTGCCCTTCCATCTACCCAATCTTTCATGCTTCGATCCATTCAGTCTTTCACCCTTCCATCCTACTTTTCACCTTTTCTTCATTATATCGCTCGACATTTACTTCCATTCTTGCAACCTTCCTCTGACCACCAGCTCTTTCCTCTTTCTTTCCTTCTACCAATGCTTGTCTCTCATCCTTATTTTGTTCTTTCTTACTACAAACAGTGGAAAAGCTGATAGCTCCCCTACGTCGCTATCTAGGAGCCCGCCGCCAGTATAAGATAGCCTGGAGGATCTGTAGAGTAGGTACGTCCTCTGTTAAAGTTTTCTGTAGGCAAGTATCTCGAGAGAATTTGGCCCAATCAGAGCAGAATCCTCTCTGTCCCCACTTCAACCAACCTGGCGGACCCTTGGTAGGCAGTACCTAGGCCTCTGACTGGTCAGACACAAATGTGCTTTAATGTACGGTACGGTTTTATTGTTTTACTTAACTAGTGCTATTTTTGAGTATGTATTTCATCTACCTTAAATGCATTGTTTTTACTCTGTAGATATCAAAGTATAACATAGTACTGTTTGGTTTTATTGGTTTTATCAATCTAGTACTATTATTGAGTACGTAACACATCCTGAATTGTTTTCATCCTTTTATGGTATGATGTATTTGTACTTGCACGAATGAATTGTTACTTTTGTGGTCTCGGACCGAAATAAAGTACCAAAATGAAATGAAATGACTGACTCAGTTAGAATACAAACCACCTTAAAACGTGGTAAAGAATTGTCTACATACTTCTGCTGTAGGGTTGAGACACTAGGGTACACTGAGAACATGCCGATTTTCTCAGATCCAACTGCATGTCTTTACGGACACTGAGTATATAGTTCACTTGTAACTTTTCTAGGCACGCTACTTCTAACTCTGAACTAATCCTACCCGAGAGATTGATATGAACTGCCTTCACCGGGTTTAAAAAATCTTGGAATACAGATTCACAGGAATATCCTCAAAACACATTTAAATAGCACTTGCTTCCATCTATATTACGGGTCAATAAGAAAAAAGGGCGTTTTACTCACACTCTCAGGAAAATTGTACTCTTTGGAAATAGAAATTAAGCACGCAATTATCGTCTCATCAGATTTTCAACACAACAATAGTACACATTCTTTATGTAGTTTGTCGAAAACTAAAAACTGTCACTATCTTACAGCAGCTTCAAATCCCAACATGGCAGCAACCCTACCCTCCGCAGACAAAGAGGGTACATTGAAGCACTTACCTGTGAGTTTGAGGATTGTTGGCAGAGAAGGTGCCGGGCTCTTTCAGTCCTGGTAAATGTGTGTGCCTCGAAAGAGGTTTTATAGCACCGCTGCCACATTGCCCAATATGTAATTAACGGCTCACACCCGACACGAAAGCTCATGAATATTCATCACCTGCAAGGAAACAATTAAACATGTGGGCTGCTGAAGTAGGAATGTTAAAGAAGAAAGTCACGTTTATACTATCAGCCCGACCAGGACAAATTCCGCAAATTGATTAGGTACAGAAAAATCCTAGAAACAATGGATTCTTAAATACATCACCCACCGACACGTGAAACACTAGCAGTACATTCGTACCTCTCAAGCAGGGGCTAAATTCGAATTCTGTACTTTCTGTCAGACACTTTGAGAGTGACATAGTACCAGCTGTGAAATGAAGGCTTTTAGGAAAGAAGCAGGGTGATCAGGGGTTCTGTATACTTGTCGATCTTGGGGGCATGTTTTCTTCCTTCTGAGGTGCCCATGTAATGCCATTTGTTACACCACAGCGTACTGGAGACTGTAATTCCCATTTAAAACCTACAATGTCCTTGGTTCAAACAAGAGGTGGTATCACCACTAATCCTGCCCACTGTAATGGAGTGCCTACTCTGTCATGGTGGTCGTCAATAACACCATAGAGAGAAGAGTGTCCCTCCCAATGCATCGCCTCCTTTGAAAGTGGGGATATGGGAGATCATACAGTAGAGCGCCATGTTTACCCAAGTCCTAATGTTTTAGGAGCAACTTAGGGTTCCCATGAGGGAGGGTGCTGGCCTTGACTGATCCTCACCCTCTGGAGGCCCTCAAGCTCCCGCACAGACTAAAGCTGTGGGTGCCTATGCATATGTACTGTGTGCACAGTCTAAAAAGTACTCACAGACTCAGTGCCCCTGTGGCCAGCCATCGGATGTGACTGTCCCCTTGTGAGGGGAGGGTCTTTAAGGTCACCCCACAGTCACACCAGGATGTTGGCAATGTATGGGTGATCGGTGTCTAGTTTGTCTCCTCCGGTCCTCCTTGCACATTTGAATGCTGCCTCACTAGGAGTATGCGCATGCGAAAGTGAATTCCCTCATTTTCTTGGGGTACGGCTCCGTAAATCAGAGAGACTCTTATTTCCAAGGCATGATTGGAGCTACCTTATAGACTTTCTCGTGGTCAGTATTACTGTGAGAATTCTTGTCTCCACTACAGTAATATCAGATGTCAGAGGGTGTGCAACCTGGGGTTTCACTCTGCACAATGTATGCAACATGCAAGAAGAACATAACATTGCTGCTTAGGTGCAATCATTTGAGTGCCTAAAGTTCAACGGTTAGACTTGGCGGTTTTAGAACAAAAAACATGCCTTAGCACAACTGTAATAACGGCAGCCATTTTTTTTATTCATTGCTAACCAACTCTGCCAAGTGCTGCCTTTCTCTGTCATGTAAACCTGTCTCTCATGTCTAACACCGTAGCCACACAATTCTTTTTTTTTTAACATCTTCTTATTGTAAAAGGGAAAAGAAAAAGGACTAAAGGGCACATGACAGCAGTGGTTATCACAGCCAGTGTCAGATCACAATTACGCGTCTTATAAATATCAGGAAATTCATCTCTAAGTTTTGACGCTTTGCTCACCCATTTACCCCTTTTCAGATCTCAACAATATTGCTATTGTACGTAATCCTCAGCCCCTTCCAAACTGTGAGGTCTTCCAACTGGCTGACAGGGCATCCCTCTACTTCCATTCCAGCCCCCCAAAATGTTTGTCCATTTGTGTGGGCAACCTCTCCTTTCGTAAACCACATTCTCTGCCTGCATGCACTAATCCATGTTGGTTTCCCAGTCCAGGGATGTGGGCCCCACCTCCGCCCTCTATTTTCTAGCTATGTTACATTTGGCCACCATGAGGCCTAATGTGACCCACAGTCATTGCCCGGCTGTTAGATTTGTTGTCTCCCAAATATTTAATAAACACCATTGAGGAGAAGCCTCCTTCTATTCCCAACACAATATCATCAAACGTTTTACAATTGCCTACTAGTACGTTTGAATCATTGGGCAATTCCCCCACAGGTGAAAAAATGTGCCCTCCTGGCTGCAGTTCCTAGGACATTGCGTTGACTCGAGTTTTCCCATTTTGTCTAGTGTTGTGCATGTACAATATGTCCTGTGTAGGATCTTTAGTTGGACCAATCTGAATTGTGACCATAGGCCACCTCCCAGGTGAACGCAATTACTCAGGTCCCCAGATCTTCCACACATTTGGCCCGCACTTTCTCCAAGATGTCGGGGGAATTGTTTAGTATTTTTCGATAGGTTAAAGATATTGCTTTTTCTTTCAGATAGTCATTTAGCAACCTATCCTCCAGAGGGGAGGATACCAGGAGGTCGGTACCCTTTGGAATGGCAAGTTGTAGAGCATGCCTTATCTGACTATAGCGGAAGGTATTTTATGACACCAACTCATAGTCCCTTTGGAGGTTCACTCATATGTCACCTACCCTTGATCAATAAGGTCCCATTTATCAAAAACTCGGTGGTTTACTAGAAATCCCAACTGCGCCGTATCTGATAGGGCAGTGGCTTGGGTAATTTTCTCTCGCCACCCTAAAGCCGCTGACGCTGTATGCCATATCATGATCGAGCTTGATGTTGGTGTTTGCTACTGGTGTTCCTCGTTTCCCCCCATAGATGGCCCTACGGAATCCCCTCGATCCTATATTGTGTTTATCCATCCTATAGGCCGGTTCGTCATGTGGTGTATGAACCCACTGATTGATCACTATAAGCTGCGCTGCCCAGTCATAATATTAGCCAATTTATTTAACGCTATTCGTGGAGTCCCTCCAGCCCAGAGGATTGACCGTACCTCCGCTTCAACTGCCTGAAAGTATGTGTGAGAGACCAAGTAGGGTGTATTTTGCTAAATGTATAAGAAGCGAGGAAGTGCCATCATTTTGCATAAGGAGGCCCTGCCTATCAGCGACAAGGGCAAAGACCTCCAATGTTGTACATCTTCCCGAAGCAGTCTTAGTGGGGGGACTAAGTTGAGGTTCATAAAAGATGATGGGGTCTCTGGTGACATAAATTCCTGGATATTGGAATCCTTCTGTTACAACTCTTGCTGTGCAGGTTGTGGGAAGATTTGGTCTTGGGCCATAGAGGACGCATATAGCAATTTATCCCAGTTTATGGTGTAACCGGAGTAATTTAGAAACAGGATAAAGATATGGAGCACCCTGTATAGGGAGGAGTAGGGTTTCGCCAAGTAGAGAAGGATGTCGTCTGCATGAAGGGAGATCCTATCCTCCCAATCTGCAGTCCTTCTAAGTCCCCTAATAAGCGGGTCACTCCGTATCCACACCGCTAGTGGCACCAGGACCAGAGTGAATATCAAAGGAGGAAGAGGACATCCCTGTCTCGTCCCTCCTTGTAATTTAACAACAGCTGAATACCCCCCATTTACCGTCACTTGTGCTAAAAGTTCCGCATATCGCAGTCGGACAGAACTTCCCACCAAACCCCAGTCTCTCTCTCTCTCTCTCTCTCTCTCTCTCTCTCTCTCTCTCTCTCTCTCTCTCTCTCTCGGACAGCGAATAGGAAGGGCCATTCTATCATATCAAATGCCATCTTGGCTCCCAAATACACCAAAACGGCCACTACTCGAATGCTGTCAGCTCTCCCAGTACTCCCTGAAGACACCGCAAGTTAAGTGCAGTATTTCTACTAAGCAGAAAGCCTGATTGGTCGGGTGGATTAACTTGTGTAGCATTGGAGCCAATTCGGTTGGCAACACTTTCTCTAAAATCTTGACCTCTGCGTTTAGCAAGGATATTGATCTGTAAGACGCACAGCTCTCCAGTGGTTTCCCGGTCTTGTATATCACTACTTTATTTGCGAGTCTTTGGTTTTCGGGTAATTTCTCGATTTTAAGACTTTCCTGGTAGATCTTCTAAATATAGGGCAGTTTTGGTCACTGTCAGTTTGTATAGTTCAATCGGTAAGCGGTTCGGGCCCATTGCTTTCCTGGCTTTTAATGATTCGATAGCCTACACTACTTTACAGTCTGTAAGGTCTGATTCTAAATGATCCTTGTCCGCTGCCTCCAGTTAGAGCATATCCAGAGTTGCTAATAGTTCCATCGCTTTATTTTCTGTGCTACGAGCCGATAGCGTATATAATTGCCCTATAGTTAGTTGAGAAGGCATCTGCTATTCCCTGCCGATCCCTCCCTGTCTCCCCCCACCTAGAGTGATCTCAAATACCCATATGGAAGCTTCTTCTCTCTTGTCCAACCACACCAGAAACTTGCCCGCTCTGTCTCCCACCTGATACAAGCGATGTATGGTCTCTAGGTGTTTGGCTTTTGCCGCATCCTCATCAATATCTCCATATTTTTTTGTTTAATTCGTAGCCTATGTTGTGCGTTTGTTTGATCTGCAGTAGCAGTTCAGACTCTAATTTTGGGATTTCTCCTTCTTTGTCTTCCGACTGTTTCCACTTTTCTTTTTGATGTCTGGTGATCAAAGAAACTTCCTGGCCTCTAACCACCGTCATGTAGGCCTCCCATAAGAGCCAGGCTGATTCTACTGATCCCTCTTTTTCTTCAAAATAACAGACCTTTTGCAGACCAGCACAAATTAGCCACACAAGCCTTGAATTGCTTGGTCAGCACTAAAAGTTTGCATTTTTCAATTTTTTGAATCTGCAACGCTTTTTGTTTTAGTTGCATGATATGATGTCTATTAGATCCCTGTGTAAGAAAACAGCTACATTTCCATTCTATACTAGTGTGCTTTAGCTTTATGCTACAGTTTTCCGGGGATGCCCTTATAGCCCGGCTCTATGATTCACAGACTGTTTACTTTATTTAATACATATTTTCAGACGTTAAATTGGCATGAGCGGAGCCTTTTTTTTTAGCACAGTAAATAACAGCATGCCAACTATTGGCTGTAAATTTGAAACTACCTTTTTCACTAAACTAAAAACAGCCTGTAAGAAATTGGGTTATTGGTTGAGGGGCATGAAACTCTCCTCAAGCTGAAACCACAATTCTTGTCAAGATGAAGTCACAACAACATAATCTGTACTCAACCCTCTACTAGCTTTGCATGGAGCAGTCCAACTTAAAGACAATGTGCAAAGTATTTGTGCAGCACTTCAAAGAGTAATACAGTGTAAAACACCACACAAAAAGGATCAACACCAGATTAAGATTAAAAAAATAGAGTAATTAAGAAGTCATGACCAAACCGGCAAACATCCAATTAGTAGAACTAGAGATATGCAAGTTTAGGGATGTCAGTAAAAATAGCACCAAAAAGCCTAAAGTGGTAACTGTGGATATACGGTTGCGCCAGACTGGGACAAAGCCACATGTTCAGGCTGACCGTGATGGGAGTATGGACCGGCTACAAGGACCCAGGTAAGCCTGATCCAGGTAAGCCCACTGAAAAAGAGTAACTTAAATCCAGCTTTATGGAGTATAGCGAGGTCCCGCTCAGAAGTTGCATCGCTCAGGCAACATGATCCATTAGTTCAGGGAAGTGAAGCTGCGATGTGAGGTCCTGCATCGTTGACAGTCTAGATTAGTATGGGACTGGCGGCACTCGTGGTGAGAACTGTTCATCAATGTAAATAATATAGACTAAGGTTAGACTTTTAGGGTGCCAGGAAATAGTCCCTTCCGGCCGGTAAGGACTGTAGAATATGAAAAAAAGGAGGGAGTGCAAGGACTGCTTGCACTGTTTCCAAAAGGCACTCCAATGGGAGATAAGACTCCTGAATTATGATTTTGTCGCAAAAAATTCATAAAGTTCAAACAAGCGTAGTCAATAGTAATCTTTTTTGAAGAATCATTTAATTGATGGGTCACATGTTATATCCACATAGTGACTTTTTCATGAAGCAATACTCCAAGCGTATTTTCAATTAACATCAATCGATCAGTGCATCTTCCCTATGCATTTCGGGCGGGGCCCTTCATCAGGGGATAGCAAAAGATGTTGAGACAACAACGAATTATAGGAAACAACTGTACTCAATTCTGTCGTTGAGCCCCTTGGGCTGACAGGCATCAAGTCTCTTGATCCACGCGGTTTCCCTCTGGAGTAGTATTTTCCTGTTATCCACGCCTGCTCTCAGCGGGACAACCTCCAAAACCAGGAACCTAAGTTGGCTCACGTTGTGCTGGTGTGTGATGAAATGAGCTGCCAAAGGGGCTTTGGTTGATCTATTTCTGATAGTACTTTTATGTTCAGTCAAACGAACTTTAATCTTGCGTTCAGTCTTGCCTACATAAGGCAGTCCGCAGGGACATTTAAGTAGATATACTACGTTCTTTGAGTCGCAAGTAGCGTTGGTTCGTAATTTAATGGTTTTCCCTGATGATGGATGGTTTAGGATGTTGCCTTGGATGATGTTGTGACAATGGCTACAGTTAAGGCACGGAATAGTGCCTGAATGTGTTATGGACGGGTCCACGGGTACAGTCTCAAGAATGTTTTTGATATTTTTAGCTCTCTGGTATGCAAAAAGTGGTCTGCTGTTAAAAATGCCCGGAAAGTCTGGTTCAAAGCGGATCATGTCCCAACTCTTCAAGATGATGTTCTTGATAGCCTTGCTTCTTGTCGAATACTTTGAAACAAAGACGGGTCTCTGTTCACCGGTTAGTCTGATGGGTGTAGTTAGTAACTCTGATCGGGTTTTGGTGGCCACACGATTTTTGGCTGCTTGTAGTGTGATCTCAGGATATCTCCTGTCTCTGTATCTTTGGAGTATCATTTCTTCCGATCTTTCATAAGCTTCTGAATCAGAACAAATCCTTTTGGCCCTTAGGAGCTGAGAGTACGGTAAGTGCGTTTTGAGTGAGGTAGGATGGCAACTGGTGAAGAACAAAGCATTGTTCCTGTCAGTGGCTTTAACGAATAAGTTGGTTGTAAGTTTGTTATCCTGTAGTGAGACTTGTACATCCAGGAAAGGTAAACTGTGTGGACTGATAGTATGGGTGAACTTTATGTGGTCGTCCAAGTTGTTGATATATTGCAAAAATTCAAAAATTTCATTGGGTTGACCAATCCAAATGAGCAAAATATCATCTATGTACCTCCATAGGGTAAGAATGTTGTTGGTCCATTTGTTGTGACTCAAGATGTGATCTAGTTCCATGCGGTGCATGAACACATTAGCATAGCTAGGAGCAGCACAATTTCCCATTGATGTTCCAACGAGTTGAAGGTAATACTCATTGTTGAATGAAAAGTAGCTATGGTACAGGGTGAACTGTATAAGTTCAAGAATCAGAACTTTCAAATCGTCATCGATCGGATGGTTGAGTAAGAAAGATTCTATGGCTTCAATGCCCCTATTGTGTGGAATCGATGTGTACAGGGCACATACGTCAATGGTTACCAGAGTGTGTTGTTTGTCGGGCTGTCCAGGATCAACAAGGGCTTGCGATGGAGAAGTCCGACATGGAAGATGCGTTATTGAAGGCGATGTGTGGCTTCTGAAGAGCTATGAGGCTGTGATGCAAGAACCTGTGTCGCCATCGAGGCTGCTGTTGATGAGGGGATTGTGATGCGAAGGACTGTGTTGGGAAAGGTTCGAACTAGTGACAGTTCGGATGCAGGCTGCGGGGTTGATGCAGAGTCCTTGTATCAGGAGAACCCTCAAAGCAGAGGCGATGCATCAGTTCTGAAAGTGGTGCATCAAACAGCAAAGTTGATGCTCCGGGTCTGCTGGTGTTGTGGCACGCTGTGGTGGAGATGCATCAGTTCTGCTGACTCCATAGATGGGCTTTGGCAGCGCGTTGAGGCCCACTTTGAAGGGGCCATGAGTGGGTTCAAGGTTGTTGAAGCATTAGTCCCTGAAGCTCTAGTCAGGAGGCTTCACTTTGGAGTCCTGGCTTCTACAGATGCAGGTCCAGTCCTTCTCACACAGGCAACAGGGCAGCACAGCGGGGCAGCAGTCCTTCAGAGCAGCAGTCCAGCAGAGTGGCAGTACTATCAGCAACACAGCAGCTCTTTTTCCTAGCAGAGTATTCACAGGACCAGAAATATACTGACGGGTTGGTATCTGAGGTCCAATATTTTTTACCTGGGCCTTACTTTGAAGTGGGAGAAGCTTCTAGAGGTTTTAATTTGAAATTCCCAGTCATCCTGCATTCCCTGTCCTGGCACCAGCCTAACTACAGGGGGATTGCAGCCGTTTGTGTGGGGGCAGGACACAGCCTATTTAAGTGTAAGTAGGGCTGTACCCTGTTCCGCTCTCCCATCCTGTCAGTGATGGCCCATCCAGGCACACCTAAGCTCTCTATGGTGTGTGGCCGTCTAGGAGGAACAATGCAAACACAAGGAGACGATGGACGGAGTGCTGAAACTTTTCAGACACCCACCCCCAGTCACACATCTTGGTTGAATCCTTCATCATTCTTAAGCTCACTTCGCCACCCCAGTTCAGACCCAGCCATATGCAAATCAGGCATGACCCTGTGCCTCATGGGAACAGTGTAGCCCGAACTGCCAAGCCTGGTCTTCCCTGGACCGGAAACAAGGATCCAGGAAACAATTTCAGGGTAACACACCTCATCAGCCAGGCTAGCTTGAATCCAGTGGGAAAGTAAGCAAGGGACCCACGTCTCGGCATGCCCTGTAAACTTAGGGCAAACAAAGCAGAGCAAAGTCATGTGTAGGCTTGTGAGAAAGTCCACCACAAGTCAAGTCCACCACAAACTCAGGATAATGAAAGACACAAAATAGTCCCCTGATTTTATGAAGGAATATAGCCTTTGACCACTTCATTAATGTGGGTCACTTCCTTGGCTTTCATTTTTTAATGATGACAGGGAGGAGCCATGCCATCCCATATATCAGTATGTTGTACTCTTATTTTGGGGGCTGATTTAACGTACAGCCATTTCTCCCATAACTCATTGACAGACTAAAGTAGAAATGCTGGAGAATACGGTGAAAGATTCATTTTGAGGACACTGGCCCCCCTTCAATCTACAGAGGGCGAAGATATTCAAGACATAACAGTTCTTCGACAAAGAGTTGCTAGGAATCAACTCTGCATTCGGGATTCAAATACTCAAGGTCTGAAAGCTTCCTGAGCTGGGCCCAGTAGGCAGTATGGGGAGGTCAGGCTCACTGTTGGTGGAGTTGTCTAACTCCAGTCAGAGATAAATGGTGATAATAGCAGCACTCAGGAAGCTCAACCTCCGTTTTAATGGTAGAAAGTTACATGTATTAACTTTAATACATGGGATTCTGTAATCCCTGGATAAACAAAATCCTCTTTCATCATAATCGTTGCCTTGTGATGCACCATTATAATAAAGAGAGGCCATAACTCAACTATTACTAGGTTATTACTATTACAAGGTTATTACAATTGAGTTCTGACTTCACAATTCCTACTTCTTAAACCAGCAGCCAAGATGAAAGGCGGGTCAGGTCACGGAGCATAGCTGAAGCAGCTGTTCAAAGCAAGAAAAACCGAACACTACCTTTCTTCCTTCTGCTCTACTCTTCAGTTTACAATAACAACCAGAGAGAAGATGTTTATTTTGTACACTCCTTAGATAATTAGAGAACAACTAGAATCTTTCTGCATGTTTCTACGCATTCCAAACTAGTGCTGCTTTTTTTTCAAACTAGATTTCATATATAAATCTTTGTAATAAATAAGTAACTAACACGTTATTGATTTGTTTAATTTTGCACCAGAGGTTAATTTTTATTCTTCATTTTTGTAAATGTGCTCACTCATTCATATGAAAGAGTTACGCACCAAGATTTTAAGTTGTTTGTGTGAAAGGTAATAGTGTGACCCTGTATTATTATAGGGATAAAGTACCCCCTGGTGTATATGATAAGATAAGGATATTGGAGTTCCTTAACCTTATAAAGGAACTCAGCCATTGGCCTCATTCCTCTATATGGTTATAGAAGTCCTTGGTGACTTGCAATATCCTTATACGGCACAGCAAGGGGGAGTACTTCATCACTTATGTTATTTTTATTGAGGAGAGAAGACCTGTAGGACGCTCCAAAAAAATTATCTCTGAAGACAACAAGGCATTGCTGAGATTCCATCACATCTGCGGATAAAGGATGAAGAGAAGATCTTCTAGTTCGCTCATCAGGCAGCATCTTCAGAGTTTTTTAAATCCCAAATTTTGAATGGAATGGAGAGGGGGCGTCTCAACAGCTTATAGAGATATATTCATTACATTATATTGGTATAAGCTTGCCTCACTCACCTTAAGTGTCACGTCTGCCTGATAATGTTCGTCTTTTTTTCCTGGATACTGTCACTATTCACAACTGACATACCCTTTTAGTTTTGGATCATAATAGATCCAGTGTTATTCATGTTCCCTTCTTCTTTCCCTATCAAAGTAGGTAGTACAAGAGAATATCTGTGGTGACATTTCTCATATGAATTTTTTTTGTCGCAGAAATCGATTGAGTTGTGCCTTTTTTCAGTTGTACAGGCTTACAATTTATCTGGCATGTGTATTCTTTAAAACAGATGTTTCCAAAATTTGTTTTATCTTATACTTAATGAAAATCATTTAAAAATAATTCCAATGTCTAATCCAGTAAATGAAGACACAATATGACTCAACACCCCACCAGACGAAACATTCTAGAATTCCTGTTCTTGGTGACATTTAGAGAAGTAGTACTGGGGAAGAGAACTGTTATTTTCTCTTCACTGGATCGGTCATTTGAAATTGTTGGACGAGAGGTTTCAACTGCAAGAGCATGAGAAAAACATAACCAATGATGCTCTACACATGCTTAGACTGCTGAAGGGCATGACAAATGTCAACCCTGAGGTTCACTGCTTCTGACTAAATTATTATATTTACTTCTCAACAGAATTCCTAATATGGACTTTGGGTCAGATGTACTATTTACTGTACTATTTTATGGGTCGCAATTTTCAAATAGTATTTTGGAGATCAATTCATTCAATTTTTCATTAGTTAGTTCACAAATTGTGGCTCAGTCCAATCAGCCACTATTACAGGGGTGGTGGCCTGCATGGGTCAGCAGGCCACAACCTCTGTGATTGATTTTAAATAAAGCAAACTTTAAAGGAAAGGGGCTGCTTTAAAATATTTTTTTCTTTTTTAAAGTTTATTTAAAGTTGGCTGAGGTCCCTTGGACCACTGTCTACTCGTCAACATACGTTTTTTATATTCATCATATTTTGTTTGTACAGCATCCAAACATAAAATACTGGTTCTGTATTTGGAGTGGATGCCTACAACACCCCTCATCGAGATAATAGATCAGTACAGTGGTGGCATGCCAAGGGAGTGCTGCGGGGTGGTGAGGCGGGGGAGGGGCAGGGTGGGGGTAGTGGACTCGGACAAACGACAGACAGAACTCAGAGTAAGGCTTACTCTGAGTTCTGTCTGTCGTATGTCCGAGTCGGCAAACACCCCACCCTGCCCCTCCCCCGCCCACCGCCCCGCAGAACTCACTTGGCGAGCAGCCACTGGATCGGTATCCATTTAGAACCCCTTTTTAGGAGTCTAAACAACTTTTCTAACTCCTAAATGGAGAGAATTTGCATGTGTGAAAATGCTTAGTACATCAGGGGCTTTGTATCTTTGTCTGCCAGCAGTGAAGTTAGAGCCTCCTAATTCACAGCACATGTGATCAACAGCCTTGGACGAGTTTCAATCATGGCTAATGCTGTTTGAAAAATAACATAAGAAAACTTAATGGTTTGTGCTTCCCACTCTAGTTGCTCTAAAGGGTACTATGAGGACTGTATATCCTCATCTTACTGCCAACGATTCAAGCCTCTTCCTATACTTCCTTATTTAATATTTAAAAAATCTATTTTTTAAAACAATAATTACATTATTTAAAATAAATGTCATACACAACTTTTTAGTTACTTAATAGATAAATTTAAACATTTAAATTTATGTGGGTTTTTAAATAAATCCTTAAACTAATTAATTATTCATTCAAAATTAAGTTTAAAGTGCTGCAGGATACATTTTATTTGTACTACCTTTAAAAGAAATATATAACATTAATTAACATTAATATTTAACATAAAATATTTGAACTATATTTGTTTTAAACTATTTTAACGTTTATCATTATCACTAGACTTTACCTTACAGAGATCTCTGCTCCAGTTACACAGGTATCCACGAAGTGTGCGGAACGTAAAATACAGCTGTAAACTCATTAATAGTAGAAACCTTTGGGTCATAGATGATGTTTTTATTGACTTCGCCCAATGTTTCAGGGAGTAAGGCCAATCTACACTTTTGAGTAACTTTAGACTTGGAAATGGTAGGTATGCAAAAGTAGTAAAATTACTCCAAAAGAGTAAGAGTAAATTTGTAGGTGTAGGTGTAGGCATACTCGTGTGTAAGTTTACCTTTGTGAATAGCCCCACCTTTTTTGGATATCAGCCCTTCCTTCCTGTAAATACTGCACTTTATGGTCTATTACATGGACCCATGTTCCCCAGAGGATATTAGGATGCCACATAGTATTTAAACAAACCTTATCCTTAGGCATACATTTTATGTCAAAGTAATATAACGCAGAGTCACTGCCCTCAGGTGGCTGGGGGAAAATACATAGTACCAAGAAGGGCTCGAGCAATACTCTGAACTTGGTGTATTTCATCCACTGCAAAATTTGTGAAAAATGTCTTGCCTTGTATGGTATCACTTGCCTTAGACCACAGTCACAGGGCGAGTGGCCTCCAGAATAGTATCTTACTCATTCCTAGATCAGTGTCTAATATCTGAATAAGCTAAGCTAAATCCTGTTGGCATGGAGACGCCGCTTACAGATGCTTCAAGTAAAACACATCTTTCATTTTTGGTTATCCTTTAGCAGCACTATGGCTTGTTTGATCTACTCGAATGCTCTTTAGCACCCAAAGATATTCCTCGCAGTAAACTAATTTACACTTCCAAAATGGTTCTTGTCATTCATTGAGAAAACATGTGAAAAGGTAACATTGTCAACTCTCTTTCTACACACACAGAACACCAGCCATCAAAGAATTTGGCAAGGTTTTATCCCTGGCGCAAGCTCTTGAATCTGTATGTGAAAGGGCTGCACTCCTCCCACAAACAGTCTGGAATTGCATCCAGCCTTTAAGCTGATGACACTCATTTCTGGGAATGTCTGCCCCAAAAGACATTACAAGGGTTGTCCTTCTCTAATCTTTTGTGGGGCCCGGGTCAAAAGGTTTTGTGGGGCACCACGTGGCTTCCACCTGGTAAACAGAAAAATAATATTCTCTAGGAACAGAGAATAACAAGCATTAGAAATGCAATCGGGCTCGGATTTATTTGAGTTTGAGCTAATGGCATTGTAAATGCCAATGTATTGTTGCTATGTGTTATGGAGTGTGTTCATGTGGTGTGTACTGCCAGTGATCTCCTTGTGAGTGTGAGAATATTGCACCGTTACTGCCTGTGATGTCCTTCTTGTGAGTGTGAGAAGCTTGCACCTCTGCTGCCTGTGGTCTCCTTGTGAGTGTAAGAAGCTTGCACAGCTGCTGCCTGTGATGTCCTACTCACTACTCTAATCTACTCACTACTCTACTCACTACTCACTACTCTACTCACTACTCACTACTCTGAACTCACTACTCACTACTCACTACTCTGCACTCACTACTCACTACTCTACTCACTACTCTACTCACTACTCACTACTCTGCACTCACTACTCTACTCACTACTCTACTCACTACTCACTACTCTACTCACTACTCACTACTCTACTCACTACTCTGCACTCACTACTCACTACTCTACTCACTACTCTACTCACTACTCTACTCACTACTCACTACTCTACTCACTACTCACTACTCTACTCACTACTCTGCTCTCACTACTCACTACTCTACTCACTACTCACTACTCTGCACTCACTACTCACTACTCTACTCACTACTCACAACTCTACTCACTACTCTACTCACTACTCTACTCACTACTCTACTCACTACTCACTACTCTACTCACTACTCACTACTCTGCACTCACTACTCACTACTCTACTCACTACTAACTACTCTACTCACTACTCTACTCACTACTCTGCACTCACTACTCACTACTCACTACTCTACTCACTACTCTACTGACTACTCTACTCACTACTCACTACTCTACTCACTACTCTACTCACTACTCTACTCACTACTCACTGCTCTACTCACTACTCTACTTACTGCTCACTACTCTACTCACTACTCACTACTCTACTCACTACTCACTACTCTACTCACTACTCACTACTCACTACTCTGCACTCACTACTCACTACTCTACTCACTACTAACTACTCTACTCACTACTCTACTCACTACTCTACTCACTACTCTACTCACTACTCTACTCACTACTCTGCACTCACTACTCACTACTCTACTCACTACTCACTACTCACTACTCTACTCTCTACTCACTACTCACTACTTTGCTCACTACTCACTACTCTACTCACTACTCTCCACTCACTACTCTACTCACTACTCACTACTCACTACTCTACTCACTACTCTACTCACTACTCACTACTCACTACTCACTACTCTGCACTCACTACTCACCACTCTGCACTCACTACTCACTACTCTACTCACTACTCACTACTCTGCACTCACTACTCACTAAGCTGCACTCACTACTCTACTCACTACTCTACTCACTACTCTACTCTACTCACTACTCTGCACTCACTACTCACTACTCTACTCACTACTCTACTCACTACTCACTACACTACTCACTACTCTACTCACTACTCTACTCACTACTCTACTCACTACTCTACTCACTACTAACTACTCTACTCACTACTCACTACTCTGCACTCACTACTCACTACTCTACTCACTACTCACTACTCTACTCACTACTCTACTCACTACTCTACTCACTACTCACTACTCTACTCACTACTCACTACTCTACTCACTACTCACTACTCTGCACTCACTAGTCTACTCACTACTCACTACTCTGCACTCACTACTCTACTCACTACTCTACTCACTACTCTACTCACTACTCTACTCACTACTCACTACTCTACTCTCTACTCACTACTCACTACTCTGCTCACTACTCACTACTCTACTCACTACTCTCCACTCACTACTCTACTCACTACTCACTACTCACTCCTCTACTCACTACTCTACTCACTACTCACTACTCACTACTCTGCACTCACTACTCACTACTCTGCACTCACTACTCACTACTCTACTCACTACTCACTACTCTGCACTCACTACTCACTAAGCTGCACTCACTACTCTACTCACTACTCTACTCACTACTCTACTCACTACTCACTACTCTGCACTCACTACTCACTACTCTACTCACTACTCTGCACTCACTACTCACTACTCTGCACTCACTACTCTGCACTCACTACTCACTACTCTGTACTCACTACTCAACACTCACTACTCTGCACACTCACTCTGCACTCACTACTCACTACTCTGCACACTCACTCTGCACTCACTACTCACTACTCTGCACTCACTACTCACTACTCTACTCACTACTCTGCACTCACTACTCACTACTCTACTCACTACTCTACTCACTACTCACTACTCTACTCACTACTCTACTCACTACTCACTACTCCACTCACTACTCACTACTCTACTCACTACTCTGCACTCACTACTCACTACTCTACTCACTACTCTACTCACTACTCTACTCACTACTCACTACTCTGCACTCACTACTCACTACTCTACTCACTACTCTACTCACTACTCTACTCACTACTCACTACTCTACTCACTACTCACTACTCTGCACTCACTACTCACTACTCTACTCACTACTCTACTCACTACTAACTACTCTACTCACTACCCACTACTCTGCTCTCAGTAATCACTACTCACTACTCTACTCACTACTCACTTCTCACTACTCTACTCACTACTCACTACTCTACTCACTACTCTACTCACTACTCTACTCACTACTCTACTCACTACTCTACTCACTACTCACTACTCTACTCACTACTCACTACTCTACTCACTACTCACTACTCTGCACTCACTAGTCTACTCACTACTCACTACTCTGCACTCACTACTCTACTCACTACTCTACTCACTACTCTACTCACTACTCTACTCACTACTCTACACTCACTACTCACTACTCTACTCACTACTCTGCACTCACTACTCACTAATCTGCACTCACTACTCTACTCACTAGTCTACTCACTACTCTACTCACTACTCACTACTCTGCACTCACTACTCACTACTCTGCACTCACTACTCTGCACTCACTACTCACTACTCTGCACACTCACTCTGCACTCACTACTCACTACTCTGCACACTCACTCTGCACTCACTACTCACTACTCTGCACTCACTACTCACTACTCTACTCACTACTCTGCACTCACTACTCACTACTCTACTCACTACTCTACTCACTACTCTACTCACTACTCACTACTCTACTCACTACTCACTACTCTACTCACTACTCACTACTCACTACTCTGCACTCACTACTCACTACTCTACTCACTACTCTACTCACTACTCTACTCACTACTCTACTCACTACTAACTACTCTACTCACTACTCACTACTCTGCACTCACTACTCACTACTCTACTCACTACTCACTACTCTACTCACTACTCTACTCACTACTCTACTCTCTACTCTACTCACTACTCTACTCACTACTCTACTCACTACTCACTACTCTGCACTCACTAGTCTACTCACTACTCACTACTCTGCACTCACTAATCTACTCACTACTCTACTCACTACTCTACTCACTACTCTACTCACTACTCTACACTCACTACTCTGCACTCACTACTCACTACTCTGCACTCACTACTCTGCACTCACTACTCAGCACTCACTACTCTGCACTCACTACTCTGCACTCTCTACTCACTATTCTACTCACTACTCTACTCACTACTCACTACTCACTACTCACTACTCACAGTACTGGTAGTACTGGTGGTGGTGGTGGTACTGGTAGTGGCAGTACTGGTGGTGGTGGTGGTGGTACTGGTAGTACTGGTGTTGGTAGTACTGGTGGTGGTGGTACTGGTGGTGGTGGTAGTGGTACTGGTAGTACTGGTAGTGGTAGTACTGGTAGTGGTAGTACTGGTGGTGGTGGTACTGGTAGTACTAGTGGTGGTGGTAGTGGTGGTGGTGGTGGTAGTGGTAGTACTGGTGGCTGTAGTAGTGGTAGTACTGGTGGCTGTAGTAGTGGTAGTACTGGTGGTGGTAGTACTGGTAGTACTGATGGTGGTAGTACTGGTAGTAGTGGTGGTGGTTGTGGTACTGCTAGTACTGGTAGTGGTAGTACTGGTAGTGGTAGTACTGGTGGTGGTGGTACTGGTAGTACTGGTGGTGGTGGTAGTACTGGTGGCTGTAGTAGTGGTAGTACTGGTGGCTGTAGTAGTGGTAGTACTGGTGGTGGTAGTACTGGTAGTATTGATGGTGGTAGTACTGGTATTACTGGTGGTGGTGGTGGTACTGGTAGTGGTAGTACTGGTGGTGGTGGTAGTGGTAGTACTGGTGGCTGTATTAGTGGTAGTACTGGTGGCTGTAGTAGTGGTAGTACTGGTGGTGGTAGAACTGGTAGTACTGATGGTGGTAGTACTGGAAGTACTGGTGGTGGTGGTGGTACTGGTAGTGGTAGTACTGGTGGTGGTGTTACTGGTAGTACTGGTGGTGGTGGTGGTACTGGTAGTGGTAGTACTGGTAGTGGTAGTACTGGTGGTCGTGGTACTGTTAGTACTGGTGGTGGTGGTAGTTGTAGTACTGGTGGCTGTAGTACTGGTAGTACTGGTGGTGTTGGTGGTACTGGTAGTGGTAGTACTGGTGGTGGTGGTGGTACTGGTAGTACTGGTGGTGGTAGTACTGGTGGTGGTGGTACTGGTGGTGGTGGTAGTGGTAATGGTAATGGTAGTACTGGTAGTGGTAGTACTGGTAGTGGTAGTACTGGTGGTGGTGGTACTGGTAGTACTGGTGGTGGTGTTAGTGGTAGTACTGGTGGTCGTGGTACTGTTAGTACTGGTGGTGGTGGTAGTGGTAGTACTGGTGGCTGTAGTACTGGCAGTACTGCTGGTGGTGGTGCATGTATCAATGAGTCTAATTTTTCCTAATGAAATAGCCATTGGCATTACGTGAGACACACAAGACATTTCTGAATTCCCATTGTAACTGCGGGAAGGCTCTGTTTTCCCTGATTATTGCGTATTCACGTTTTTTCCACAAACTTTACAATAATGATGACTGCATGTTAACTCTGCGAGTCAGCCTCGACAGCACGTGTCACGAAGGTCACTTTTAACCCTCATCATTTATTCAACCAGTAGTCTGTATGTCAGCACTTATTAAAATTAGGAAAACAAAGCTTACAGAACCAGAATCCAAATGTTTTATAATAAAACGGCTTTAAACCCCGTTTTTTAAACCACAGACAAAAATAGTGCAGCGCAGCGTGCGAGGAAAAGAAGGAAATGGCGCCCTTTGGAAATGAGAGTATTCAAGAAACACAAGAACTACAGTGTGGACGAGCATGTATGAGTCATCTTCTGTGAGCCTCGCCTGCTGCCTCTCCTCTCCTCATTTTACATTGAACGCGCTCACCGCTCAGACCATCTGGATTGCATTACACAGGCACTCTGACAGCTCCTAATTAAGATTAATAGTCTGCCGTGCGCGTAACTGCACAGAATATGCCAACATGGCCGCCTAACATTACATATGCCCTATGGCATCAAGACTACTACAAAAACAGCACCGCGACGACCAATCGCCATTCATTTTTTTTTTTCTTTAACAATAGGAGCTCGGAGCTCCGCCCCACTTCGTGGTGACGTAGGCCGAGCCCTAAAAAGTATTTGCCTCCTGCTCTGTCAGACCATCGCAGTAAGTTTTCCAATGACAGAGCCAGTGGCCCACATGACTTAGCACAGAGCAGGCAGATTGAGGAGTCCATCAGGTGTGATGGATTACCCTGCACGCCAAACTCTAAATCAGGCTCTAAGACTGGTATGCAGTTACATCATTTTCAGAGTTCTGCCCTTGTGTGTACATGCCACCCTATTTTAACTGCTTTATATGGCGTTGTTTAGTGGTTATCACTTAACTGTTTTGCATGGTGTCTGCGCCCTATTTTCACTCCTTTTTAAACTTTTGTAATGCCCATAATTGTGCCTTTATTTACTCTATCAAATGATATGTAATTACTCTAGTAAACGGTAAATGTAATATGCCTTTGTACAAAGCGCTTTGTCACACTCTGGGTTTTGTCAGCGCTATATAATACTGCTTATAAATATAGAAAGAAATACTAACATGCCTGAAATATTCTCATGCTGAGTCAGAATACTACCCTTGTGAATGGAGTGGTTTCCGCAGGCTTAGATATCACTCCCATTTCTGTTTCCTTATCGGATGCGATCACATTCTCCTGGTAATCCTAATAACATTCCATCTGGTAATCAGCCAAAAAAACGTAACAGCATGACTCACGACTGCACAGTGGAACGTGCACGCTTCGTGCCAGTGACATCATGGGCTGCAGTTTCATTCACGCAGTGACAGCTTCATTTTAATAGAGTGACTCGGCAGAATGGCTCTGATTCAAAGTCAACGAAACACTAGAAAGGCTATCACATCTTAGTCAGTCCCAAATCCCATCACAATGTATTGTAGAAAATCTTTACAATACCAACAGTAAAAACTACTAAAAAAATACATTATCACGTTCGAAACAATTACAATATGAACAATATCCAGAACATTACCAATATATGTTTTGAAGTGTAAAACAGCCAGGTTAAAACACGCCTAACTGACAAAATCATAGGGAAAGCAATAGTTTTGCAAATACCCCCACTAAATGAATTAACATGTGCATATCTCCTGCACGGCCCCCTCCAGTTGGTACAACCTTGATTCACTTAATTAAAATACATTTCCCAGATATTTGCCATGCTTCTCATGTAAAAAACTCTACTATCTTTAATCACCAATGATATGGTTTGATAGTATAAGGCAACTGTATTTACATCTGGGGCCATATTACACAAAGCGCTCTGGTGCGCAACAGGTGTTTGCGCCCGATTTGCGCGTCCAGGGGCACTTTGGTATTGAAGACGGGGCTGCAGCCCAGGTGTTTGACCCCCTTCTTCCGAAGTGTGTCAAATTCTTGTCCCAGAAAGAATAAGTCTCAAAATCCAACATGGAGGAATTCTCTCCTTGGAGGTTAGGCCAGGCTAAGCCAACCCACTGGCGTGTTTTCGATTACCTAACACTTCCCTTCCATTCCATTCCTTATGGGGGTGAGCATGTGCTGTCCCAAAGTGCCATTCTCTCTTTGAAGACCAGTTTGGCCACCCCTTCTCCCTCGTGCCAGCTGCTTCTACAGTTTCAGTTCTCATTCCAAAGTAAACGCATTGGCTCTCTGGAAGGCTATCTAACACCTCATTGTGACCGATTGGTTCAGAGGTTAGTTATTGCATGAATAGGGTTTTTAGGCCCCCAAAAACCTTCAGCAGCCAAGAGGAGTTCATCCCCCAACCAGTAGTACGACAGGAGACCACTGTGCAGAGCGGTTGAGAAAGAAGGTGGGGCCTCTGATGCCGTCTCAGCAATCCAGCTGCGGGGGACTTACTTATTACAACAATAAGGGTTCTTGACCCCCAATGACTCTCAACAGCCAAGGGGAGTTCTTTCCCAACCAGTAGTATGCCTGGAGGCCCCTGTGAAGAGCTGTTGAGAAAGGGGGCGGGCCTCTGGTGCTGTCTCAGCAATCCAGCTGTGGGGGACCTACTTATCGCAACAATAGGGGTTCTTGGCACCCAACAACCCTCAGTAGCCAAGGGGAATTCATCGCCCAACCAGTAGTACACCAGGAAGTCCCTGCAGAGAGCAGTTGAGAAAGGGGGTGGCCCTCCGACAACATCTAAGTAATCCTGTTATTAGGGACTTAGTTATTGCAACAATAAGGGTTCTTGGCCCCCAACGACCATCAGCAGCCAAAGGAAGTTCATCTCCCAAACATTAGTATGCCGGGGGCCCCTATGCAGAGTGGTTCAGAAAAGGGGGAGGGGCTCTACCGACATATCAATGATCTGTCTGTGGTGTACTTAGTTATCGCACCAATAGGGATTCCCATCCCCAACGACCCTCAGCAGCCAAGGGGAGATCATTTCCCAACCAGTAGTACCCTAGGGTGTCCCTGTGCAGAGTGGTTGAGAAAGGGGTGGAGCCTCAGATGAGGTGTCAGCAAGCTGGTTTCTGACCTTTAATTTGCATTTTTCTGATCTTTTCTGACCTTAATTCTGTCTCTTTCTGCTCATTTCTAACCTTCATTCTGCCTCTTGCTGCTCGTTTCTGACCTCTATTTTGCCTCTTTCGGCTCATTGCTGACCTTTATTCTACTTCTTTCAGCTCATTTTCCACCTTCATTCTGCCTCTTGCTGATCGTTTCTGGCCTCTATTTTGCCTCTTTCTGCTCATTGCTAACCTTTATTCTGCCTCTTTTTTGTCATTGCAGGACTGAATTTCGCCTCTTTCTGCTCGTTACTCACCTTTATTTTGCATCTTTCTGCTTGTTGCTGATCTCTATTTTGCCTTTTTTTTGCTCATTGCTGTCCTTTATTGTCACTCTTTCTGCTCATTTCTGACCTTTCCTCTACCTCTTTCCGCTTCTTTCTGAACTTTATCCTGCCTCTTTCTGCTCGTTGCTGACCTTTATAATGTCTCTTTCTGCTTGTTTCTAACCTTTATCTTGCCTCTTTCTGCTTGTTGCTGTCCTCTTGCTGCTCGTTTTTGACCTCTACTTTGCCTCTTCCTGCTGGCTGCTGACCATTACTCTGCTTCCTGGTGCTCGTTTCTGACCTCTATTTTGCCTCTTTCTGCTAGTTTCTGACCTTTATTCTGTTCTTTCTGCTCATTTGTCACCTTTACCTTGCCTCTTCCTGCTCGGTGCTGATCTCTATTTTGTCCTTTCTGCTCCTTGCTGGCCTCTATATTGCCTCTTTCTGCTCATTGCTGACCTTTATTTTCCCTCTTTCTGATCTTGTCTGACCTTTATTCTTCCTCTTTCTGTTAATTTCTGACCTTTATCCTGCTTCTTGCTGCTCATTTCTGACCTCTATTTCCTTCTTTCTGCTCGTTGCTGACCTTTATTCTGCCTCTTGTTGCTCATTTCTGACATCTATTTTGCCCTTTTCTCACCTTTATTCAGCCTCTTTCTTCTTGTTTTTCACCTTTATCTTGCATCTTTATGCTCATTGCTAACTTTTATTCTGCCTCTTTCTGCATGTTTCTGACCTTTATTTTCCATCTTTCTCCTCTTTCCCCGGGCCCCTGCAGTCCCAGCTGGCTCCCGACTCCTGTGGGAGCCGGCTACCACAAGCAGGGAGCTGCTTGAAATAGCAACTCCATGCTTACGGGAGAAATGTTTTTATCTGTTTCACTGCACACATATTTGCATGCAGGGAAACAGATGAAAACTCCGCTTTTTGCAAGTCTGAGCTATTTGACTGCTCCGGCTTGCAGAAAGTGAGTTATGTTTGCTTTTGCTTGGTGGAAGGAAGCAAAATTAAACAGCTACATCCAGATGGTAGGCACCTCAGGACATAGCAGGAGCTGGCCCTGGGTGGTCGTGGTGCCTAGGGCCATCCAGGGCTCCACAGGGGGGGTTCGCAGCCACCCAATGTTTATTTAAGCCCCGGGGAGCTGGTGGTCCCCAGGGCCAGGGACCTGCAATGGAACCACTTCATTATTTTCTTTGCACCCACATACATATTATATAGTGCCCTGTGGGGGTGATGGTCCTTGGAGCTGTGGGGGCATGGGCGCCCCCACATTTAATTGACATTGTTTGCCCTTGGGAGGTATTGATCCCCAGTCCCGCATGCATACATATTATACAGTGCTGAAAATATCATTCAAGGACTTAAAATTATAGTTATGATAAATCCAACAATTTGCCACTGTTAGATTTATAACTATCACAGAAAAGAAGTTATTAATCTTTCTTTTCTGTAAGCCAAAATCCAGCCTTCAAGCTGCTCTCCCCTGATTGGCTAGCCTGAGTGGAATTCACTTGTAACAGGAGTAGGGAATGTATTGTGTTTCTGGATGTGGAAATTGTGATGTCTAATAACCAGGTAACATCGAGATTACATAAGAAACTCACTGTGGTGCATTAAGCAATCACCCGAACCAGCTTAACTGGAGAATCCCCTATGGGGAACTCGTTTGTGCTAAATGTAATTTCAGCAATGAATGACATTTCTTAGTAAAACACAGGATCAGGATAGAAAGATTTTCTTAGCACGGTTAACCCATATAGTTCCTGGAGAAAGCACAACACAGAATCAGTACACAATCCAGAATTGAGATTTTGGACTGCCCCAAAAGTAAAACTGATGATGTAATCAATTAATCAATACATTTGTAAAGCGCACTACTCACCCGTGAGGGTCTCAAGGCGCTGGGGGGGAGGGGAGCTGCTACTGCTCGAATAGCCAGGTCTTGAGGAGCCCCCTTAAGGTTAGTAGGTCGTGGGTTTGCCGTAGGAGGATGGGGAGGGTGTTCCAGGTCTTGGCAGGGAGGTGGGAGAACAATCTGCCTCCATTGGTTGCTCTTCGGATGTGGAGCACGGTGGCGAGGGCGAAGTCGGCGGAGCGGAGCTGTCGATTCGGGGTGTAGAAGGTGAGTCGTCTATTGAGGCATGCCGGTCCGGTTTTGTGGAGCACCTTGTGTGTGTGGGTGAGGAGCTTGAAGGTGATCCTCTTGTTGACGGGAAGCCAGTGCAGGTCTCTCAAGTGTGGTGTGATGTGGCTGTGGCGCGGGATGTCGAGGATCAGGTATGCGGAGGCGTTCTGTATGCGTTGTAGTTGTGTCAGGAATTTGGCAGAGGCTCCTGCGTAGAGGGCATTTCCGTAGTCCAGCCTGCTGCTAATGAGGGCCTGTGTGACTGTTCTTCTTGTTTTAGTGGGGATCCACCTGTAGATCTTGCGGAGCATGCAGAGGGTGTTGAAGCAAGAGGAGAAGATGGCGTTGACATGCTTGGTCATGGAGAGTGTTGAGTCGAGGATAAACCCCAGGGTGCGTGCGTGGTCGGTGGGTGTCGGTGCTGTTCCCAGGGCGGATGGCCACCAGGATTCGTCCCAGGCTGAGGGTGTGGAGGCCGAGGATGAGGACCTCCGTCTTGCCGAGTTCAGCTTCAGCCGGCTGTTCTTCATCCACTCAGCAACGGCTTTCATTCCTTCGTGGAGGTTGGTTTTGGCAGTGAGGGGGTCCTTGGTGAGGGTGAGGATCAGCTGGGTGTCGCCGGCGTAGGAGATGATATTGAGGTCGTGCAGTCGGGCGACGTGGGCGAGCGGTGCCATGTAGATGTTGAACAGTGTCGGGCTGAGGGATGATCCTTGGGGTACGCCGCAGATGATGAGGCTTCGGAGCGGAAAGGGGGGAGGCGGACGCTCTCGGTTCTGCCAGAGAGGTAGGAGGTGGTACATTCCAGAGCCTTGTCTCGGATCCCTGCATTGTGGAGGCATGTGCGTAGGGTGCGGTGGCAGACAGTGTTGAACGTGTCTAATAGGTCCGGGGGATGAGGGCCGTGGTTTCGCCGTTGTCCAGCAGGGATCTGATGTCATTGATGGCAGCGATGAGGGCAGTCTCGGTACTGTGGTTGCCACGGAACCCGGACAGGGACGGGTCCATAATGTTGTTCTCTTCGAGGTAGCTGGTCTGCTGTCTGTTGACGGTCTTCTCAATGACCTTCACCGGGAACGGGAGCAGGGAGATGGGCCGGAAGTTCTTGAGGTCCCTCGGATCCGCCTTGGGTTTCTTCAGCAAGGCGTTGATCTCGGCGTGCTTCCAGCTCTCCGGGAAGGTTGCAGTCTGGAAGGAGATTTTGATGGTCTTGCGGAGATGGGGTACGATGGCGGCGCTGGCTTTGTTGAAGATGTGGTGTGGGCATGGGTCTGACGGAGAGCCGGAGTGGATGGTGTTCATGATTTTGATGATGTCGAGGTGAGCAGGGGTTTATGTGGGCGGTGGCCGCGTGGTCTGAGATGTTGGTGGTTGTCGGGGCGGTCAGGTTGTTGAAGCTATCGTGGATGTCTCTGATCTTACGATGGAAGAAGGTGGCAAGGGAGTCACACAGGTCTTGCAATTGTGGGATGTCGTTGGTGTTGTAGCTGGGGTTGGAGAGTTTCTTCACGATGTTGAAGAGCTCTTTGCTTTTGGGCGCGTTGTTGTCGAGTCAGTCCTTAAAGGAGGCCCTTTTGGCGGATCTGATGAGATGATGGTATCTGCAGATGGCGTTCTTGTGGGCTCTGTAGCTAGCTGTTGTCTGTTCGTGGTGCCATTTCATCTCCAGTGTACAGCAGATTTGCTTGGAGGTCTGCGGTGAACCAGCTGGCTTTCTTGTTGGTCTGTCTGTTGGAGGGTTTCTTGATAGGGGCGAGAGTGTTGGCGCAGTCGTCGATCCAGCGTCTGAGGTTGCGGGCGTCGGTGTCAGTGGGGTCGGTGAGTGTGCTGCGGGCAAGGGTTATGTTTAGCTGGTCTTCGGGGATTTTGCTCCAGCTGCGGCGGGGGACCTGTTGAGTGTGGTGGTGCGTGGTGGGTTTTCGGAAGGTGAAAGGGATGCAGCGATGGTCAGTCCAGTGGAGTTCAGTGGTGTGGCTGAAGGTGACGTGGGTGCTTGCGGAGAAGATGGGATCAAGCGTGTGGCCGGCAGAGTGGGTGGGCTTTGTGACAAGCTGTCTGAGTCAGAGTTTGGCGAGGTTGTCGATCAGGGTGGTGGAGTTGGTGTAGTTGTTGTTCTCGAGGTGGAAGGTCAAGTCTCCGAGGAGGATGTAGTCTGTGGAGGCAAAGGCGTGCGTGCTGACAAAGTCGGTGATGGAGTCGCTGAACTGAGGCCAGGGTCCGGGGGTCTGTAGACGAGAGTTCCTCTGAGGGTGGTGTTGGGATCGGTGTGGATCTGGAAGTGCAGGTGTTCGGCAGAGCTGAGAGTGTCGTCGCTGCTGGTCGAGACCCTGAGGGGGCTCTTGTGGATGATGGCGATTCCCCCTCCTACTCCATTGGTGCGGTCCCTGCGGGTGTTCTTGTAGCCGTCCGTGATGGCTATGACGATGTCGGGTGCCGAGGATGCATTCATCCAGGTCTCTGTCAGGAAGGCGACATCCGGGGAGGATGTGTCTAGCAGGTCCCAGAATTCGACGCCGTGTTTGCGTGCCGAGTGGGTGTTCAGTAGTATGCATTTGAGGTGGTTACGTCCTGTCACGGTCGGCGGTTTGGCGGCTCGGAGGCTGGTGAAGCCGCAGCTCCGGCAGGAGAAGGGTCCTTTGGTTTGCTTTGGGGCGTCCAGGAAGCAGGTGTGTGATCGTCCGGTGTTGAGTGCATGGAGGGTGCTGGCATCGTAGCGGTGACAGGCGTCGTGGCGTTCGCAGGGGCCAGGGGGTCTGGCGCTGGGCGCGGTCCAGGCGAGGACAGGCGCAGACAGGCTTGCCTTTGGCACGCCAGAGGCACGGCACGCGTGTAAAGGAGGGTCCCATTAGAATAATGACGACTTTTAACAGTGAGTTGAGTACAGTAAATAGTATTCTAACTAAGAACTGGAGTCTATTACAATGTGTCAGAAACTCTTACCTATGATTTCCACAGAAGTAGAATGAAGACTGTTCCCAATGCCTAACTTATAACCTCTCAGGCCTCCAATTAACTGGATGACAAGAGGGACCCAAGGGGGGAATGCAAATGGGGAGAAAAGAAGAGACGGGCTTGACTTCCTTCAGTTCCTTCTCTCGTCTAGAATAGTTCTATTCGCTGTGCGAGTTGGCACTGCGTGTTTGCTAAAGTATTTTTCCTTAAGAGAGTGTAAGAAACTGCATAAGAACAAAATATACATTACACATCCTTTTTAATCTTTCAGTAGCTGTAATCTCTAACTCAATTGAAAACACTAAATAGTTGTATATGCTACATAGGCCAAGCGTCTACGGCTATTGCTCATCTTCTAATCTGTGTTCTTCCTGCAACAATCTTATTAAATTTCGTTGTCAATTTGTTCTTTTTAATTACACATCACTCAACCTTCATGTAACCCTTTGTGCATAAGTAATTTCTCATTGATGTGCTCTTATCATTGTTAGTAACCTTTGCATAGATTTCTTTTCTTTTCACATTTAATTTGTGTGCGCCATGAAGAGATGAAATGAGATTAAGATTCCTCGGTTTCCTCAGGTAAGAGTTGTTTATTAAAATTCTTATTTAATTCAATCTCCTGACTTTCGTTTTAGAAACTAACCCACAGTCACCATTTAAACGTTTATACTGAGAGCTTTTTCCTTCACTCTACTTGCAAGGCATTTGACCATAAATATTATAATTAGAACTGTCACTTACCTATTATCCTGTCCAAATGTTCTAAAGGAGTTGAATGTAAGAAAGTGGCTCTGTATATACTGGACCAAAGTAAGGTACAGTGTGTACAGAGTCCACAGTCCCCAGAGGTTTGGCAGAGGCTAAAGTTAGATATAACCTAACTCTCTAAAGTGGTAGATTGGTCGAGCAGTAAGGCAGTATCAGAGGACAGCGTAAAGCATTTGTTGTACACACTCAGTCAGCAAATGGTCTCACACACTCAAGAACTGAACTCTAGGCCAATTGTTTGTATAACAATATATAGTTGCTTTTATTTTAGAACCAACAAAGTATCAAAGTATACTTTCTCAGAATGAGTTACTTTAGTTAAGTACTTTTCAAATAGGCAATAGACTTTTGAGTGCAATATTTACAGTTGTTGCAATAGGCAACACAATTTCAAACACAATATGACATTGAGCTCAATGGGAATTTCTAGTTAAATGCAATTAATTACTTTATGGATTACTTTTCTAACCACAGGACTGGATCCTAGATTCAGTCCTGGGACATCTCCTGTAAACAGTTGAGTAAAAGCGTTTTGGTTACAGTAGTGATTTTTAAAGAAATATTATTGTATTTTAAAAGTTGACACTTAGAAACTTTTTCACATAGAATCACCAATGTTATCCTATGGGAGGAAATTCACTTAGCAGGTAAGTAGTCTTAACGTTACTTTTTCTTACTCAGTGTTGGATCCTGGATCCAGCACTGGTGTATCTCCTGTAAACAATTGAAAGAATGCGTTTAGGTCACACAGGCGATGTTTAAGGAATATTTGTAAGTTTTCAAAATCGACACTTAGAAACTTTTCTGGTGAAAACCAGACAATGGATTCATACGGAGGAAAATTGAGTTAACAGTAAATCACGGTTATAGTTACTTTTCAGGTTCAGTGCTGGGATCCGCCCAGGTCACTCAACTATGGCCCAGTGCTTAAATCTCTATTTGATTATAGGGACGTACACCATGGCCCGATCTGGGTCCATCTTTATGGCCTTCATGGACCTTTCATCCACCTTCGATTGCATTAATCGGGGAAAGTTGTGGCGATCCATGGAGGCAATGGGAGTGGCACGCAACCTGGTGGACTTCCTGAGGGATCTCCATAGAGATACTAAGGCCAATATTAGATACTCCAATGACCTGAAGGTATCCAGCAATTTTGACATTGAAAGGGGGGTCACGCAGGGGTGTATATTAGCCCCCTTCCTTTTTAACCTATATATGAATGATCTGGAAGGTTCTTTGCTAGAAACAGGGGCCGATTATCCGTATGTGGGAAGGCGAGGACTGCCCGTCCTGCTTCACGCGGACGACGCAGTCCACTTGGCACGCACCCCAAAGGGGCTTCAAACCCTACTTGATGCATTTCACGGTTTTATGGACAAGCGTGATCTGTCCATAAACAATACCAAATCTTACGTGATGCAGGTAGGGCCGCGTCCAAAAAGACAGTACCCTTTTGTGGTGAATGGAGTGAGGGTGCCAAACTGTACAACATTCTCCTATCTGGGTGTTTTGCTAGATCACCGGCTTAACTGGGCTGCACTCTTAAACAAAAAAAGGGGTGAGGTTACCAGGGCAAATGCGGCGCTATTTGGATTTGCAGCCAAAATGGGTAACCGACCAGTGGCAGCTATGCTAAAAATGTATCGGGCCAAATGTATATCCATAGCAAGTTATGGAAGCGACCTATGGGGATACTGTGGTCTCGAGGGTCTCCAGGTGACAGAAAATAACTTTTTAAAGCAAGTACTGAGCGTCCCAAAGGGGACTGCGAATCTGTCAGTTCATGAAGAAACCGGAATGCCCTTCATAACTGACATTTTGGCCTTAAGTCCCCTTACCTTTTGGCTGCAATGTTGGCTTAATAAGCACCTAGGTCTCACTCATAGTAGTCTAAGAGAGGCCGTGAGCCTAGATCATATGACGAACATTCCCTGGTTCAAATATTTAAAAACTTGTTTTAGTGAGTTGGGACGTCCGGACTTGTTTTTAAAACCTGAAGGTATTAATAGAATGGATGTAGCGCTCGTAAAGTACTCCTTCACACAACTAAAAAAAATGGAAACAGAGGAGAAAGAATTGCTGAAACCTAGTGTGAGGACACATTTGATGCTTAAAACCTCCCTAGATATGGAGCCGTATTTATCATGGCCGTTGCCAGCATGCAAGCAATTCTTATTAACCAGGTTTAGATTGAACCTTTTTCACTTTTTATTGGCAGTTCCAAGGGGCAGTCATAAAGGGAAGGTGTTAGCACCCTGTGGCTGCGACAATAAGTCTCCACAGGACTTGCTTCACTTTATGTTCTTTTGTAAATACCATGAAATGCCCAGGACTTTTTATTTAAAATTTCTTTTAAAAAAGCTAAATTTTGTGCAAGTATGTCCCGCTCTTTTTTATTTGCAATTACTTAAACCTGATTGTATCCCTTTTTTGGCCGGTTTCCTGAAATGTGCAATGAACTACAGAAAATGTTTGGATTTTTAATGTTACAGTGTTTTAATGGTTTTATTAATGGTCACTCTAGACTCCCTCTTCTTTTGTGTTAATGTTGCTACCAAATCACCACTATCGTTTTTATCTAGGGTAACATGTATACTGTGTTTATAATTAGTGAATGTGCTGTATTTTAAAGTGTAACTTTTATGGTTTCTACCAAAAAATACCGAATAAAGTATTTTGAAATTGAAATTGAAAGGAATAAATGGTAAAGTACCCTGGGGCATATTATCAAGGGCTTTATCTCCGCTTTTTTGGCTTTAAAAGCCAAAGAAGCGGAGATACAAATATCGCCCTATCAATAACAGGGTGCTAACATGCAAAATCGCATGTTAGCACCCTTTTTCACTACGCTTCCCTTTGCATCTCTAATGAGATGCAAAGTGGGAGTTCCAGAGCAAAATAATAGAAATGTTGCTAAGCGACATTTCTCCTATTATCGAGCTTCACTCTAACCCTGTTAGAGACAAAAAAAGCAGCTCTAACCACGGTTAACGCTGCTTTTTTAAATCTGTTAATTTTCAGACTTAGCCATGTAATCCAATGGGAGATAAATTACATGGCTAAGATCACCCTGCCCTATCAGCAAGGCATCGCTGGTTGCAGTGTGATTATTGCTGGATTTCCAGCGATAATCACACTGTTTAGCAGCAAACGCATGGATTCCTATCGATTGGGAGATAAGCGTTGCTCATAGCACGCTATCTCCGCGATGGAATCCAGCGTTAGCCTGCTATAATTATCCTCGCGCTAAAAGCGCTGAGCGATAATTATCCCATGACCGTGCTAATATGCCCCCCTATTTTTATGCAGACTCTCAGGGAGTGTTCTAGTCCAGAATTCCTACAATTATTTTCCGCAAGAACAGTTTTTCTTATTCGATTGGATTTGCATTTATGTTTGCATCCAGACTTTTTTTATTTGAATCTTGACTACATACCGCAAAGAAAGCAAAAGGTTCGCTCTCTCCTTTCCTGAAACAGCATCAAATATATATCTCAGGCAAATATTTTCTATCACAGCCGGCAGACAATAGAAAAGTTGTTCTGTTTAATTTTCTGGCTCATCATTGCTGCCAATTTAATATGCAGCTGCCATTGAAGTTTGTACAGTACGTTACACAATTAGTTACAAAAGTGCATGATGCTTAAGTCTTACTTGAACCTCCAGTGACACCTCCCACTAAGTATTCAATGCACATTGCCCAAATCAAAACACACATTCTTAAATATCCGGCTGATCATTACTGCCAACGAAACCTACAGCTGCCGTTGAAGTTTGTACAGTAAGTACACACTTTGTTATTAAAGTTCATGGTGCTTAAGTCTTACTTGAACCTCCAGTGACAAATCTCCCACTAATTAGTCATTGCACATTGCCCAAATCAAAACACACACTCTTCCACATAAAAGCTGCTCTTAAGTTTCCTAATAACACGTTGTGCTTGTTCGCTATAGGGCCAATGCCCATTTGTAATGAGTGAGGTCAATCTAAACAAACACCTCTCAATCAAAGATTGTTGCACTTTGTTCATATATCGATAAGTGACCATAGCCAATATACAGGCCATAAGTTGAAATTCACGAACCAGTGGTGCAATACAGTTTTCTACCCCTTTAAGTAGTAGGGAGAAAAATTCCACAGGAACTTCCTGAAGCCAATTAAAGTGCGTTTGTATCAGACCCAGTGAAAGGAAGGTATATACATTTATCTTATACCAGGGAAATATGAATATAATCTTGGATTCAAATATTCAATTCTTCACCACCCACCCTCGAGTAAGGCTCAAAACATTACATGGAACATTGCACCAACTACTCGAATTTTCCAATGTCGACATGGAGGCTACCGACACCGAGCTCTCTAAAGTGATATGTGCCAAATTTACAACCAAGGATTGAGATAGAATGAACTATACAAATATACATAGTAGCATCTAGAATTCAACAAAGTTCAATGTGCAAAGATACATAGGTCATTGGGAAAACACGAAGGCAATAATATAAAGCAAATAAAATATATATGTAGCAGCATCTAACAACAATATGAAGCGCAAAACCTATATATTCACACAAAAAAACATAAGTTTCAGCCACGTTACAGTTAGGAATTAGCATTTTAAAAAAACCTTAGAAATTCATTGAAAAAAACATAGGTTTCACCCATGTTATAGTAAGCTGGACATTTCACTCATACAAAACCTTTGAAATTCCCCCGTTATAGTTAGTTCAGTTAACTATAACTCGCGCACCCGCATAAACTGCTGATGACATCACATATTACATCACTCATGACATGGTCAGTGACATCACTCATGACATCACTGATGACATATCACATGACATCCCTGATGACATCACTGATGACATCATCCAGTGAATGTGTGTCTTTCTGAAAAATAAATAAATATTTTTTATATATGTAGTCTAAAGGTCGATGGAAGAATAAATGGGTAAATAAGTGTCTAAATGGATGTTTTTTTGCGTAAAATTGATTGCATAACTGACTTATTAAGTATATCTTAGTGAATAGGTGTATTAGCGAGTAATCTTTAAATCTTTAAATATCTGTATCAGTGTCTCACTTAGTATATAAGTGGCTGCATGGGTTGGTCAGTAGCTACATGAGTGTGTATATGGGTTATTAGTTGTTTTTTTGAGTATCAGAATGAGTGTCTGTATGGTTCAGTGGGGAGTATTACTTAGCGCACAGATGCATGAATGACTGACTCACTGTTTGTATGTGCTTTGAAGACAGCATGTGTGCAGGACTGTATGGGTGGATGAGTGTATGTATGGGTGTGTTAGTGAGTGAATGACTGTCTCAATACTATCTTTATGAGTAACTACATATGTTTTAAACTAGTATATGTGAGTATTGATGTATATAAATGAGTATATGTGAGAGCGAGAGATTGTAAGAGTTCCTGTGTAAATAAGTATGTGTTTCTATAAGTGATTGTTTAAGAGAGTAAGTATGTGTACGATTCTGTAGAAATTAGTGTAGTGGTGGGTGTATAGCTGTATATGCAAGTAAATGCATGCTTGATAGTTTATTTGCATGTGTGAGTATGTGTGTGAGTAACTCTATAGATGAGTGTCGGTGTGTAATAAGATGTATAGGTGTATGAGTACATATGATGAGTGAGTACATGTATGAGTGCCTACATAGAACTGTTAGTGAATGACTGGATGTGTATGTAGATTTTGGAATTACTGAATAGGTTGTTCTAACTGGAATTGGTATCGCTATTTTTTTTGAAAATTTTAGTTTCTATTTTTGATCGTGTGTATCAAAGGTTATATTACGGTGAGAGGAGGTCTGCCACAAGGATCATGTCATCAGTGATGTCATCAGGGATGTCATTTGAGATGTCATTAGTGATGTCATGAGTGATGTCACTGACCATGTCATGAGTTATGTAATATGTGATGTCATCAGCAGTGCATTGCGGGTGCGTGAGTTATAGTTAGCTGAACTAACTATAACGGGGGAATTTCAAAGGTTTTGAATGAGTGAAATGTCCAGCTAACTATAACATGGGTGAAACCTATGTTTTTTTCAGTGAATTTTTAAGGTTTTTTAAATGCTAATTCCTAACTATAACGTGGCTGAAACCTATGTTTTTTTCAGTGAATTTCTAAGGTTTTTTAAATGCTAATTCCTAACTATAACGTGCCTGAAACCTATGGTTTTTGCAGTGAATTTCAAAGGTTTTGTAAATGATCATTTTAAAATGTATTAATTATTATATTTCTTTTTTTATAGTAATTTCCTACATTTTTATTATAAATACTTATATTTATTTTATTTTTGAAGTTACATTTCATATTTTTAATGTAAAATAATAACAAAAGTAAATTCAAAAAGAATGCACTGCTAGTGAAACTGCCTGGGTGAATTTGTAAGTGTTTGTTAGGGGCAGATTTACAACACCCTTGTGCCTCTTTTACACCCCCGTTGCATCACTTTTCTGATGAAGTGGTGGTGCAAAAGATGCGCCATGGTATATGGTATTTAGAATGTGACGTCTCTGGGAGGTGCGTCACATTGTAAATCCCTGTACCCGAAGGAGACATTCCTACATTAGGGAGGGTGGGGGGGCATCCAGCGCAGGAACACCTCCTTAAAGTGGCTGAATGAAATCTACAAGATTTCACTTTGTCACTTTTGGGCTCATGCTGTGTCAAAACCCTGCACTAGCTAGAAGCAGGTGTAAGGATTGACACAGCATTCTCTGCATAGGGCCCTCAGAGCATTGCTGGAGATGCGTTCCACTTGCAACCTAACTCAAACAATGCACCACCTTTCCAGCACAGATACATTACATATATGTGCTATTTTTGGCCCATGGTACACCGCATTGTAAATACGGCACATCCATGGTGGTGGTATCACGGAGCACAATAACTAACATATTCCTGGGGATATGCCAGTAATTATATATGTGCCCATTAGTGTTTTTATGTAGTGAATGGATTACTACATACCGATAAATGACTCACTACAAAACTAAAACAACAGTGACAGAGTGTTTGGAGGAAGTCTAAGGATACAGACTGGGAAATTGAAGGCATAAAGCACAAGTTTGCAGGTGCATACAAGATTGCATGTATACTCCATACGAATTTTAACCAATCCATACCCTCGGACCCACTTTGCATATTTTACATCAATACAAACATTTAAAGAATATATAACTGAATCTATAAGTGCTTCACTTTTAGTACAATAAATACATTAGTAGATAGTGCTCAAACGTTTATTATTTTTAAACAATAAATTTATTTTTGTAACATCTCATAATGGAACAGACATTCCAACACAAGTTCATCAGATATGTCATTCAGATCAATTGCCTCCTTAGCAGTTTCTGAATTAATTTGTTCTAAAATTTCAACATAATTTAATACTTCCAGAAAATCTCCATCAAAGCTTTTGTCTTCGAAATCACACCTCATTTCTCCAGCCCTAATTTCCCCTTCTTCACTCTCATTGCCTGTGACAGATACCATTAATTCTTCAATTATACTCAAGATAATATCCAAAATCTCCTCAGTATGAGCCTGTTCCCTTTCCATAATTTTTCCTTTATGTTCTTGATCAAATATAAACACTAAATGTTATCACTTTTCATAAGATATAATACAAAACTACTGTTTTCACCTATTTTGGCCTACAAAAAATACAATATAAATACTATGATCTAATAACATTCCATTACTAGAGTTTTACTCCTTTGCAAAGCTATATACATATAATTACATATAAGAATATCCTGTTTTTACCTTTTCTTAAATTTCGAAACCAGTCACTCCTTATGACTATAGGAAAAGACTCAGGCTATTATACTAAAATACACTACTAAAAAATGTAGAATATATCTATTCGCCCTTACCCATTCCAAAATAATACATGTGTTTTAGTCCTGATCTGGGTGGCGCCCGGGTCCCATTTGCCATCCAGTACGTGGAGGCGGATATACACGGCAGGTACCTGCTCCTGCGGGCGAAGCTGGATGGCAGAGATCTTACCATACTAAATTCGTACGCACCCAACATAGATGACCCTGGGTTCTTCCTGACCCTGCAGGAGGTCCTCATCCCTGACCTGGAGGCTCCCCTGCTTTGGCTCGGGGACTTTAACTGTGTACTGGATAGGTTTCCACCCCGTGCGGGCACAAAGCCGCGTATGACAGCGCAGCTTCGGGAGGTAATGGGGAACTTAGGGGCTAGAGATGTTTGGCGCCTGAGTAATCTGACGCAGAAACTGTACACATGTTTCTCCCCCACTCATAATACACATAGTCGATTGGACAGAGTTTTGGCTGCACACATAGACGCTGCTATTTCTCTGGAGATTACACATCAGGCCCGCTTTTTGTCTGACCACTCCCCAGTGGCATGCGTCTTGAGTTGGGAGAGGCAGTCCTCCCGCCCTCGGACTTGGAGGCTGCCGGCAGATCTCCTTCAGGACCAAGTGGCGAGGAACCATATAGATACCGCCCTTACCAACTATATAGATCTGAATTGGGAGGAGGGAGAACTCACCTTCGCTACCAGGTGGGACGCCCTGAAAGCAGTGATACGGTGCGAATGTATGGGCCTCACCTATGGGGTCCAGAAACAGCTTCTTCGGGACCTACAAGAGGCAGAGGATAATCTCCTGCGCCAGGAAACGTTGTTGGACCCTGAGGACTTGCATCAGGAGACGGAACAGGCAGCCCGGTCTTGTGTGCATGACATCTTAGACCGGCTAGACAAATACACACTTGGCCAATATAGGCAACGTCTTCACAGAGAAGGCGACAAATTGGGCCGACTGTTGGCCTGGATCCTTAGGCGAGAGTACACCCCGGAGCGGATCGTGGCCCTGCGGGGACCTACGGGTGGTATGGTCTACTCGGAAGTGGGCATTCTCCGAGTCCTCCAATCCCACCTACACATGGTATGTGCCACAGATCCCGCGGTCGCCGAGACCTCGTACTTACAGGGGTTGACCCTGCAGTCCCTCCCTAGGGCGGTTCTGGACGAGATGGATGAAACACCGACACTGCGTGAAGTGCGCATGGCGATGGCCTGCTTGCCGAGGACTAAATCTCCGGGGAGCGATGGCTTCCCACCTGAATTTTAGCAGACATTCGGAGATACCCTTTTTCGCCTCCTCTTACAAGTGTATTTTGAGGCGTTCGATCGTGAGACACTTCCGCCAAGTATGAACCAGGGCGAAATTTGTATGATTCTGAAGCCGGGGGGAGATAAGTGCAACCCTTAGGTGTATTGCCCCATTACCATGATTAACACGGACGTGAAGATTTTGACCAAACTCTTAGCCACTCGTCTGGCACCGCATATGGCCCATCTGGTCCACCTGGACCAGTGCGGGTTTATCCCGGGGCGCAACACTGCCATAAACCTGCGGCGGTTGAATCACATCATACACGAGGTTCGCGACAGGGAGGATCAGATGGTCTTGGTGTCGATTGACATCGCTAAAGCGTTCAACACTGTCGACTGGGGATATCTGCTAGAGGTCCTCCGTGGGATGGTGCTAGGCCCTAACTTTTGTCGATGGATCCGCATACTATATAAGGCCCCCCGTGCGAGGGTGAGACTAGGAGCGGCACGATCAGAGGAGTGGCAGGTGGGACGAGGTACACACCAGGGGTGCCTTCTCTCGCTGCTCCTGTTTGCCTTGGCAATAGAACGGTGATGGATCAAGCCCTGATCTGTTGACTGGGTAGGAGTGTTCTGATTAACTCAGATACTCTGTCCATCACCACCCCCTTTTTGAATTGCCTTGGCAATAGAGCCTTTGGCAGTTCGAGTCCTTACGGAAATGGCGCAGTGGGGCATAATGGAAGGGACACGTGCAATGTGGTTTCCTTGTACGCGGATGACACCCTTTTTTACTTGATGGCCCCGCAGGAATCACTGCCTATCCTGCTACAACACCTGGACCACTTCGGCGAGGCCTCTGGTCTGAAACTTATTTGCAGTAAGTCTTTAATCTTCCCTCTGGCGGGATATGGTCCGGGGCCGCTGACAGATCTGCCGAACCATGGGCTGCGCCTGGGAACAGGAGGCATTCCGTTATCTCGGAATTCAGGTGGCCCCAACGGATGCCCAGCTGTTGGACCGGAATGTCGATCGGATTCTTACGTCCTTACAGCAATCGTTGTCCTTTTGGAACTTCCTGCCACTCTCCCTTATGGGACGGCTAGCCGTCGCTAAGATGGTAATGCTACCCAGGACGCTTTACGTCCTCCAGAATTCACTGTGCCCTCTCCCCCCATGAGTATTCCACACACTAAACACGTTGCTTACGTCCCTACTTTGGGCGGGACGGCGTAGCAGGGTCCCCCTTCATACTCTTGTCCGAAGCTGGGAGGAGGGAGGTCTAGAGGCGCCGCGATTTGATTTATACTATTACGCAGCACAACTACTGCCGGCAGCACGGTGGTTCGCGGGCGCAGACACTTTTGGCCGGTAGAGCAAATGTGCGGACACTACAGGTTGCATTGATGCAGGGACGGGGAGCTGACGAGGCCCTTCCATATGTGGTACGCCACACGGCAAGCATCTGGCAGCGGTTTGTGGAAAAGATGTTACGACGGGCCCCCTTCCATAGGGAGCTGCCGGTTTGGATTCTGGCCCTTATAGTTGCCATGGAAGAGCACATGTCCTTTCGAGACTGGCGAGCGGGAAGCGGTGAGACCTTGGCTGACCTCTACCCCAGCGAGTCCTTCCTGTCTTTTGAACAGGCCGAGGAGAATTTTGGACTTGGAGGCGGGCAATACTTACATTACCGGGGGCTCCAAGATGTGGTGAAGGTGGCCTGGCCCCAATTCCCGGCCGCGCATCCGATGCCCCATACCCTGAACATCCTTATTTCCTGTGGTAGAGGGCGTAGATTGATCTCCCTACTGTACTCAGCTATGAGGCAGGACTCAGCCCCGCCGGTCCCGCCTTCCTGGGGGGCTTGGGAGGCAGATATCGGTACGGCTCTGGAACAGGGGCAGCGGAAGCGTATAGGGAGCCTCACGCGCAAGGTATCATGCAATGCGCTGTTCAAATGAATACACCTAAATTTCATGCATCGCACCTATCTGACTCCAATTTCATTGAAACGCTTTTCTGGGGATAGGGGGGACAGCTGCCCTAGATGTGGTATGGAGGGGGCGGGATTCCTGCATTTGGTATGGGACTGCCCATTGGTCAGGAGCTTCTGGACGGCGGTGGTGGAACGTATAACCTCTGCCAACGGCCTTCGGATAGTCTTGAACCCACTTCATTGCTTGCTGGATGTGGTCCCAAAGCCCAAGAAAAGGAACCTTTCCTACAAACTATTGCAACTAAGGTTAGTACTGGCTAGACGGAGGGTAGCGACTACCTGGATGAAGCGGAGGGCTCCCGAGGTGCCTGCCTGGCTTAGGGATGTGAGGGAGTGGTCCCTGGCCGAGGAGACACATATGCAGCTTACACGCAGGGACGAGAAACTACAGGATGATTTACTCATCTGGCGAGTCATGTGTACTTCGGGGTTGTCTCTGAGTGACTCTGATGGGACGAGTGATGAACTGTTTTCGCCAGAGAGGTCGGGGTCTGATGGGGAGGGGGAGGGGGAGGGGGACTGTTAGGTCTTTCTTATTGTGAGGGATTGTCTTGTGCTCAGTTGCTTCCTCATGCTCCTTTTCTGTTTATTTCACGCATCTGTCATTCCTAATGGACTCAACTTGTCCCTGTGACTCCTGTACCCACCAGTACCATAATGAGGTCATCAAACTGTCTACACGTGTTTTTATTGATGCCAATTGAAGGGGGGAATTTTTCTATACATGTTGTATAATCAAAAATAAAGTTTAAAAAAAAAATTATACCCACATCAAGCTCTTTGAAAGTTGATCTTTCATTAAAATCTCCCCCTACCACCAACAAAGCATCTGGATAATCACATATCAATGTTCCCACAGCATTAACCATACTCAAAAATTCACAATCTGGCAAGGGATGAATTGGAGGAACATACGCATCCAGACAAATTTGAGGCTGTGACCTAGACTCCCTTGAACTAGGACAAATCACGCCCATTCTCAAGAAACCAGGGGCCGACCCTAAGGATCTTAACAACCTCAGACCTATCTCAAACCTCCTATTCCTGGCAAAAACATTGGAGTCATGTGTTCTCCACCAACTCAATAAACACATTGATGAGTTCAATCGGGTTTCAGGAAAGGCTGTAGCACTGAAACAGCCATACTCAACGTCTCGGACGACATTCGCAAAGCCTTAGATGATTGTGATGCCTGCCTACTCATCCTCATTGACCTATCTGCGGCATTCAACACGGTTAAACATCCAGCTCTTCTGGAGCCCTTGTCGAAGGGCTCCGGCAAAAATGGCACTGTACTAAAATGGTTCACCTCTTTCCTCCAGCATCGCTCGCAACAAATTAAAATCAACTCCTGTCTCTCGAAGCCATCAAAGGTAACACTTGGGGTACCACAAGGCTCGATCTTCTCCCCGTCCCTCTTCAATCTCTTCATGGAGCCCCTCACAATCGTCTTGAAAAAAGCTGGAGTGAGTTACCACCTTTACGCGGATTACACCCAAATCTATTTCAAAATCAAGTCCCCCGATGACATGCAAACACCTCAATACCACTCTAACGGAGATCCAAACCTGTTTCAACGTCAAACACTTAAAGCTCAACCCAGATAAAACGGAACTGATCCTATTCTATCCAAAAAGCAACCATCGTCCTATCCAAAAGTGGCTCAAGAATCTGGTTGCCCTAAACTGCCCCCTCGTTCTATCCGACTCAGTTAAGTCTCTAGGCATCACCCTTGACAAGAACCTTTCGATGGAGGCCCACATCAAAAACTCTGCAAAAAGTACTCTATTTTCTCTAAAACACCTCAAGAAATTGAAACCTTTTCTGCCCATGAGGACTTCAAGATAGTAGTTCAATCCCTGGTTCCCTCTAAAATCGATTAAGGGAACGCCATCCTTACAGGGACTTCAAAAGCTCACCTAGCCCCTCTTAGGGCAGTGCTGAACACGATATCACGTCTTCATTCCAATAAAGTATCTGGCGTCAGATACTTTATTTGAATGAAGACGTGATATCGTCTTAGGAGGAAAATACCCAACTCATATTTATGTGGAACATAGTACCATACAGCTGTTAATAAACACGTTGGAAAACGCGGAGATCTGATTTATCAAAAATGCCAACCCCCTGCACACCATAGTTGGGGCGACAGGGAAGAAAGTATCACAGATTGAACTTAGAGGAAACAGCCTTGAAGAAGTCTGTGGCTAAACACCATTACAGACGAAACACGTGTCGGCTAGAGAATTTTGAGAACGTTTACCACGTGAAATAAAAGAAGAAAAGAAGAAAACAGCGACTTGTTATTTGTTCATCTTACTATTTTTTTGGTGTTAATACTGGGAGTATTTTTTGTGTATTTTCATACGTTTGTCCCCATAAACCTTTTTTGCCACCCGTGAACTTTCCTTGATTTCTTAAATTGTCCCACTTTCTTTCTCTGGAAGTTTCCCTGACCTCTCTATGTCTTTCTTGCCCAGCTTCCCCTTAGCGGTTAGTTGTTTTCACATCTTAGTTGGAGCCCTTGAAGCTGGCAGCTTGGGAGGATCTAGGAGCCTGGCTCATGAACTCCATTCCATGTGGCCTTAAACAGCACCTATGCTTTCTACCTACCCTCCTTTCCTGAGCTCTCCTTCTCACCCCAGGCCTCAACAACATAGTGAGGCGACACTTAGATAAGACCCTTTGTTGCCCAAATACACTACTCTTTTTTTGAAAAAAAGGAAGGGACATCTAGAAACATATATCTCATCATTTAAGGTGCGAGTAGATAAAGGGACCGCTCAATAGGAGAGAAGGAGAACTAGGATCAGTGATAACACCATTTAAATCTCCTTCTAAAATCGCCTCCCTAGAACCATCCTTTGGTGATTTACTAATACTTTCGAGTAGTTGGATAAGCTTAACATTTTGAGTACTGTTCAAAACCAGTGCCTTTAACATTCCCTGAAAGGTTGTTTGCATTAGGGAAGGGAGATTCCACATTGACAATTCTTGGGCAAAATCAGAAGCATTTTCCAGGAAATCAGTCTTGTTTGTTAGTTCATGCTTAACATGCTTATCATCATCAACGTCGCCGGTCCTTTTCCTGGGCCCAGGGGTCGAGTCCTTGCACTCCTCATACACGGCAGTAGAAATACAATCCGATTGGCCATTATACGGTGGCTCAGACATGGTTACACCAGACCCAACTCCCCTCCAAATTGTTCGGGAGGAAGAAGTTCCTGGGAGTCTGGCTCCTAGGGCTCCCCCTTCTGATACTGGAGGCCCTCAATCAGGTCGGAGAGACTTGACGATTCATGCCCCTCAGAATGTCACTGACTAAGCTATGCTCCTGATTGTATGTGGAAATCCTGTCAAATGTCCTGAACATTGGGAGTTGGGGGGTTTAGCACTAGATGTTCACTGCTAATAAAGGGCACACGCTGCCTCTTTGTACAGTAATGTTCCACTTTTCCTATTTTGCTGAGTAAACTTGTGCAGACCTCACATAAGCATACAAGTGGTCCGACTAATCTCTGACACCATACAGTTGTCCATGTCATTCTGCGTATTAATTTGTGATCATATAAAGTCTGGTACATCCATCAGTACCAGATATGGATTGTGTCCTGCAGTATTTTGTTACAATCAAAGGACACAGGCGTCCTGACAAAACTCTGTTGCTGTTGTCTGCAGGACTGTGGCAACATTTGTTTTCCTTTTGCACTGGCGGGTGTGAGTGGTGGAATCTCCTAATGCAGCCGACATCACATCCGGTCTCCTGCAACAGCTCCTGGGGTTTTCCCTGCTCTCTGTTTTAGCTGTAAAGAACATCACTGCATCAACTATGTTCATTCAAACAAGTGCACACACAAACATAGTATATTTCCTTGCCTTTGCAACCATGTCTCTCATTCTTGTTGCACTGGTCAAACCACTAAAGAAGGTTCAAAGGCAAAACCAGCTACACTCAGGCTCACTTGAGACCAATGGACAAACTGTAACAATTATCCAGCCCAGCACCAAGCCTACAAGTCGAGCATGATGCAACTCTGCAAGATCAACTATTCTTCCAACTCCAAATGTAAATCTAATAAATAATGCCTCTACCTTATTTACGTATGATTAACAATGGTTCTTAAGAAGCTGATCACATTTTGGGTAATTCCACCACTTGACGGCCAGTGGGGTATGTATGAAATCATGATATTATAAAGGGGAGAATAGTCATTTATATGGTCTGTTTACCTAAAACACTATGCATTAATGGTTTGTAGAAATCATCGACTTGAAAAAATACAATGGCATATATGATACATTAGCAGACGTTCTGCTCAGGAAGTAAAACGTCCAAGAACTCAAAAGAACATTTAAGAACAAAAATGCGACAGTGTCTGTAAAACGCAATCTTTTAATTGTATTTGTTCACCCCATTCAGATCTACATGTGAATTATTTAAAGGATGCCAGTTTTCCAAACAAATTAATTTATTGAAGCACAATAACAACGACAACAAATAATAATCATACCTTCATATATGATTTTGAATGTGTTAACTGTCACATTTTCTTTATTAGTAAGAGGAAGTGGGGTACTGGAAACATCTATTTGTTATGCATTTTCCTACCGCTAAAGTTGTATGTCAATCATTACCCTGTCGCAAAGACGTTAGACACCTGTGATTCCATGACCCCCAAATGTTTTAATTTTGACTTGTCACATTATGATAATATACTAAAAGGAAAAGCAATTTAAATACTATTGTTTTGAATAGAGAAATGTTTAACTTAAAGCATTCAGCAATTCGCCTTAGAGGTACTTTATCACTTTTTATTTCATTTTATTTTTTTAGAGTTTTATATAGCGGGAACTTGACCCAAAGGAATCAGGTATCAGAGCGCTTTACATGAGCACCAGTTACAGTACACAAGGACACATTCATTTCTAATTAGGTCTATTCTTATACCTTTCTTATTTGAAATACACATTTAGGGCCATATGTATCAAGGAACCAATTTGCGATTCTGTAATAGCGATTTTTAAGAAATCGCTATTTCAGAATCGCAAAATGGTATGTATCAAGAAAAATGCAATTTTTTAGCGATTTCTTGATATTCCTTAATTGCGAACTTGCAAATTGCGAATTCGCAATTAAGGAATACTTTCCCATTTCTTGCTATGGGCCAGGAGGCCCATAGGAAAGAATGGGACTTTTTTCTCAATTTGCGATTCGCAATTTGCGAATCGCAAATTGAGAATAATTTCAAGGGTGCAGGGGTGTCCGAAGGACACCCTGTTGCACCCCTGAAATAAGCATGGGTGCACATGTGGTGCACATACATGCCCTAAGGGCATGTATGTGCGTCACATGGCACTTTGAAAAATGCTGAAATGTGCATTTTTCAAGGAAATCGCAACTTACCACCAACTAGAAGTTGGTGGTAATTTTCGATTCCTTAAGGGCATTTTGGAATTTTTATTTGCTTAATACATTGCATTTAAGGAATCGCAAAATGTGCGATTCCTTAAATGCAATCGCAAAATAAGGAATGGCAAATTTTGCGATTCCTTATTTTGCACCCAAATTCTTTCATACATACCATTTTGCGAAAATGAGTTCGCAAACGCCGAAATTCTGCGAATTTCGGCGTTTGCAAACCCATTTGGCATTGATACATATGGCCCTTAGTCCCAAATGTACACATTTTTCACCCAGCGCAGCATAGCACCCAGTTTATTTTCGAATCTACCAAGATTGGCCTTAAACTGGTGTAGCTCCGTCTGATGAATCTCAAAGGGCTGGCTGCCTTGCGTGACGCCCAGCGTCACATCATGGTACATCTGTGAGTGTTCATTGTCTAGCATAGGGTTTATATTGGAGACATACCATTCCAGAACTAATTTCTACGTGTAACAAATTCAGAAGGCTCCAGTGCATGGGATATGTGTTGTGCACTGCATTCCATATGGAATGGAATGATTTTTCTGAAGAAAGAAAAGCAAATGTTACCTTGCTTGAGCCTTTTTCTGCTAGACAAAGCCTGGTCTTGAGCTTCATAGACGCGGCTTGGCGTCAGAACCTGTGCATGCTTGCATTGATCCACCCTAGTAATGCCACCTTCAAGCCACAGTTTGTGTGATCTGTAACGTTCACCATCCTATTGGAACACACCTTTTGCTCTGAATAGTAGATAACATGCGCCACTTTGTGGATGCATGCACAGGCATAAAGCCTTAGTAAACCTCTGCCTTCTTCTCTTTCCAACAAACGCTTCCATCTTACACTATTTCAACAGTGTGGCACATTTTTTTCTATTTCCCAAAATGTTGGCTGTCTAGGATCATCATACTGATCTGAAAAAAACCTTTGTTGTGAGCCGTAGGTGGTAATCATTTATTATTTACCATGGTAGTTCTCTGGTGCACCAACTTTTGCTCATTGTTGTGTGCCGTACCGGCAATTAACAAAACTACTCTAGAAGAAATGATTTCCTGTGCAAATCTTGGTGAAGAGTTTACTGATTTTGTAGTCAGTAAACTAACTTGAATCGCAACATCTGTTATTTTTTTTTTGTGACAGGCAGCAACCTTATATAAATCAGTATTAATCCTCCTTCAATAGGAAGAATGCAGTCCGAATTGCTGGAATACACGCCCTTTAAATGGAACAACAGCAAACCCAGTAAGTATATTAGTTCTGTGTCTCTAGGATGTTCAAAAAACAGTTAATTACTTAAGTGGAAAAATAGTTCATGCAACCGCAGCCCGTACAGGTATGTGTGGTGGGGTGGTGGGTCCGGGTTGGGAGGGAATCAACAGGTGACTGCGAGGGAAAATGCAATAAATAATTATTTTTCCCTTGTCTTCATCTGTCGAAATACCCCTCCTCCCCCACCCGGCCCCAGCGCTCTTACCTACACGGGCCGCGGCGGAGTTCATGCCATGTTTTCTGTTGGAGCTATACACGCTTGACACTCTCTCAGAGCTAAGGTTGACCTTTGACCCCTACATGTGTCCTGCTTTTGTGCAAAATCAGGATTCACAACACCTTTGGGTATCATGTGGTGCTTATTGTTACACAATGTGCCTAATAATAATTGTGTTGGGCCATCATCCTGGTGTCTAGATGATGTGTCAGTCAGAAGGAAGGGTCATCTATTAGCAATTGTGAATTTACAAAATAACCAATTTCTTCCTTGAGTCAGCATTGTGCAAATAGTCCATGGAACTGCAAGTTTTCTAACAAAATGTAAGGATTTTGGGGCCTTAAGTTCATCCTTTAGTAACACAGGAAACGCAAGAGGAGCACAGAGAACAAAGACAGCAAGAGGAACAAGAAGAACAAGCGAGGAAAGAGGAGAAAAGTTTGACAATGATCGCAGGGAGGGACAGCGCCAAGACGATCCACTGGATGATCAAGATGGAGAATGTAAATAGGTAGACGGTTCTGTTGCAGTTTGTGTAGTTGGGGTACAGTGGGAAAGTCCAGACGCTCCCTGTTGGGTGAAAAAACGGAAATTTATCATATCCCCAACACTGATATCAGATCCTTGCCGACCGATCTTTAAAATAATCCTACATTTTTGATTAACCCACATTTCCACAAAACCCATGAGTACAACAGGCACCATGTGTCACTTAAAACTCTACATATGTATATAACTCTCTTTTCCTGGCATAAGATGTAATCTCCAGAAGGTACATTGATACCAATGATAAAACTATGAATCTTTCAGTTAAAAAGTTCTATAATATAAGCTTAATGACAGTATATTTGATTTACATGAAACAATTTGACCAAAGACCTCTAACGCATGAGGGGGGGATTAGAGGACTATAACATTAAATATCACAAAATATACGTGTAACATTTCACTTTAAATATTTACCATGGAAATAACAGAAAGCATCAAGATGCATTTAGATAGCGTAACCTTTTTGGCGAAGAAATGATTTGCAATCAGGAAGTCCCAGGAAGCAGTCATGGGGTGGCTACAGTAAAACTGGTTGCACCTTAGCAGTACTAAATGAGATGTGTCACTGATTACAGAAAATCTCTCCGAAGTCCCTTCTTCAGGTGTTTCACTCACTTGGGCAATCTATGACCCCACAGATAAAAGTTCGAAACTTTAAGGTTATTTTTAATGTTAAAATGGCTTTTTATCAGTGGTGAGTATGGTAAGGCTCTGTTTGAAATACTTTTTGAGCAGGATACATCGTTTTTCCCTTTATCATGGAGCTCGGCCTACAACTGATGGTAAACTCCAGTTTACGATTTAGAATAGAATTGTCATCTCCGTGCTGGAAAAGCGCCTTGGACACTTCAGTCTGTATGGTAGAGACCTAGTCCAATTGTTTTGAGAAAACAAACTCACTCTAGCCCAGTGGATCACGTTGGCCTCATTGCTTAACACGCCACAATCTGCATCTCATGATAAATAACGTACTTTTCAACTGTTAAATCTGGCTTGCCAAAATTTTACGAACGGTGTGGACTATATTTCCACTGGTAATTAGTGAGTGCTGTAAACTCCGTACAACTCAGAATTCCGCCCCTTGCGCAAACTCTGACTCGCTCACCGCCAGGACCTGCAGAGGAACTACATGTTTTGAGCTTATGTTTGAGTTGTGATTGATGCTGGGTTCCTCCATTCCAGTAAAGGCCTAAGTAAATATGTACCTATCTGCCTTTATAGACCATTGAATAATAACTGAATGAGGGTGTCAAGATTCGAGAAACAGACAGGTGCCAAACTCCACTGCCCTTATCTCCACGAAAGAACTGAAACTCTTCACCTTCTCCATTTACTTCTCTCCCTACCCAGTGTCCCCTCCTGGCCAATCCACAGCACCTCCTATCAATGTATGCAGATCTCAAAGATTTTTCTTCTATGGATTTTACCTGCCCACACCCAATTTGTAAGTTAACCAGACATTGTTTTAAAGCTGCATCAGTCAGTACAAAATATCTGCCAATGTAAAGCATTGCGGTAGCCTCTGAGCCTACATAAACCCTATGTAAATAACGTCAATAAAATGCAAATAATAAGAGATCTGGAAGCAGGAAAATACAGGTATTTGGAATCAATTTATGGAACAACCTGCCCCAGGAAATTTGACTTGGTACACATATGTCATATTTTAAACGATGCTTCAAAAAATTACATCCATCCCAATTTTAGAAATCACTTTAAGTGCTCTTAAATACAAAGTACACTATGAATCTCAGTTTTTTTACTCAGATATAGAATGTATCACTTTTCTTACCTTGCCCACAAATTCTAATCCTGGTGGGTATTTTATGTTGTGATGTTAATAAATTGCACAACTAGCCATTCAGAAACAGGAGCCTATCAGGTCACTTTATCCGTAAGTATATTGATAATGATAATCAATATACCCACCACTTCATGCTCATTCACCATCTTGTAAATGGCTTATTGTGCTGTGCGCTCTCATTTTAAAACCCTTTTTTCATCTACCATCTTATGGATGGCACTTTGTGTTTACAAACTATCTTGCAAATGGACTGATAATTTTATTAGTTATCTTGTGATTGATAGCTTCCAATTGTTTGATTATGATTTTCCCTAGAACTATACGACATAATTAAAAGTATTACCTGTGATGAGCCAAGCAAACCAAAAGAGGCTCAACAGCGCAAGGATGCCATAGACAAGCTTATTTGGCCTCAGTCCAGCCACAATAGAGAGGAGGGACATGATGATGACAGTGACGCCATTGACGATGAGGTAGATAGGGATGAAGCGTTGCGCTGGGCATTGTTGCAGATAAACAGAACCTGTGAGTATGAAAACAACAGATCAGTGAAATAACTACATTAGGTGTTGCATTATAGAGCAATGCAAAATTGCCAAAGAAATCTTCAGTAGGGTGGCTCATATTAAGTTTGATCTTCTACCAGCAAATAACACATTGCCAGATATTCCAGACTCACCTGATAGAAGGAACTAGTCTTATTAAAATGTATAGAATGCAGACAGTATGGCCTCTGGTCTCCAAGACACTAAGCACAATCCTGGACAAAACCATGCTGGGATTTGCAGTTATGAGGTTTGTTGATGAAAGACTATGGACCTCCTTGCAAGTTAAGTCAGTTAAGGCATTTACCACACTTGGTAATACCATTATCCAAGGATGAGGTATTTACCACCCCAGTTATGGTAAATGCCTACTCTTCCTAGTTTTCATCTTGAAACAAACGTAAGATGGCAAAATATTATGGTAGCACAACAAATTCTGGTTTGCTTGTGTTTCGGTTCAGGGGGGGTCTGGCTTGGCATTTCGGACTGGACTGTTCCTATTGGAGCAGAGAAATGGTTGATTTGCATATAGCTGGGTCTAAACTGAGTCGGCATTGTGTGCAAAATAACAAAGGATTGGGATGCAGCCTGAGTGATTACCAGTGCCTTATATTAATTCAAGCATTCCATTCAGCACTGTTTTGTATGCACACAAAATTCCACATAATTTGGCATTACTAAAGGCATTTTCCTTAATTTAGGGAAAGCTGTGAGGGTATGTTTAAAACACACCCACCGAATCCCCATCCCTCAGTTTACATGAGATCAGAATGTATCAATGAACTTGTAATGGGGCCCTAAAGCAGTTTGGCTTAAAAACATATGATTTATAACACCTTCTGACTTGACTCTGGTTTTCCTTTAAGACCACCTGTGCCTTGTCACCTACTTTTTCTCATTCTTTTCTCCTCCCTTTCTCCAATCCTCAGCCTCACCTTTGCTTTGTTCTTTTGCTCTCATTCTAGCCCTCTTCCAATCAATCATTTTTTATTAGACCCTCTCTTTCTCTTTCTTTCTCTCCCTGTCTCTCACTCTCACTCTCTCCTCTCACTCACATTCTCACTCTGTCTTCCTACCGCTCAGTTTCATGTTCTAGCTAACTCTTTCAATCTATTATTTTAAATGTTTTTAACATCTTTTCTTATAACTCAGCGGATCATTTTGGGATCACATGATAATTCATGACTCACGCTACTGACTCAATTGTAAGTTGTGAGGCATTATATAACACGTGCAGTCACACCTCAAAGCTCTCACAAAAATGTGACACGAAGAGCTCATGCTTATCAGCAGAGTCATAGCATGAATGTCAAGAGTATATGTTTAGGTTGGTTGAATCTAAACACAGAAACCAACGTGATTCCCTTCCGATTAGTTACCTGCAATAATTTCAAGAGGTTAGGTGAGGTGAGTCACATCCTAAATATTGACAGAGGTTCCCTCAACCTCTTGCCTTTGGATAACAGTCGGGGAGGTGAGAACTATTTTTAAGAGACACTCAATTAACTCACTATGACAGATCTCTTTAGGCTATGGGGAAACATTTAAGTCCCTCCTGGCTACTCATACATGTGTCTCAGTGCATTTTGGTGCTGGATTTTTGTTCTTCCAAAAGAAAAGAAAGTGCTGAAGGGCGAGTAGCATTGGGGTTTTGGCCAAAAGAGGTATTTAAAAACGAACTATCCAGAGATGTTGTTTGGGCCTGTTTCCAACAGAGACTACTTTACATGCATTTATTGAGTTTCAAAACATAGCAAATGGTCAACAGTCCAGAGATATCTCCTTTAGAGGGTGAAATTAAGAATGCCTTAGTTGGTGGAGAGGTTGGGGTGGGCCAGTCACCAGAGATAACCCCTTGGTGGGGTGTAGAATGGACTTAATGATCTACCACAAACCAAAGTGTCAAAGCAGTTTGTCTCGAGTTCTAACAAAATCTTTCTTAAAAGAGATGGGCAAAGATCAACCATTTCCTAGTTAATGAGGTAGATACTAATTCACATGTCATACACCAAATAAGGCATTACTAGCCAACAGGTTATAAGTATGTATCCATTCAGCATAAAATAATCTTTCGAGGGGTGGTATATCCTAATCTCATGAGGTGAACTGGAAAAAGGGATGAAAAGAGGATAGAAAAAGGGATGCACATGTCAGGGTGTTGGGGAGACGAAAGAGTACAAGGAGGCAATGAGATCCTTTGATCTTACCAATGACAATCTCAGCGATGCTCAGCGCTATCCAAACAAGTGACATTAGACCAAGAAGCCATTCTGAAAAAAGAAGAAAACATATCAATCTCTGAAATGCCTACTGCTACTCATCTGTGATACTAAAGGTAGAAGCTATTTAGAAGAGCTAAATAAACAAAAAACAATTTTCAAATTAAATGTTCAGTCCCTAACCACCTCACCTTCTCGCCAACAACATGTTAACATCAAAAACAGAGCTGATTTAAAGGCCATTAGGACCCACTTATTTATATCATTCTCATCTCTTCCTGTTTTATAATTCTCACCCCTTTACTTCTTGTAATTCTCAGCGAAACATGTTTCAAGCCACACAGCAAGAGATTTTTCTTTTTAGTTCATTTCAAACATATTTTTTGCACATTTATTGCTCTTTCTTAATTTATTTGAAGCAGTGAATTATAATTTCCAATTGCAAAATAAGTTAATACCATACTGTTACTATACTTTGTAAGTTAAGAATTAATTAAAAATGTTTTTGCCAGCACTCGTTTCACTCTGGGTTTCACTACCTGTGTACTCTCTGAAGGCAAGTCTAGGCATCCGACTCAATATGTGCCTTTCGTTCCAAGAATATATCAAAGGAAACCCCAGATCTCTCTTTTATGTTGTTACCGAATCGGAAGATTGGTTTGCGATTCGGTTTGTGGAAGGGGAGTGTTTAGGGCATTCCTTCCAAATAGTGATTCACAGTGGTATGTAATAATGTTTTGGGACAAAATTTTGTTCACAAAACATAAATATTGCACCACTAATTCAATTGAAATGGATACTATGGGACCACTTTCCCTTTGAGAACGTAACACAAATATTTTTTAAGAGCGGGCAGTGGTCCCATAGACGACTGCCTACTCTTAAAAAATTAATTTTGAGCATTTCACTTTTTCCTTTTGAACTATCCCGTTTTTCATAAAGTTAAACAGCTGAATTTCAAATTAAAAAGTGTTGCTTTAACGCAAACGCAATCACAGACAAGGCGGACCATAGCAAGCCATCTTCCCTCCGATGGCTTTCATTCCTAATGGGTCGCAAGCTGCGACCTACCTCATTAACCTTTATGAGGTAGGTCACTTTACGCACAATTAGGAATCACTAATTGAAACTCAACAAGTTTCATATCATCGGAATAGTGATTTCCTAATTGCAAGTTGTAGGAAATCGCAATTAGGAAATCACTATTCCCAATATTTGTACATCTGGCCCATAGTGGACTCCACCATCCCCCTAAGAAGGCAATTCTCCATACAACCACCTGACTCAGTGTGACCACATCATCCCTAGCTTCTGGGCTCCTCTGTGGCTCCCACCCCCATTATGCATTACATTCAACTACTAACTAGCTGAAAACAACCTTCTTTCCAGGCCCCAGCCTCAACAAATAACTTCTGTAAATCATTGATTGAATACTAACACCCAAAGCAGTGGTATCCATTCTTCTAGAAGAAATAGTGTCTGAGGGTCAGCTTTCACTTTGCAAATGTGGGCTTTTGGGAATGGGAAGCAGCCAGAGTTCCAAGGTACTGCTGCATGCACCCAGCAAGGTATTTGCCAAATGCGTATTCTATTTTTTGATTGCAGCTCCTGTTCCTTTTTAGCGCAGGAAGCGGATTGATAAAATAATTTTTTTTTAAAGAATGTAAAGACAGGTTTGAGGTCCTCTGCCTCTTGCACTCCTCCATCCCTACCACTCTGCACCATTTGCAGGCTGAAACCTGCCTCATTGATGTTAATAGGACAGGATTCTGCAAATCCTACTGAATGTTCATTTTGTGCTCAAGAGTAATATATCTATTACAGTTGAAAAGGAAGGTATGGTAAGAAAGCGTTCAGTGTGTACAAACACCAACCTACTTGAAATTCAGCCCATAGTACATCTGGGCTCGTATAACAAATATGTTGGCTTTCCCTCTTTGTGCAACGGTGCACCTTTAAGTACGTGCGCCGTGCGCAAACAGGGATACCGCACAATATTTCCATGAATGCTCTGTCCCCAGGGCAGCCGCGAACTAGTGCTGCCCTGGGTACAACGCATTCAAGAGAAATAAAGCACAGCTGCTTCAAAGCCGCTCTGTGTTTCACTGTGCAGGTGGCACCCCCTTGCACTTTCAAGAGGGGTGAGAGATCCCCTTGCAGGTGGGTGCAGTGAGTGACTGCACCAGCCTACAAGGGGATGTCTTTGAGGTCCATGGGACCCCCTTTCTCCCCTCTAGAAAGCTGCCTTCCCCAGGCGCCTCCTATAGTCATGTTAGCCTCTTGTCTATGTCCAAAATAGCGCGCAGGGGCAGAGGCAAAGTGATTCCCTCATTTGCATGGATTCACGCCTCCGTGCACATGAGGAAACACCCTCTGATGATAGCGCTGGTGTTCCATGTGTGCCAGAGCTCTCTGTAATACATAATGGGCTGCAGACGCGTCTGATGCCCCTTCTGTAATACCAAAGTGTCCCTGGGTGCACCAAGCTGGCACACATGCCCTTTGCACCCCAAAGGCACTCTGGGTAATACGGTCCAGGTCCCCAAAACCACAGGGACCTGGAGACTGCAATGGCCGTTCATCTGTGAAGATGTGTGTGCCGCATGGTATGTCAAGGCATGAATGGAGATGAGAGTGGAGACTCCATCAGTGATCCATTCATGGAGAAGCTCAGCAGTGCCTAAGCGTAAAGGTGGACCTAATTCATGTGCATTTGTGAGAAAAGCAGTGACAGGAAACATATTATTTCAGAATAGAACATTTCCCTTTCCAGAGGAACTTAACCATAAATCAACAAGGATACCCCAACACCAAGAAACTCCCAAAAATAAAATGATAAACTTAGTTCATTTAACTGCAGTATAATAACCAAATACTCACTGAAACACTGAGTGGCACAGCAACAGCAACTCTTGACTGATGTATCCTGTGCAAACATAAGACATTGACTGCATTAGAACTGAGATCAAGCTTGGCATTTAGCAGCTTTGGGTCTGCTTTGTACTAGCAAGGGGCAGTGATAGGCGTGCATTGATGCTGCCTTTAACCATGAAGAGGCACTACTGAAATGCGCTACGAAGCCTCAATAAGGGTGCGCTATACAAACGCTAGTTAAAAATAACAGTAAAGAACGAGATGAATTTGCCATTGAGATATGTGTGTGTGCTCATGCTGTACCACACATCCTCTTTGTGTTTCATATTGGGATTTGTGAGCATCACATCTGCCCTTGCACAGCCAAGAATGAATGTTGTGGATGTGAAAGAGAACCACACTTCCAATCTTCTCTTTCAAGTATACCAGAAGCCCTTATTGATTCCATATGGATACTTTTTGATGTTTCTACGTTTTTTACATCTGTCTATTTACCTGGCAGTCCTGATGCACTCTGTCTTGGGCCATGACTCTGTTGTTTGTTGGCTTTCTTCGGATTCAGTTCCACAGCACACCAAGGATGTCCTTATGAGCTAATGATTGACTGTTTTTCTTGTTGGCCGACCTGTAGAAAAGTTAGGATTAATTAGTTTGATAATCCCAAATGCACAACTTTGTTTGACATATTTTGTTCAGCTCAACTCCATTCTTTCTTCCTTTTTATCTCCCTTGCCATCTCACTCCTCACTGCCTTGAAAACTCTTTCTTTGTTGTCAGTGCTTCTTTCCCTGTTTTATGCTGCATTCTGCCTCTTTCTTTCACTCCTTAGCTTGCTTTACCTTTCTTGCTCACTTTTCCTTTCACTTGTATGTCAGAATATCGACCAAAAAAATATCCTGCTGCAAGAATGTTGTAGCAAAAAATATCAACTACCAAAATATTGTGGAGGTAGTCCAGGGAGGAGGTAGAAAATGAAAATACCTCCACTTTAACCATAACTCTGATCACACCCAGCATGCCAAGTGAGCAAACATTCCCTTCAGTGAATGTTGTTTAGCTTCTCATCCTCCTTCCATCAATTCATAAATTCATGCTTTCCCCATTTAAATATTAATCCAATCATTCATCCATCCTTCCTTTCCTATCGATCCTTACAATCTTCCCCGTCTGCCCAGACTTCATCCTTCCCGCCATTCCCCTTTTTATCTGTTGATCATTTCACTTTTCCATCTATCCTTGTGCTCTTCCATCTTCCCACTCTTTCATGCTTCGATCAATCAATCAATCAATCAATCAGAGTACTTGTAAAGCGCGCTACTTACCCGTGAGGGTCCCAAGGCGCGGTGGGGAGTGGGGGGGTGCTGCTACTGCTCGAAGAACCAGGTCTTGAGGAGTCTTCTGAAGGCGAGTAGGTCTTGGGTCTGCCGTATGTGGGTAGGGAGGATGTTCCAGGTCTTCGCGGCGAGGTAGGACAAGGATCTGCCGCCGGAGGTTGTTCGTTGGATGCAGGGGACAGCGGCAAATGCGAGGCTGGCGGAGCGAAGCTGGCGGGTGGGGGTGTGGAAGCTGAGGCTGCTATTCAGGTAGGCTGGTCCGTCATTGTGGAGTACTTTGTGAGCGTGGGTGAGGAGCTTGAAGGTGATCCTCTTGTCGATGGTGAGCCAGTGTGGGTCTCTCAGGTGGGGGTGATGTGGCTGCGACGGGGGACATTGGCGATCAGTCTGGCGGAGGCGTTTTGGATGCGTTGTAGTCATCGTATGTGTTTGGCTGGGATTCCTGCATAGAGTGCGTTGCCGTAGTCCAGTCTGCTGCTGACGAGGGCCTGTGTCGCCATTCTTCTTGTTTTGGTCGGGATCCACTTGTAGATCCTGCGGAGCATGCGGAGGGTGTTGTAGCAGGAGGAGTAGACGGCGTTGACCTGCTTAGACATGGAGAGGGAGGAGTCGAGGATGAATCCTAGATTGTGTGCATGGTCGGTGGGTGTTGGTGCTGTTCCCAGTGTGGTCGGCCACCAGGAGTCGTCCCAGATTGAGGGGTGGATCCGGGGATGAGGAACTCCGTCTTGTCCGAGTTCAGCTTCAGACGGCTGCTCCTCATCCAGTCGACGACGGCCTTCATTCCCTCGTGAAGCTTGGTTTTGGCGGTGTGTGGGTCCTTGGTGAGGGAGAGGATGAGCTGGGTGTCGTCGGCGTAGGAGATGATGTTGAGGTTGTGATGGGGGGCCACTTGTGCGAGGTGGGCCATGCAGATGTTGAACAGCGTTGGGCTGAGGGGTGAGCCCTGGGGGACGCCGCAGATGATGTCGGTGGCTTTGGATCGGAAGGGTGGGAGGCGGACGCTCTGAGTTCTGCCAGAGAGGAAGGAAGTTGTCCAGTCAAGAGCCTTCTCTTGGATTCCGGCTTCTAGGAGGCGTGTCTTTAGAGTGCGATGGCAGACCATGTCGAAGGCGGCTGACAGGTCCAGGAAGATGAGGGCTGATGTTTCGCCATTGTCTAGTTGGCGCATGATGTCGTCTGTGGCGGCGATGAGGGCAGTCTCGGTGTTGTGGTTTCATCTGAATCCGGACTGGGACGGGTCCAAGATGTTGTTGTCTTCCAGGTGGCGGGCCAGTTGCAGGTTGATGATTTCCTTGATGACCTTTGCCGGGAACGTGAGCAGGGAGATGGGCTGGAAGTTCTTGAGGTCCTTGGGGTCCGCTTTGGGCATCTTGAGGAGGGCGTTGATTTCGGGATGCTTCCAGCTTTCCGGGAATGTCGCTGTTTCGAAGGAGATGTTGATGACCTTCCTTAGTTGGGGTGCGAAGGCTGCGTCTGCTTTGTTGAATACGCGGTGTGGGCACGGGTCAGACGGAGATCCTGAGTGGATGGAGTTCATAAGCTTGCGTGTCTCGTCGTCGTTGACGTTGTACCAGGAGGTCAGGCGGTTGGCGCTGGTGGTGTTCACAGGGGAGGTGGAGTCTGGCGTAGTCAGGGCGGTCGTGGTGTTGAGCTGTTGTGGATGTCAGCGATCTTGCGGCGGAAGAAGATGGCCAGAGAGTTGCACAGTTCTTGTGAGAGCGGGATGTCGTTGGCGTAGGCGCTGGGGTTGGAGAGTTCCTTTACGAGGCTGAAGAGCTCTTTGCTGTTGTGTGCGCTGTTATCCAAGCGGTCTTTGAAGGAGGATCTCTTGGCTAATCTGATGAGGTGGTGGTGTCTGCGGGCGGCGTCCTTGTGGGCTGCGTAGTTGTCTGGTGTGCGTTCGTGGAGCCATGTCTTCTCCAGTTTCCTGCATGCACGTTTCGAGGTCTGGAGCTCATCGGTGAACCAGGTGGCTCTCTTGTTGGCGTGGCTGTTGGAGGGTTTCTTGAACGGGGCAAGGGTGTTGGGCAGTCGTCGATCCGCTGTCTGAGGTTTCGGGCTGCGGCGTCTGGGTTGGTTGGGCCGGTGGGTGGGTTCTTGGCGAGGGAGGTGATCAGCTGATCTTCGGTGACTTTGCCCCAGCAGCGGCGAGGCTGCTGTTGGCTGCGGTGGTGCATGGTTGGTTTCTTGTAGGTGAAATGGATGCAGCGGTGGTCGGTCCAGTGGAGTTCGGTGGTGTGGTCGAAGGCGACGTGGGAGCCTGTGGAGAAGATGGGATCCAGCGTGTGGCTGGCGGCGTGGGTGGGTGTGGTGACGAGTTGTCTGAGGCCGAGGTTGGCGCGGTTGTCGATCAGGGTGGTGGAGTTGGCGTCGTTGTTGTTCTCAAGGTGGAAGTTCAGGTCCTCGAGGAGGATGTAGTCCGTGGAGGCGATTGCGTGGGTGCTGGCGAGGTCGGCGATGGAGTCGCTGAACTGAGCCTGGGATCCGGGGGTCTGTAGATGAGTGTTCCTCTGAGGGTGGTGTTGGGGTCGGTGTGGATCTGGAAGTGCAGGTGTTCGGCGGTGTTGAGGGTGTCGTCTGCGTGAGTGGTGACCTTGAGGGTGGACTTGTGGACGATGGCTATTCCTCCTCCGGTTCCGTTGGCGCGATCCCTGCAGGTGATCTTGTAGCCGTTCAGGATGGCTATGGCGATGTCGGACGCCGAGGAGTCGTTCCACCAGGTCTCGGTCAGGAAGGCCACGTCTGGGGCGGAGGTGTCGAGCAGATCCCAGAGCTCGACGGCGTGTTTGCGAGCGGAGCGGGTGTTGAGGAGTATGCAGCGGAGGTGGTTGGGTCCAGTCCTTGGAGGTTTGGTGGTTCTGTCGCAAGTGAAGCTGCAGGTGTGGCAGGAGAAGGGTCCATGGGTCAGTTTCGGGGTGGCCTGAAAGTAGGCGCTGAGTGCGTGGAGGGTTCTGGTGTCGCAGTGGATTCTGGTGTCATGGCGTTCGCGGGGTCCTGGGGTTCTGGCGCTGGGCGTGGTCCAGGCGTGGACGGGCACAGACGGGCTTGCCTTAGGCACGCCTTTGGTATGCCAGTGGGCGCCCACTGCACGCGTCTGCTGCGCTGCCGCTTCTCGGTCTGCATATGAGGTGGCTTGGAAGGGAGGAGCAGCTGGGAGGCGGGAAGGCGAATGGGTGTGCAGGGGGGCGGGGCCGCGGGGAAGCAGGGGCAGGAAAGTGCCGGATCGGGAGCGGCGGGTGGACGGGGGGAACTGGCACGCAGAGGGGAAGGGAAAAAAAACCCAGGAAACAAGGAGGCAACAAGGAGGCAGGAACCAGGCAGTCAGGTGACGAGCAGCGGCGTGGGGGCGACCTGCTTGCAAGCAGGGTCAAAGGTCGCTCATTCAGTCTTTCACCCTTCCATCCTCAAAGGTCGATCCATTCAGTCTCTTACCCTTCCATCCTACTTTTCTCCTTTTTTTCATTATATCTTTCGACATTTACTTCCATTCTTGCAACCTTCCTTTGCCCACCAGCTCTTTCCTCTTTCTTTCCATCTACCCATGTTTATGTCTGTCATCTCATGCTTATTTTGTTCTTTCTTAGTACAAACAGTGGAAAAGCTGATAGCCCCCCCATGCGTCGCTATCTAGGAGCCCGCCGCCAGTATAAGACAGCCTGGAGGATCTGTAGAGTAGGTACGTCCTCTGTAAAAGTTTCTCTGTAGGCAAGCATCTCGAGAGAATTTGGCCCAATCGGAGAAGAATCCTCTCTGTCCCTACTTCAACCAACCTAGGCCTCGGACTGGTCAGACACAAATGTACTTTAATGTATAGTGCGGTTTTATTGTTTTACTTAACTAGTGCTATTTTTGAGTACGTAATTCATCCATCTTAAATGAATTGTTTTTACTCTAACGATATCAAAGTTTAACATTGTACTGTTTGCGTTTATTGTTTTTATCAATCTAATGCTATTACTGAGAATGTAACACATCCTGAATTGTTTTCATCCTTTTATGGTATAATGTATTTGTACTTGCACTGATGAATTGTTACTTTAATGGTCTCTAACCGAAATAAAGTAACAAAATGAAATGAAATGACTAACTCAGATAGAATACAAACCACCTTAAACCGTGGGAAATAACTGTCTATATACTTCTGCTGTAGGGTTGAGACACTGGGTTACACTGAGAACATGTCGATTTTCTTAGATTCCACTGCATGTCTTAACGGACACTGAGTATATAGTTCACTATTCACTTTTCTAGACACACTACTTCTAACTCTGAACTAATCCTACCCGAGAGCTTGATATGAACTGCTTTCACCGGGTTCAAAAAACCTTGGAATACAGATTCACAAGAATATCCCCAAAACACTTTTAATAGCACGTGCATCTGTAGATATTACAGATCAATAAGATGAAGGGCGTTTTACTCACACTCTCATGAAAATTCTTCTCTTTGGAAATAGAAATTAAGCACGTAATTATCGTCTCGTCAGATTTTCAACACAACAATAGTACACATTCCAAATGTAGTTTGTTGAAAACTAAAAACAGTCGCCATCTTACATCAGCTTCAAATCCCAACATGGCAGCAACCCCACCCTCAGCAGACAGAGAGGGTACATTCAAGCACTTACCTTCCTGTGAGTTTGAGGATTGTTGGCAGAGAAGGTGCCGGGCTCTTTCAGTGCTTGTAAATGTGTGTCCTGTAAAGAGGTTTTATAGCACCACTGCCACGTTGCCCAATATGTAATTAACAGCACACACCCCACACGAAACCTCATGCATATTTATCACCTGCAAGGAAACAATGAAACATGTGGGCTACTGAAGTAGGAATGTTAAAGAGGAAAGTCACGTTTATACTATCAGCCCGACCAGGACAAATTCCGCAAATTGATTAGGTACAAAAAAATCCTAGAAACAATGGATTCTTAGATTCATCACCCACCGACACGTGAAACACGAGCAGCACATTCGTACGTCTCAAGCAGGGGCTAAATTCGAAATCTGTACTTTCTGTTAGACACTTTGAGAGTGACATAGTACCAGCTGTGAAATGAAGGCTTTTAGGAAAGAAGCAGGGTGATCAGGGGTTCTGTATACTTGTCCATCTTGGGGGCATGTTTTCTTCCTTCTGAGGTGCCCATGTAATGCCATTTGTTACACCACAGCGCACTGGAAACTGTAATTCCCATTTAAAACCTACAATGTCCTTGGTTCAGACAAGAGGGTGTATCACCACTAATTCTGCCCACTGTAATGGAGTGCCTACTCTGGTATGGTGGTCGTCAATAACACCATAGAGAGAAGAGTGTCCCTCCCAATGCATCGCCTCCTTTGAAAGTGGGGATATGGGAGATCATACAGTAGAGCGCCATGTTTACCCAAGTCCTAATGTTTTAGGAGCAACTTAGGGTTCCCATGAGGGAGGGTGCTGGCCTTGACTGATCCTCGCCCTCTGGAGGCCCTCAAGCTCCCTCACAGACTAAAGCTGTGGGTGCCTATGCATATGTACTGTGTGCACAGTCTAAAAAGTACTCACAGACTCAGTGCCCCTGTGGCCAGCCATCAGATGTGACTGAACCCATGTGAGGGGAGGGTCTTTAAGGGCACCTCACAGTCACACCAGGATGTTGGATGTTGGCAATGTATGTGTGATCAGTGTCTAGTTTGTCTCCTCTGGTCCTCCTTGCACATGTGAATGCTGCCTTACTAGGAGTATGCGCATGCGCAAAGTGAATTCCCTCATTTTCTTGGGGTACGGCTCCGTAAATCAGAGAGCACTCTTATTTCCAAGGCATGAATGGGCGCTACCCTATAGACTTTCTCGTGGTCAGTATTACTGTGAGAATTCTTGTCTCCACTTCAGTGATATCAGATGTCAGAGGGTGTGCAACCTGGGGTTCCACTCTGCACAATTTCTGCAACATCCAAGAAGAACATAACATTACTGCTTAGGTGCAATCATTTGAGTGCCTAAAGTTCAACGGTTAAACTTGGCGGTTTTAGAACAAAAAACATTGCCTTAGCACAACTGTAATAACGGCAGCCATTTTTTTATTCATTGCTAACCAACTCTGCCAAGTTCTGCCTTTCTCTGACATGTAAACCTGTATCTCATGTCTAACACCCTAGCCACACAATTCTTTTTTTTAACATCTTGTTATTGTAAAAGGGAAAAGAAAAAGGACTAAAGAGCACATGACAGCAGTGGTTATCACAGCCAGTGTCAGATCACAATTACGTGTCTTATAAATATCAGGACAGTCATCTCTAAGTTCTGACGCTTTGCTCACCCATTTCCCCCTTTTCAGATCTCAACAATATTGCTATTGTACGTAATCCTCAGTCCCTTCCAAACTGTGAGGTCTTCCAACTGGCTGACAGGGCATCCCTCTACTTCCATTCCAGCCCCCCAAAATGTTTGTCCATTTGTGTGGGCAACCTCTCCTTTCGTAAACCACCTTCTCTGCCTGCATGCACTAATCCATGTTGGTTTCCCAGTCCAGGACTGTGGGCCCCACCTCCGCCCTCTGTTTTCTATCTATGTTACGTTTGGCCACCATGAGGCCTAATGTGACCCACAGTCATTGCCCGGCTGTTAGATTTGTTGTCTCCCAAATATTTAATAATCACCATTGAGGAGAAGCCTCCTCCTATTCCCAACACAATATCATCAAACGTTTTACAATTGCCTTCCAGTACGTTTGAATCATTGGGCAATTCCCCCACTGGTGTAAAAACTGTGCCCTCCTGGCTGCAGTTCCTAGGACATTGTGTTGACTCGAGTTTTCCCATTTTTACTAGTGTTGTGCATGTACAATATGACCTGTGTAGGATGTTTAGTTGGACCAATCTGAATTATGACCATAGGCCACCTCCCAGGTGAACACAATTACTCAGGTCCCCAGATCTTCCCCATGTTTGGCCCGCACTTTCTCCAAGATGTTGGGGTATTGTTTAGTATTTTTGAATAGGTTAGAGATATTGCTTTTTCTTTCAGATAGTCATCTAGCAACCTATCCTCCAGAGGGGAGGAGACCGGGAGGTCGGTACCCTTTGGAATGGCAAGTTGTAGAGCATGCCTTATCTGACTATAGCGGAAGGAATTTTACGACACCAACTCATAGTCCCTTTGGAGGTTCACTCACATGTCACCTACCCTTGACCAATAAGGTCCCATTTATCAAAAACTGGGTGGTTTACTAGAAATCCCAAATGCGCCGTATCTGATAGGGGAGTGGCTTGGGTAATTTTCTCTCACCGCCCTAGAGCCGCTGACGCTGTATGCCATATCATGATTGAGCTTGATGTTGGTGTTTGCTACTGGTGTTCCTCATTTCCCCCCATAGATGGCCCTACGGAATCCCCTCAATCCCATATTGTGTTTATCCATCCTATAGGCCGGTTCGTCATGTAGTGTATGTACCCACTGATTGATCACTATAAGCTGCGCTGCCCAGTAATAATATTAGTCAATTAATTTAACGCTATTCGTGGAGTCCCTCCATCCCAGAGGATTGTCCGTACCTTCGCTTCAACTGCCTGAAAGTATGTGTGAGAGACCAAGTAGGGTGTATTTTGCAAAATGTATAAGAAGCGTGGAAGTGCCATCATTTTGCATAGGACCTGCCTATCAGCAACAAGGGCAAAGACCTCCAATGTTGTACATCTTCCCGAAGCAGTCTTAGTGGGGGACTAAGTTGAGGTTCATAAAAGACGATGTTGTCTCTAGTGACATAAATTCCCGGATATTGGAATCCTTCTGTTACAACTCTTGCTGTGCAGGTTCTGGGAAGATTTGGTCTTGGGCCATAAGGTACGTATATAGCAATTTATCCCAGTTTATGGTGTAACCGGAGTAATTTAGAAACAGGATAAAGATATGGAGTACCCTGTATAGGGAGGAGTAGGGTTTCGCCAAGTAGAGAAGGATGTCGTCTGCATGAAGGGAGATCCTATCCTCCCAATCTACATCCCTTTTAAGTCCCCTAATAAGCGGGTCACACCGTATCCACACCAGATAGCCCAGTCAGAAGGTATTTGTTTGAACCACCTGACTTTTTTGCACTATTGTTTTTAATTTTGGAGGTGCATGACTCCAGAATAAAGTAATAATTGTATGCACCATCCAATCTTACACTTATTATTTTTTACACTCATTTTTTGTGCACTGCTCACAGTTACGAAAACTCAATCTACCAGACATCCATCCATCACTCCGTGTCTCCAATATTGATCTATGGAGATAGAGTGGTGGTGAAACTACTGTGGAGTAGACCAAATGATGTACTGGGTGCCCAAAATCGCGTAACTGATGGACATTTTTCACAGTGGTTAACTGTCCAGTCTGTCTTCTATCTTCACAGGAGTAGCAGACACATAGCCAGCAACACTGAGCATGTTTTGAGCTCACTATTAGACCCACAGTTATTTGTTGTTCTTTAATACTTGTGTGGGGGGTATAACTGTGCTCAGGTCTCAAAACACATCCCTTGAACCCTAGAATAATTGTTAGTTGATTGTAGATCCTATCCTCCCAATCTACAGCCCTTTTAAGTCCCCTAATAAGCGGGTCACACCGTATCCACACTGCTAGTGGCACCAGGACCAGAGTGAATATCAAAGGAGGAAGGGGACATCCCTGTCTCGTCCCTCTTTGTAATTTAACAACAGCTGAATGCCCCACATTTACCTTCACTTGTGCTCAAAGTTCCGCATATCGCAGTCGGACAGAACTTCCCACCAAACCCCAGTCTCTCTCTCTCTCTCTCTCTCTCTCTCTCTATCTCTCTCTTTCTAAGACAGCAAATAGGAAGGGCCATTCTATCATATCAAATGCCATCTTGGCTCCCAAATACACCACAACGGCCACTTCTCGAATGCTGTCAGCTCTCCCAGTACTCCCTGAAGACGCCGCAAGTTAAGTGCAGTATTTCTACTAAGCATAAAGCCTGATTGGTCGGGTGGATTAACTTGTTTAGCATTGGAGCCAATTCGGTTGGTAACACTTTTGCTAAAATCTTGACCTCTGCGTTTAGCAAGGATATTGGTCTCTAAGGCGCACAGCTCTCCAGTGGTTTCCCGGTCTTATGTATCACTACTTTATTTGCGAGTCTTTGGTTTTCGGGTAATTTCCTGATTTTAAGACTTTCCTGGTACATCTTCACTAAGTATAGTTTGTATAGTTAATCGGTAAGCGGTTCGGGCCCATTGCTTTTCTGGCTTTTAATGATTCGATAGCCTACACTACTTCACAGTCTGTAAGGTCTGATTCTAAATTATCCTTGTCTGCTGCCTCCAGTTAAAGCATATCCAGAGTTGCTAATAGTTCCATCGCTTCATGTTCTGTGATACGAGCCGATAGTGTATATAATTGCCTATAGTAAGTTGCGAAGGCATCTGCTATTCCCTGCCGATCCCTCCCTGTCTCCCCCCATCTAGAGTGATCTCAAATACCCATATGGAAGCTTCTTCTCTCTTGTCCAACCACACCAGAAACTTGCCCGCTCTGTCCCCCACCTCGTACAAGCGATGTATGGTCGCTAGGTGTTTGGCTTTTGCCGCATCCTCGTCAATATCTCCATTTTCTTTTTGTTTAATTCATAGCCTATGTTGTGCGTCTGTTTGATCTGCAGTAGTAGTTCAGACTCAAATTTTTGGATTTCTCCTTTTATTTATTCCGACTGTTTCCACTTTTCTTTTTGATGTCTTGTGATCAAAGAAACCCCCTGGCCTCTAACCACCATCATGTAGGCCTCCCATAAGAGCCAGGCCGATTCTACTGATCCCTCTTTTTCTTCAAAATAACAAACCTTTTGCAGACCAGCACAAATTAGCCACACAAGCCTTGAATTGTTTGGTCAACTCTGAAAGTTTTCATTTTTCAATTTTTTGAATCTGCAACGCTTTTTGTTTTAGTTGCATGATATGATGTCTATTAGATTCCTCTGTAAGAAAACAGCTACATTTCCATTCTATACTAGTGTGCTTTAGCTTTATGCTACAGTTTCCCGTGGATGCCCTTATAACCCAGCTCTATGATTCACAGACTACTTTTTTTATTTAATACATATTTTTAGTCGTGAAATTGGCATGAGCGGGAGCTTTTTTTTTTAGCACAGTAAATAACAGCATGCCAACTATTGGCTGCAAATTTGAAACTACCTTTTTCACTAAACTAAAAACAGCCTTTAAGAAATTGGGTTATTGGTTGAGGGGCATGAAACTCTCCTCAAGCTGAAACCACAATCCTTGTCAAGGTGAAGTCACAAAAACATAATCTGTACTCAACCCTCTACTAGCTTGGCATGGAGCAGTCCGACTTAAAGGCAATGTGCAAAGTATTTGTGCAGCACTTCAAAGAGTAATACAGTGTAAAACACCACACAAAAAGGATTCCACACCAGATCAAAAATAAAAAAAATAGAGTAATTAAGAAATCACGACCAAACCGGCAAAAATCCAATTAGTAGAACTAGAGATATGCAAGTTTAAAGATGTCAGTAAAAATAGCACCAAAAAGCCCAAAGTGGCAACTGCGGATATATGGTTGCGCCAGACTGGGACAAAGCCACATGTTCAGGCTGACCGTGATGGGAGTATGGACCGGCTACAAGGACCCAGGTAAGCCTGACCCAGATAAGCCCACTGAAAAAGAGTAACTTAAATCCTGCTTTATGGAGTATAGCAAGTTCCCGCTCAGAAGATGCATCGCTCAGGCAACATGTTCCATTAGTTCAGAGAAGCGAAGCTGCGATGTGAGGTCCTGCATCGTTGTCGAGGATCCTCTCGACAAGGGCTTACGATGGAGAAGTCCGGCATGGAAGATGCGTTATTAAAGGTGATGTGTGGCTTCAGAAGAGCTATGAGGCTGTGATGCAAGAACCTGTGTCGCCATAGAGGCTGCTGTCGATGAGGGTTTTGTGATGCGAAGGCCTGTGTTGGGAACGGTTCGAACTAGTGACAGTTCCAATGCAGGCTGCGGGGTAAATGCAGAGTCCTTGGATCGGGAGAACCCTCAAAGCAAAGGCAATGCATCAGTTATGAAAGTGGTGGGTCAAACAGCAAAGTCGATGCTCCGGGTCTGCTGGTGTTGTAGCACGCCGTGGTGGAGATGCATCAGTTCTGCTGACTCCATAGATGGGCTTTGGGAGTGCGTTGAGGCCCACTTTGAAGGGGCCATGAGTGGGTTCAAGGTTGTTGAAGCATTAGTCACTGAAGCTCTAGTCAGGAGGCCAGCCATCTAGCCCTTGGATTCACTTTGGAGTCCTGGTTTCAACAGATACAGGTCCAGTCCTTCTCACACAGGCAACAGGGCAGCACAGCGGGGCAGCAGTCCTTCACAGCAGCAGTCCAGCAGAGTGGCAGTACTTTCAGCAACACAGCAATTCTTTTTCCTAGCAGAGTATTCACAGGACCAGAAATATACTGACGGGTTGGTATCTGATGTTCAATATTTTTACCTGGGCCTTACTTTGAAGTGGGAGAAGCTTCTAGAGGTTTTCATTTGAAATTCCCAGTCATCCTGCCTTCCCTGTACTGGCTCCAGGCTAACTACAGGGGGTATGCAGCCGTTTGTGTGGGGGCAGGACACACCCTATTCAAGTGTAAGTAGGGCTGTACCCTGTTCTGCTCTTCCATCCTGTCAGTGATGTCCCATCCAGGCACACCTAAGCTCTCTACGGTGTGTGGCCGTCTACGAGGAACAAAGCAAACACAAGGAGACGATGGACGGAGTGCTGAAACTTTTCAGACACTCACCCCCAGTCACACATCTTGGTTGAATCCTTCATCATTCTTAAGCTCACTTCGCCACCCCAGTTCAGACCCAGCCATATGCAAATCAGTCTTGACTCTGTGCCTCATGGGAACAGTGTAGCCCGAACTGCCAAGCCTGGTCTTCCCTGGACCGGAAACATCCATGGAATAATTCCAGGGTAACACCCCTCACCAGCTAGGCTAGCTTGAATCCAGTGGTAAAGTAAGCAAGGGACCCAAGTCTGGGCATGCCCTGTCAACTTAGGGGGAACAAAGCAGAGCAAAGTCATGTATAGGCTTGTGAAAAAGTCCACCACAATTCAAGTCCACCACACACTCAGGATAATGAAAGACACAAAATAGTCTCCGGACCTTATGAAGGAATATAGCCTTTGACCACTTCATTAATGTGGGTCACTTCCTTGGCTTTCATTTTTTAATGAGGACAGGGACGAGACATGTCATCCCATATATCAGTATATTTTACTCTTATTTTGGGGGATGATTTAACATACAGCTATAAATGAGCACTCACCCTTTCTTGTATGGCTTCGGACCCACATTCACATGAAATCTGGTGCACCAGAGTCACATCAGCATTTTCTGGAGGATCCATTTTCTCGAAATATCTCCCACTTCATCATACTTTGAAATTTACCTTGTAGTTTCTACTCTTACACTGTTATTTTGAGTGATCAGCCTTATAGGCTAATGTTTCTGAAAATGTACAAGGAACACTAAGCTGCAAACTGAGTTTTTATTTTTAAAATGAAATATGTATGATACTATAAATTAGAAAAGAGATTAACATTTGATAAGAACCACTTGCAAAATGTACTCTTCTACTTTGTCCCCCGGTCTTATCTAAATGACATGCTACTTCTCCCTAAATCGTAGTCTATAATTTGTCTGGATTGGGTTAATCAGCAAGACACACACCACTCCTGTTAGTAAACAAATCTATGCTTTTCCTAACTTGTGCAGACCACTGACATGCCTCTATGCCAAGCATCACTCCTGTGAAACCTGAGTTCAAAAACAAGTTTAAACCATTGTTATACATGTTTGACCATCTATACACCATGGGCAACCATAGTTTGTCTATGACCATAACAGGCCACACCCTATGTATTTTATACACCTCTTATGTTGTTGAAACAATTAACGATTAGTTGAGGCAGAGCAATCAGGGCACTGAGAAGGCTTAGATTCTCTGGAGTGCCGAAATGGCTTTCTCTCGCTGGCCTTTGGAGGCCAGCGGATGTGATTAACCTTTTCCAGGAAGAGGCCATAATGGTGGCAATGCTGCAGTGTCACTGAAAGTCCTGCAAGCAGAATGAGGAGAAAATTACCCCATGAAGGAGCACTTTCTGAATAGAAGATCTACTTATATATAAGGGAAGATAATAATTGCATCAACAAATACTTTTTTGTCTTGGAGTAGAGGGAGGAACAGGGTGAAGAACACTGCCACAACACAGGGGCCATTTGAAATGATGTGCCATTTCCCCCATAACTCCTTGACAGACTAAAGTAGAAACGCTGGAGAATACGGTGAAAGATTCATTTTGAGGACACTGGCCCCCCTTCAATCTACAGAGGGCGAAGATATTCAAGACATAACAGTTCTTTGACAGCGAGGTGCTAGGGATCAACTCTGCATTCGGGATTGAAATACTCAGGGTCTGAAAGCTTCCTGAGCTGGGCCCAGTAGGCAGTATGGGGAGGTCATTCTCACTATTGGTGCAGTTGTCTAACTCCAGTCAAAGATAAATGGTGACGATAGCAGCACTAAGGAAGCTCAACCTCCATTTTGATGGTAGAAAATTGCATGTATTAACTTTAATACATGGGATTCTGTAATCCCTGGATAAACAAAATCTAATTTCTTTATAATCGTTGCCTTGTGATGCACCATTATAAAAAAGAGAGGCCATAACTCAACTATTACTAGGTTATTACTATTACAAGGTTATTACAGTTGAGTTCTGACTTCACAATTCCTACTTCTTAAACCAGCATCCAAGGGGAAAGGCGGGTCAGGTCACGGAGCAAAGCTGAAGCAGCTGTTCAAAGCAAGAAAAACCGAACGCTACTTTCTTCCTTCTGCTCTACTCTTTAGTTTACAATGACAACCAGAGAGAACATGTTTATTTTGTACACTCCTTAGATAATTAGAGAAAAACTAGAATCTTTCTGCATGTTTCTACACATTGCAAACTAGTGCTGCTTTTTTTGTTCATTTTGCACCAGAGGTTAATTTGTATTCTTCATTTTTGTAAATGTGCTCACTCTTTCATATGAAAGAGTTACGCACCAAGATTTTAAGTTGTTTGTGTGAAAGGTAATAGTGTGACCCTGTATTATTATAGGGATAAAGTACCCCCTGGTGTACATGATAAGATAAGGATATTGGAGTTCCTTAACCTTATAAAGGAACTCAGCCATTGCCCTCATTCCTCTATATGGTTATAGAAGTCCTTGGTGACTTGCAATATCCTTATACGGTACAACAAGGGGGGGTACTTCATCACTTATGTCAATTTTATTGAGGAGAGAAGACCTGTAGGCGCTAAAAAAAAAAGATCTCTGAAGACAACAAGGCATCGCTGAGATTCCATCACATCTGCGGATAAAGGATGAAGAGAAGATCTTCTAGTTCGCTCATCAGGCAGCATCTTCAGAGTTTTTTAAATCCCACATTTTGAGTAAAATGGCGAGGGGGCGTCTCGACAGCTTATAGAGATATATTCATTACATTATATTGGTACAAGCTTGCTTCACTCACCTTAAGTGTCACGCCTGCCTGATAGTGTTCGTCTTTTTTTCCTGGATACAGACGCTATTCACAACTGACATACCCTTTTAGTTTTGGATCGTAATAGATCCAGTGTTATTCATGTTCCATTCTTCTTTCCCTAACAAAGTAGGCAGTACAAGAGAATATCTGTGGTGACATTTCTCATATGAATTTTTTTGTTGTTGCAGAAATCGATTGAGTTGTGTCTTTTTTCAGTTGTACAGGCTTACAATTTATCTGGCATGTGTATTCTTTAAAACAGATGTTTCCAAAACTTGCTTTATCTTATATTTAATGAAAATCATTTAAAAATAATTCCAATGTGTAATCCAGTAAATGAAGACATAATATTACTCAACAGCCCACCAGACAAAACATTCTAGAATTCCTGTTCTTGGTGACATTTAGAGAAGTAGTACTGGGGAAGAGAACTGTTATTTTCTCTTCACTGGATCGGTCATTTGAAATTGTTGGACGAGAGGTTTCAACTTCAAGAGCATGAGAAAAACATAACCAATGATGCTCTACACATGCTTAGACTGCTGAAGGGCATGACAAATGTCAACCCTGAGGCTCACTGCTTCTGACTAAATTATTATATTTACTTCTCACCAGAATTCCTAATATGGGCTTTGGGTCAGATGTACTATTTACTGTACTATTTTATGGGTCGCAATTTGCAAATAGTATTTTGGAGATCAATTCATTCATTTGTTCATTAGTTAGGTCACAAATTGTGGCTCAATCCAATCAGCCACTATTACAGGGGTGGTGGTCTGCATGGGTCAGCAGTCCACAAACTCTGTGATTGATTTTAAATAAAGCAAACTTTAAAGGAAAGGGGCTGCTTTAAAATATTTTTCCTTTTTTAAAGTTTATTTAAAGTTGACTGAGGTCCCTTGGACCACTGTCTACTCATCAACATACGTTTTTTATATTCATCATATTTTGTTTCCCCAGCATCCAAACATAAAATACTGATTCTGTATTTGGAGGGGATGCTTACAACACCCTTCATCGAGATAACAGATCAGTACAGTGGTGGCTTGCCGAGGGAGTGCTGCGGGGCGGTGAGGCAGGGGCAGGGTGGGGTAGTGGACTCGGACAAGCGACAGACAGAACTCTGAGTAAAGCTACTCTGAGTTCTGTCCGTCGTATGTCCGAGTCGGCAACCCCCCACCCTGCCCCTCCCCTGCCCACCGCCCCGCAGCACTCCCTTGGCGAGCCGCAACTGGATCTGTATCCATTTAGAACCCCTTTTTAGGGGTCTAAACAACTTTTCTAACTTCTAAAGGGAGAGGATTTGCACGTGTGAAAATGCTTAGTACATCAGGCGCTTTGTATCTTTGTCTGCCAGCAGTGAAGTTAGAGCCTCCTAATTCACAGCACATGTGATCAACAGCCTTGGACGAGTTTCAATCATGGCTAATGCTGTTTGAAAAAACACATAAGAAAACTTAATGGTTTATGCTACCCACTCTAGCTGCTCTAAAGGGTACTATGAGGACTGTATATCCTCATCTTACTGGCTACGATTCAAGCCTCTTCCTATACTTCCTTACTTAATATTTAAAAAATCTATTTTTTAAAACAATAAATACATTATTTAAAATAAATTTTATACATAACTTTTAGTAACTTAATAGATAAATATAAACTAATTAATTATTCATTCAAAAGTGCTGCAGGATACATTTTATTTGTACTACCTTTTTAAAAGAAATATATAACATTAATTAACATTAATATTTAACATAAAATATTTGAACTGTATTTGTTTTAAACTATGTTAACGTTTATCATTATCACTAGGCTTTACCTTACAGAGATCTCTGCTCCAGTTACACAGGTATCCACCAAGTGTGCGGAACGTAAAATACAGCTGTAAACTCATTAATAGTAGAAACCTTGGGTCATAGATGATGTTTTTATTGACTTCGCCGACTGTTTCGGGGAGTGAGGCCAATCTACACTTTTGAGTAACTTTAGACTTGGAAATGGTAGGCATGCAAAAGTAGTAAGATTACTCCAAAAGAGTAAGAGTAAATTTGTAGGTGTAGGCACACTCGTGTGTAAGTTTACCTTTGTGAATAGCCTTATCTGTTTTGGATATCTGCCCTTGCTTCCAGTAAATACTGCACTTTATGGTCTGTTATATGGACCCATGTTCCCCAGAGGATATTAGGATGCCACATAGTATTTAAACAAACCATATCCTTAGGCATAAATTTTATGTCAAAGTAATATAACGCAGAGTCCCTGCCCTCAGGTGGCTGGGGGCACATACATAGTACCAAGAAGGGCTCGAGCAATACTCTGAACTTGGTGTATTTCATCCACTGCAAAATTAGCGAACAATTTCTTGCCTTGTATGGTATCACTTGCCTTAGACCACAGTAAATGTAAATGTAGAGGTACTTGAATAGCGCACGACTACCCGGAGGCCTATCGGCGCTTGTACGAATACCACTGAGGAACGCATCCTGGCCTTTCCCTGTGAAGTGCCCACTCATGGGCACCCCGAAGGTGAAGCAAGGCATCCTAGCGTTGTTGGGGCCATTGTGGAGATTAAGCAAGCTATTGCCGAGAGTTGCAGAGTGGGACTCATGATTAGAATAGGCACCAAGGCGAGAATTATCAGGTCCGAGGAAAGTGAGCCCAAGACCCGCCTAGGCAGGAATTGAACCCTGGTCCCGGGCCAGACTTCTGCATCAGGGTCTGCCGCTCTAACCATTGAGCCACACTTCTCCACACTTCTCCACAGTCATAGGGCGAGTGGCTTCCAGAATAGTATCTTACTCATTCCCAGACCAGTGTCTAATATCTGAATAAGGTAAGCTAAATCCTGTTGGCATGGAGACGCCTCTTACAGATGTTTCAAGTAAAACACATCTTTCATTTTTGCTTATCCTTTAGGAGCACTATTGCTTAATTGATATACTCAAATGCTCTTTAGCACCCAAAGATATTCCTCGCAGTAAACTAATTTACACTTCCAAAATGGTTCTTGTCATTCATTGAGAAAACGTGAAAAGGTAACATTGTCAACTCTCTTTCTACACACACAGAACACCAGCCATCAAAGAATTTGGCAAGGTTTTTTCCCTGGTGCAAGCTCTTGAATCTGTATGTGAAAGGGCTGCCCTCCTCCCACAAACAGTCTGCAATTGCATCCAGCCTTTAAGCTGATGTCACTCATTTCTGGGAATGTCTGCCCCAAAAGACATTACAAGGGTTGTCCTTCTCTAATCTTTTGTGGGGCCCGGGTCAAAAGGTTTTGTGGGGCACCACGTGGCTTCCACCTGGTAAACAGAAAAAAAAATATTCTCTGGGAACAGAGAATAAAAAGTATTTGTCTCCTGCTCTGTCAGACCATCGCAGTAAGTTTTCCAATGACAGAGCCAGTGGCCCACATGACTGAGAACAGAGCAGGCAGATTGAGGAGTCCATCAGGTGTGATGGATTACCCTGCACGCCAAACTCTAAATCAGGCTCTAAGACTGGTATGCAGTTACATCATTTTCAGACTTCTGCCCTTGTGTGTACATGCCACCCTATTTAACTGCTTTATTTGGCATTGTTTAGTGGTTATCACTTAACTGTTTTGCATGGTGTCTGCGCCCTATTTTCACTCCTTTTTAAACTTTTGTAATGCCCATACTTGTGCCTTTATTTACTCTATCAAATGATATGTTATTACCCTAGTAAACGGTAAATGTATTATGCCTTTGTACAAAGCGCGTTGTCACACTCTGGGTTTTGTCAGCGCTATATAAAACTGCTTATAAATATAGAAAGAAATACTAACATGCCTGAAATATTCTCATGCTGAGTCAGAATACTACCCTTGTGAATGGAGTGGTTTCCGCAGGCTTAGATATCAGTCCCATTTCTGTTTCTTAATCGGATGCTCTCACATTCTCCTGGTAATCCGAATAACATCCCATCTGGTTAACAGCCAGAAAACGTAACAGCATGACTCACGACTGCACAGTGGAACGTGCACGCTGCGTGCCAGTGACATCATGGGCTGCAGTTTCATTCAAGCAGTGACGGCTTCATTTTAATAGAGTGACTCGGCAGAATGGCTCTGATTCAGAGTCAACGACACAACACTAGAAAGGCTATCACATTTCTGTCACTCCCAATTCCCATCACAATGTATTGTAGAAAATCTTTACAATACCAACAGTAAAAACGACTAAAAAAACACAGTATCACGTTCGAAACTATTACAATATGAACAATATCCAGAACATTACCAATATATGTTTTTGAACTGTAAAGCAGCCAGGTTAAAACACGCCTAACTGACAAAATCATAGGGAAAGTAATAGTTTTGCAAATACCTCCACTAAATGAATTAACATGTGCATATCTCCTGCACGGCCCCCTCCAGTTGGTACAACCTTGATTCACTTAGTTAAAATACATTTCCCAGATATTTGCCATGCTTCTCATGTAAAAAACTCTACTATCTTTATTCACTAATGATATGGTTTGATACTATAAGGCAACTGTATTTACATCTGGGGCCATATTACGCAAAGCGCTCTGGTGCGCAACAGGTGTATGTGCCCGATTTGCGCGTCCCGGGCACTTTGGTATTGCAGACGGGGCTGCAGATGCTTGTGCGGCCCCCTGCAGCCCCTTCTGTAATGCCGATAGACCTGCCACACATAAAGGACCAGCGCTATCTTCAGCGGCCTTCCCTCATTTGCATGGTGGCGTGCAATTCTTTGGGGTGCAGGTCAGGGTTCCAGCAGGGCATTCCTTCTTCTCCTTGTTGTTTCAGGCAGCATATCTGAGTTGCAATGCAGCTCTTTCATGTTTATTCACAGTTTCTGGGTATCAAGCAGGGGGCACCTCTGACCAATGAGAAACAGGGTGCCACCCAGGTGTTTGACCCCCTTCTTCCAAAGATTGTCATATTCTTGTCCCAGAAAGAACAAGTCTCAAAATCCAACATGGAGGAATTCGCTCCTTGGAGGTTAGGCCAGACTAAGCCAACCCACTGTCGTGTTTTCGATTACCTAACACTTCCCTTCCATCCCACTCCTTAGACTAATTACCAGGGCTTCTGTGTGGCAAGGGTAGAAGGATGTGGGGGTGAGCATGTGCTGTCCTAAAGTGCCATTCTCTCTTTGAAGACCAGTTTGGCCACCCCTTCTCCCTCGTGCCAGCTGCTTCTACAGTTTCAGTTCTCATTCCAAAGGAAACGCATTGGCTCTCTGGAAGGTTATGTCACACCTCATTAGGACAGAATAGTTCAGAGGTTAGCTATTGCATGAATAGGGTTTTTTGACCCTCAACAACCTTCAGCAGCCAAGAGGAGTTCATCCCCCAACCAGTAGTACGACAGGAGACCACTGTGCAGAGGGGTTGAGAAAGAGGGTGGGGCCTCTGATGCCGTCTTAGCAATCCAGCTGTGGGGGACTTACTTATCACAACAATAAGGGTTCTTGACCCCCAATGACTCTCAACAGCCAAGGGGAGTACTTCCCCCAACCAGTAGTATGCTTGGAGGTCCCTGTGCAGTGTTGTTGAGAAAGGGGGCGGGCCATTGGTGCAGTCTCAGAAATCCTGCTGTGGGGGACTTACTTATCGCAACAATAGGGGTTCTTGTCACCCAACAACCCTCAGTAGCCAAGGGGAATTCATCGCCCAACCAGTAGTACACCAGGAAGTCCCTGCAGAGAGCAGTTGAGAAAGGGGTGGGCCTCCAACAACATCTAAGTAATCTGGTTATTGGGGACTTATTGATCGCAACAATAAGGGTTCTTCGCCCCCAACGACCATCAGCAGCCAAAGGAACTTCATCTCCCAAACATTAGTATGCCAGGGGCCCCTATGCAGAGTGGTTCAGAAAAGGGGGAGGGGCTCTACCGACATATCAATGATCTGTCTGTGGTGTACTTAGTTATCGCACCAATAGGGATTCTTGGCCCCAAACGACCCTCAACAGCCAAGGGGAGATCATTTCCCAAGCAGTAGTACCCCAGGGGACCCCTGTGCAGAGTGGTTGAGAAAGGGGTGGAGCCTCAGATGAGGAGTCAACAAGCTGGTTTCTGACCTTTAATTTGCCTTTTTTCTGATCTTTTCTGACCTTAATTCTACCTCTTTCAGCTCATTTTCCACCTTCATTCTGCCTCTTGCTGATCGTTTCTGGCCTCTATTTTGCCTCTTTCTGCTCATTGCTAACCTTTATTCTGCCTCTTTTTTCTCATTGCTGGACTGAATTTCGCCTCTTTCTGCTCGTTTCTCACCTTTATTTTGCCTCTTTCTGCTAATTGCCGATATCTATTTTGCCTCTTTCTACACGCTTCTGATCTTTATTTTGAATCTTTCTGCTTGTTGTTGATCTCTATTTTGCATATTTTTGCTCATTGCTGTCCTTTATTGTCACTCTTTCTGCTCATTTCTGACCTTTCCTCTAACTCTTTACGCTTCTTTCTGAACTTTATCATGCCTCTTTCTGCTCTTTGCTGACTTTTATTTTGTCTCTTTCTGCTTGTTTCTAACCTTTATCTTGACTCTTTCTGCTTGTTGCAGACCTTTATTTTGTCTCTTTCTACTCATTGCTGTCCTCTTGCTGCTTGTTTTAGACCTCTACTTTGCCTCTTACTGGTTGCTGCTGACCATTACTCCGCTTCCTGGTGCTCGTTTCTTACCTCTATTTTGCCTCTTTCTGCTATTTTCTGACATTTATTCTGCTTCTTGCTGATATTTTCTGACCTCTATTTTGCCTCTTTCGGCTAGTTTCTGACCTTTATTCTGCTTCTTTCTGCTCATTTGTCATCTTTACCTTGCCTCTTTCTGCTCGGTGCTGATCTCTATTTTGCCCTTTCTCCTCCTTGCTGGCCTCTATATTGCCTCTTTCTGCTCATTGCTGACCTTTATTTTCCCTCTTTCTGATCTTATCTGACCTTTATTCTTCCTCTTTCTGTTACTTTCTGACCTTTATCCTGCATCTTGCTGCTCATTTCTGACCTCTATTTCCTTCTTTCTGCTCGTTGCTGACCTTTATTCTGCCTCTTGTTGCTCATTTCTGACATCTATTTTGCCCTTTTCTGACCTTTATTCTGCCTCTTTCGGCTTGTTTCCAACCTTTATTCTGCCTCTTTCTGCTCGTTTCTCACCTTTATTCAGCCTCTTTCTGCTTGTTTCTCACCTTTATCTTGCATCTTTATGCTCATTGCTAACTTTTATTCTGCCTCTTTCTGCATGTTTCTGACCTTTATTTTTCATCTTTCTCCTCTTTCCACGGGCCCCTGCAGTCCCAGCTCCTGTGGGAGCCGGCCCTGCTACCGCAAGCAGGAGCTGCTTGAAATAGCAACTCCCTGCTTGCAGGAGCAATGTTTTCATCCGTTTTCACTGCACGCATATTTGCATGCAGAGAAACAGATGAAAACTCCACTTTTTGCAAGTCTGAGCTATTTGACAGCTCCGGCTTGCAGAAAGTGGAGTTATGTTTGCTTTTTCTTGGTGGAAGGAAGCAAAATTAAACAGCTACATCCAGATGGTAGGCACCTCAGGGCATAGCAGGAGCTGGCCCTGTGTGATCGTGGTCCCAAGGGCCATCCATGGCTCCACAGGGGGGGTTCGCAGCCTCCCAATGTTTATTTAAGCCCTGGGGAGCTGGTGGTCCCTAGGGCCAGGGACCTGCAATGGACCCACTTTATTATTTTCTTTGAGCCCACATATATATTATATACTGCCCTGGGGGGGTGATGGTCTTTGAAGCTCTGGGGGCATGGGCGCCCGCACATTTAATTGACATTGTTTGCCCTTGGGAGGTTTTGATCCCCGGTCCCGCATGCATACATATTATACAGCGCTGAAAATATCATTCAAGGACTTAAAATGATAGTTATGATAAATCCAACAATTTGCTACTGTTAGATTTATAACTATCACAGAAAAGAAGTTATTAAACTTTCTTTTCTGTAAGCCAAAATCCAGCCTTCAAGCTGCTCTCCCCTGATTGGCTAGCCTGAGTGGAATTCACTTGTAACAGGAGTAGGGAATGTATTGTGTTTCTGGATGTGGAAATTGGGATGTCTAATAACCAGGTAACATCGAGATTACATAAGTAACTCACTGTGGTGACAGTTAACTTCATGCATTAAGTAATCACCCGAACCAGCTTAAATGGAGAATCCCCTATGGGGAACTCGTTTGTGCTAAATGTAATTTCAGCAAGAATGACATTTCTTAGTAAAATACAGGATCAGGATAGAAAGATTCTCTTACCAGGGTTAACCCATATAGTTCCTGGAGAAAGCACAACACAGAATCAGTACACAATCCAGAACTGAGATTTTGGACTGCCCCAAAAGTAAAACTGATGATGTTATCAATCAATCAATACATTTGTAAAGTGCACTACTCACCCGTGAGGGTCTCAAGGCGCTGGGGGGAGGGGAGCTGCTACTGCTCGAATAGCCAGGTCTTGAGGAGCCTCCTGAAGGTTAGTAGGTCCTGGGTTTGCCGTAGGAGGATGGGGAGGGTGTTCAAGGTCTTGGCGGGGAGGTGGGAGAACGATCTGCCTCCATTGGTTGCTCTTCGGATGTGGAGCACGGTGGCGAGGGCGAGGTCGGCGGAGCGGAGCTGTCGATTCGGGGTATAGAAGGTGAGTCGTCTATTGAAGTATGCCGGTCCGGTTTTGTGGAGCACCTTGTGTGCGTGGGTGAGGAGCTGAAGGTGATCCTGTTGTTGACAGGAAGCCAGTGCAGGTCTCTCAAGTGTGGTGTGATGTGGCTGTGGCGCGGGATGTCGAGGATCAGGTATGCGGAGGCGTTCTGTATGCGTTGTAGTTGTGTCAGGAGTTTGGCAGAGGCTCCTGCGTAGATGGCATTTCCGTAGTCCAGCCTGTTGCTAATGAGGGCCTGTGTGACTGTTCTTCTTGCTTCAGTGGGGATCCACCTGTAGATCATGCGGAGCATGCAGAGGGTGTTGAAGCAAGAGGACAAGACGACGTTGACATGCTTGGTCATGGAGAGTGTTGAGTCGAGGATAAACCCCAGGGTGCGTGCGTGGTCGGTGGGTGTCGGTGCTGTTCCCAGTGCGGATGGCCACCAGGATTCGTCCCAGGCTGAAGGGGTGGAGCCGAGGATGAGGACCTCCGTCTTGCCGAGTTCAGCTTCAGCCGGCTGTTCTTCATCCACTCAGCAACGGCTTTCATTCCTTCGTGGAGGTTGGTTTTGGCAGTGAGGGGGTCCTTGGTGAGGGAGAGAATCAGATGGGTGTCGCCAGCGTAGGAGATGATGTTGAGGTCGTGCGATCGGGCGACGTGGGCGAGCGGTGCCATGTAGATGTTGAACAGTGTCGGGCTGAGAGATGATCCTTGGGGTACGCCGCAGATGATCTCGTAGGCTTCGGAGCGGAAAGGGGGAGGCGGACGCTCTGGGTTCTGCCAGAGAGGAAGGAGGTGGTACATTCCAGAGCCTTGTCTTGGATCCCTGCATTGTGGAGGCATGTGCGTAGGGTGCGGTGGCAGACAGTGTTGAAGGTTGCTGATAGGTCCAGGAGGATGAGGGCCGTTGTTTCGCCGTTGTCCAGCAGGGATCTGATGTCATCGGTGGCGGCGATGAGGGCAGTCTCGGTACTGTGGTTGCTGCGGAACCCAGACTGGGACGTGTCCATGATGTTGTTCTCTTCGAGGTAGCTGGTCTGCTGTCTGTTGACGGTCTTCTCAATGATCTTCACCGGGAACGGGAGCAGGGAGATGGGCCGGAAGTTCTTGAGGTCCCTCGGATCCGCCTTGGGTTTCTTCAGTAAGGCGTTGATCTCGGCGTGCTTCCAGCTCTCCGGGAAGGTTGCAGTCTCGAAGGAGATTTTGATGGTCTTGCGGAGTTGGGGTGCGATGGCGGCGCTTGCTTTGTTGAAGATGTGGTGTGGGCATGGGTCTGACGGAGAGCCGGAGTGGATGGTGTTCATGATTTTGATGGTGTTGAGGTGAGCAGGGGGTTTATGTGGGTGGTGGCCGCGGGGTCTGAGATGTCGGTGGTTGTCGGGGCGGTCAGGTTGTTGAAGCTATCGTGGATGTCTGCGATCTTACGATGGAAGAATGTGGCAAGGGAGTCACACAGGTCTTGCAATGGTGGGATGTCGTTGGTGTTGTAGCTGGGTTTGGAGAGTTTCTTCACGATGTTGAAGAGCTCTTTGGTGTTGTGCGCGTTGTTGTCGAGTCAGTCCTTAAAGGAGGCCCTTTTGGCGGATCTGATGAGATGATGGTATCTGCAGATGGCGTTCTTGTGGGCTGTGTAACTAGCTGTTGTCTGTTCGCGGTGCCATTTCATCTCCAGTGTACAGCAGATTTGCTTGGAGGTCTGCGGTGAACCAGCTGGCTTTCTTGTTGGTCTGTCTGTTGGAGGGTTTCTTGATAGGGGCGGGAGTGTTGGCGCAGTCGTCGATCCAGCATCTGAGGTTGCGGGCGTCAGTGTCGGTGGGGTCGGTTAGTGGGCTGCGGGCAAGGGTGATGTTTAGCTGGTCTTCGGTGATTTTGCTCCAGCTGCGGCGGGGGATCTGTTGAGTGTGGTGGTGCGTGGTGGGTTTTCGGAAGGTGAAGTCGATGCAGAGATGGTCGGTCCAGTGGAGTTCAGTGGTGTGGCTGAAGGTGACGTGGGTGCTTGCGGAGAAGATGGGATCAAGCGTGTGGCCAGCGGAGTGGGTGGGCTTTGTGACAAGCTGTCTGAGTCCAAGTTTGGCGAGGTTGTCGATCAGGGAGGTGGAGTTGGTGTTGTTTTTGTTCTCGAGGTGGAAGTTCAAGTCTCCGAGGAGGATGTAGTCTGTGGAGGCAAGGGCGTGCGTGCTGACAAAGTCGGCGATGGAGTCGCTGAACTGAGGCCAGGGTCCGGGGGGGTCTGTAGATGAGAGTTCCTCTGAGGGCGGTGTTGGGATCGATGTGGATCTGGAAGTGCAGGTGTTCAGCAGAGCTGAGAGTGTCGTCGCTGCTGGTCGAGACCCTGAGGGGGCTCTTGTGGATGATGGCGATTCCCCCTCCTACCCCATTGGTGCGGGTGTTTTTGTAGCCGTCCGGGATGGCTATGGCGATGTCGGAAACTCTTACCTATGATTTCCACAGGAGTAGAATGAAGACTGTTCCCAATGCCTAACTTGTAACCTCTCAGGCCTTCAATTAACTGGATGGCAAGAGGGACCCAAGGGGGGAATGCAAATGGGGGGATAAGAAGAGACGGCCTTGACTTCCTTCAGTTCCTTCTCTCGTCTAGAATAGTTCTATTCGCTGTGCGAGTTGGCACTGCGTGTTTGCTAAAGTATGTTTCCTTAAGAGAGTGTAAGAAACGGCATAAGAACACAATATACCTTACACATCCTTTTTAATCTTCCATTAGCTGTTATCTCTAACTCAATTGAAAACACTAAATAGTTGTATATGCTACATACCCGAAGCGTCTATGGCTATTGCTCATCTTCTAATCTGTATTCTTCCTGCAACAATCTTATTAAATTTCGTTGTCAATTTGTTCTTTTTAATTACACATCACTCAACCTTCATGTAACCCTTTGTGCATGAGTCGTTTCTCATTGATGTGCTCTTATCATTGTTAGTAACCTTTGCATAGATTTCTTTTCTTTTCACATTTAATTTGTGTGTGCCATGAAGAGATGAAATTAGATTAAGACTCCTCGGTTTCCTCAGGTAAGAGTTCTTTATTAAAATTCTTATTTAATTCGCTCTCCTGACTTTCGTTTTAGAAACTAACCCACAGTCACCATTTAAACGTTTACACTGAGAGCTTTTTCCTTCACTCTACTTGCAAGGCATTTGACCATAAATATTATATTTAGAATTGTCACTTACCTATTATCCTGTCCAGATGTTCTAAAGGAGTTGAATGTAAGAAAGTGGCTCTGTATATACTGGACCAAAGTAAGGTACAGTGTGTACAGAGTCCACAGTCCCCAGAGGTTTGGCAGAGGCTAAAGTTAGATATAACCTAACTCTCTAAAGTGGTAGATTGGTCGAGCAGTAAGGCAGTATCAGAGGACAGCGTAACGCATTTGTTGTACACACTCAGTCAGCAAATGGTCTCACACACTCAAGAACTGAACTCCAGGCCAATTGTTTGTATACAAATATATAGTTGCTTTTATTTTAGAACCAACAAGGTATCAAAGTATACTTTCTCCGAATGAGTTACTTTAGTTAAGTACTTTTCAAATAGGCAATAGACTTTTGAGTACAATATTTACAGTTGTTGCAATAGGCAACACAATTTCAAACACAATATGACATTGAGCTCAATGGGAACTTCTAGTTAAATGCAATTAATTACTTTATGGATTTCTTTTCTAACCACAGGACTGGATCCTAGATTCAGTCCTGGGACATCTCCTGTAAACAGTTGAGTAAAAGCGTTTTGGTTACAGTAGTAATTTTTAAAGAAATATTATTGTATTTTAAAAGTTGACACTTAGAAACTTTTTCACATAGAATCACCAATGTTATCCTATGGGAGGAAATTCACTTAGGAGGTAAGTAATCTTAACGTTACTTTTTCTTACTCAGTGTTGGATCCTGGATCCAGCACTGGTGTATCTCCTGTAAACAATTGACGGAATGCGTTTAAATCATAAAGGCGATGTTTAAGGAATATTCGTAAGTTTTCAAAATCGACACTTAGAAACTTTTCTGGTGAAAACCAGACAATGGACTCATACGGAGGAAAATTGAGTTAAGAGTAAATCACGGTTATAGTTACTTTTCATGTTCAGTACTGGGCTGAAAGGTACAGCCCTGGGGTCTCTCCTGATAACAGGTGAGTAAATCGGAATTCGTTGTTCGGCTGATTTTAGATGAATATTTTAAAGTTTCAAAACTCCACACAACTCCAATTTCCAAGTGAAACCAGTCAATGTTACCATATGGAAGAAAAGTGAGTTATCGGCTTTAGGGTAAGTACTCGACTAGCAGAGTTAAGGTTCTGGGCATAGACTCAGGGGTTTCCCAGGGTCAGGTAGGTACAGTTGGTACATCCTCAGCGGCACAGGGGCAGCCGGGTTCAGAGGTAGTTAGGCCCAATGTTAGCCTATGGGCGGCAGGGAGCCTTTGGTTGGTGGCTGCTGGCAAGCAGGCCACGTGGCTGGGCTCCTGGTCACTTGCTTAGGGCAAATGGGGAAGTAGATTAGGACAAAGGTTGCACTATCAGGGGCTCTCGTGTGGTTGGGGGCAGGGTGCTTTTGAGCCGTCGGGAGCTCAATGTTATTCAATGGAAAACTTGGAAGATGAACAAAGGCTGCAGGCTCGGGGACGGAGCTTCTTCAGGAGCGACCAACACTTCGAGGGGTAAGTTGGGATCTTGGAGGATAGGTAGGCACCCAGGAGTTGGGCACAGGGGGCCGTGGGGCACCGGGTGCAGGGGTGTCTTTTGATGTTGGGAAATCTTACCCTCTGCTGGTCGCGGTTGGAGGGGTCCCTTGTTGTGAGGCTGCAGGCGTCGTCAAGGAGGTTCCTTGGGCACTAGATTTCAGGTCACAATCACCGGGGGGACGTCCTCAGGGTCTTTATCTACTCAGGCACAGGCCAGGCTCGGTGGGTGCAGAGTGTGCTGGATTTGCGGTTTCCGGCTGGCACCAAGGGTGATGCTTTTTGAGCAGAACCACTGCTCGTGGGAGTCCCAGTCTTGGTAAAGTCTCAAGGCAGTCAGGTCTTCCATGTTTTTTGAGGTTGCTGACCACTGAAGGTGCCAGAGTTTCGCAGGAGCAGGTTCAAGGATCAACAGGCCGGTAGGGCTGGTGCCAAGTCAGTTGGTGTCATCCTCTTGTTAGCAGCTGCACGGCAGGTCTTCTGGTTTCTTGATCTTCCTGCTTGTTTCAAATCGGGATCTGAGGAAGGAAGGTTCAGGGTGCCCCTAAATACTAAATTTAGGGGCGTTACAGGTAGGGCAAGGGCAGGGACGAATGGGTCCCTGTTCTGGGGTGAGTACACCCCTATCCTGCTCCTCTCCTGTGGGAGGGGGCAGGAGCCTTTCTCTGATTGGGCAGGGCTCCCCTTCCTCAAGTTGGCGAGAGCCCGGAGTTGTGCTTTACCTAGCCTCCCCCACCTGAGGGGTGGGGTTGGCAGAGGCTGGCACTCCCCCTTCCCTTCCTTTGTTTTTCCCGCCTGTCTTCCCACCAGATTGGGGGTCAGAACCAGTGGGGCCAGTTGCTGAGTACAGCTATTGGCCTGGGGAAGCTCACAAAGGCGGCATGCCTTTGAAGCTCCCCCTGCCCATCCTGGGGGAGGAGACTTAGCACCTCGTCCCAGGATGTGCATTGTTGCAGTCCCAGGAGAGCGGATGGCTCTCTACCCAGGGGTCCAGCAACATGTCTGCTGTGTGGCAGCATTGGCAGCCTCTCAGTCAGGACACTGGTAGTTGGTTAGGCTTCAGGGGGCATCTCTAAGATGCCCTCTGTGGTGCATTTTACATTAAATCTCACACTGGCATCAGTGTGGGTTTAATGTGCTGAGAAGTTTGATACCAAACTTCTCCGTCTCCAGTGTGGCCATTATGGTGCTGTGGAGTTCGCAATGACAACCTCCCAGCACCATATACTCTTTAATGGCATCACTGCACTTACAGTGCCCAGGAATGGCCCTGGGTACTGTAGGGGGACAGGGCTCATGCACCTGTGCCCACACCACTGGCATAGTGCACCCAGCTAGAGGGGTGACTGATGTATGCCAGGGCAGTGTGTTTGTGGGTATGGCACACAGGGGTATGTGCCATGTCGACTTTCTGTTTAGATCTGTACCAATACACTCAGCCTGCAATGGCAGTGTATGTGTGTCAGGGTACAGGGCCCCTAAGGGTGGCACAATAAGTGCTGCAGCCCTTAGGGGTCTTCTCTGGTCACAGTGCCCTGGGTACCTAGGATACCATTTACCAGGGGCTTACCTGTGGCCAGAGATGCCAATTGGGTTTAGGCTTTAGTACAGTGTTTAAGGAAGGAACACAGGCCCTGGGTACCTCATTGGCAGGGACCCAGGGCACACCAAGGAAAAGTGCATCAGTTATCAGGCAAAAAGTGGGGGGGGTTACTGCAACAGAAACCCACTTCCCTACAAGTTGCAGCCTGAAAACAGTTCCTATGAATGTTCTATCTTATAGTTGTTTGCCTCAGAAAAATGCTTCAAATTCCAGGCTCAAAGCAGAGGCATCAAATTCCTCTCAGGAGGTGGCACGTTACAAAGACGTTTCTCACAGTCTCTTCCCAAAAATTAGCAGACTCAAAACAGAGACACTGCTAGCCTTTATTTGGCCAATGGCATTCCGGCGTAAACTGGAGATAACATGGAGAACTAGTACGAAGCCTAAAAATCGAAGTCACTATCCTAAACTGACTTTCACGATGGAGGGCTGAGGTAAAGGCTGCTCATGGGGAAATTTCCTCACTGAAATGCGCAGTTTGAAAGCAGCATGCGCTGCACATTCTATTCTAAGCCTGCACTTGAAACACTGGGGAAAGGCACACCAGCAGCCATCTTGGAATTCCACAATCTCCATTTGCATTCCAATTATTGGATTTGATCTTCTTTTAGATTTGAACTGTTTAACAATGATTACATTTACAGTTTAAGGCCTTGCTTTTGGCACCTGCTGCTGGATCCTGACACAATGTGACCTGGTGATAGGTTCCTTTGTAAGGAGCAAACTTCGGTTACATACCGCAGAAGCAGGTCGCTAAGGAATACCTTGATTAAGGATGAAATTCTGACTCACACAGTAGTTAACACTATACATGACCTGAAAAGTTTTTACCAGGCCTGGTCATAGTTCGTTGAGTTTTGCTATACAGAACTCTGCAAGTTGACAAATAAACTCCTCAGAGTTATGCAAGTGGCGGAGTGCAGTGCGAACTGCCGTGCGAGCTGGTCTTCCTGCACTACACGGAGCAAAGTTTTCTGCACTTCACGAGCTCACGAACTGCAGCGTGCAGAAAACTCTTCAAACTCCGCAAACGGAGCAGAGTTCACTGCCCAAGGTGTCAAGGTGGGCTCTATTTACATTCAGTACCGATGTGCTGCCCACCTTGACTTTGCCTTTCCTACTAAGGATGTAAATATGCTTTTAGAAATACAAACTTGTCATCGATCCCACCAAGGTATTTATTTGTATTCACTTCAAGGGACTACGAAACCCATCATGCACTAAAAACATTGCACTAAGCAAAGCCAAATGGGGGAAACTGTTGATAAAAGCATGCCGGAAATGATAAGAAGTAAACTGTCAATGCCTGTTTGTTTTTGGAGCCCATGAAGAAGAGGTGTGTCAGCCTCGAAACACGTTGGCATGAGAGCGAAAAGAATGTCAAGAGAGAGGCGAGCTACAAAGAAGCAAAAAGACTGGATGGTTGGGAGCGCTGTCGAATGCCCCTTCAATGCTTCAGGGCATTTTGTTTGTGAATCTTTCCGCACGGCTGCACAGCCGTGGAAGGGAGCACCATTTCGCCAATACAGAAAGGCTGTGGAGTGAAACTGGTTTACTCCATGCAGCACAGCATTTCTGTATGTAAATAGAGCCCACTTTGACTTTGCCTATCCTACTCAGGATGTAAATATGCTTTTAGAAATACAAACTTGGCATCGAACCTACCAAGGTATTTATTTGTATTCACTTCAAGGGACTACAAAACCAATCATGCACTAAAAACATTGCACTAAGCAAAGCCCAATGGGGGAAACCGTTAATAAAAGCATGCCGTAAATGATCAGAAGTGAACTGTCCATGCCTGTTTGTTTTTGCAGCCCATGAAAAAGAGGTGTGTCAGCCTCGAAATACGTCAGCATGAGAGGCTGTTGAGTGCCCTTTCAATGCTTCAGGCAATTTTGTTTGTGATATATATATATATATATCACATATCGTAAGGCCACCTCCATGGCTGACGTATTGGTAAAAAGCAGTCCTGAGTATAAGGATTCCACAGGTCTATCTTTGGCACGAAAGGGATGTTATAAATGCCCTCAGTACAAAGCCTGCACATATGGAGTAAATAGGACCTCTTATCTCACTGCCTTCAACACGATACCACAAAGTATTAAACATCACCTTACTTGCAAAAGTGAGTATGTGGTATACGTGTTAGAATGTAGCTGTAATTTGAAATACCTAGGAAGTTCCAAGTTACCGGGCCATAGACGTATATTACAGCACATAAGGGCAATCAACAATAACGATCAGAGCTATCCGGTGGCCCGTCACTTTCATGATATGCATGGGGGAAAACCTAAAGATCTGAGATATTTCCTGATAGATACGGTACCGATGCAAAGAAGAGGAGGGGACAGAGAGGGGATGCTACGCAGATTGGAGACTCACTATATTCTTTTATAAGACACTAAACAACCAAATGGTTTAAATATGAGTGGCCGTGTACTTGTACACTTATCTTGAATAATAGATCAAACATATACTGACACAAAAGACTAGGGTACCAAGGCGTTCCATTTCCATCAAATACAAAAATATGCCTTCAGGATTAGAACATCATCAAACTTTGTATATAAGAAATGAAATAGGCAATCATGTTTAACATTTTTTACATTGTACATAGAAAGATATATATATATTTTTGATATTATATCTTAATACTATATTGAGATTTTTTAACAAGGATTTGCATTATATTTATGGATGAATTAATTAATGAAGTACTGATTGGCAACATTGATTAACTGTGGGAATCTTTCATGACTATGAATATGGAAATCTGTTGTTCAAATTAAGGAAATCCTGTTTTCTTAGTTTTCAAGCTTAATTCAAGCTATAGGGGTCTCTGTAGTGCATTATATGTATATATAATTTCTATATCAACAATTTTTGGCTGCACGTAATTGCCTTGATGACTTTTTGGTCTTATTCACTTTTTTAGGGAGCACTTTTTTGTTCGTTGGTTTTTAATTTAAAAAAAACAAAATAAGAAAAATTGGTACAAAATAACAACATAAGAAATGTTTTATTTAAGGGTTAGGTTCTGGGGATGCACTGTGTATATTTTATAGGCATTTAGATCAAACGCATATAACAATGGTTTAGATATCAAGGGTGATATTAGATTCATATTTTGATATTGACAGAGGTGAAGTGTCAAAAGTTATAAGCAATTTTGCTAATCTAAGTGTGCACTATTAGGAGTTTGGCCATTCAACATACAGAAGCCAAAAGATACTGCATTTAAGCACGGATATCACTTTAAATCATTTTTATAAAAATATAACGAAATTTGTATTATGTATTTTACATTTGCTATCTAATTTAGAAACGCTGTTAGATTTTTGGATCATGTATTATACAAAAATGTAAGATGAGAAAATACGGACAATAATTCTTCTATGCCTATTGTTGCACTATCACTTTAAAAGAAGGTGTATCTCACGACACTGTTGTCATGTGATCAAGGCAGGGATCTGCCGAAACGCGTCGTGACCATATGGCAAGCACAGAAATAAATTTGTAAAAAACTTGCACTAAATTTGGGTCTTCCTCGTCTTTTCGTCTTGTCAAAAGCGAGCCTTGCAGTATATATATATATATATATATATATATAAATATATATATATATATATATATATATATATATATATATATATGTACACACATATATATATATATATATATATATATATATATATATATATATATATATATATATATATATATATATATATATATATATATATATATCCAAACCATAACAGAACCCTCTTGGAAAAGAAGCCTCACAAAGGTAATGGTATCATCCCTCTTTATTAAAGCAACAGCCTGCCAGCAGGATTGTTCATGTAAAACTTCGTTTTCAGTTTAAAACGCCAGACGCGTTTCAGGAAATGAATTCCTTTCTTCAGTGGCGTAAATGGCAAGTATCAGCTGCGGGCGCTTTGGTGAAGAGCACTCAATTTAACATCACCCGCTCTGGTAGGCGTGGCCAAAGGCCTTCTGGGTGATGTAGTCCTCTTTAGTCTTACCACTGTGGGTGCGCCTGCATGCCAACACCAAGTGACAGCCAGTCAATGAAAGTTAGCGATGAAGCCGCCTGCTCGGCTTTGCGTGTCATTGCTTGGGGTTAGAAGCTGGAGTCCTCTGCAAGACCCTTCGCTTGCACCTTCGCTCCGTGAATGGAAACATCGGTTTATGCTTCCCTGGATCCGCTGGGGCGACAGGCTTCTCCTCCGCGACCGGGACGGCCGCATAATATCCAAACCATAACAGAACCCTCTTGGAAAAGAAGCCTCACGAAGGTAATGGTATCATCCCTCTTTATTAAAGCAACAGCCTGCCAGCAGGATTGTTCATGTAAAACTTCGTTTTCAGTTTAAAACGCCAGACGCGTTTCAGGAAATGAATTCCTTTCTTCAGTGGCGTAAATGGCAAGTATCAGCTGCGGGCGCTTTGGTGAAGAGCACTCAATTTAACATCACCCGCTCTGGTAGGCGTGGCCAAAGGCCTTCTGGGTGATGTAGTCCTCTTTAGTCTTACCACTGTGGGTGCGCCTGCATGCCAACACCAAGTGACAGCCAGTCAATGAAAGTTAGCGATGAAGCCGCCTGCTCGGCTTTGCGTGTCATTGCTTGGGGTTAGAAGCTGGAGTCCTCTGCAAGACCCTTCGCTTGCACCTTCGCTACGTGAATGGAAACATCGGTTTATGCTTCCCTGGATCTGCTGGGGCGACAGGCTTCTCCTCCGCGACCGGGACGGCCGCATAATATCCAAACCATAACAGAACCCTCTTGGAAAAGAAGCCTCACGAAGGTAATGGTATCATCCCTCTTTATTAAAGCAACAGCCTGCCAGCAGGATTGTTCATGTAAAACTTCGTTTTCAGTTTAAAACGCCAGACGCGTTTCAGGAAATGAATTCCTTTCTTCAGTGGCGTAAATGGCAAGTATCAGCTGCGGGCGCTTTGGTGAAGAGCACTCAATTTAACATCACCCGCTCTGGTAGGCGTGGCCAAAGGCCTTCTGGGTGATGTAGTCCTCTTTAGTCTTACCACTGTGGGTGCGCCTGCATGCCAACACCAAGTGACAGCCAGTCAATGAAAGTTAGCGATGAAGCCGCCTGCTCGGCTTTGCGTGTCATTGCTTGGGGTTAGAAGCTGGAGTCCTCTGCAAGACCCTTCGCTTGCACCTTCGCTCCGTGAATGGAAACATCGGTTTATGCTTCCCTGGATCCGCTGGGGCGACAGGCTTCTCCTCCGCGACCGGGACGGCCGCATAATATCCAAACCATAACAGAACCCTCTTGGAAAAGAAGCCTCACGAAGGTAATGGTATCATCCCTCTTTATTAAAGCAACAGCCTGCCAGCAGGATTGTTCATGTAAAACTTCGTTTTCAGTTTAAAACGCCAGACGCGTTTCAGGAAATGAATTCCTTTCTTCAGTGGCGTAAATGGCAAGTATCAGCTGCGGGCGCTTTGGTGAAGAGCACTCAATTTAACATCACCCGCTCTGGTAGGCGTGGCCAAAGGCCTTCTGGGTGATGTAGTCCTCTTTAGTCTTACCACTGTGGGTGCGCCTGCATGCCAACACCAAGTGACAGCCAGTCAATGAAAGTTAGCGATGAAGCCGCCTGCTCGGCTTTGCGTGTCATTGCTTGGGGTTAGAAGCTGGAGTCCTCTGCCATTTACGCCACTGAAGAAAGGAATTCATTTCCTGAAACGCGTCTGGCGTTTTAAACTGAAAACGAAGTTTTACATGAACAATCCTGCTGGCAGGCTGTTGCTTTAATAAAGAGGGATGATACCATTACCTTCGTGAGGCTTCTTTTCCAAGAGGGTTCTGTTATGGTTTGGATATTATGCGGCCGTCCCAGTCGCGGAGGAGAAGCCTGTCGCCCCAGCGGATCCAGGGAAGCATAAACCGATGTTTCCATTCACGGAGCGAAGGTGCAAGCGAAGAGTCTTGCAGAGGACTCCAGCTTCTAACCCCAAGCAATGACACGCAAAGCCGAGCAGGCGGCTTCATCGCTAACTTTCATTGACTGGCTGTCACTTGGTGTTGGCATGCAGGCGCACCCACAGTGGTAAGACTAAAGAGGACTACATCACCCAGAGCGGGTGATGTTAAATTGAGTGCTCTTCACCAAAGCGCCCGCAGCTGATACTTGCCATTTACGCCACTGAAGAAAGGAATTCATTTCCTGAAACGCGTCTGGCGTTTTAAACTGAAAACGAAGTTTTACATGAACAATCCTGCTGGCAGGCTGTTGCTTTAATAAAGAGGGATGATACCATTACCTTCGTGAGGCTTCTTTTCCAAGAGGGTTCTGTTATGGTTTGGATATTATGCGGCCGTCCCGGTCGCGGAGGAGAAGCCTGTCGCCCCAGCGGATCCAGGGAAGCATAAACCGATGTTTCCATTCACGGAGCGAAGGTGCAAGCGAAGGGTCTTGCAGAGGACTCCAGCTTCTAACCCCAAGCAATGACACGCAAAGCCGAGCAGGCGGCTTCATCGCTAACTTTCATTGACTGGCTGTCACTTGGTGTTGGCATGCAGGCGCAACCCACAGTGGTAAGACTAAAGAGGACTACATCACCCAGAAGGCCTTTGGCCACGCCTACCAGAGCGGGAGATGTTAAATTGAGTGCTCTTCACCAAAGCGCCCGCAGCTGATACTTGCCATTTACGCCACTGAAGAAAGGAATTCATTTCCTGAAACGCGTCTGGCGTTTTAAACTGAAAACGAAGTTTTACATGAACAATCCTGCTGGCAGGCTGTTGCTTTAATAAAGAGGGATGATACCATTACCTTCGTGAGGCTTCTTTTCCAAGAGGGTTCTGTTATGGTTTGGATATATATATATATATACATATATATATAATAGCAGCCCGTCCCGACCCTGTCCGGGAGCAATCAGGCTTCAGGTCCCCCGCCCGCCCCCGCCCGCCCCGACATTGTCCGTGGGTCCCCCGGAGTAGCAGCCGTCCCAACCTTTGGCTTCAGGGCCCCCGCCCGCCCCGACATTGTCCGTTGGTCCCCCGGAGCCTTACCTCATCCGCCGCACCTCCCCGTGCTCCTGAGTTCACCGGTCCGCCGCTAGCCATCAGGCTTCAGGGCCCCCGCCCGCCCCGGCCCCCGCCCGCTCCAACATTGTCCGTGGGTCCCCCGGAGTAGCAGCCCGTCCCGACCTTGGCTTCAGGGCCCCCGCCCGCCCCGACATTGTCTGTGGGTCCCCCGGAGCCTTACCTCATCCGCCGCACCTCCCCGCGCTCCTGAGTTCACCGGTCCGCCGCTCCTTCCCGCCTGTCCGCCGCTCCTCCCAGCCTGTCCGCAGCTCCTCACCGCTCCTCCCCGCCTGTCCGCCGCTCCTCCCCGCGCTCATGTCCGCCGTTCCTCCTCGCGCTCCTGGACGCCGCTCCTCCCCGCGCTCCTGATGTCAGCACGCACATCGCGGCCGGCGCAACTTCCATGGGACTACTTTTTTTTTTCTTGTACATTTTTTAACTAACTTATATTTTTTACATTTATATAGCCTATGTCCATCTGCACACCCTGACAATTACAACGATGTATCGGGTGTGTGGATTGGCGCTGTGGTTCCTGAGTTTACCCGCCTCAAAGGTTCAAAGTTCTTCCTTTATAATAGTAGTATATATATATATATATATATATATATTATATATATATATATATATATATATATATATATATATGTATATATATATGTATATATATATATACATATATATATATATATATATATATATATATATATATATATATATATATGTGTGTGTGTGTGTGTGTGTGTGTGTATAATGGTAAAATAATGAAGAAAATGTTTACATTTTTATAAACAATTATAAAAATTACTAACACTAGCTAGTAGTTCTTTTTAACAAAAAAAATTATTGTTATACTTAGAAAAACTTTAGATATGTATTAATTTTTTAATTCAATTCTTTTTTGCAACTTTTTGTGTTAAAGAGTTAATTACAATAAACTAAACAAACATGAAATGAAAACATAATAATTTTCAAAACATTATTAAAGAAGATGAAAATATTAAATTGAAAATAAAATACATTTTTTTGAAGCATGGTCAAGATTTCAAATCAATAATTGATGATATATATATATATATTTTAAATATGTAGTTAACATTTACTTAACATGTTGTTAAAAAAAAACTCTCACTAATAAACCCCCCAGAATGTGCCACTATAAACCCTTTATCCTGCTCACCACTAAAAAACATAACTTTAAAATATTACCTAAACACAGTACAATAATACTTCAACAAAGTACAATTAATAAAAAAATAAATACCACTCACCCAATCCCCCTAAAACCCAATAGTACATCTCTAAACCTTTTAAATCCTAATATTCATAACAGTTCAATAATATTGAAAAATATTATATACAATGATATTCTATATAATGTCATGTTTAAAAATATATTTAACAATAACACTAAAACTACATTTTATACTGCAATGTTCCTGGCAACGATATTCTGCTTGTCACAATATAAAGGTAACAGTATTCTTGCGCGACAACATTTTCAGCTTAATATTTTGGCCAAGCACCTTGTGAAATCAGTGTGTCCGATAAGTGGCCATTTCATCTTTAATTACCTCAAAGCCTTTGATGCCAAGCCATGCCCTTAGCGACCATTTTATAAAACCAGCGTGTGTCTGAATGAATATTATTAACTATGTTCTGCCATTTGTAAGAACATTTTGTATTATCAATCAATCAATCAATCATGGACATTTATATAGCGCACTACTTACCCGGAGGGTCTCAAGGCGCTTGGGGGGGGGTGCTGCTACTGCTCGAAAAGCCAGGTCTTGAGCTTCTTCCTGAAGGAAAGGTGGTCTTGGGTCAGGCGCAGGTCGGTCGGGAGGGAGTTCCAGGTCTTGGCGGCCAGGTGGGAGAAGGACCTTCCTCCTGTTGTCGATCTTCGGATGCGGGGGACGGCGGCGAGGGCGTGACTGGCTGATCGGAGGTGGCGTTTGGGAGCGTAGAAGTTGATGCGGTTGTTGAGGTAGCTCGGGCCTTGGTCGTGTAGGGCTTTGTGTGCGTGGGTGAGGAGACGGAAGGTGATTCTCTTGTTGACGGGGAGCCAGTGCAGGTCTCTCAGATGTCCGGAGATGTGGCTGCGTCGGGGGATGTCGAGGATGAGTCTGGCTGAGGCGTTCTGGATCCGCTGGAGTCTCTTCTGGAGCTTGGCGGTGGTTCCGGCGTAGAGGGCGTTGCCGTAGTCCAGTCGGCTGGTGACGAGGGCCTGGGTGACCGTCTTCCTGGTCTCGGTGGGGATCCACCGGAAGATCTTTCGTAGCATGCGCAGGATGTTGAAGCATGACGAGGAGACGGCGTTGACTTGTCTGGTCATGGAGAGGGAGGAGTCCAGGATGAAGCCCAGGTTGCGTGCGTGGTCTGTCGGTGTGGGTGCGGAGCCCAGGGCGGGGGGCCACCAGGAGTCGTCCCAGGCGGAGGGCGAGGAGCCCAGGATGAGGACTTCCGTCTTGTCTGAGTTGAGTTTCAAGCGGCTGGTCGTCATCCATTCGGCTACGGCTTTCATCCCTTCGTGAAGGTTGGCTCTGGAAGCGGCGGGGTCGTTGGTCAGTGAGAGGATCAGCTGGGTGTCATCGGCGTAGGAGATGATGTTCAGGTTGTGTTGGCGTGCGATGGGCGCGAGGGGGCTCATGTAGACGTTGAAGAGGGTGGGGCTCAGCGAGGATCCTTGAGGGACGCCGCAGATGACTTCGGTGGCCTCTGACTTGTACGGTGGTAGACGGACTCTCTGTGTTCTTCCGTCGAGGAAGGAGACGATCCATTCCAGTGCCTTCTCTTGAATTCCGACGTTGCTGAGGCGTTGCACTAGGGTGCGGTGGCAGACAGTGTCGAATGCGGCGGAGAGGTCTAGGAGGATGAGGGCCGCTGTTTCTCCGTTGTCCATCAGGGCTCGGATGTCATCGGTGGCAGCGATGAGGGCGGTCTCGGTGCTGTGGTTGGCTCGGAAGCCAGACTGTGACGGGTCGAGGGATCCATTCGTCTCGAGGAAGGCGGCCAGCTGTTTGTTGACGGTCTTCTCGATGACTTTGGCTGGAAACGGGAGGAGCGAGATGGGGCGGTAGTTCTTGAGTTCGGTGGGGTCCGCTGTTGGTTTCTTTAGTAGAGCGCTGAGTTCGGCGTGCTTCCAGCTCTCCGGGAAGGTGGCGGTGTCGAAGGAGGTGTTGATGATGTCCCGCAGGTGGGGTGCGATGATAGTGTCGGCCTTGTTGAAGACGTGGTGAGGGCAGGGGTCGGTCGGCGATCCGGAGTGGATGGAGTTCATCATGCGGACGGTGTCATCGGTGCTGATCGGAGTCCAGGCGCGGAGGGTGGTGGTGGGTGGCGTTGCTGCGGTCGTTGTGTGCGATGGTTGACTGCTGAAGCTGTTGTGTATGTCCGCGATCTTGTTGTGGAAGTAGGAGGCGAGGGAGTTGCAGAGGTCTTGCGATGGGGTGATGTCGTTGTTTCCTGCGTTGGGGTTGGAGAGCTCTTTCACGATGTTGAAGAGTTCCTTGCAGTTGTGTGCGTTGTTGTCCAGTCTGTCCTTGAATGCAGTTTTCTTGGTGGCGCGGATCAGTTGGTGGTGCTTCCGGGTGGCAAGCTTGAGGGTGGTCATGTTGTCCGGTGTTGGTTCCCTTCTCCAGACTTTCTCGAGGGCTCGGCAGTTCTTCTTGGAGCTCTTGAGTTCGTCGGTGAACCATGGGGCTTTCTTGCTGCCGGGTCTGCTGGGCGGGGTCCTCAAAGGGGCGAGTTCGTCCGCGCAGTTGCTGATCCACTTCGTGAGGTTGTCGGGCGCCTGGCTGGGGTTCGCTGAGCTGGCGGGAGGGTGCTGCCTCAGGGAGGCGGCGAGCTGGTCGGCTGTGATCTTGTTCCAGCTTCTTCGGGCAACCTGTTGCTGGTGGTGGTGGGTCGTCGTTCTTCTGAAGGTGAAGTGGACGCAGCTGTGGTCCGTCCAGTGGAGTCCTGTGGCGTGGCTGAAGGCGATGTCTTTGCTTGATGAGAAGACGGCGTCGAGTGTGTGTCCGGCGAGGTGGGTGGGGGTGGTCACCAGTTGCTTGAGTCCCAGGTTTGCGAGGTTTTCCAGCACGGTGGTGGTGTTGCGGTCGTCGTTGTTCTCCAGGTGGAAGTTGAGGTCCCCGAGGAGGATGTAGTCGGCTGAGGGGAGGGCGAGCGGGCTGATGAAGTCGGCGATGTCCTCGCTGAATTGTGTGCGTGGTCCCGGGGGTCTGTAGATGAGGGTGCCTCTGAGGGTGGTCTTGGGGTTGACGTGGACCTGGAAGTGCAGGTGTTCGGCGGGTGCGATGGTGTCGTCGGTGTTGGTCGTGATGCGGATGGTGGTCCTGTGGATGATGGCGATGCCTCCTCCTGTCTGGTTGACGCGGTCTCTCCGGATGATCTTGTAGCCGTCCGGGATGGCGATGGCGATGTCGGGTGCTGAGGAGGCGTTCATCCAGGTTTCCGTGAGGAAGGCGACGTCTGGGGCTGTGGTGTCGAGCAGGTTCCAGAGCTCGATGGCGTGTCTGTGGACGGAGCGGGTGTTGAGCAGGATGCACTTCAGGTGGCTGCTGCTGGAGTTCGGCTTGGTGGGTGCTGGTGCAGTGCAGGTCCGGGTGCAGGAGAACTTGCAGGCCTGGCAGATGAAGGGTCCGTGGGTGCGTCTCGGGGTGGCTCGGTAGCATCCAGGGGTTCGGCCGGCGTTGAGTGCGTTGAGGGTGGCGGCGTCGTATGTCTGGCGGGTGGGCTGGGGTCTGCGGGGGCCAGGGGTCCTGGCACTGGGCGCGGTCCAGGCGCGGACGGGCGCAGACGGGCTTACCTTTGGCGCACCTTCGTCGCTCATTCGGTGCTCCCGCTGCGCGCATCCGCTGCGCGGTCGCTCTGGGGGCGTCATAAGAGGGGAGCAGTGAGGGCGGGTCCGCTGGGAGGCGGGAAAGGGTTAACCAATCGTGTGGCGGGGGCGGGGCCGCAGGCAGGAGGCGCGGGAACGGGACCGGCAGAGCGGGCGGCCCAGCGGCGGCTGGGGCGCTGCTGGGCCGCCCGCTCTATGCTATTTAGGAGCCTACTGTTATACTATTATATTTGTAACTTTCTTCTATTTAATGTAGCACCCTCGCACAGCATCCACCTCGTCATGCACAGAAGGACGCAGCACCCCCAAAGAGGTAATTCTTCAAGGAATTAATTTCTTTTAATTTAAGCATACATAGCACCACGGTGAAATGGCCTACACGTTTCAGCCGTAGCCTTTGACAGGGCCATAAAGACATTGTACAGAGTGTACCTTTTTAAGGGGCAGACACCCCCACCCACACCTCAACAAAAACATTCTTAACAAAATTGGGACTCAAGCCAGTTACATATAGAAACACCATCCACATGGGTGTATGCGGCAAAAAGAAGATTTTCCATACTTTTTCTGAGTATCACCATATATATGCACTTTATATCATAAGAGAGAAGAGAAAATGTATATGAGAGGAAAGAAGAGAAAGGAATAAATGGTAAAGTACCCTGGGGCATATTATCAAGGGCTTTATCTCCGCTCTTTTGACTTTAAAAGCCAAAGAAGCGGAGATAAAAATATCGCCCTATCAATAACAGGATGCTAACATGCAAAATCGCATGTTAGCACCCTTTTCCACTACGCTTCCCTTTGCATCTCTAATGAGATGCAAAGTGAGAGTTCCAGAGCAAAATAATAGAATTGTTGCTAAGCGACATTTCTCCTATTATAAAGCTTCACTCTAATCCTGTTAGAGACAAAAAAAGCAGCTCTAACCACGGTTAACGCTGCTTTTTTAAATCTGTTAATTTTCAGACTTAGCCATGTAATCCAATGGGAGGTGGATTACATGGCTAAGATCACGCTGCCCTATCAGCAATGCTTCTCTGGTTGCAGTGTGATTATCGCTGGATTTCCAGTGATAATCACACTGTTTAGCAGCAAACGCATGGATTCCTATCGCTTGGGAGATAAGCGTTGCTCATAGCACGCTATCTCCGCGATGGAATCCAGCGTTACCCTGCGATAATTATCCTCGCGCTAAAAGCGCTGAGCGATAATTATCGCAGCACCGTGCTAATATGCCCCCCTATTTTTATGCAGACTCTCAGGGAGTGTTCTAGTCCAGAATTTCTACAATTATTTTCCACAAGAACAGTTTTTTCTTACTCGATTGGATTTGCATGTATGTTTGCATCCAGACTTTTTTCATTTGAATCTTGACTACATACCCCAAGGAAAGCAAAAGGTTCACTCTCTCCTTTCCTGAAACAGCATCAAATATATATCTCAGGCAAATATTTTCTATCACAGCCCCCAGACAAAAGAAAAGTTGTTCTGTTTAATTATCTGGCTGATCATCGCTGCCAATTAAATATGCTGCTGCCATTGAAGTTTGTACAGTACGTTACACAATTAGTTACAAAAGTGCATGATGCTTAAGTCTTACTTGAACCTCCAGTGACACCTCCCACTAAGTATTCATTGCACATTGCCCAAATCAAAACACACATTCTTAAATATCCGGCTGATCATTACTGCCAACGAAACCTACAGCTGCCGTTGAAGTTTGTACAGTAAGTACACAATTTGTTATTAAAGTTCATGGTGCTTAAATCTTACTTGAACCTCCAGTGGCAAATCTCCCACTAAGTAGTCATTGCACATTGCCCAAATCAAAACACACACTCTTCCATATAAAAGCTGCTCTTAAGTTTCCATAATAACACGTTGTGCTTGTTCGCTATAGGGCCAATTCCCATTTGTAATGAGTGAGGTCAATCTAAACAAACACCCCTCAATCAAAGATTGTTGCACTTTGTTCATATATCGATAAGTGACCATAGCCAATATACAGGCCATAAGTTGAAATTCACGAACCAGTGGTGCAATACAGTTTTCTACCCCTTTAAGTAGTAGGGAGAAAAATTCCACAGGAACTTCCTGAAGCCAATTAAAGTGCGTTTGTATCAGACCCAGTGAAAGGAAGGTATATACATTTATCTTATACCAGGGAAATATGAAGTTAATCTTGGATTCAAATAATCAGTTCTTCACCACCCTCCCATAAGGCTCAAAACATTACATGGAACATTGCACCAACTACTCGTATTTTCCAATGTCGACATGGAGGCTACAGACACCGAGTTCTCTAAAGTGATATGTGCCAAATTTACAACCAAGGATTGAGATAGAATGAACTATACAAATATATATAGTAGCATCTAGAATTCAACAAAGTGCAATGTGCAAAGATACATAGGTCATTGGGGAAACACAAAGGCAACAATATAAAGCAAAAAAAATATATATGTAGCAGCATCTAACAACAATATGAAGCGCAAAACCTATATATATATATATATATATATATATATTCACTAAAAAACATAGGTTTCAGCCACATTATAGTTAGCTGGACATTTCACTCATACAAAACCTTTGAAATTCCCCCGTTATAGTTAGTTCAGCTAACTATAACTCGCACACCCGCAATGCACTGCTGATGACATCACATATTACATCACTCATGACATGGTCAGTGACATCACTCAGGACATCACTGATGACATCTCAAATGACATCACTGATGACATCACTGATGACATCATCCAGTGAATGTGTGTCTTTCTGAAAAATAAATAAATATTTTTTATATATGTATATCTAAAGGTCGATGGAAGAATAAATGGGTAAATAAGTGCCTAAATGGATGTTATTTTTGTAAAATTGATTGTATAACTGACTTATTAAGTATATCTTAGTAAATAGGTGTATTGCCGAGTAATCTTTAAATATTTAAATATCTGTATCAGTGTCTCACTTTGTATGTAAGTGGCTGCATGGGTTGGTCAGTAGCTACATGAGTGTGTATATGGGTTATTAGTTGTTTTTTTAGTATCAGAATGAGTGTCTGTATGGTTCAGTGGGGAGTATTACTTAGCGCACAGATGCATGAATGACTGACTCACTGTTTGTATGTGTTTTGAAGACAGCATGTGTGCAGGACTGTATGGGTGGATGAGTGTATGTATGGGTGTGTTATTGAGTGAATGACTGTCTCAATACTATCTTTATGAGAAACTGCATATGTTTTAAACTAGTATATGTGAGTATTGATGTATATAAATGAGTATATGTGAGAGTGGGAGATTGTAAGAGTTCCTGTGTAAATAAGTATGTGTTTCTATAAGGGATTGTTTAAGAGAGTAAGTATGTGTACGATTCTGTAGAAATTAGTGTAGTGGTGGGTGTATAGCTGTATATGCAAGTAAATGGATGTTTGATAGTTTATTTGCATGTGTGAGTATGTGTGTGAGTAACTCTATAGATGAGTGTCGGTGTGTAATAAGATGTATAGGTGTATGAGAACATATGATGAGTGAGTACATGTATGATTGCCTATATAGAACTGTTAGTGAATGACTGGATGTGTATGTAGATTTTGGAATCACTGAATAGGTTGTTCTAACTGGAATTGGTATCGCCATTTTTTTGAAAATTTTAGTTTCTATTTTTGATCGTGTGTATCAAAGGTTATATAACGGTGAGGGGAGGTCTGCAACAAGGATGATGTCATCAGTGATGTCATCAGGGATGTCATTTGAGATGTCATTAGTGATGTCATGAGTGATGTCACTGACCATGTCATGAGTGATGTAATATGTGATGTCATCAGCAGTGCCTTGCGGGTGCGCGAGTTATAGTTAGCTGAACTAACTATAACGGGGGAATTTCAAAGGTTTTGTATGAGTGAAATGTTCAGCTAACTATAACATGGGTGAAACCTAAGTTTTTTTCAGTGAATTTCTAAGGTTTTTTTAAATGCTAATTCCTAACTATTAAGTGGCTGAAACCTATGTTTTTTTTAGTGAATTTCTAAGGTTTTTTAAATGCTAATTCCTAACCATAACGTGCCTGAAATCTATGGTTTTTGCAGTGAATTTCAAAGGTTTTGTAAATGATAATTTTAAAATGTATTAATTATTGTATTTCTTTCTTTTTATAGTCATTTCCTACATTTTTATTATAAATACCTATATTTATTTTATTTCTGAAGTTACATTTCATATTTTTAATGTAGCAGCGGACGCGAGCAGCGGACTCGCCGGACCTGCGCCGGAGTCGTGTCAGAGTCCTGCCCGTCTGCGCCGGCACGTCGCCTCTCGCCTGGAACCATGGTGACATGAGGAAGGACGTGATAACCTACTCTAGGCAAGAGGTATTAACTCTAAAATGTTCGGATAGCGAGTGTGTCAAACTTAACCTCTCACGTAGTAGAAGTTGTCTCACATGCCCTTGTGGCTTCGCTCTGCCGAATCCCACCCTACTGCCGTCCCTTATTAAAGCCAATCCCCAACAAATTAGAGTGGGCCAGCTTAACGTCAGATTTCATGAGCTACTTTCCAACTACTCCCTAGATATTCTATTCCTGACAGAGTCCTGGCTTCGAGACGACATGAATTCAGTCATCAACCTCGCCACCCCTATGGGGTATACCACATATACGCTGAATAGGCACTCCAGGGGAGGGGGGATAGCAATAATGGTTAAATCCGATTTCACTTGCCACCTATCGAGATTAGAAATTAAAGAATGTGAATGTGCACGCTTCAATATTAAAATTAACTCTCAACTTAGCCTCGTGGGTCTCTTGTTCTATAAGCCCCCGGGAGCAAGCATGAGCTTCACAACCTCACTCCTTGAGCATACATGCTCTCTGATCACCGAAACTGCGAATTTCACCATCATGGGAGATTTGAACATTCACTTTGATCTTACCACTGACACTAAGATCAATACCTTGCTAGCCGACCTCGCCGCCCTTCAGCTCTGCCAACTTGTGAGTGGTCCCACACACAGCGGCATGCATCTCTTAGACCCCATCTTTTCGAATTTGATCAATGTGAGTGTCGAACCCCCTATCCCTATAACCTGGTTTGACCACTGTTTGGTGATTATGACTATACCTCTCAGTGATGACCCCAACTTAATACCCGCCCAGCAAGTCCTGAAAAGACCGTGGAGGAAGCTTCGTCTCGAAGACTTCCACGCACTCCTCACAAAGAATCCTCCTCAACTTAGAGAGGACCCTGATCGAGGCTATGACCAGTTTTGCGAGTGGATTAGTAAAGCTTTGGACACCCTGATACCAGATAAATGGATCAAGGCGTGCTCCCACAAATCCAGCCCTTGGTTCAACGAAGAGCTCTCCTCGTAAAAAAAAGAGTGTAAAACAGCCGAACGAAGATGGAGGAGAGATTATGATCCGGCACTCAAGGCCCTCTATGTCCAATTACAAAAAAGTTACCACTGCAATATTTGCAGGACTCGAGCGGCGTATTACACCACTGAGATTAAGAATAGTAATAATGCCTCCAAAACCATTTTTAGAATACTAAAAGAGCTCAGCGCCAAGAAAACGATAGACAACTCCAATACGTCTCCTACATTTTGTAATAACATGGCGTCTTTTTTTATGGACAAAAACAAGAAAATCTATTGTACCTTCCCAGCGACTCCCCACCTCATTCCTTCAGTCGATCCGAACAGGCCCAATCTTTCTAATATCCCGGCACTCACCCAAGAAGATTTCCTCAAACTCTGTAATAAAATGAAGTCAGGTTCACCTGCAGACCCCCTGAAACCTGAATTATTTAGAGAGTCAGACTGGACTGTACTTGGCCCCCTTAGAGACATTGTAAACCTGTCATTTTCCACTGCTATTATACCCACAAGATGGAAGCAAGCCTGGGTGACACCCATCATATAAAAGCCCACGCTAGACCCTACCTTACCCGAAAACTTCAGACCTATATCACTCCTCCCCTGGCCAGCCAAAGTAGCGGAAGCCCATGTTAATTCCATCTTGACCAAATATTTGACGTCTAATTCCATTCTGGACAGGTCCCAACATGGGGTCCGCGCCGGTCACAGTACCGAGACAGCTCTCTTAAGTGTGACAGAACATCTCCGTACCATATTAGATTCTGGCGGGACGGCAGCACTGATTCTTTTAGATCTCAGTGCTGCCTTCGATACGGTGTCACACGAGATTCTGCTGTTTAGGATGGAGGAGATAGGGGTCACAGGGCAGGCTCTCAGCTGGTTTAAAGCTTTTTTGTCAGGCAGATCTTTCAGAGTCTCCACACCTCCTTATATTTCTAAAGAATGCCCCATTGAGCAGGGTGTGCGCCAGGGGTCGGCTCTCAGCCCTACCCTTTTCCATGTGTACGTCCAACCTCTGGCAGAAGTAGCCAAGAGTCATGGACTGTCACTTGTGTCTTACGCTGACGACACCCAGCTAGTGGTGGCACTGAAAAATGAAAGCGGTCTGAGTGCACAGAATTTCAAACAGACTCTCATAGACATCACCAGCTGGATGACGGCAAACTACCTCCAGCTCAACGCCGGCAAAACTGAGGTTTTGCTGGTTGGCAAAGAGACAACTGCCTGGGGGAACAGCTGGTGGCCAGAGACCCTCGGCCAACCACCCGAGAATAAAGACTGTGTAAAAAACCTGGGAGTCTGGGTGGATTCTGCCCTGAACTTTACCCACCATACAAAGAAAGTGGCGGCCACCTGTTTTGGAATTTTACGCGATCTCAGGCCGATTTTAAAAATTTTCGACCACCAAACCCACCAACTAGTGGTTCAGTCAGCAACCCTTTCGAGGCTCGACTACGCCAGCTCCCTCCTGTTAGGGGCAAACGTAGCAGAGAAATCTAGACTCCAGCGAGTCCAGAACGCCGCCGCCAGAGCTCTGACCGGCCTCCCTCGTCATAAGTCGGTGACCACTGTCCTCACGAAACTCCACTGGCTTCCCGTGGAAAAAAGGATTCACTTTAAAACCCTATGCCTTGCATTTAAAATCCTTAAAACTGCCTACCCCCCATGCTCTGTCCACTTCTCTCATCCTACGTTCCCCGACGCACGCTGCGCTCTGAGGGACAGAATCTAGCCGTAGTGCCTCGCATTAAATTAGTCAGGATGGGCGGCCGCTCATTCAGATACCTCGCGGCAAAGCTCTGGAATGAACTTCCAATTCAAATACGAGGAATAGAAGATCTGCTACCCTTCAGGAAAGCCATAAAGACTCATCTTTTCTGTTAGTGTGCAATATCTCTATTATGTCAATTCGAACATCTCCTTCCGCCCAGCTTCATGCAGCTAGCGCCGGGACGCCCCTTGGCTGGGGCAGCCGTGCGCTTTACAAGTCCATATAACATTAACATTAACATTAAAAGTGGCTGACTGAAATCTACAAGATTTCACTTTGTCACTTTTGGGCACATTCTGTGTCAAAGCCCTGCACTAGCTAGAAGCAGGTGTAAGGATTGACACAGCATTCTCAGCATAGGGCTCCCAGAGCATTGCTGGAGATGCGTTCCACTTGCAACATAACTCAAACAATGCACCACCTTTACAGCACAGATACATCACATATATGTGCCATTTTTGTCCCATGGTATACCGCGTTGTAAATACGGCACATCCATGGTGGTGGTATCACGGAGCACAATAACTAACATATTCCTGGGGATATGCCAGTTATTATATATGTGCCCATTAGTGTTTTAATGTAGTGAATGGATTACTACATCACGATAAATGACTCACTACAAAACTAAAACAACAGTGACAGAGTGTTTGGAGGAAGTCTAAGGATACAGACTGGGAAATTGAAGGTATAAAGCACAAGTTTGCAGGTGCATACAAGACTGCATGTATACTCCATACGAATTTTAACCAATCCATACCCTCGGACCCACTTTGCATATTTTACATCAATACAAACATGTAAAGAATATATAACTGAATCTATAAGTGCTTCACTTTTAGTACAATAAATACATTAGTAGATAGTGCTCAAACCTTTATTATTTTTAAACAATAAATTTATTTTTGAAACATCTCATAATTGAACAGACATTCCAACACAAGTTCATCAGATATGTCATTCAGATCAATTGCCTTGTTAGCAGTTTCTGAATTAATTTGTTCTAAAATTTCAACATAATTTAATACTTCCAGAAAATCTCCATCAAAGCTTTTGTCTTCGAAATCACACCTCATTTTTCCAGCCCTAATTTCCCCTTCTTCACTCTCATTGCCTGTGACAGATACCATTATTTCTTCAATTATACTCAAGATAATATCCAAAATCTCCTCAGTATGAGCCTGTTCCCTTTCCATAATTTTTCCTTTATGTTCTTGCTCCTTCTATAAAATATAAACAGTTAATTTGATCACTTTTCATAAGATATAATACAAAACTACTGTTTTCACCTATTTTGGCCTACAAAAAATACTATATAAATACTATTATCTAATAACATTCCATTACTAGAGTTTTACTCCTTTGCAAAGCTATATAAATATAATTACTTATAAGAATACCCTGTTCTTAGCTTTTCTGAAATTTCGAAACCAGTCATTCCTTATGACTATAGGAAAAGACTCAGGCTATTATACTAAAATACACTACTAAAAAATGTAGAATATATCTATTCACCTTACCCATTCCAAAATAATACATGTGTTTTAGTCCTGATCTGGGTGGCGCCCGGGGTCCCATTTGCCATCCAGTACCTGGAGGCGGATATACACGGCAGGTACCTGCTCCTGCGGGCGAAGCTGGATGGCAGAGATCTTACCATACTAAATTTGCATGCACCCAACATAGATGATCCTGGGTTCTTCCTGACCCTGCAGGAGGTCCTCATCCCTAACCTGGAGGCTCTCCTGCTTTGGCTCGGGGACTTTAACTGTGTCCTGGACCCTGTACTAGATAGGTTTCCACCCCGTGCGGGCACATAGTCGCGTATGACAGCTCAGCTTCGGGAGGTAATGGGGAACTTAGGGGCTAGAGATGTTTGGCGCCTGAGTAATCCAACGCAGAAACTGTACACATGTTTCTCCCCGACTCATAACACACATAGTCGATTGGGCAGAGATTTGGCTGCAAACATAGACGCTGCTATTTCTCTGGAGAATACACATCAGGCCCGCTTTTTGTCTGACCACTCCCCAGTGGCATGCGTCTTGAGTTGGGAGAGGCAGTCCTCCCGCCCTCGGACTTGGAGGCTGCCGGCAGATCTCCTTCAGGACCAAGTGGCGAGGAACCATATAGATACCGCCCTTACCAACTATATAGATCTGAATTGGGAGGAGGGAGAACTCACCTTCGCTACCAGGTGGGACGCCCTGAAAGCAGTTATACGGGGTGAATGTATGGGCCTCACCTATGGGGTCCGGAAACAGCTTCTTCGGGACCTACAAAAGGCAGAGGATAATCTCCTGCGCCAGCAAACATTGTTGGACCCTGAGGACTTGCATCAGGAGACGGAACAGGCAGCCCGGTCTTGTGTGCATGACATCTTAGACCGGCTAGACAAATACACACTTGGCCAATATAGGCAACGTCTTCACAGAGAAGGCGACAAATCGGGCCGACTGTTGGCCTGGATCCTTAGGCGAGAGTACACCCTGGAGCGGATCGTGGCCCTGCGGGCACCTAGGGGTGGTATGGTCCACTCGGAAGTGGGCATTCTCCAAGTCCTCCAATCCCACCTACACACGGTATATGCCGCGGATCCCGCGGTCGCCGAGACCTCGTACCTACAGGGGTTGACCCTGCAGTCCCTCCCTAGGGCGGTTCTAGATGAGTTGGATGAAACACCGAAACTGCGTGAAGTGCGCGTGGCGATGGCCTGCCTGCTTAGGGCTAAATGTCCGGGGAGCGATGGCTTCCCACCTCAATTTTATCAGACATTCGGAGATACCCTTTCTCGCCTCCTCTTACAAGTGTATCTTGAGGCGTTCGATCGTGAGACACTTCCGCCAAGTATGAACAAGGACAAAATTTGTATGATTCTGAAGCCGGGTGAGATAAGTGCGACCCTTCGGCGTATCGCCCCGTTACCATGATTAACACGGAAGTGAAGATTTTGACCAAACTCTTAGCCGCTCGACTGGCGCCGCATATGGCCCATCTGGTCCACCTGGACCAGTGCGGGTTTATCCCGGGGCGCAACACTGCCATGAACCTGCGGCGGTTGAATCACATTATACACGAGGTTCGTGACAGGGAGGATCAGATGGTGTTGGTGTCGATTGACCTCGCTAAAGCATTCAACACTGTCGACTGGGGGTATCTGCTAGAGGTCCTCCGTGTGATGGGGCTAGGCTCTAACTTTTGTCGATGGATCCGCATACTATATAAGGCCCCCCGTGCCAGGGTGAGACTAGGAGCGGCACGATCAGAGGAGTGGCAGTTGGGAGAGGTACACGCCAGGGGTGCCCCCTCTCGCCGCTCCTGTTTGCCATGGCAATAGAGCCTTTGGCAGTTCGAGTCCGTACAGAAATGGCGCAGTGGGGCATAATGGTAGGGGACACGTGCAATGTGGTTTCCTTGTACGCGGATGACGCCCTTTTTTACTTGATGGCCCCGCAGGAATCGCTGCCTATCCTGCTACAACACCTTGACCGCTTCAGCGAGGCCTCGGGTCTGAAACTTAAACGCGGTAAGTCTTTAATCTTCCCTCTGGCGGGATATGGTCCGGGTCCGGAGACAGATCTGCCAAACCTTGGGCTGCGCTGGGAACAGGAGGCATTCCGTTTTCTCGGAATTCAGGTGGCCCCAACGGATGCCCAGCTGTTGGTCCAGAATGTCGATTGGATTCTTACGTCCTTACAGCAATCTGTGTCCTTTTGGAACTCCCTGCCACTCTCCCTTATGGTACGGCTAGCCGTCGCTAAGATGATAATGCTCCCCAGGACGCTTTACGTCCTCCAGAATTCACTATGCCCTCTCCCCCCGCGAGTATTCCGCACACTAAACACGTTGCTTACGTCCCTACTTTGGGCGGGACGGCGTAGCATGGTCGCCCTTCATACTCTTGTCCGAAGCTGGGAGGAGGGAGGTCTGGAGGCGCCGCGATTTGATTTATACAATTACGCGGCACAACTACTGCCAACAGCACGGTGGTTCGCGGGCGCAGACAGCTGGGAGATGAAACTTTTGGCCGGTAGAGCAAATGTGCGGACGCTACAGGTTGCATTGATGCAGGGACGGGGAGCTGACGAGGCCCTGCCATATGTGGTACACCACACGGCAGGCATCTGGCAGCGGTTTGTGGAAAAGATTTTACAACAGGCCCCCTTCCATAGGGAGCTGCCGGTTTGGATTCTGGCCCCTATAGTTGCCATGGAAGAGCACATGTCCTTTCGAGACTGGTGAGCAGGAGGCTGCGAGACCTTGGCTGACCTCTACCCCAGCGAGTCCTTCCTGTCTTTTGAACAGGCCGAGGAGAACTTTGGACTTGGAGGCGGGCAATACTTACATTACCGGGGGCTCCAAGATGTGGTGAAGGTGGCCTGGCCTCAATTCCCGGCCGCGCTCCCAATGTCCCATACTCTGAACATCCTTCTTTCCTGTGGTAGAGGGCGTAGATTGATCTCCCTACTGTATTCAGCTATGAGGCAGGACTCAGCCCCGCCGGTCCCACCTTCCTGGGGGGCTTGGGAGGCAGATATCGGTACGGCCCTGGAACAGGGGCAGCAGAAGCGTATAGGGAGCCTCACACGCAAGGTATAGTGCAATGCACGGTTCAAAATAATACACTTAAATTTCATGCATCGCACCTATCTGACTCCAATTTCATTGAAACGCATTTCTGGGGATAGGGGGGACAGCTGCCCTAGATGTGGTATGGAAGGGGCGGGATTCCTGCATTTGGCCTGGGACTGCCCATTGGTCAGGAGCTTCTGGAAGGCGGTGCTGGAACGTATAACCTCTGCCACCGGCCTTCGGATAGTCTTGAACCCGCTTCTTTGCCTGCAGGCTCTGGTCCCCAAGCCCAAGAAAAGGAACCTTTCCTACAAACTATTGCAACTAATGTTGGTACTGGCTAGATGGAGGGTAGAGATTACCTGGATGGGGTGGAGGGCTCCCGAGGTGCCTTCCTGGATTAGGGATGTGAGGGAGTGGTCCCTGGCCGAGGAGACACATATGCAGCTTACACGCAGGGACGAGAAACTGCAGGATGATTTATTCGCCTGGCGAGTCATGTGTACTTTGGGGTTGTCTCTGAGTGACACTGATGGGACGAGTGACAAACTGTTATCGCCAGAGAGGTCGGGGTCTGATAGGGAGGGGAGGGGGAGGGGGACTGTTAGGTCTTTCTTATTGTGAGGGATTGTATTGTGCTCAGTTGCTTCCTCATGCTCCTTTTCTATTCATTTCACGCTTCTGTCATTCCTCATGGACTCAACTTGTCCCAGTGATGCCTGTACCCACCAGTACCATAATGAGGTCATCGAACTGTACACGTGTTTGTATTGATGCCAATTGAAGGGGGGAATTTTTCTATACATGTTGTATAATCAAGAATAAAGTTTAAACAAAAAACAATTATACCCACATCAAGCTCTTTGAAAGTTGATCTTTCATTAAAATCTCCCCCTACCACCACAAAGCATCTGGATAATCACATATCAATGTTCCCACAGCATTAACCATACTCAAAAATTCACACTCTGGCAAGGGAAGATTTGGAGAAATATACGCATCCAGACAAATTTGAGGCTGTGTCCCAGACTCCCTTCAACTAGGGCAAATCACGCCCATTCTCAAGAAACCAGGGGCCGACCCTAAGGATCTTAACAACCTCAGACCTATCTCAAACCTCCCATTCCTGGCAAAAACATTGGAGTCATGTGTTCTCCACCAACTCAATAAACACATTGATGAGTTCAACCTCCTCGACACCTTTCAATCGGGTTTCAGGAAAGCTGTAGCGCTGAAACAGCCATACTCAACGTCTCGGACGACATTCGCAAAGCCTTAGATGATTGTGATGCCTGCCTACTCATCCTCATTGACCTATCTGCGGCATTCGACACGGTTTATCATCCAGCTCTTCTGGAGACCTTGTCGAAGTGCTCCGGCATAAATGGTACTGTACTAAAATGGTTCACCTCTTTCCTCCAGCATCGCTCGCAACAAATTAAAATCAACTCCTGTCTCTCGAAGCCAACAAAGGTAACACTTGGGGTACCACAAGGCTCGATACTCTCCACGTCTATCTTCAATCTCTTCATGGAGCCCCTCACTATTGTCTTGAAAGAAGCTGGAGTGAGTTACCACCTTTACGCGGATGACACCCAAATCCATTTCAAAATCAAGTCCCTGATGACATCCAACACCTCAATACCACTCTAACGGAGATCCAAACCTGGTTCAACGTCAACCACTTAAAGCTCAACCCAGATAAAACAGAACTGATCCTATTCTATCCAAAAAGCAACCATCGTCCTATCCAAGAGTGGCTCAAGAATCTGGTTGCCCTAAACTTCCCCCTCGTTCTATCCGACTCAGTGAAGTCTCTAGGCATCACCCTTGACAAGAACCTTTCTATGGAGGCCCACATCAAAAACTCTGCAAAAAGTGCTCTTTTTTCTCTAAAACACCTCAAGAAATTGAAACCTTTTCTGCCCATGAGGACTTCAAGACAGTAGTTCAATCCCTGGTTCTCTCTAAAATCGACTACGGGAACGCCATCCTTACAGGGACGCCAAAAGCTCACCTAGCCCCTCTTAGGGCAGTGCTGAACATGGCCGCTTGTCTTGTATCCGGCGTAAAAAGATTTGAACACATCACTCCAGCTCTCAACTCCCTCAAATGGCTTCCCATGGAAGGGAGATGTATTTACAAGCTGGCCTGCATCACACACAAAACCCTCCACTCTCCGGCCCCCAACTACCTGAATAACAAACTGGTAAGAGCAGGTCAAACCAGAACCCTGAGAAGCTCCAACTCACTCCTTCTCATTCCACCAAAAATGGAAAAAAAAAACCACCCAATTCCGATCATTTTCTGGCAACTCTCCCAGGATATGGAACGCTCTCCCTGGAGTCCTCAGATGCAACCCCTCCTTCTCCTGTTTCAAAAGGGACCTCAAACTCCATTTCCTTAACAAATACTTTCCTGAACTACGTCAACTAACATAGACCTCAATGTTCCGAGTTGACTCCCATTCAAGAATTGTTGGTGAACGGACTATGCTAATCACCTTGTTTTTTTGTACAATTATTTACTGTTCATGCTGTATTCTTTATCCGTGATTTGCTTACTTACTGTCAGCCTTCTGGGTAATGTAAGCCCCTTCTGTTTTTCACAATGTGTATGTGAAGCGCTCTGATATCTACGGGTCTAGGTAGCGCTATACAAAACTTAAAAAATAAGAAATAAATAAGAATTAAAAAAATTGTTTTAACCCCTCGTCATTGATGAACAAATAAATGAAACAAGCGCAGGCCCATACGCAAGTAGTTTAGAGTTTCATTATCTTCTTCCCACAGCAGACAGATGCCAATATGAGCAGTCCCTCTTTTTGACCTAAGACAACAAACCCCTCCATTGCTTGGCACTCCAACAACCAGGTCTCCTGGAGGAGCAACATAGGGTAATTCATTAAGACCTCTCTGTGCTTTCCAATTTCTATAAACAATTTAAACCCATGAATGTTCCAAATCAGGACACGACCCGGCAGCGGATGCCTTGACCCCTACCAGTCCATTTCATCAGCCATCCCACTGCTCCAAGAAGAAAGTAAGTGATCCTTGAAGTTTTTGAGGAGGTGCATCTCTGTTCTATGAGGGATACACCCCATGCCACACTGTCCTCTTTCTCTCCTTGAAAGTGGTGAGGACGATGGGACCAACTTTGACGGCTGACATCGAGAGCTATATTATTATGGAACTTTATTGTAACTTTTCTTTCTTGCAAACTGTCTTGCTCCTGCCAACTCCTTCTAGCACCTATTCTCTGGCCTGCACCGGGAAGGGGCGCAAGAAAAACCTGGTTACATTTTAGGCCTCCATGTTCAACAGTACACTGGTTAGTTCTTACCCTGCAACCTTCCTTAAACCAACCAGGGCCAAATTCTTTTGAAGAAATCTTCCTAAATCTTTTAATATTGGCAAAAGCACTTAGCGGCATGGATCTATTTAGGGGATGACAAACTGAATGCTGCATTTTCCTTTTAGATTGCATTGGGAATAACAATGGTGGTGTAAATTGCCGACAAGCACCTCCTGCCTGAAATAGGGAGAAATTGTTTGTATCAACACAGGATTTTCTTTTGTCATCCTCACTACTCCAACATAAGGGTTAGGCAAAGATCGCCCCTTCAAAATTTTAATACTTTGAGTATTTTTGTGTGTATTTTCCTACATTTGTCCCCATAAACCTTTTTTGCCACCCTTGAACTTTCCTTGATTTCTTAAATTTTCCCACTTGCTTTCTCTGGAAGTTTCCCTGACCTCTCTGTGTCTTTCTTGCCCAGCTTCCCCTTAGCGGTTAGTTGTTTTCACATCTTAGTTGTAGCCCTTGAAGCTGGCAGATTGGGAGGATCTAGGAGCCTGGCTCATGAACTCCATTCCATGTGGCCTTAAACAGCTCCTATGCTTTCTACCTAACCTCCCTTCCTGAGCTCTCCTTCTCACCCCAGGCTTCAACAACATAGTGAGGCGACACTTAGATAAGACCCTTTGTTGCCCAAATACACTACTCTTTTTTAAATAAGGAAGGGACATCTAGAAACATATATCTCATCATTTAAGGTGCGAGTAGATAAAGGGACCGGCTCAATAGGAGAGAAGGAGAACTAGGATCAGTGATACCACCATTTAAATCTCCTTCTAAAATCGCCTCCCTAGAACCATTCAGCGACGAGTGCTGGATATTTTCCTCGTGGCTGCGATGGCGGCCGGGCGATCTCCGCTGAACAGCGTTGGATTGGTAACACGGGCATTCGGGCAATGCCCGAGGGGCCAGTGTCCGAGTGCTGCTGTGGGCTGCTTTTTTGAGCAGTCTGGGGGACCATTTGGGCGCTGTCCCTAATGTTCGAGCACAGCCAGTGGCCCAGTGGGAGTCTGAGCAGCCTTTCTATAGGCAGATGGGCGCTCATTTCCTCCGTTTTGCAACAGGCAGAGGTGTCACTCCCTTTGTCTCGCTGGCCGGCCCATTAATGTCTGCACATACTGAGCGGGGGCAGGGGGGCTGAGTAGAAGTGGCCTCACTTGTCTCACCATTGTAAACTAATGCGTGCATTTTTTACCCCCTCCCCTCCCAAAGTTGTTTTATAAGATTACGCCAAAGCAGTGATTTGACTGAGGAGTGATTATGCAAATGTGGGCCGATTTTTTTGGGGGCGTGCCCGGGCGATTTTCAATCCCAATCCAACCCTGCCGCTGAACCATCCGGCTCAGGGCTAGCCCTGTGAGGCGGTGTATGCTGTGCCAAGCCGTGGACTGAAGACGACACTGCCGACGCAGAGAGCTGCGCGTTACCCTCCCGGTGAGGTTTTATACTCTCTCATGCGAACACCGGCGGCCCCGGAGGTGTGCTCTTGCAGGGCCGTGCGGCATGCTGAGGGAGAGATCTGCGTGAGCGCCCGGCTCTGTGTTCAGAGGTAGGTCTGCACAGGGTTCCGAGCACCGCTTCCCCGATCAATGCTCTACCGGGCTGGGACAGAAGGTGGATATTTTACAGATCTAGACCCGAACTCTTCTGAGTCCTTGACACCAGCTGGTGCAGAGGGGGCTGCTGGGACTTGTGGGGAAGTTATGACCTATAACTGTGCTGTGGATTACTCTACTGCCTCCATTAGCGTGCCTTCACTTCCGTTGTGTTTTAAGATGGGCCGGCTGCATTATTAACTATTTGGCTAGTATCCTGATACTGCAAGGGGAGTTATCACCACCATTTTACAGAGGCTGGAATGAGAGCTGCGCAGGTAACAGGTCTAATCCGCTCAGCAACCCTTATGATACCAAAAAGTATCCAACAAGGTCGCAACTTGACATCGCGTCAGCCAATTAGGGCCAAACACATAACGAAGGGCAACAATATACTCAAAGACTTACCTGTCATGACCCAAATGGCAACGCAGAAAGACTTTTAAAAGAAACTGTACTCGGAGACTGAGCAATATGGCCGAAGCCCGGTGGAGCTGCCTAGACAGCTATAGAGGAGATCAGCCCTGGTTCACCCCCTTGGCCGTCACCTACCCAGCCGGACTTTGGACACTGTTTCTCCCTGTCTCCCTGCTGTGTCCCCCTTCCTCTGACTAATTACTGTCACATTGCTTCTATTTTCTTTATGTCTTACTATGCTCTTGTAACGTATGTAATTTGAAACTTGTAACTCGCTCGGAGATTGAGCAATATGGCCGAAGCCCGGTGGAGCTGCCTAGACAGCTATAGAGGAGATCAGCCCTGGTTCACCCCCTTGGCCGTCACCTACCCAGCCGGACTTTGGACACTGTTTCTCCCTGTCTCCCTGCTGTGTCCCCCTCCTCCCCCTTCCTCTGACTAATTACTGTCACATTGCTTCTTTTTTCCTTATGTCTTACTATGCTCTTGTAACGTATGTAATTTGAAACTTGTAACTCGATCAGAGATTGAGCAATATGGCCGAAGCCCAGTGGAGCTGCCTAGACAGCTATAGAGGAGATCAGCCCTGGTTCACCCCCTTGGCCGTCACCTACCCAGCCGGACTTTGGACACTGTTTCTCCCTGTCTCCCTGCTGTGTCCCCCTCCTCCCCCTTCCCCTTATGTCTTACTGTGCTCTTGTAACGTATGTAATTTGTAACTTGTAACTCGCATATCCTCATGTAAAGCGCTCTGATACCTCAGGGTCTAGTCAGCGCTATATAAAACTCTTTAAATTAATAAATAAATACTTTCGAGTAGTTGGATAAGCTTAACATTTCGAGTACTGTTCAAAACCAGTGCCTTTAACATTCCCTGAAAGGTTGTTTGCATTAGGGAAAGGAGATTCCACATTGAAAATTCTTGGGCAAATTCAGAAGCATTTTCCAAGGAATCAGTCTTGTTTGTTAGTTCATGCTTAACATGCTTATCATCATCATCATCAACGTCGCCGGTCCTTTTCCTGGGCCCAGGGGTCAAGTCTTTGCACTCCTCGTACACAGCAGAAGAAATACAATCCGATTGGCCATTATACGGTGGCTCAGACAAGGTTACACCAGACCCAACTCCTCTCCAAATTATTCGGGAGGAAGAAGTTCCTGGGAGTCTGGCTCCTAGGTCTCTCCCTCCTGATATTGGAGTCCCTCAATCAGGTCGGGGAGACTTGACGATTCATACCCCTCAGAATCTCACTGACTAGGCTATGCTCCTGATTGTATGTGGAAATCCTGTAAAATGTCCTGAACATTGGGAGTTGGGGGGGTTTAGCACTAGATGTTCACTGCTAATAAAGGGCACACGCTGCCTCTTTGTACAGTAATGTTCCACTTTTCCTATTTTGCTGAGTAAACTTTTGCAGACCTCACATAAGCATACAAGTGGTCCGACTAATCTCTGACACCATACAGGTGTCGACGTCATTCTGCGTATTAATTTGTGATCATATAAGGTCTGGTACATCCATCAGTACCAGATATGGATTGTGTCCTGCAGTATTATTACATTCAAAGGACATGGGCGTCCTGACAAAACTCTGTTACTGTTGTCTGCAGGACTGTGGCAACATTTGTTTTCCTTTTGTACTGGCGGGTGTGAGTGCTGGAATCCCCTAATGCAGCCGACATCACATCCGGTCTCCTGCAACAGCTCCTGGGGTTTTCTCTGCTCTCTGTTTAAGCTGTAAAGATCATCACTGCATCAACTATGTTCATTCAAACAAGTGCACACACAAACATAGTATATTTCCTTGGCATTGCAACTATGTCTCTCTTTCTTGTTGCACTGGTCGAATCACTAAAGAAGGTTCAAAGGCAAAACCAGCTACACTCAGGCTCCCTTGAGACCAATGGACAAACTGTAACAATTACCCAGACCAGCACCAAGCCTACAAGTCGAGCATGATGCAATTCTGCAACATCAACTATTCTTCCAACTCCAAATGTAAATGTAATAAATAATGCCTCTACCTTATTTACATATGATTAACAATGGTTCTTAAGATGCTGATCACATTTTGGGTAATTCCATCACTTGAAGGCCAGTGGGGTTATGTATGAAATCGTGATATTATAAAGGGGAGACTAGTCATTTATATGGTCGGTTTACCTAAAACACTATGCATTAATGGTTTGTATAAAAGATCGACTTGAAAAAATACAATGGCATGTATGATACATTAGCAAGCGTTCTGCTAAGAAAGTAAAACGTTCAAGAACTCAAAAGAACATTTAAGAACAAAAATGCGACAGTGTCTGTAAAACGCAATCTTTTAATTGTATTTGTTCATCCCATTCAGATCTACGTGTGAATTATTTAAAGGATGCCAGTTTTACAAACAAATTAATTTATTGAAGCACAGTAACAACGACAACAAATAATAATCATACCTTCATATATGATTTTGAATGTGTTAACTGTCACATTTTCTTTATTAGTAAGAGGTAGTGGGGTACTGGAAACATCTATTTGTTATGCATTTTCCTACCTCTAAAGTTGTATGTATAAAAATATAAAAAAAAAAAAAATTACCCTGTCGTAAAGACGTTAGACACCTGTGATTCCATGACCCTCAAATGTTTTAATTTTGACTTGTCACATTATGATAATATACTAAAAGGAGAAGCAATATAAATACTATTGTTTTGAATAGAGAAATGTATAACTTAAAGCATTCAGCAATTCGCCTTAGAGGTACTTTATCACTTTTTATTTTTTTAGAGTTTTATATAGCGTGAACTTGACCCGAAGGAATCAGGTATCAGAGTGCTTTACATGAGCACCAGTTACAGTACACAAGGACACATTCATTTCTAATTAGGTCTATTCTTATACCTTTCTTATTTGAAATACACATTTAGTCCCAAATGTACACATTTTTCACCCAGCGCTGCATAGCGCCCAGTTTAATTTTGAATCTACCAAGATTGGCCTTAAACTGGTGTAGCTCCGTCTGATGAATCTCAAAGGGGCTGGCTGCCTTGCGTGACGCACAGCGTCACATCATGGTACATCTGTGAGTGTTCACTGTCTAGCATAGGGTTTATACTGGAGACATACCATTCCAGAACTAATTCCTATGTGTAACAAACTCAGAAGGCTCCAGTGCATGGGATATGTGTTGTGCACTGCATTCCATATGGAATGGAATGATTTTTCTGAAGAAAAAAAAACAAATGTTACCTTGCTTGAGCCTTCTTCTGCTAGACAAAGCATGGTCTTGAGCTTCATAGACGCGGCTTGGCGTCAGACCCCGTGCATGCTTGCATTGATCCACCCTAGTAATGCCACCTTCAAGCCACAGTTTGTGTGATCTGTAACGTTCACCTTCCCATTGGAACACAGCTTTTGCTCTGAATAGTAAATGGCATGCGCCACTTGGTGGATGCATGCACAGGCATAAAGCCTTAGTAAACCTCTGCCTTCTTCTCTTTCCAACAAACGCTTCCATCTTACACTATTTCAACAGTGTGGCACAATTTTTTCTATTTCCCAAAATGGTGGCTGCCTAGGATCATCATACTGATCTGAAAAAAACCTTTGTTGTGAGCCGTAGGTGGTAATCATTTATTATTTACCATGGTAGTTCTCTGGTGCACCAACTTATGCTCATTGTTGTGTGCCGTACCGGCTATTAACAAAACTACTCTAGAAGAAATGATTTACTGTGCAAATCTTGGTTAAGAGTTTACTGATTTTGTAGTCAGTAAAATAACTTGAATCGCAACACCTGTTATTTTTTTTATTGTGACAGGCAGCAACCTTATATAAATCAGTATTAATCCTCCTTCAATAGGAAGAATGCAGTCCGAATTGCTGGAATACATGCCCTCTAAATGGAACAACAGCAAACCCAGTAAGTCTATTAGGCGCACATGCATCATTGGTTTTTGCATTCGCAAACGGTGCGAATCGGAAAAATCGGCCGTTTGCGAATGCAAAAACCATTTTTGGGATGCATCAAACATTTGTGCACAATTCGCTTTTGTTAGCATTTCTAAAAAATGCGAATGCATTTAAGGAATCGCATTTGTGCGATTCCTTAAATGCAATGCATCATTTTTTTTTTAAATTGCGAATTTGAAAATTGGAAGTGCAAATTAACACGAGGTTGACCCTCGTGTTAATTTGCGAAAAATTTAAAAAAAAGCAAAAAAATGCATTTTTTAAACTTGCATGTTACAGACACACATGTCCTTAGGACATGTGTGTGTGAAACATCCACTTAAAAATACATTTCAGGGGTGCAGGGGGGGGTTCCTTTGGACCCCCCCCTGCACCCATGGAATGCATGAACAAATTGCGAATTTGGAAATGCCTTCCCATTGACTCCTATGGGCCTTTTGGCCCATAGGAATCAATGGGAATTGCGAAAATGCAGTTAGGAATTCGCTATTTATTTGGAATTCGGCAAAAATTGCGATTTTTACCGAATCCCAAATAAATAGCCAAAAAAATGATGCATACCATTTAGCGATTCTTAATTTGCGATTCGGTAATTTTCGCAAATTAAGAATCGCAAAATCGTACAATGATGCATGTGCCCCATAGTTCTGTGTCTTTTAGGATGTTAAAAAAACTGTTAATTACTTAAGTGGAAAAAAAGTTCATGCAGCCCCAACCCGTGCAGGTATGTGTGGTGGGGTGGTGGGTCCGGGTTGGGAGGGATTCAACAGGTGACCACGAGGGAAAATGAAATAAATAATTATTTTTCCCTTGTCTTCATCTGTCGAAATACACCTCCTCCCCCACCCGACCCAGCGCTCTTACCTACACGGGCTGCGGTGGAGTTCATGCCATGTTTTCTGTTGGACCTATACACGCTTGTCAGTGACACTCTTTCTGAGCCACGTTTTACCTTTGACCCCTACATGTGTCCTGCTTTTGTGCAAAATCAGGATTCACTTCACCTATGGTTATCATGTGGTGCTTATTGTTACACAATGTGCCTAATAATAGGGTTGGGCCATCATCCTGGTGTCTAGATGATGTGTTAGTCAGAAGGAAGGGTGGTCCGTAATTGTCAGTGCAACAAAAATCATCTATTAGCAATTGTGAATTTACAAAATAACCAATTTCTTTCTTGAGTCAACGTTGTGCAAATAGTCCATGGAACTGCAAGTTTTCTAACAAAATGTAAGGATTTTGGGGTCTTAAGTTCATCATTTAGTAACACAGGAAATGCAAGAGGAGCACTGAGAACAAAGACAGCAAGAGGAACAAGAAGAACAAGCGAGGAAAGAGGAGAAAAGTTTGACAATGATCGCGGGGAGGGACAGCGCCAAGACGATCCACTGGATGATCAAGATGGAGAACGTAAATAGGTAGACGGTTCTGTTGCAGTTTGTGAAGTTGGGATACAACGGAAAAGTCCAGACGCTCCCTGTTGGGTGAAAAAACGGAAATTTATCATATCCCCAAAACTGATCTCAGATCCTTGCCGACCCATCTTTAAAATAATCCTACATTTTTGATTAACCCACATTTCCACAAAACCCATGAGTGAAACAGCCACCACGTATCACTTAAAACTCAACATATGTGTATAACTCTCTTTTCCTGGCATAAGATGTAATCTCCAGAAGGTACATTGATACCAATAATAAAACTATGAATCTTTCAGTTAAACAGTTCTATAATATAAGCTTAATGACAGTATATTCGATTTACATGAAACAATTTGACCAAAGACCTCTAACGCATGAGGGGGGGATTAGAGGACTATAACATTAAATATCACAAAATATACGTGTAACATTTCACTTTAAATATTTACCATGGAAATAACAGAAAGCATCAAGATGCATTTAGATAGCGTAACATTTTTGGCGAAGACATTATTTGCAATCAGGAAGTCCCAGGAAGCAGTCATGGGGTGGCTACAGTAAAACTGGTTGCACCTTAGCAGTACTATGTGAGATGTGTCACTGATTAAAGAAAATCTCTCCAAAGTCCCTTATTCAGGTGTTTTTACTCACTGGGGCAATCTACTACCCCACAGATAAAAGTTCGAAACTTTAAGGTTATTTTTTATGTTAAAATGGCTTTTTATCAGTGGTGAGTAAGGTAAGGCTCTGTTTGAAATACTTTCTGAGTAGGATACATCGTTTTTCCCTTTATCATATAGCTCGGCCTACAACTGATGGTAAAATCCAGTTTACCACTTACAATATAATTGTCATCTCCGTGCTGGGAAAGCTGCTTGGACACTTCAGTCAGTATGGTAGAGACCTGGTCCAATTGTTTTAAGAAAACAAACCCACTCTAGCCCAGTAGATCACGTTGGCCTCATTGCTTAACACGCCACAAACTGCATCTCATGATAAATAATGTACTTTTCAACTATTAAATCTGGCTTGCCAAAATTTTATGAACGGTGTGGACTCTATTGCCCCTGGTAATTAGTGGGTGCTGTAAACTCCATCCAACTCGGAATTCCGCCCACTGCGCAAACTCTGACTCGCTCACCGCCAGCGCCTGCGGAGAAACTACACGTTTTGTGCTTATGTTTGAGTTGTGATTGATGCTGGGTTCCTCCATTCCAGTCAAGGCGTAAATAAATATGTACCTGTCTCCCTTTATAGACCATTGAATAATAACTGAATGAGGGTGTCAAGATTCGAGAAACAGACAGGTGCCAAACTCCACTGCCCTGAAAGAACTGAAACTCTTTACCTTCTCCATTTACTTCTCTCACTACCCAATGTCCCCTCCTGGCCAATCCACAGCCCCTCCTATCAATGTATGCAGATCTCAAAGATTTTTATTCTATGGATTTTACCTGCCCACACCCAATTTGTAAGTTAACCAGACCTTTTTTTAAAGCTGCATCTGTCAGTACAAAATATCTGCCCATGTAAAACACTGCGATATCCTCTGGGTCTACCTAAACCCTGTGTAAATATCATCAATAAAATGAAAATAATAAGAGATCTGGAAGCAGGAAAATACAGGTATTTGGAATCAATTTATGGAACAACCTGCCACGGGAAATTTGACTTGGGACACATATCATATTTTAAACGATGCTTCAAAAAATGACATCCACCCAATTTTAGCAACCACTTTAAGTGCTCTTAAATAAAAAGTACACAATGAATCTGAGTTTTTGCTCAAAAGTAGAATGTATCACTTTTCTTACTGTGCCCACATTTTTTAATCCTAGTGGGTATTTTATGTTGTGATGTTAATAGATTGCACAACTAGCCATTCAGAAACAGGTGCCTATCAAGTCACTTTATCTGTAAGTATATTGATAATGATAATCAATATACCCACCACTTTATGCTCATTCACTTTCTTCGAAATGACTTGTTGTGCTGTGCGCTCTCATTTTAAATCCCTTTCTTCATCCACCATCTTATGGATGTTTTTATAAATTATCTTGCAAATAGACTGCTAATTTCATTAGTTATCTTGTGATTGATAGCTTTCAATCGTTTGAATACAACTTTCCCTAGAACTGTACGACATAATTAAAAGTATTACCTGTGATGAGCCAAGCAAACCAAAAGAGGCTCAACAGCGTAAGGATGCCATAGACAAGCTTATTTGGCCTCAGTCCAGCCACAATAGAGAGGAGGGACATGACGATGACAGTGACGCCATTGACGATGAGGTAGATAGGGATGAAGCGTTGCGCTGGGCATTGTTGCAGATAAACAGAACCTGTGAGTATGAAAACAACAGATCAGTGAAATAACTACATTAGGTGTTGCATTACAGAGCAATGCAAAATTGCCAAAGAATTAGCATCACTCGCCCAAATCACTGTCCCCACACTTTCCCAGGAAGCACAACTAGAACTGGACGCTGACCTAACCGAAACTGAACTCCAATTTGCAATACAGTCTTTGCAATCTGGCAAGGCACTTGGTCCGAATGGGATACCCGTAGAGTGGTACAAAGTGGCAGCCCCCCTAGTAAGCAAACCCTTACTGGATATGTATAAAGAAAGTCTTGTTAAAGCCGCACTCCCTCTGGATCAGCGCACGGCCACCATAGTGGCTATCCCCAAACCTGACAAACCACAGACACTATGCTCCTCGTACAGACCTATCTCCCTGCTCAATGTTGAAGCAAAGATACTTGCGAAGCTCCTGGCTAGCCGCCTGCCGGCGCACTTGCACACTCTGATACACCCAGACCAATCGGGCTTCATGCCGCATAGGAGCACAGCACTGAATTTGCGGAGGGTGCATGGGGTCCTGGCGAGAGCACATCTCCTTTCCAAACAGGCAGTCGTCCTATCCCTAGACGCCAAAATGGCGTTTGATCTTGTGGAGTGGGAGTACCTATTTGCAGTCCTGGCCCGTATGGGCTTCGGACCGAAATACATGGCGTGGGTCCGGTTGCTGTACGGGTCGCCAATGGCACAAGTGGTCGCGAATGGTCACATCTCACAACCCTTTCCGTTAGGTCGTGGAACGAGACAAGGGTGCCCGCTATCGCCCCTACTTTTTGCGCTGGTGCTTGAGCCGCTGGCCATTCTACTTAGGGCAACACCACTGTTTCGGGGACTCACGTGGGAGGACGGGTGGGAAGACAAAGTGTCACTGTATGCAGATGACATGTTGATCTATATGACCGATCCCAACGAAGGTATCCCTGCCCTGCTGACCCTATGCAACGAGCATGGGAAGGCATCTGGCTACACCCTTAACTGGTCCAAATCTATCATCTTCGTACTCAAGGGCCCGGAACCAACACTGCGAGATGACTGCCCCCTACAATTGGCGTCAGGCTCATTTAAGTACCTGGGCATTATTATCACCACTAATGCGACAGACTTTTATAACGCAAATCTGGTACCGCCTCTGGCACGTCTCCGTGCAGACGTTAAATACTGGGCCACCCTGCCATTAACCCTCCTTGGGAGAGCAGCACTATACAAAATGATGGCTCTTCCTAGATTTCTTTACGTGTTGGAGAATACTCCCTATATGGTGGACCCACGCTACTTCAGACAGGTCGCTGCACTTGTGTCTGCGCTGCTATGGAACAATGGCCCAGCTCGTATAGCCCGCGATAAATTAGTCAAAAGCTGGTACGAGGGAGGGATTGCATTACCCAACCTTCAATTGTATTACTGGGCCTCCCAGCTTAAGATAATAAATCAGTGGATCCACGTCCCGCGGGGGGACCCCGCATACCAAGCGGACTGGTCACAATTGGGAACGGACGGCATGCTCGCGGTACTATACAATCGCGCAAGGGCCCGTAGACTGATCGGTCCGACACTGCACACGGTGTCCCTGTGGCATACAGCACAGTCCCGACTCGGATGGCAGGGGAAAATTACGAATATGACGCCATTGTGGGACACGAAATCGCTAGGGAACTTAAGAGCCAGTAAGGGTTTCGCACAATGGGACCAAATAGGAATTTCGGTTGTAGGTGACCTTTGGGATAAGGGCTCAGTGGTCGCATTCACACAACTGCAACAACAGTATGATATGGGGCCCACTGAAACCTACAGGTATGTGCAAATCCGGCACGCCCTACTGCACGCAATCCCTCCCGACACAATACTCCCAGAATCCTCCCCACTAGAGGACAGATTGCTAACTGACTTCATGGAACAGAAGGCAACCTCCCTTACATACAAAAAACTAGTTAATAACCTGCCGGATCCCACACAGAAGCTCCGAGAGCGATGGGCCGAGGAACTCGGGGATATGGACGACTCAGAATGGAACGAGGCGTTGGCCTCGCCGAGGGAGGTGGGCATCTCAGCTAGGTTTAGGCTGGTACAACTCAAGATCCTACACCGCACCTACTATACCAGAACACTTTTGCACAGGATACAGAAGACACCACACCCCTTCTGTCTCAGGGGCTGCGGGGAGGAGGGGTCCCTGCTTCATACACTATGGGACTGCCCATTGCTTCAAGAGGTATGGAAACAAATTATGCGTACAGTCTCCCAGGCCCTTGAAATATCGCTCCTGCCTGAGCCCCGCAAATGTCTGTTAAACATTTGGGATCCTACTGATTTGAACAAGTATGAACAGTTATGGGCCACATTGGCTATGACAGTGGCAAAAAGGGACATAGCACAAAAATGGGGTGCTTCGGACTTGCCGACAGTGTCGGGCTGGGTCAGAAATATGGACCTCCTCATGGTGAAGGAACGGGCGGTTTATATGTTGCGGGCTTGTCCGCGTAAATGGAACAGAGTATGGACACCTTGGAATAAATATAGGGGGGAGCCATGTGACCCGCTGCCGGAGGATGAAGAACTGGAGTCAGAGGAAGAGGATGAGTAGAGGGGCGGAATGATGTGAAGATCTCTGATTTGTGTGGGGGTGGAGGGAGCAGCGACTGTAAACTATGAACCGGTGTGTGAGCTTTATGCAGTGGAGGACACCATTTTATGACAGAGCACAATTGTATATAGTGGTGATGACATTAGTTATGTTCCTTTTTTTTCTTTGAAGAGATCATTTTCCTTCCATACGCAGAAGTCACTGAACACTAACTACAGTATATAATAGGTGGGCAAAATACGAACTGGAACAGACTGTGGAATGTTGACCTATATGCTGTTATAAGGAAATTCTATGTACCTCATTCTTTTTTATACATTGTGTATAGTGACCTTGTACGCCGTTCTATCCTGTCACTTAACCGTCTACACAGCCATCATAACACAATATGTATCGGATACAAGCAATGAACATGTTGAAAATAACTTCTGCGCCAATTTGTCAATAAAGTTTTGTTTAAAAAAAAAAAAAAAAAAAAAATTGCCAAAGAAATCTTTAGTAGGGTGGCTGATATTTAGTTTGATCTTCTACCAGGAAATAACACATTGTCAGATACTCCAGACTCACCTGATAGGAAGAACTAGTCTTATTAAAATGCTATAGAAAGCACACAGTTTGGCCTCAGATCTCCTGGACACTAAGCACATTCCTAGACAAACCCATGCAGGGATTTGCAGATGTGTGGTTTGTTGATGAAAGACTATGGACCTCCTTGCAAGTTAGGTTAGTTAAGGCATTTACCACACTTGGTAATACCATTATCCAAGGATGAGGTATTTACCACCCCAGTTATGGTAAATGCCTCCTCGTCCTAGTTTTATCTTACAACGGAGACAAAACATGGCAAAATATTATGGTAGCACAACAAATTCTGGTTTGCTTGTATTTAGGTTCAGGGGGGACCTGGCTTGGCATTTCGGACTGGACTGTTCCTATTGGAGCAGGGTTGATGTTGATTTGCATATAGCTGGGTCTAAACTGAGTCGGCATTGTGTACAAAATAACGAAGGATTGGGATGCAGCCTGAGTGATTACCAGTGCCTGATATTAATTCAATTGTTCCATGCAGCACTGTTTTGTATGCACACAAACTTACTTAACATAATTTGGCATTTCTAAAGGCATTTTCCTTAATGTATTCCATTAGGGAAAACTGTGAGGGTATGTTTAAAACACAACTCAGAATCCCCATCCCTTAGTTTACACGGGGATCAGAATTTAGCAATGCACTTGAAATGGGGGCATAAGCAGTTTAGCTTAAAAACATGTGATTTAACACACCTTCTGACTTGACTCTGGTTTTCCTTTTAGACCACCTGTGCCTTGTCACCGTCTTTTTCTCATTCTTTTCTCCTCCCTTTCTCCAATCGTCATCCCCACCTTTGATTTGTTCTTTTGCTCTCATTCTAGCCCTCTACCAATCAATCATTTCTATTGGACCCTCTCTTTCTCTTTCTTTCTCTCACTGTCTCTAACTCTCACTCTCTCCTCTCACTCACATTCTCACTCTCTCTTCCTACCACTCAGTTTCATGTTCTAGCTAACTCTTTCAATCTATTATTTTAATTGTTTTTAAATGCTTTTCTTATAACTCATCGGATCATTTTGGGATCACTTGACAATCCATGACTCACACTACTGCCTCAATTATAAGTTGTGAGGCATTATATAACACCTGCAGTCACACCTCAGAGCTCTCACAACAATGTGACACGAACGAGCTCATGCTTATCAGCAGAGTCATAGCAAGAATGTCAATGAAATCCTATCCGATGAAAATTGTGGAGAATATGCTTAGGTTGGTTGAATCTAAACACAGAAACCAACGTGATTCCCTTCCGATGAGTTACCTGCAATAATTTCAAGAGGTGAGGTGAGTCACATCCTGAATATTGACAGAGGTTCACTCAACCTCTTGCCTTTGGATAACAGTTGGGGAGGTGAGAACTATTTTTAAGAGACACTCAATTAATTCACTATGACAGCTCTCTTTAGGCTATGGGGAAACATTTGAGTCCCTCCCGGCTACTCATACATTTGTCTCAGTGCATTTTGGTGCTTGCAGTTCTGTTCTTCCAAAAGAAAAAAAAAGTGCTAAAGGGCGAGTAGCATTGGGGTTTTGGCCAAAAGAGATATTTAAAAAAGAACTATCCAGAGATGTTGTTTGGGCCTGTTTCCAACAGAGACTACTTTACATGTATTTATTGAGTTTCAAAACATAGCAAATGGCCAACAGTCAAGAGATATCTCCTTTATATGGTGAAATTAGAATGCCTTATTTTGTGGAGAGTTTGGGGTGGGCCAGTCACCGGAGATAACCCCTTTGTGGGGTGTAGTATGGACTTAATGATCTACCTCAAACCAAAGTGTCACAACTGTTTGTCGCGAGTTATAATAAAATCTTTCTTAAAAGAGATGGACAAAGATCGACCATTTCCTAGTTAATGAGGTAGAGCCCAAATCACATGTCGTACACCAAATAAGGCCTTACTAGCCAACAGGTTATAGGTATGTATCCATTGAGCATAAAATAATCTTTCGAGGGGTGGTATATTCTAATCTCATGAGGTGAACTGGAAAGAGGGATGAAAAGAGGATAGAACAGGGGATGCATATGTCAGGGTGGAGGGGAGACGAAAGAGTACAAGGAGGCAATGAGATCCTTTGATCTTACCAATGACAATCTCAGCGATGCTCAGTGCTATCCAAACAAGTGACATTAGACCAAGAAGCCATTCTGAAAAAGAAGAAAACATATCAATCTCTGAAATGCCTACTTCTACTCATCTGTGATACTAAAAGTAGAAGCTATTTAGAAAAGTTAAATAAAGAAAAAAACAACTTTCAAATTAAACTTTCAGTCCCTAAGCACCTCACCTTCTCGCCAACAGGTTAGCATAAAAAACAGAGCTGATTTAAAGGCCATCCGGGCCCCACTTATTTCTATAATTCTCATCTCTTCCTGTCTTATAATTATCAGCCCTTTACTTCTTGGAATTCTCAGCGAAACATGTTTCAAGTCACACAGCAATTGATTTTTCTTTTTAGTTCATTTCAAAAGCATTTTTTTCCTCATATTTGTTGCTCTTTCCTATTTTCAGTAGTGAATTATAATTTACAATTGCAAAATAAGTTCATACCACACTGTTACTCTACTTCTTAAGTTAAGAACTCATGTAAAATCTTTTTTTCCAGCACGCGTTTCACTCTAGGTTCCATTACCTTTCTGCCCTCTGAAGGGAAGTCTAGGCATCCAACTCAATATGTGCCATTTGTTTTTAGATTATAAATATGGAAACCCCAGATCTCTCTTCTAAGTTGTTACTGAATCGCAAGATTGGTTTGCGAATCCGTATTTGGAAGGGGGGTGTATAGGGCTTCCCTTCCAAACAGCGATTCGCAGTGATATGTAATAATGTTTTGGGAACACATTTTTTTCACAAAACATAAATATTGTACCACCAATTCAAAGTTGGTAGTAACCCATTCTAAATGGGAATGGATACTATGGGACCACTTTCCCTTTGAGAACGTAAGACAAATATTTTTTTAAGAGCAGGCAGTGGTCCCAGACTGCCTACTCTTAATGAATTTTAAGCGTTTCATTTTTTTCTTTTGAAACATCACGTTTTTCATAAAGTTAAACGGCTGCGTATCAAAGTAAAAATTGTTGCTTTAATCAAAAGCAATCACAGACAAGGTGGTCTGCGAACCCTGGCAGAAAACCATCCCTGTGATGGCTATCATTCCTAATGGGCCGCAAACTGCGACTTATCTCATTAATATTTATGAGGTAGGTCAATTTACGGCCCATTAGGAGTCGCTAATTGAAACTCAACAAGCTTCATACCTTAGGAATAGTAATTTCATGATTGCAATTTGAAAGAAATCGCAATTAGGAAATCACTATTCCCAATATTTGCACATCTGGCCCATAATGGACTCCACCATCACCCCAAGAAGCCAATGCTACATACAACCACCTACCTCAGTGTGACCACATCATCCCTATCTTCAGAGCTCTTCTGTGGCTCCCAACCCCATTATGCATTAAGTTCAAAACGTTTTGTATCATAAAATCTAGCTAACCAGCTGAAAACACTCTTTTTTCCAGGCCCCAGCCTCAACAAATAACTGTTGTAAATCATTGATTGAATTCTAACACCCAAAGCGGCGGTATCCATTCTCATGGAAGTAGTGTCTGAGGGACATCTTCCACTTTGCAAATGTGGGATATTGGGAATGGGGAGCCGTCAGAGTTCCAAGGTACTGCTGCAGGCACCCAGCAAGGCATTTGCCAAATGCGTATTCTATTTTTTGATTGCAGCTCCTGTTCTTTTAAAGCGCAGGAAGTAGAATGATAAAATGTTGTTTAAGAATGCAAAGGCCTGGACAAGATGAGGTCCGCTGTCTCTTGCAGTCCCCCATCCCTACCATTCTGCACCATTCGCAGACAGAAAATGCCCCATTGATGTTAATAGGACAGGATTCTGCAAATCCTACATAATGTTGATTTTGTGCTCAAGAGTAATATATCTATTACAGTGGAAAAGGAAGGTATGGTAACAAGGCGTTCGGTGTGTACAAACACCAACTGCCTTCAGCCCATAGTACATCTGGGGCCGTATAACAAATATGGTGGCTTTCCCTCTTTGTGCAATGGTGCACCTTTAAGTATATGCGACGTGCGCCAACAGGGATATTGCACAATATTTCCATGAAGGCTCTGTCCCCAGGGCATCCGCGAACTAGTGCTGCCCTGGGTACAGCGCATTCAAGAGAAATAAAGCACAGCTGCTTCAAAGCCGCTCTGTGTTTCACTGTGCAGGTGGCACCCGCTTGCACTTTCAAGAGGGGTGAGAGATCCCCTTGCAGGTGGGTGCAGTGAGTGACTGCACCAGCCTTCAAGGGGATGTCTGTGAGGTCCATTGGACTCCCTTTCTCCCCTCTAGAAGGCTGTCTTGAGCAGGCGCCTCCTATAGTCATGTTTGCCTCTTGTCTACGCACAAAATAGGGCGCAGGGGCAGAGGCAAAGTGATTCCCTCATTTGCATGGATTCACGCCTCCGTGCTTATGAGGAAACACCCTCTAATGATAGTGTTGGTGTTCCATGTGTACCAGAGCTCTCTATAATACAGAATGGGCAGCAGAAGCGTCTGATGCCCCTTCTGTAATACCACAGTGTCCCGGGGTGCACCAAGCTGGCACACATGCCCTTTGCACCCCTGAGGCACTCTGAGTAATACGGCTCCAGGTCCCCAAAACCACAGGGACCTGGAGACTGCAATGGCCGGTCATCTGTGAAGATGCTTGTGCCGCATGGTATGTCAAGGCATGAATGGAGATGAGGGTGGAGACTCCATCAGTGATCCATTCATGGAGATGCTCAGCAGTGCCTAGGCGTAAAAGTGGAACTAATTAATGTGCATTTGTGAGAAAAGCAGTGACAAGAAACATATTATTTCCAAATTGAAGGATTTGAATTTCCAGGGGAACTCAACCATTAAACACCAAGAATTCCCAAAATAAAACAAGAAATGTAAATGCAGTAAAATAACCAAATACTCACTGAAACACTGAGTGGCACAGCAACAGCAACTCTTGACTGATGTATCCTGTGCAAACATAAGACAGTGACTGCATTAGAACTGAGATCAAGCTTGGCCTTGAGCAGCTTTGGGTCTGCTTTGTACTAGCAAGGAGCTGTGGTAGGCGTGCCTTGATGCTGCCTTTAACCATGAAGAGGTGCTACTGAAATGCGCTACGAAGCCTCAATAAGGGTGCGATATACAAACGATAGTTAAAAATAACAGTAAAGAACAAGATGAATTTGCAACTGAGATATGTGTGTGTGCTCATGCTGTACCACACATCCTCTTTGTGTTTCATATTGGCATTTGTGAGCATCACATCTCCCCTTGCACAGCCAAGAAAGAATGTTGTGGATGTGAAAGAGAACCACACTTCCAATCTTCTCTTTCAAGTACACCAGAAGCCCTTATTGATTCCAGATACTTTTTGATGTTTCTACGTTTTTTACATCTGTCTCTTTACCTGGCAGTCCTGATGCACTCTGTCTTGGGCCATGACTCTGTTGTTTGTTGGCTTTCTTCGGATTCAGTTCCACAGCACACCAAGGATGTCCTTATGAGCTAATGATTGACTGTTTTTCTTGTTGGCCGACCTGCAGAAAAGTTAGGATTAATTAGTTTGATAATCCCAAATGCACAACTTTGCTTGACATATTTTGTTTAGCTCAACTCCACTCTTTCTTCCTTTTGATCTCCCTTGCCATCTCACTCCTCACTGCCTTGAACATTCTTTCTTTGTTGTCAGTGCTTCTTTCCCTGTTTTATGCTGCATTCTGCCTATTTCTTTCACTCCTTAGCTTGCTTTACCTTTCTTGCTCACTTTTCTTTTCACTTGTATGTTAGAATATCGACCACAAAAATATCATGCTGCAAGAATGATGTAGCAAAAATATCAACTACCAAAATATTGTGGAGGTAGTCTAGGGAGGAGGTAGAAAATGAAAATACCTCCACTTTAACCATAACTATGATCACACCCAGCATGCCAAGTGAGCAAACATTCCCTTCAGTGAATGTTGTTTAGCTTCTCATCCTCCTTCCATCAATTCATAAATTCATGCTTTCCCCATTTAAATATTAATCCAATCATTCATCCATCCTTCCTTTCCTATCGATCCTTCCAATCTTCCCCATCTGCCCAGTCTTCATCCTTCCCGCCATTCACCCTTTTATCTGTTGATCATTTCACTCTTCCATCTATCCTTGTGCTCTTCCATCTTCCCACTCTTTCATGCTTCGATCAATCAATCAATCAATCAATCAATCAATCAATCAGAGTACTTGTAAAGCGTGCTACTTACCCGTGAGGGTCCCAAGACGCTGAGGGGAGTGGGAGGGTGGTGCTACTGCTCGAAGAACCAGGTCTTGAGGAGTCTTCTGAAGGCGGGTAGGTCTTGGGTCTGCCGTATGTGGGTAGGGAGGGTGTTCCAGGTCTTGGCGGCGAGGTAGGACAAGGATCTGCCGCCGGAGGTCGTTCGTTGGATGTGGGGGACAGCGGCAAGGGCGACGCTGGTGGAGCGGAGCTGGCGGGTATGGAAGCTGAGTCTGCTGTTCAGGTAGGCTGGTCCGGCATTGTGGAGTGCTTTGTGTGCGTGGGTGAGGAGCATGAAGGTGATCCTCTTGTCGATGGGGAGCCAGTGTAGGTCTCTCAGGTGGGGGTGATGTGGCTGCGGCAGGGGACGATGGTGATCAGTCAGGCGGAGGCGTTTTGGATGCGTTGTAGTCGTCGTATGTGTTTGGCTGGGATTCCTGCGTGGAGTCCGTTGCCGTAGTCCAGTCTGCTGCTGACAAGGGCCTGTGTCACCGTTCTTCTTGTTTCGGTCAGGATTCACTTGTAGATCCTGCGGAGCATGCAAGGGTGTTGTAGCAGGAGGAGGAGATGGCGTTGACCTGCTTAGACATGGAGAGGGCGGAGTCGAGGATGAATATTAGATTGCGTGCATGGTCGGTGGGTGTTGGTGCTGTTCCCAGTGTGGTCGGCCACCAGGAGTCGTCCCAGGCTGAGGGGGTGGGTCCGAGGATGAGGACGTCCGTCTCGTCCGAGCTCAGCTTCAGACGGCTGCTCCTCATCCAGTCGGCAACGGCCTTCATTCCCTCATGAAGCTTGGTTTTGGCGGTGTGTGGGTCCTTGGTGTGGGAGAGGATGAGCTGGGTGTTGTCGGCGTAGGAGATGATGTTGAGGTTGTGATGGCGGGCCACTTGTGCGAGGGGGCCATGTAGACGTTGAATAGCATCGGGCTGAGGGATGAGCCCTGGGGGGCGCCGCAGATGATGTCGGTGGCTTCGAAGCGGAAGGGTGGGAGGCGGACACTATGAGTTGTGCCGGAGAGGAAGGAAGTGGTCCGGTCAAGAGCCTTCTCTTGGATTCCGGCTTCTAGGAGGCGTGTCTTTAGAGTGCGATGGCAGACCGTGTCGAAGGTGGCTGACAGGTCCAGGAGGATGAGGGCTGATGTTTCGCCATTGTCTAGTTGGCGCCTGATGTCGTCTGTGGCAGCGATGAGAGCAGTCTCGGTGCTGTGGTTTCGTCTGATTCCGGACTGGGACAGGTCCAAGATGTTGATGTCTTCCAGGTGACGGGCCAGTTGCAGGTTTTCTCAATGACCTTTGCCGGGAACGGGAGCAGGGAGATGGGCCAGAAGTTCTTGAGGTGCTTGGGGTCTGCTTTGGGCTTCTTGAGGAGGGCGTTGATTTCGTCATGCTTCCAGCTTTTCAGGAATGTTGCTGTGTCGAATGAGATGTTGATGACCTTCCTCAGTTGGGGTGCGATGGCTGAGTCTGCTTTGTTGAATACGTGGTGTGGGCACGGGTCAGACGGAGATCCTGAGTGGATGGAGTTCATGACCTTGCGTGTCTCGTCATCGTTGACATTGTACCAGGAGGTGAGGTGGTTGGCGCTGGTTGTGTTCACAGGGGAGGTGGAGTGTGGCGTAGTCGGGGCGGTCGTGGTGTTGAAACTGTCGTGGATGTCAGCGGTCTTGCGGTGGAAGAAGATAGCACAGTTCTTGTGAGGGCGGGTTGCCGTTGGCGTTGGCGCTGGGGTTGGAGAGTTCCTTTACGAGGCTGTCTGGTGTGCGTTCCTGGAGCCATGTCTTCTCCAGTTTCCGACATGCGCGTTTCGAGGTCTGGAGCTCGTCGGTGAACCAGGTGGCTTTCTTGTTGGCGTGGCTGTTGGAGGGTTTCTTGAGCGGTGCGAGGGTGTTGGTGCAGTTGTTGATCCACTGTCTGAGGTTTCGGCTGCAGCATCTGGGTTGGTGGGGTCGGTGGGTAGGTTCTTGGCAAAGGAGGTGATCTGCTGGTCTTCGGTGACTTTGCTCCAGCAGCGGCGAGGCTGCTGTTGGGTGCGGTGGTGCGTGGTTGGTGTCTTGTAGGTGAAATGGATGCAGTGGTGGTTGGTCCAGTGGATTTCGGTGGTGCGGTCGAAGGCGACGTGGGAGCCTGTGAAGAAGCCGGGATCCAGCGTGTGGCCGGCGGCGTGGGTGGGTGCGGTGATGAGTTGTCTCAGGCCGAGGTTGGCGAGGTTGTCGATCAGGGTGGCAGAGTGGGCATCATTGTTGTTCTCGAGGTGGAAGTTCAGGTCCCCGAGGAAGATGTAGTCCGTGGAGGCGAGTGCATGGGTGCTGGCGAGGTTGGCGATGGAGTCGCTGAACTGAGCCCGGGGGGTCTCTAGATGAGTGTTCCTCTGAGGGCGGTGCTGGGGTCGGTGTGGATCTGGAAGTGCAGGTGTTCGGCGGTTTTGAGGGTGTCGTCTGCATGGGTGGTGACCTTGAGGGTGGACTTGTGGACGATGGCTATTCCTCCTCCGGTTCCGTTGGCGCGATCCCTGCAGGTGATCTTGTAGCCGTACGGGATGGCTATGGAGATGTCGGGCGCCGAGGAGTCGTTCCACCAGGTCTCGGTCAGGAAGGCCTCATCTGGGGCAGAGGTGTCAAGCAGATCCCAGAGCTCGACGGCGTGTTTGCATGCGGAGCGGGTGTTGAGGAGTATGCAGTGGAGGTGGTTGGGTCCAGTCCTTGGAGGTTTGGTGGTTCTGTCGCAGGTGAAGCTGCAGGTGTGGCAGGAGAAGGGTCCATGGGTCCGTTTCGGGGCGGCCTGGAAGCAGGCTTTGAGTGCGTAGAGGGTGCTGGTGTCGTAGTGGATTCTGGTGTCAAGGCGTTCGCGGGGGCCTGGGGTTCTGGCGCTGGGCGCGGCCCAGGCACGGACGGGCACAGACGGGCTTGCCTTAGGCGCCCGCTGCTCACTTACGCTGCGCTCCCGCTTCTCCGCCTGCATATGAGGTGGCTTGGGAGGGAGGAGCAGCTGGGAGGCGGGAGCGGGGAGGCGAATGGGTGTGCAGGGGGGTGGGGCCGCGGGGAAGCAGCTGCGGGAAAGTGCTGGATCGTGACGGCTGGGGGGCGGGGGGAACTGGCGCACAGGGCAGAGGGGAAGCGAAAAAAAACAGGAAACAAGGAGGCAGCAAGGAGGCAGGAACCAGGCAGTCAGGTGACGACAGGGGCGTAGGGCCAACCTGCCTGCAAGCAGGGTCAAAGGTCGCTTATTCAGTCTTTCACCCTTCCATCCTCAAAGGTCGATCCATTCAGTCTTTCACCACATCCTAGTTTTCACCTTTTCTTCATTATATCTTTCGACATTTACTTCCATTCTTGCAACCTTCCTTTGACCACCAGCTCTTTCCTCTTTCTTTCCATCTACCCATGTTTATGTCTGTCATCTCATCCTTATTTTGTTCTTTCTTACTACAAACAGTGGAAAAGCTGATAGCTCACCTACGTCGCTATCTAGGAGCCCGCCGCCAGTATAAGATAGCCTGGAGGATCTGTAGAGTAGGTGCGTCCTCTGTTAAAGTTTCTCTGTAGGCAAGTATCTCGAGAGAATTTGGCCCAATCAGAGCAGAATTCTCTCTGTCCCCACTTCAACCAACCTAGGCCTCTGACTGGTCAGACACAAATGTACTTTAATGTATGGTAGGGTTTTATTGTTTTACTTAACTGGTGCTATTTTTGAGTACATAAATCATCCATCTTAAATGAATTGTTTTTACTCTATCGATATCAAAGTATAACATTGTACTGTTTGGTTTTATTGTTTTTATCAATCTAGTTCTATTATTGAGTATGTAACACATCCTGAATTGTTTTTATCCTTTTATGGTATGATGTATTTGTACTTGCACTGATGAATTGTTACTTTTATGGTCTCTGACCGAAATAAAGTAACAAAATGAAATGAAATGACTGACTCAGTTAGAATACAAACCACCTTAAACCGTGGGAAATAACTGTCTACATACTTCTTTCTGCTGTAGGGTTGAGACACTGGGTTACACTGAGAACCTGCCGATTTTCTCATATTCAACAGCATGTTTTTACGGACACTGAGTTTATAGTTCACTAGTCACTTTTCTAGACACACTACTTCTAACTCTGAACTAATCCTACCTGAGAGATTGATATGAACTGCTTTCATCGGGTTCAAAAAACCTTGGAATACAGATTCACAGGAATATACCCAAAACACTTTTAAATAGCACGTGCATCTGTAGATATTACAGATCAATAAGATGAAGAGCGTTTTACTCACTCTCAGGAAAATTCTTCTCTTTGGAAATAGAAATTAAGCACGTAATTATCGTCTCATCAGATTTTCAACACAATATTAGTACACATTCCAAATGTAGTTTGTTGAAAACTAAAAAAGTCGCCATCTTACGGCAGCTTCAAACCCCAACATGGCAGCAACCCCACCCTCCGCGAACAAAGAGGGTACATTCAAGCACTTACCTTCCTGTGAGTTTGAGGATTGTTGGCAGAGAAGGTGCCGGGCTCTTTCAGTGCTTGTAAATGTGTGTCCTCGAAAGAGGTTTTATAGCACCGCTGCCACGTTGCCCAATATGTAATTAACGGCACACACCCCACACGACACCTGATGCATATTTATCACCTGCAAGGAAACAATGAAACATGTGGGCTACTGAAGTAGGAATGTTAAAGAAGAAAGTCACGTTTATACTATCAGCACGACCAGGGCAAATTCCGCAAATTGATTAGGTACAAAAAAATCCCAGAAACAATGGATTCTTAAATCCATCATCCACCGACACGTGCAACACTAGCTGCACATTCGTACCTCTCAATCAAGGGCTAAATTCGAAATCTGTACTTTCTGGTCGACACTTTGAGAGTGACATAGTGCCAGCTGTGAAATGAAGGCGTTTAGGAAAGAAGCAGGATGATCAGGGGTTCTGTATTCTTGTCGATCTTGGGGGCATGTTTTCTTCCTTCTGAGGTGCCCATGTAATGCCATCTGTTACACCACAGCGCACTGGAGACTGTAATTCCCATTTAAAACCTACAAGGTCCTTGGTTCAGACAAGAGGTGGTATCACCACTAACTCTGATACTGTCATGGAGTGCCAACTCTGTTATGGTGGTCGTCAATAACACCATAGAGAGAAGAGTGTCCCTCCCAATGCATCACCTTCTTTGAAAGTGGGGATATGGGAGATCATACAGTAGAGCGCCATGTTTACCCATGTCCTAATGTTTTAGGAGCAACTTAGGGTTCCCATGAGGGAGGGTGCTGGCCTTGACTTGACTGATCCTCGCCCTCTGGAGGCCCTCAAGCTCCCTCACAGACTAAAGCTGTGGGTGCCTATGCCTATGTACTGTGTGCACAGTGTAAAAAGTACTCTCAGACCCAGTGCTCCTGTGGCCAGCCATCGGATGTGACTGCCCCATGTGAGGGGAGGGTCTTTAAGGTCACCCCACAGTCACACCGGGATGTTGGCAATGTATGTGTGATCGGTGTCTAGTTTGTCTCCTCCGGTCCTCCTTGCACATTTGAATGCTGCCTTACTAGGAGTATGCGCATGCGAAAGTGAATTCCCTCATTTTCTTGGGGTACGGCTCCGTAAATCAGAGAGCACTCTTATTTCCAAGGCATGAATGGGCGCTACCTTATAGACCTTCTCGTGGTTAGTATTACTGTGAGAATTCTTGTCTCCACTTCAGTAATATCAGATGTCAGAGGGTGTTCAACCTGGGGTTTCACTCTGCACAATTCATGCAACATGCAAGAAGAACATAACATTTCTGCTTAGGTGCAATCATTTGAGTGCCTAAAGTTCAACGGTTAGACTTGGCGGTTTTAGAACAAAAAACATTGCCTTAGCACAACTGTAGTAACAGCAGCCATTTTTTGTATTCATTGCAAACCAACTCTGCCAAGTTCTGCCTTTCTCTGACATGTAAACCTGTCTCTCATGTCTAACAACGTAGCCACACAATTCTTTTTTTGTAACATCTAGTTATTGTAAAAGGGAAAAGAAAAAGGACTAAAGGGCACATGACAGCAGTGGTTATCACAGCCAGTGTCAGATTAAAATTACGTGTCTTATAAATATCAGGACATTTATCTCTAAGTTTTGACGCGTTGCTCGCCCATTTCCCCCTTTTCAGATCTCAACAATATTGCTATTGCACGTAATCCTCAGTCCCTTCCAAACTGTGAGGTCTTCCAACTGGCTGACAGGGCATCCCTCTACTTCCATTCCAGCCCCCCAAAATTTTGTCCATTTGTGTGGGCAACCTCTCCTTTCGTAAACCACCTTCTCTGCCTGCATGCACTAATACATGTTGGTTTCCGAGTCCAGGGATGTGGGCCCCACCTCCGCCCTCTATTTTGTAGCTATGTTACGTTTGGCCACCATGAGGCCTTATGAGACCCACAGTCATTGCCCGGCTGTTAGATTTGTTGTCTCCCAAATATTTAATAAACACCTTTGAGGAGAAGCCTCCTCCTATTCCCAACACAATATCATCAAACGTTTTACAATTGCCTTCCAGTACGTTTGAATCATTGGGCAATTCCCCCACAGGTGTAAAAATGTGCCCTCCTGGCTGCAGTTCCTAGGACATTGTGTTGACTCGAGTTTTCCCATTTTTACTAGTGTTGTGCATGTACAATATGTAGGATCTTTAGTTGGACCAATCTGAATTGTGACCATAGGCCACCTCCCAGGTGAACGCAATTACTCAGGTCCCCAGATCTTCCACACATTTGGCCCGCACTTTCTCCAAGATGTCGATGGAATTGTTTAGTATTTTTCAATAGGTTAAAGATATTGCTTTTTCTTTCAGATAGTCATCTAGCAACCTATCCTCCAGAGGGGAGGAGACCTGGAGGTCGGTACCCTTTGGAATGGCAAGTTGTAGAGCATGCCTTATCTGACTATAGCGGAAGGTATTTTACAACACCAACTCATAGTCCCTTTGGAGGTTCACTCACATGTCACCTACCCTTGACCAATAAGGTCCCATTTATCAAAAACTGGGTGGTTTACTAGAAATCCCAACTGTGCCGTATCTGATAGGGGAGTGGCTTGGGTAATTTTCTCTCGCCACCCTAGAGCCGCTGAGGCTGTATGCCATATCATGATTGAGCTTGATGTTGGTGTTTGCTACTGGTGTTTCTCGTTTCCCCCATAGATGGCCCTACGGAATCCCCTCGATCCCATATTGTGTTTATCCATCCTATAGGCCGGTTCGTCATGTGGTGTATGTACCCACTGATTGATCACTATAAGCTGCGCTGCCTAGTAATAATATTAGTCAATTTATTTAACGCTATTCATGGAGTTCCTCCATTCCAGAGGATTGTCCGTACCTCCGCTTCAACTGCCTGAAAGTATGTGTTAGAGACCAAGTAGGGTGTATTTTGCAAAATGTATAAGAAGCGGGGAAGTGCCATCATTTTGCATAAGGAGGCCCTGTCTATCAGCGACAAGGGCAAAGACCTTTAATATTGTACATCTTCCCGAAGCAGTCTTAGAGGAGGGACTAAGTTGAGGTTCATAAAAGACGATGGGGTCTCTGGTGTCATAAATTCCCGGATATTGGAATCCTTCTGTTACAACTCTTGCTGTGCAGGTTCTGGGAAGATTTGGTCTTGGGCCATAGAGGACGTATATAGCAATTTATCCCAGTTTATGGTGTAACCGGAGTAATTTAGAAACAGGATAAAGATATGGAGCACCCTGTATAGGGAGGAGTAGGGTTTTGCCAAGTAGAGAAGGATGTCGTCTGCATGAAGGGAGAGCCTATCCTCCCAATCTGTAGTACTTCTAAGTCCCCCAATAAGCGGTTCACCCCGTATCCACATCGCTAGTGGCACCAGGACCAGAATGAATATCAAAGGAGGAAGGGGACATTCCTGTCTCGTCCCTCTTTGTAATTTAACAACAGCTGAATGCCCCCCATTTACCGTCACTTGTGCTAAAAGTTCCGCATATCGCAGTCGGACAGAACTTCCCACCAAACCCCAGTCTCTCTCTCTCTCTCTCTATCTCTCTCTCTCTCTCTCTCGGACAGCGAATAGGAAGGGCCATTCTATCATATCAAATGCCACCTTGGCTCCTAAATACACCACAAAGGCCTCTCCTCGAATGCTGTCAGCTCTCCCAGTACTCCCTGAAGACGCCGCAAGTTAAGTGCAGTATTTCTACTAAGCTTAAAGCCTGATTGGTCGGGTGGATTAACTTGTGTAGCATTGGAGCCAATTCGGTTGGCAACACTTTTGCTAAAATCTTGACCTCTGCGTTTAGCAAGGATATTGGTCTGTAAGACGCACAGCTCTCCAGTGATTTCTAAGTCTTGTGTATCACTACTTTATTTGCGAGTCTTTGGTTTTCGGGTAATTTCCCGATTTTACGACTTTCCTGGTACATCTTCACTAAGTATAGGGCAGTTTTGGTCACTGTCAGTTTGTATAGTTCAATCGGTAAGCGGATCGGGCCCATTGCTTTTCTTGCTTTTAATGATTCGATAGCCTACACTACTTCACAATCTGTAAGGTCCGATTCTAAATGATCATTGTCCGCTGCCTCCAGTTAGAGCATATCCAGAGTTGCTAATAGTTCCATCACTTCATTTTCTGTGATACGAGCCGATAGTGTATATAATTGCCTATAGTAAGTTGCGAAGGCATCTGCTATTCCCTGCCGATCCCTCCCTGTCTCCCCCCATCTAGAGTGATCTCAAATACCCATATGGAAGCTTCTTCTCTCTTGTCCAACCACACCAGAAACTTGCCCGCTCTGTCCCCCACCTCGTGTAAGCGATGTATGGTCGCTAGGTGTTTGGCTTTTGCCGCATGCTCATCAATATCTCCATATTCTTTTTGTTTATTTCATAGCCTATGTTGTGCGTCTGTTTGATCTGCAGTAACAGTTCAGACTCTAATTTTTGGATTTCTTCTTCTATGTCTTCCGACTGTTTCCGCTTTTCTTTTTGATGTCTTGTGATCAAAGAAACCCCCTGGCCGCTCTAACCACCATCATGTAGGCCTCCCATAAGAGCCAGGCCAATTCTACTGATCCCTCTTTTTCTTCAACATAACAGACCTTTTGCAGACCAGCACAAATTAGCCACACAAGCCTTGAATTGTTTGGTCAGCTCTGAAAGTTTTCATTTTTCAATTGCGACGCTTTTTGTTTTAGTTGCATTATATGATGTCTATTAGATCCCTCTGTAAGAAAACAGCTACATTTCCATTCTATACTAGTGTGCTTTAGCTTTATCCTACAGTTTCCCGGGGATGCCCTTATAACCCAGCTCTATGATTCACAGACTATTTTCTTTATTTGATACATATTTTAAGTCGTCAAATTGGCATGAGTGGAGCCTTTTTTTTCAGCACAGTAAATAACAGCATGCCAACTATTGGCTGTAGATTTGAAACTACCTTTTTCACTAAAGTCCAAACAGCCTGTTAGAAATTGGGTGATTGGTTGAGGGGCATGAAACTCTCCTCAAGCTGAAACGACAATCCTTGTCAAGGTGAAGTCACAACAATATAATCTGTACTCAACCCTCTACTAGCTTGGAATGGAGCAGTCCGACTTAAAGGCAATGTGCAAAGTATTTGTGCAGCACTTCAAAGAGTAATACAGTGTAAAACACCACACAAAAAGTATTCCACAACAGATTAAGATTAAAAAAATAGAGTAATTACGAAATCACAAACAAACCGGCAAAAATCCAATTAGTAGAACTAGAGATATGCAAGTTTAAAGATGTCAGTAAAAATAGCACCAAAAAGCCCAAAGTGGCAACTTCGGATATATGGTTGCGCCAGACTGGGAAAAAGCCACATGTTCAGGCTGACCGTGATGGGAGTATGGACCGGCTACAAGGACCGAGGTAAGCCCACTGAAAAAGAGTAACTTAAATTCTGTTTTATGGAGTATAGCAAGGTCCCGCTCAGAAGATGCATCGCTCAGGCAACATGATCCATTAGTTCAGAGAAGCGAAGCTGCGATGTCAGGTCCTGCATCGTTGTCGAGGATCCTCTCGACAAGGGCTTGCGATGGAGAAGTCTGGCATTAAAGATGCGTTATTAAAGGCGATGTGTGGCTTCCGAAGAGCTATGAGGCTGTGATGCAAGAACCTGTGTCGCCATAGAGGCTGCTGTCGATGAGGGTTTTGTGATGAGAAGGCCTGTGTTGGGAAAGGTTTGAACTAGTGACAGTGCCGATGCAGGCTGCGGGGTCGAGGCAGAGTCCTTGTATCAGGAGAACCCTCAAAGCACGGGCGATACATCAGTTCTGAAAGTGGTGTGTCAAACAGCAAAGTCGATGCTCCGGGTCTGCTGGTGTTGTGGCATGCCGTGCTGGAGATGAATCAGTTCTGCTGACTCCATAGATGGGCTTTGGGAGCGCGTTGAGGCCCACTTTTAAGGGGCCATGAGTGCGATCAAGGTTGTTGAAGCATTAGTCCATGAAGCTCTAGTCAGGAGGCCAGCCATCTAGCCCTTGGATTCACTTTGAAGTCCTGGCTTCAACAGATGCAGGTCCAGTCCTTCTCACACAGGCAACAGGGCAGCACAGCGGGGCAGCAGTCCTTCATAGCAGCAGTTCAGCAGATTGGCAGTATTATCAGCAACACAGCAGTTCTTTTTCCTAGCAGAGTATTCACAGGATCAGAAATATACTGACGGGTTGGTATCTGAGGTCCAATATTTTTACCTGGGCCTTACTTTGAAGTGGGAGAAGCTTCTAGAGGTTTTAATTTGAAATTCCCAGTCATCCTGCCTTCCCTGTCCTGGCTCCAGCCTAACTACAGGGGGTATGCAGCCGTTTGTGTGGGGGCAGGACACAGCCTATTCAAGTGTAAATAGGGCTGTACCCTGTTCCGCTCTCCCATCCTGTCAGTGATGGCCCATCCAGGCACACCTAAGCTCTCTACGGTGTGTGGCCGTCTAGGAGGAACAAAGCAAACACAAGGAGACGATGGACGGATCGCTGAAACTTTTCAGACACTCACCCCCAGTCACACATCTTGGTTGAATCCTTCATCAATCTTAAGCTCACTTCGCCACCCCAGTTCAGACCCAGCCATATGCAAATCAGTCTTGACCCTGTCCCTCATGGGAAGAGTGTAGCCCAAACTGCCAAGCCTGGTCTTCCCTGGACCGAAACAAGGATCCAGGAAACAATTTCAAGGTAACACCCCTATCAGCCAGGCTAGCTTGAATCCCGTGGTAAAGTAAGCAAGGGACCCACGTATGGGCATGCCCTGTCAACTTAGGGCGAACAAAGCAGAGCAAAGTCATGTGTAGGCTTGTGAGAAAGTCCACTACAAGTCAAGTCCACCACACACTCAGGATAATGAAAGACACAAAATAGTCTCCCGACCTTATGAAGGGATATAGCCTTTGACCACTTCATTAATGTGGGTCACTTCCTTGGCTTTCATTTTTTAATGATGACAGGGAGGAGACATGTCATCCCATACATCAGCATATTTTACTCTTATTTTGGGGGCTGATTTTAACATACAGCTATAAATGAGCACACACACTTTCTTGTATGGCTTAGGACCCACATCCACGTGAAATCTGGTGCACCAGAGCCACATCAGCATTTTCTGGAGGATCCATTTTCTCGAAATATCTCCCACTTCATCATACTTTGAAATTTACCTTGTAGTTTCTACTCTTACACTGTTATTTTGAGTGATCAGCCTTGTAGGCTAATGTTTCTCAAAATGTACAAGGAACACTAAGCTGCAAACTGAGTTTTTATTTTTAAAATGAAATACATATGATACTGTAAATTAGAAAGGAGATTAACATTTGATAAGAACCACTTGCAAAATGTACTCTTCTACTTTGTCCCATGGTCTTATCTAAATGACATGCTACTTCTCCCTAAATCTTAGTCTATAATTTGTCTGGATTGGGTTAATCAGCAAGACACACACCACTCCTGTTAGTTAACAAATCTATGCTTTACCTAACTTGTGCAGACCACTGACATGCCTGTATGCCAAGCATCACTCCTGTGAAACCTGAGTTCAAAAACAAGTTTAAACCATTGTTATACATGGTTGACCATCTGTACACCATGGGCAACCATAGTTTGTCTATGACCATAACAGGACACCCCCTATGTATTTTATACACCTCTCATGTTGTAGAAAACTACTCCATGAAGCAGCACTTTCTGAATAGAAGATCTACCTGTAGATAAGGGAAGATAATAAGTGCACCAACAAATACTTTTTTGTCTTGGAGTAGAGGGAGGAGCAGGGTGAAGAACACTGCCACACCAAAGGGGCCATTTTAAATGATGTGCCATTTCCCCCATAACTCATTGACAGACTAAAGTAGAAATGCTGGAGAATACGGTGAAAGATTCATTTTGAGGACACTGGCCCCCCTTCAATCTACAGAGGGCCAAGATATTCAAGACATAACAGTTCTTCGACAACGAGGTGCTAGGGATCAACTCTGCATTCGGGATTGAAATACTCAGGGTATGAAAGCTTCCTGAGCTGGGCCCAGTAGGCAGTATGGGGAGGTCAGGCTCACTGTTGGTGGAGTTGTTTAACTCCAGTCAGAGATAAATGCTGATGATAGCAGCGCTCAGGAAGCTCAACCTCCATTTTAATGGTAGAAAATTGCATGTATTAACTTTAATAAACGGGATTCTGTAATCCCTGGATAAACGAAATCTAATTTCTTTATAATCGTTGCCTTGTGATGTACCATTATAAAAAAGAGAGGCCATAACTCAACTATTACTAGGTTATTACTATTACAAGGTTATTACAGTTGAGGTCTGACTTCACAATTCCTACTTCTTAAACCAGCAGCCAAGGTGAAAGGCGGGTCAGGTCACGGAGCATAGCTGAAGCAGCTGTTCAAAGCAAGAAAAACCGAACGCTACCTTTCTTCCTTTAGCTCTACTCTTTAGTTTACAATGACAACCAGAGAGAACATGTTTATTTTGTACACTCCTTAGATAATCAGAGAAAAACTAGAATCTTTCTACATGTTTCTACACATTCCAAACTAGTGCTGCTTTTTTTTTTCATTTTGCACCAGAGATTAATTTTCATTCTTCATTTTTGTAAATGTGCCCACTCTTTCATATGAAAGAGTTATGCACCAAGATTTTAAGTTGTTTGTGTGAAAGTTAATAGTGTGACCCTGTATTATTATAGGGATAAAGTACCCCCTGGTGTACATGATAAGATAAGGATATTGGAGTTCCTTAACCTTATAAAGGAACTCAGCCATTGGCCTCATTCCTCTATATGGTTATAGAAGTCCTTGGTGACTTGCAATATCCTTATACGGTACAACAAGGGGGGGTACTTCATCACTTATGTTAATTTTATTGAGGAGAGAACACCTGTAGGCGCTCAAACCGCCCACCGCCCCCAGCACTCCCTTGGCGAGCCGCAACTGGATCTGTATCCATTTAGAACCCCTTTTTAGGAGTCTAAACAACTTTTCTAACTCCTAAAGGGAGAGGATTTACAAGTGTGAAAATGCTTAGTACATCAGGCGCTTTGTATCTTTGTCTGCCAGCAGTGAAGTTAGAGCCTCCTAATTCACAGCGTATGTGATCAACAGCCTTGGACGAGTTTCAATCATGGCTAATGCTGTTTGAAAATACACATAAGAAAACTTAATGGTTTGTGCTACCCACTCTAGTTGCTCTAAAGGGTACTATAAGGACTGTATATCCTCATCTTACTGGCTGCGATTCAAGCCTCTTCCTATACTTCCTTACTTGATATTTAAAAAATCAATTTTTTAAAACAATAATTACATTATTTGAAATACATTTTATACATAACGTTTAGCAACTTAATAGATAAATGTTAACATTTAAATTTATGTGGGTTTTTCAATAAATCCTTAAACTAATTAATTATTCATTCAAAATTAAGTTTAAAGTGCTGCAGGATACATTTTATCTGTACTACCTTTAAAAGAAATATACAACATTAATTAACATTAATATTTAACATAAAATATTTGAACTGTATTTGTTTTAAACTATGTTAACGTTTATCATTATCACTAGACTTTACCTTACAGAGATCTCTGCTCCAGTTACACAGGTATCCACCAAGTGTACGGAACGTAAAATACAGCTGTAAACTCATTAATAGTAGAAACCTTTGGGTCATAGATGATTTTTTTATTGACTTCGCCCACTCTTTCAGGGAGTGAGGCCAATCCACACTTTTGAGTAACTTTGGACTTGGAAATGGTAGGTATGCAAAAGTAGTAAAATTACTCCAAAAGAGTAAGAGTAAATTTGTAGGTGTAGGCATACTCGTGTGTAAGTTTACCTTTGTGAATAGCCTCATCTGTTTTGGATATCTGCCCTTGCTTCCAGTAAATACTTCCAGTAAATTCTGCACTTTATGGTCTGTTATATGGACCCAGGTTCCCCAGAGGATATTAGGATGCCACATAGTATTTAAACAAACAATATCCTTAGGAATACATTTTATGTCAAAGTAATATAACGCAGAGTCACTGCCCTCAGGTGTCTGGGGGCAAATACATAGTTCCAAGAAGGGCTCGAGCAATACTCTGAACTTGGTGTATTTCATCCACTGCAAAATTAGTGAAAAATGTCACTCTTGCCTTGTATGGTATCACTTGCCTTAGACCACAGTCACAGGGCGAGTGGCCTCCAGAATAGTATCTTACACATTCCTAGACCAGTGTCTAATATCTGAATAGGCTAAGCTAAATCCTGTTGGCATGGAGACGCCGCTTACAGATGCTTCAAGTAAAACACATCCTAGATTTTTGATTATGCTTTAGTAGCACTATGGCTTGTTTGATATACTCAAATGCTCTTTAGTACCCAAAGATGTTCCTCGCAGTAAACTAATTTACACTTCCAAAATGGTTCTTAGCATTCATTGAGAAAGCATGTGAAAAGGTAACATTGTCAACTCTCTTTCTACACACACAGAACACCAGCCAGCAAAGAATTTGGCAAGGTTTTCTCCCTGGCACAAGCTCTTGAATCTGTATGTGAAAGGGCTGCCCTCTTCCCACAAACAGTCTGGAATTGCATCCAGCCTTTAAGCTGATGACACTCATTTCTGGGAATGTCTGCCCCAAAAGACATTACAAGGGTTGTCCTTCTCTAATCTTTTGTGGGGGCCGGGTTAAAAGGTTGTGTGGGGCACCACGTGGCTTCCACCTGGCAAACAGAAAAAAAATATTCTCTGGGAGCAGAGAATAAGAAGTATTCGTCTCCTGCTCTGTCAGACCATCACAGTAAGTTTTCCAATGACGGAGCCAGTGGCCCACATGACTGAGCACAGAGCAGGCACATCGAGGAGTCCATCAGGTGTGATGGATTAACCTGCACGCCAAACTCTAAATCAGGCTCTAAGACTGGTATGCAGTTACATCATTTTCAGAGTTCTGCCCTTGTGTGTACATGCCACCCTATTTTAACTGCTTTATATGGCGTTGTTTAGTGGTTATAACAACTGTTTTGCATGTGTCTGCGCCCTATTTTCACTCATTTTTAAACTTTTGTAAGGCGCATACTTGTGCCTTTATTTACTCTATCAAATGATATGTTATTACTCTAGTAAACGGTAAATGTAATATGCCTTTGTACAAAACGCTTTGTCATACTCTGGGTTTAGTCAGCGCTATATAAAACTGCTTATAAATATAGAAAGAAATACTAACATGCCTGAAATATTCTTCTGCTCAGTCAGAATACTACCCTTGTGTATAAATATGCTTTCCCCAGGCTTAGATATCACTCCCATTTCTGTTTCCTTATCGGATGCTCTCACATTCTCCTGGTAATCCTAATAACATCCCATCTGGTAATCACCCAAAAAAACGTAACAGCATGACTCACGACTGCACAGTGGAACGTGCACGCTTCGTGCCAGTGACATCATGGGCTGCAGTTTCATTCAAGCAGTGACAGCTTCATTTTAATAGAGTGACTCGGCAGAATGGCTCTGATTCAGAGTCAACGACACAACACTAGAAAGGCTATCACATTTCTGTCACTCCCAATTCCCATCACAATGTATTGTAGAAAATCTTTACAATACCAACATTAAAAACTACTAAAAAAATACAATATCACGTTCGAAACAATTACAATATGAACAATATCCAGAACATTACCAATATATGTTTTTGAACTGTAAAGCAGCCAGGTTAAAACACGCCTAACTGACAAAATCATAGGGAAAGCAATAGTTTTGCAAATACCTCCACTAAATGAATTAACATGTGCATATCTCCTACACGCCCCCCCATCCAGTTGGTACCGCCTTGATTCACTTAATTAAAACACATTGCCCAGATATTTGCCATTCTTCTCATGTAAAAAACTCTACTATCTTTAATCACCAATGATATAGTTTGATACTATAAGGCAACTGTATTTACATCTGGGGCCATATTACACAAAGTGCTCTGGTGCGCAACAGGTGTTTGCACCCGATTTGCGCGTCCCGGGGCACTTTGGTATTGCAGACGGGGCTGCAGATGCTTGTGCGGCCCCCTGCAGCCCTTTCTGTAATGCCGATAGAGCTGCTACACATAAAGGACCAGCGCTATCTTCAGGGGCGTTCCCTCATTTGCATGGTGGCGTGCAATTCTTTGGGGTACAGGTCAGAGTTCCAGCAGGGCAGTCCTTCTTCTCCTTGTAGTTTCATGCAGCATATCTGAGTTGCAATGCAGCTCTTTCATATTTATTCACAGTTTCTGGGTATCAAGCAGGGGGCACCGTTGGCAAATGAGATGCAGGGTGCCACCCAGGTGTTTGACCCCCTTCTTCCAAAGTGTATCATATTCTTGTCCTAGAAAGAACAAGTCTCAAAATCCAACATGGAGGAATTCTCTCCTTGGAGGTTAGGCCAGGCTAAGCCAACCCACTGTCGTGATTACCTAACACTTCCCTTCCATCCCACTCCTTAGACTAATTACCAGGGCTTCTGTGTGGCTAGGGTAGCAGGATGTGGGGGTGAGCATGTGCTGTCCTAAAGTGCCATTCTCTCTTTGAAGACCAGTTTGGCCACCCCTTCTCCCTCGTGCCAGCTGCTTCTACAGTTTCAGTTCTCATTCCAAAGGAAACATATTGGCTCTCTGGAAGGCTATGTCACACCTCATTAAGACAGATTAGTTCAGAGGTTAGCTATTGCATGAATAGGGTTTTTTGGCCCCACACAACCTTCAGCAGCCAAGAGGAGTTCATCCCCCAACCAGTAGTACGACAGGAGACCACTGTGCAGAGCGGTTGAGAAAGAGGGTGGGGTCTCTGATGCTGTCTCAGCAATCCAGCTGCGGGGGACTTACTTATCACAACAATAAGGGTTCCTGACCCCCAATGACTCTCAACAGCAAAGGGGAGTTCTTCCCCCAACCAGTAGTATGCCTGGAGGTCCCTTTGCAGAGTTGTTGAGAAAGGGGGCGGGCCATTGGTGCCGTCTCAGCAATCCTGCTGTGGGGGACTTACTTATCGCAACAATAGGGGTTCTTGGCACTCAACAACCCTCAGTAGCCAAGGGGAATTCATCGCCCAACCAGTAGTACGCCAGGAAGTCCCTGCAGAGAGTAGTTGAGAAAGGGGGTGGGCCTCGGACAACATCTAAGTAATCCGATTATTGGGGACTTAGTTATCACAACAATAAGGGTTCTTGGCCCCCAACGACCATCAGCAGCCAAAGAAAGTTCATCCCCCAAACATTAGTATGCCAGGGGCCCATATGCAGAGTGGTTCAGAAAAGGGGGAGGGACTCTACAGACATATCAATGATCTGTCTGTGGAGAGGGCGCACTGCGGTATGGCTGGCTAACGAGTCAGCTCCGCCGGGCGGTCGCACTTCTATCAACTCCTGACCCCCTAAAACCCCACCGACACAAGCGCTGAGCGAAGATTTGTGCATCGGAATGTGGGGCTGACCTCTCCTGACACGCTAACTCGGCCTGCGCTGCGAGAAGCAGTCGTTACTGCTACAAAACCGGAGCCCTCGCGGACGCCGCTCAAAATGGCCGCTCCGGAGGCGCAGGAACCCGGAGCGATTGCCAGCACCTAGCGTGCCTGGACTGCAGCTGACACTCGGCGCGGCTTGGTGAATGGCCGTCTGAAGACACCTGGGGCTCAGCGAGGCCCATGAAGGTCCCCAGAACTTAGCGCACCTCCATATCGGCGTGCGTTCCACTGTGGGCAAGATGGCGGCGCCCGTGGAACGCACGACACTGACGGCGGCACTGGTCGATCAGGCCGGTCGGAGCCCCTCGAAGACCAGCGGTCCCACTCGCACATGAGGGAGAGCAGCGGCATTTGAATCCTCATCTGCAGCAGGCGCCTGTGAAGCGCTCGGCCAGCGAGGCCCCCACACGAGGACACGCAGTGAGTACCGTGCACGCCTCAGCGGCCAGCAGGAGATATCTGCAACATACAGAGGCACCTAACTTGCATAAGCGCTATCTCTAGCCCCCACGTGAGTCATGAGGCTGACTGCGCATTGCCAAGGAGGTGAGGGGTATGCATGGAGCATGCACTTATGAGGGACGGACCCCATAACTTTGCCACGCACGTCAGCTCTGCGCACCTGATCTGAGGGGAGGCCCCCCAACGCGTTGCAGCCACTATCATAGCGCCGTTTGGAGCACTGAGCGGACGGCCCTGCACGGAGGCGATCGGCCATATTCCCACAGCACGTGGCTGGCTAATGACTGCACGTAAAGCTCGGTGGGGGGCTGCAGCGAAAACACACCGCGTCAACTCCACGGCCGGTGGGACGACGGCTAGCAGCCCCAGATTGTCATCGACACAAACTACGCCAAAGCAGCAGATTGACATGGGGAAACCAGACAGGCAACAAACTAAGCTCCAATTTGAAGCGCGGAAGCAAGATAAAATGGCCGCGACAGACCAAGAGGCGGAAGGGGGCCAGGAACAATCGGGCGCCACGGGCATGGAATCAGTGCTACGGGCGATTCAGAAGAGCCTGCAGGAAATGAATGGGAAACTGGACAACGTGGTGCAACGAGTGGACAACATGACGGCGAAAATTGAACAGCACGACGGGCGTATAACGGAAGCCGAACAACGAATCTCGCAAGTGGAGGATGACCATCAGGCCATGTCCAGGTCCTGCGGAGGCCTGGAAAAGACAGTGGAAAGCTTGCGCGCCAAGGTGGAGGACCAGGAAGCCAGGTCCAGGCGCAACAACGTCCGGATTTCGAGTTTGCCGGAATCCACAAACACAGGGAAGATGGAGACCTATATAGAATCATTGGTGAAAGAGGTATTTGGTTCTGAGAAACTGTCTTCCGTGTTCCTGGTCGAACGGGCACACCGTTCACTTGCGCCTGTGCCGAAACCTGGTGCCGCCCCACGCATGGTCATAGCCCGCTTGCTCAACTACCGAGACCGTGACACGATACTTAGGTTGGCCAGAGAAATGGGTAAGGTTACTCATCAAGGTAACACGCTAGAGTTCTATCCGGATCATACCATGGCGGTGCAACTGGCTCGGAAGGAATTCGCTCCAGTTAAAAAGAAGCTACGAGAACTCGGACAGGAATATGCAATGTTATACCCGGCGAAACTCAAAATCTTCACTGGCGGGAAACCGGTCATACTACCAACAGTACAGGCGGCGCAGGAATACGTTCGGCAACAACTGAAAAGGCGCAAGCAGCAAGATCGAAGTGCGGAAACGAGCGATGTGGAATGACTGATCCAAACTATGAACGCACGGAACTGAATTTCGGTGCCTGTCTGTGCGACGCAGGCGACGAACACTGCATTCGTGAGCGCATGTTCACACACCCCTAAGCAATTGTGTTTGTAGCGGATGGCGACCTGGCGTGGCACTTACGAACTCACTGTAAGTATGGACCTTGCTGGAGCTGTGCCGCGGCTGACTCAGCATGACTGTGAGTATCTCTGAAATAGAGGGCATGGGGATTTCTTGTTATTTGCCACTCGGATGTGAAGATTGCGTGGTCACGACCTAGCACCTGCCACCCTGGTAAGAAATGTGGATTACATAGCTCAACTGACAGAAGGCACATTGTCCATACCATGGCTCAGTCTGGTGGCTACGCAGATGTCACTAATAGTGGGGGAAATGGCGTACTGACATTATGCCACTTTGGCGACCCTGCTTGAGCTGGAGGAGGGGAGGGGTTGGGGAAACTAGCACACGTGTATTACACTACAGCATGGATTTGCGACCGTCCACGTCCACTATGTGGATGGAGACGTGTGACCCTGGTGATACCCCCGAGTGGGTGTACCCCGCTAAGAATTTGACATTACAGTTAAAGGTTGTTAAGGGATGGCTTTGGCAAAGTTCGGGGGCTAAAGTGGGTGGGGGGAGGGTGGGAATTTCTGAATATTTCCAACTGCAATTTCTGTGTCTGAGAAGCATGGCGAACTCCTTAGTTGTATATTATGATGTGAGAGATGTCTATGTACAGAACGTACCAACGTTGATGCCGGTCACTGTAAAATGTTTACGTCAAAACGCCCTGAACAGGAAGAGTTATAAATGTACGATATGCACCATTGATCTCCAAGTTCACACACATGACAGGTACTAACACGCTCAAATTTCTAACGTGGAATGTAAGAGGGCTAGGCGACCCGAAAAAGATCAGGCGACTCTTTGCTTATTTTGACAGGATACAAGTCAGCATTGTGTTTTTACAGGAAACGCACTTAGCGCGAGACAGTACTTCCACACTAGGCGCTAAATGGGCTGAGTCTGTCACCAACTCGAACTTCTCGTCATACTCTAGAGGGGTGAGCATATTAATCAGAAAGGGAACGGGTTTTGAGATCACGAGCATACATAGAGACTCAGAAGGGAGGACCGTCATCATAGCTGGAGTGGTAAGGCGACAGAAGATACTATTAGTAAACACATATGGGCCCAATGTGGATGACCCGGAATTTTTCAGACAGGTATGGCACACTATCGTCGACATGCAGACAACTCACGTAATTTGGGGTGGGGATTTCAATGTCACCCTACAGGATACTCTGGATAGGGCACCACATACGCTGGAGCAGCACGGCAAAGCGCGGTTGATGCTGCGAGACACCATGGAAGACCTAGACATGGTAGATTTATGGAGGACACGCAACCCAGTAACGACTATAGCGACACATATAAATGCAGCAAACAATAGTTGGTCTAGGCTAGACTACTGGCTGGGCACGCAGGAGATACTTTCGTGGGTTATAGACATAACTCACCTACCACGAACACTTTCGGATCATGGTCCAGTACTATTAGACATCGCTATACCATACTATGACCCACCGCCTTTTACCTGGCGTTTCAACGCGGCTGCACTGCAAGACCCCATATATGTTGAAACCATACACAAGGCTATAATAGATTACTTCGATCTCAACGCCCCAACTACTGAAGACCCTAGTCTGCTATGGGAGGCCTTTAAGGCCACGATACGGGGGATCTGTATCAGCACCACCTCTGGCATCCTCAAAGATATCAGACGACAACTGCACACACGAGAACAGGCTATACAAACCCTGGAACAAACGTACACCCGGACGGGCGACGCTGCTGTTTTGGGGGAAATTAAAACGCTCCTAATTGAATACGATGAGTTCGCGACGGACGAACTGAAGTATGTGTCAAAACGTGCGACAGCGAGGAGGTATGGGGAAGGAGGGAGGCCTGGTAGGGAATTGGCCGCAAAAATATGCGCGGGTAGAGCCCCACAAAACATAACGTCCATTGGCACGGACACAGGGGAGGTGATCACGGACACCAAGGGGATATTAACTGAATTTATGAAAACTTACGAGGCACTTTACACAGCGCGTCCTTCACCGACACAGGGTGATTTACTACACTACATGGAAGATATAGAGCTGGCATGGCTAGCTGAAGGGCACAGGAAATATCTAGAACGCCCGGTAACAGTGGAAGAAGTGGCTGATACCATTCGAAGATTACCAAATAACAAAGCACCTGGGCCAGACGGCTTTGCCACGGAATTCTATAAAAAGTACGCTGACACACTAGCACCATACTTGGTGCGGCTGTACGGGGCGGCGCATGAAGCTCAGACGCTACCAGCATCCATGAGAGAAGCACTGCTCGTGGCGTTGTTGAAACCGGGTAAAGAGGTAGATAAGTGCGACTCATATCGCCCTCTTTCATTATTGAATGTGGACACTAAAATCATAGCTAGTTTATTAGCGGACAGGTTGAAACCCCTTATGCCTTTGCTGATCAGGCCGGACCAATCTGGTTTTATCCCCGACAGAGCGACTACACATAACACTCGTACATTGTTCGCACTGGCCCATTATTTAACACCGGAATCGAAGGCGGTGGCTGTGTTACTGGATGCAGCAAAAGCATTTGACACGATCGGCTGGCCCTTTATCCATGCAGTACTGGTGCGTATGGGGTTTCCGCAGATTTTTCTGGGTTGGATAACGATGTTATATTCAAACTTGACAGCACGCATCAGAGTGAACAGGTACATATCAGAGCCCATTCCAATATGCAGAGGCACTCGACAGGGGTGCCCGCTCTCGCCGATGCTATTCGCGTTGGTGCTGGAGCTGCTGGCATGTAAGATCCGGCAGCATCACCACTATTCAGCGATACAAATGCCCTCCAGACCCATACATATCTCACTGTACGCAGACGACATGGTGCTGTATGTTAAGAACCCTGACCAGCACCTCAATCCACTCCTGAGAGAGTACATTAGGTTTGGCCTACAATCCGGGTTGCAGATTAACTGGGATAAATCTCTAGTTCTGTCCTTAACGGACAGCACCTGCCCGACCAAACTAGACTATCCTTTAAAGTGGCAGGAGGAGCCTACGAAATATTTGGGTGTATGGTTCCACAGAGACCCGGAATTGGTGATAAGGACGAACTACGGGCGGACCATATCGTCGCTGGAGGACAAGGTTAAGAGATGGAACAGACTTCCCCTATCGTTGGCAGACAGGGCGGCCATTGTAAAAATGGTGCTTCTACCGAAGTTCCTGTACTTGTTTAATAATATCCCAATCAAACCACCCGCAGCCGTATTCCGTAATATTAACACACTGGTCCTTAATTTGTTGTGGGCGGGGAAACAAGCGAGGATGGAATTACGTACCATGACGCTGCCATATGCTAAGGGGGGCTTCAGGGTGCCGGACTTTTATTTATATTACTTATGCGCGCAAGCGCAATACGCGCATTACTGGTTCCACGAGGTGCCCTTCTTGACACATGTGGCCGTAGAGGCGGGTGACGCTGACCCTATCCCACTAGCCAACATATTGACACATAAACGCACTAAACTACATGAACGTGACATAAATCCAGTTGATACCACGACTGAGGCATGGCGGCTGATAGGCAAGGCAACACACAGCTTACCACTGTATGCACCGACACTTCCTCTGGCACATCACCCAGCTCTTTCGGTAACGCAGGAGCGGGTCGGCATGGATCTGTTCAAGCGGGCGGGCCTAGACACTCTTGGGGACCTATACGATGGCGGGGTCTTCCTAACACTGGACAAGCTAAACTACATCACAAACCCGACTCCATTGTTCAGTTTCAACTACTATAGACTACAAAGAGCGCTTAGGGAACACTACCCGACACATCCGGAGGAACCTCCCACACTCGCGCCCCTACAACTACTCCTAACTACACCGACAGCGTCACATCTAGTATCCAAATTGTATGCAACTGTACAAGAGGCGGTGGGGGCGAATACACACAAGGCTAGGGACAGATGGAGCGCTGGACTAGCAGAACCTCTCACTGACTTGGAATGGGATTCCTCCTGTGCGCTCACTGGTATGTTGACCCCTAACGGGAACTTGAAAATAATACATTACAAGTATTTGCATCAGGTATACCACACGCCTCAGAGATTACATAGATATGGTTTGCGAGATGATTCACAATGTTGTAGGTGTAAGCAAGATGATGCGGACTTCATGCATCTAGCGTGGCACTGCCGCAAAGTGGCAGGGTTTTGGGAAGGCGTCATGCAGATCCTGAACGAGATGCTGGGGACCTCTATGCTGTGTGATGCGAAAATCTGCTTGTTGGGCATTATCCCGCAACTTAGAGCATTGAAACGCAAATTTTGTGCTATAGCGCTTTTACTGGCTAAGAGAAGGGTGTCTATGCACTGGAATGGCAGAAGGGCCCCTGAGGTAAAGCACTGGATGAGAGATATGGTGTATTGTCGAGACACGCTCGCAACATATGAAGAAGAGCTGCCAGGTGGCTCTAGGCCCAAGGATTATTGGGGATACTTGCGGGTATATTTACTGGCACATGTTGGTTCTGAATCGGAGACGGAGATGGAGGGACCTACAGATACGACACTGACAACTCAGAGTGTACAAGTTTCGTAATAATGACACTGAGGAGGGAGGATGCTGTGACACAGAAGGATTAATACATAAGGTGAACTAAAAGTTGGGGACTACATTGTTTAGTTTTGTTTAAGTTATGGTACCAGATATGAAACAAAGAACTTTGAAAATGTAAGATTACTGATTTATAAGTGAGCGAATACAGCACTGACATACATGTGGATGCTATCAGTCATTACGCCGCCGGTCCGCTGGATGTCGGCTGATGGGCCGTGTAACACTAATGCCAATGATTTTGATTTTGAGTGCGGATAGCCGGCCATTTATGGATGTAGGCATATGCACTGTATATGTTTACCCTGTTTTTTCTGTTTGTAAGCAACATGAAGTGCATCAATCATCTTACCTCAATAAACAAATAAAAAAAAAAATGATCTGTCTGTGGTGTACTTAGTTATTGCACCAATAGGGATTCTTCGGCCCCAACGACCCTCAGCAGCCAAGGGGAGATCATTTCCCAACCAGTAGTACCCCAGGGGGCCCCTGTGCAGAGTGGTTGAGAAAGGGGTGGAGCCTCAGATGAGGAGTCAGCAAGCTGGTTTCTGACTTTTAATTTGCATTTTTTCCTGATCTTTTCTGGCCTTAATTCTGTCTCTTTCTGCTCATTTCTAACCTTCATTCTGCCTCGTTTCTGACCTCTATTTTGCCTCTTTCGGCTCATTGCCGACCTTTATTCTACCTCTTTCAGCTCATTTTCCACCTTCATCCTGCCTCTTGCTGATCGTTTCTGGCCTCTATTTTGCCTCTTTCTGCTCATTGCTAACCTTTATTCTGCCTTTTTTTGTCATTGCTGGACTGAATTTCGCCTCTTTCTGCTCGTTTCTCACCTTTATTTTGCATCTTTCTGCTTGTTGCTGATCTCTATTTTGCCTGTTTTTGCTCATTGCTGTCCTTTATTGTCAGTCTTTGTGCTCATTTCTGACCTTTTCTCTACCTCTTTCCGCTTCTTTCTGAACTTTATCCTGCCTCTTTCTGCTTGTTGCTGACCTTTATTAAGTCTCTTTCTGCTTGTTTCTAACCTTTATCTTGCCTCGTTCTGCATTTTTCAGACCTTTATTTTGTCTCTTTCTACTCATTGCTGTCCTCTTGCTGCTCATTTTAGACCTCTACTTTGCCTCTTCCTGCTTGCTGCTGACCATTACTCTGCTTCCTGGTGCTCATTTCTGACCTCTATTTTGCCTCTTTCTGCTATTTTCTGACATTTATTCTGCCTCTTACTGATAATTTATGACCTCTATTTTGCCTCTTTTTGCTATGCTTCTTTCTGCTCATTTGTCACCTTTACCTTGCCTCTTCGTGCTCGGTGCTGATCTCTATTTTGCCCTTTCTACTCCTTGCTGGCCTCCATATTGCCTCTTTCTGCTCATTGCTGACCTTTATTTTCCCTCTTTCTGATCTTGTCTGACCTTTATTCTTCATCTTTCTGTTAATTTCTGACCTTTATCTTGCATCTTGCTGCTCATTTCTGACCTATATTTCCTTCTTTCTGCTCGTTGCTGACCTTTATTCTGCCTCTTGTTGCTCATTTCTGACATCTATTTTGCCCTTTTCTGACCTTTATTCTGCCTCTTTCGGCTTGTTTCCTACCTTTATTCTGCCTCTTTCTGCTCGTTTCTCACCTTTATTCAGCCTCTTTCTTCTTGTTTTTCACCTTTATCTTGCATCTTTATGCTCATTGCTAACTTTCATTCTGCCTATTTCTGTGTGTTTCTGACCTTTATTTTTCATCTTTCTCCTCTTTCCCCGGGCCCCTGCAGTCCCAGCTGGCTCCTGACTCCTGTGGGAGCCGGCACTGCTACCACAAGCAGGGAGCTGCTTGAAATAGCAACGCCCTGCTTGCGGGAGCAATGTTTTTATCTGTTTCACTGCACACATATTTGCATGCAGGGAAACAGATGAAAACTCCGCTTTTTTCAAGTCTGAGCTTTTTGACTGCTTCGGCTTGCAGAAAGTGGAGTTATGTTTGCTTTTGCTTGGTAGAAGGAAGCAAAATTAAACAGCTACATCCAGATGGTAGGCACCTCAGGACATAGCAGGAGCTGGCCCTGGGTGGTCGTGGTGCCTAGGGCCATCCATGGCTCCACAGGGGGGGTTCGCAGCCACCCAATGTTTATTTAAGCCCCGGGGAGCTGGTGGTCCCCAGGGACAGGGACCTGCAATGGACCCACTTTATTATTTTCTTTGCGCCCACATACGTATTTGAATTTTGAATTTTAATGGTTTTCTAAAGCGCTCTGTTACCGGGGCGGTTTCCTGGCGCTAAGTAGCGGTAAGCTGGAGGGGACGAATGCGGGTGCTAGACTGCTGGGGGTCTGGGAAACAGGAAAGTTTTGAGGAGTTTACGGAATTCCACGTAGGAAGTGGAAGCTCTGAGGGCAAAAGGTAGGGAATTCCAAAAAGAGGGGGCTAGGACCGCAAATCTCGTCCCCCCAGACCTCCGCTTCCTAAAGCGAGGAACTGTCAGTAGAGCTTGGTTGGAGGAACGGAGCTCTCTGGCCGGGAGGTAAGTAGATATAATCTCACAGAGGAAGGCAGGGGCTGTCCCAGATCTGGCCTGGTAAGTCATGCAGCCCAGCTTGAAGAGGGCCCTCTCCTTCACCGGTAACCAATGCAATGATTGCAACAGGGGAGTGGTGTGGTGAAATTTAGGGAGTCCATAAATCAGGCGAGCAGCCTGATTCTGAATCTGCTGAAGTCGGTGGATCAGATAGTCTGGGGCGCCATTGTAGACCACATTCCCATAGTCAAGGCGCGATAGCACCATGGCCATGAGGATGAGCTTAAGGGCAGGAACGGAAAAAAAACGGGAAACCTTACGGATAGTGCGAAGGGAGAAGAAGCAGGAGGACACCACCGAGTGAACCTGAGTGTGAAGCGAAAGCTGGGAGTTGATAAAGATGCCGAGGGTTTTGACCTTGGAGACCGGGGAGGGAGGGGAACCAAGAGAGTCGGGCCAGAAAGATGGGGACCATGGGCTGCAACCACCCCCAGTCAAAACCAACTCTGTTTTGTCGGGGTTTAACTTGAGGTGGTTGCAGTTCATCCAGTTTTGGATGAAGAGCATCACCCTCTGAAAGTTCCAGGCCGAAGAAGGGGAGTGAGAAAGGTTAAAAATAAGTTGGAGGTCATCGGCGTAATTGAACACCGAGACCTCCATCTGCTGTAAAGCAAAAATGAGGGGTGAGATGTATAAATTAAATAACAAGGGGGACAAAGAAGAACCCTGGGGAACGCCGCATGTCACTCTGCGAGGGGGGGCGGCAAAATCTGCCAGGTGGACTGCCTGCTCCCTGTCCGTTAGAAAGGAACGGAGCCAGGCATGGGCCGTGCCCCTGATGCCCGCCGCCTCGACACGGTTCAGAAGAATGTCGTGATCCACCGTGTCGAACGCGGCGGACAGATCTAAGAGGACCAAGGCCTGGGGGGTGCAGATGTCAGTGCCCTCCCTCAGTTTGTCCATCACTGACACTACCACCTTCTCGGTTGAGTGAAGTGGGCGGAAGCCTGCCTGACGGGAGGAGAGGCGGCCTGTAGACTCCACAAAGGAACTCAGAGTGCAGGTGACATGAGCCTCTGAGACCTTCGCCAGATAAGGGAGCAAGGAGATGGGGCGATAATTGGCAGGTAGGGAAGGATCAGCGCCTAGCTTTTTTAAAATAGGGATAATAACTGCAGATTTATGGGCAGTTGGGACAATGCCAGAAGTGAGGGAGTTATTGATTAAAGTGAGGGGGGGGGAGTAACAACTGGAAAAGATCTCTTTAAGAGCGAATGCCGGTCCGATGTCATGCGGTGAGCCCGATTTGACCCGAGCCAGTAAGGGGAGAAGGGTGTCCCGTGTCAGAAGGGGGAATTGGGTAAGAAGTGAGGCGGCGGCATGCGGGTCCACAGTGGACAGGATAGGAAGTGAGGGAGGGATATTCGCCTTGATGAGAGCCACCTTCTCTATAAAAAAGGAATTGAGGGAATTGCATAGGGATTGGGACGGGGGAATTTTGGAGATCACCCTGTCTGAGGCAGCGAGCTCGTGCACCGTGGCGAATATTTCCTTCGATTGATTTGCAGCTGTCAAGATCTTACCGGAGAAGTACTCAGCCTTAGCCGTTAATATGTCTTGTTTATATTCCTTGAGTACAAGGCAATACTTGGCTTTGAGAAGGGGGCAGTAGGTGCGTCGCCAAGCTCGTTCCGCTCTGCGCGCCTCCAACTTCTTAACTTTAAGAAGGGGGGAAAACCACCTGTTAGCAGCGTGGGCTCGCTTAATGGCTACTTTCTTAAGGGGAACAATGCTGTTGCATGCCTTTTGCAGCCAGGTGTTGATGGCTGTGAGCTGAGTGGGAAGAGAAAGATCACAAAGCTCTGGGCAAGATCCCGCGAGGGAGGAGCAGACATCAGGGAGGACGGCCTTATCCCACTTCCTAAACCAGGTGTTTTTAGGCAGGGGGGGTTTAGGTGGACGACCAAGGTTCAGCGCAAAGGAGATGAGGAAATGGTCTGACCAAGGGCAGGGCGAAACGGTGGGGGGGTTGGTAGGGATGTTAAGGGTCCATATTTGGTCGAGTTGATGACCTAAGGTATGGGTAGGTGTGGAAAGCTGGGGAAGAAAATTGAGACTAGTGAGCAAGGCAGAGAACTCCTTAGATCTAGCGTCCTCGGCCGGATCACTAGGCCAATAGTTTAGGTCCCCGAGGAGCAAGACTGCTGCGTTGTTTACCACTAAGGTGGCCAAGAGATCCTCAAGAGAACTGAGGAATTGGGGGGTGGACTGGGGAGGACGATAAATCAGAACACAGGTCAGGGGAACCCCAAATGAAGTGGAGCGGACTACTAAATAGTCCACAGCGGGGATGGGGGGAGAGGAGAGTGTGTGAAAATGAAAATCGGTGTGAGTAATCAAGGCTACGCCACCTCCTGTCTTGCCCCCAGGGCGGTCCATTCTAATGGCTGAATAGGTCGGGGGCAGCGTGGCTAAGAGGCTCGGAAGGGAGTCATCCCTGAACCACGTTTCAGTGAGAAACAATAGGTGGGGTTGACGAGAGTCGAGCAGATGAAATAGCTCATGCTGGTGCGCGACCGCCGACCTGGTGTTCAGGAGGATCGCATTGATGGTGGACTGGGGGGGGGAAAGAGGGGTGGGAGCGGGGAGAGGTGACGAGTGAGCGAAGGGAGGCGAAACCTCAAGCGACTGATGAGATGGCAGAGCAGAGCATGGCTGTGTAAGGGGAGATCTGCATAGTCCAAGAGAGGAGATACGCATGTGCCATGTAGATGTCGTATTATATAGTGCCCTGGGGGGGTGATGGTCCTTGGAGCTGTGGGGGCATGGGCACCCCCACATTTAATTGACATTGTTTGCCATTGGGAGGTATTGATCCCCGGTCCCTCATGCATACATATTATACAGTGCTGAAAATATCATTCAAGGACTTAAAATTATAGTTATGATAAATCCAACAATTTGCCACTGTTAGATTAATAACTATCACAGAAAAGAAGTTATTAAACTTTCTTTTCTGTAAGCCAAAATCCAGCCTTCAAGCTGCTCTCCCCTGATTGGCTAGCCTGAGTGGAATGTATTGTGTTTCTGGATGTGGAAATTGTGATGTCTAATAACCAGGTAACATCGAGATTACATAAGAAACTCACTGTGGTGACAGTTAACTTCATGCATTAAGTAATCACCCGAACCAGCTTAACTGGAGAATCCCCTATGGGGAACTCGTTTGTGCCTAATGTAATTTCTGCAATGAATGACATTTCTTAGTAAAACACAGGATCAGGATAGAAAGATTTTCTTAGAACGGTTAACCCATATAGTTCCTGGAGAAAGCACAACACAGAATCAGTACACAATCCAGAATTGAGATTTTGGACTGCCCCAAAAGTAAAACTGATGATGTAATCAATCAATCAATACATTTGTAAAGCGCACTACTCACCCGTGAGGGTCTCAAGGCGCTGGGGGGGAGGGGACCTGCTACTGCTCGAATAGCCAGGTCTTGAGGAGCCTCCTGAGGGTTAGTAGGTCCTGGGTTTGCCATAGGAGGATGGTGAGGGTGTTCCAGGTCTTGGCGGGGAGGTGGGAGAACGATCTGCCTCCATTGGTTGCTCTTCGGATGTGGAGCACGGTGGCGAGGGCGAGGTCGACGGAGCGGAGCTGTCGATTCGGGGTGAGGAAGGTGAGTCGTCTATTGAGGTATGCCGTTCCAGTTTTGTGGAGCACCTTGTGTGCGTGGGTGAGGAGCTTGAAGGTGATCCTCTTGTTGACGGGAAGCCAGTGTAGGTCTCTCAAGTGTGGTGTGATGTGGCTGTGGTGCGGGATGTCGAGGATCAGGTATGCGGAGGTGTTCTGTATGCGTTGTAGTTGTGTCAGGAGTTTGGCAGAGGCTCCTGCGTAGAGGGCATTTCCGTAGTCCAGTCTGCTGCTAATGAGGGCCTGTGTGACTGTTCTTCTTGTTTCAGTGGGGATCCACCTGTAGATCTTGCGGAGCATGCAGAGGATGATGAAGCAAGAGGACAAGACGGCGTTGACATGCTTGGTCATGGAGAGTGTTGAGTCGAGGATAAACCCCAGGGTGCGTGCGTGGTCGGTGGGGGTCGGTGCTGTTCCCAGTGCGGATGGCCACCAGGATTCGTCCCAGGTTGACGGGGTGGAGCCGAGGATGAGGAGCTCAGCAACGGCTTTCATTCCTTCGTGGAGGTTGGTTTTGGCAGTGATGGGGTCCTTGGTGAGGGAGAGGATCAGCTGGGTGTTGCCGGCATAGGAGATGATGTTGAGGTCATGCAGTCGGGCGACGTGGGCGAGCGGTGCCATGTAGATGTTGAACAGTGTCGGGCTGAGGGATGATTCTTGGGGTATGCCGCAGATGACCCCGGAGGCTTCGGAGCGGAAAGGGAGGAGGCGGACGTTCTGGGTTCTGCCAGAGAGGAGGGAGGTGGTACATTCCAGAGCCTTGTCTCGGATCCCTGCATTGTGGAGGCATGTGCATAGGGTGCGGTGGCAGACAGTGTTGAAGGTGCCTGATAGGTCCAGGAGGATGAGGGCCGTGGTTTCGCCGTTGTCCAGCAGGGATCTGATGTCATCGATGGCAGCGATGAGGGCAGTCTCGGTACTGTGGTTGCTGCGGAACCCGGACTGGGAGGGGTCCATGATGTTGTTCTCTTCGAGGTAGCTGGACTGCTGTCTGTTGACGGTCTTCTCAATGACCTTCACTGGGAACGGGAGCAGGGAGATGGGCCGGAAGTTCTTGAGGTCCCTCGGATCCGCCTTGGGTTTCTTCAGTAAGGCGTTGACCTCGGCGTGCTACCAGCTCTCCGGGAAGGTTGCAGTCTCAAAGGAGATTTTGATGGTCTTGCGGAGATGGGGTGCGATGGCGGCGCTTGCTTTGTTGAAGATGTGGTGTGTTCATGGGTCTGACGGAGAGCCGGAGTGGATGGTGTTCATGATTTTGATCGTGTCGAGGTGAGCAGGGGGTTTATGTGGGTGGTGGCCGCGGGGTCTGAGATGTTGGTGGTTGTCTGTGCGGTCAGGTTGTTGAAGCTATCGTGGATGTGTGTGATCTTACAATGAAAGAAGGTGGCAAGGGAGTCACACAGGTCTTGCAATGGTGGGATGTCGTTGGTGTTGTAGCTGGGGTTGGAGAGTTTCTTCACGATGTTGAAGAGCTCTTTCCTGTTGTGCGCGTTGTTGTCGAGTCAGTCTTTAAAGGAGGCCCTTTTGGCAGATCTGATGAGATGATGGTATCTGCAGGTGGCGTTCTTGTGGGCTGTGTAGCTAGCTGTTGTCTGTTCGTGGTGCCATTTCATCTCCAGTGTACAGCAGATTTGCTTGGAGGTCTGCGGTGAACCAGCTGGCTTTCTTGTTGGTCTGTCTGTTGGAGGGTTTCTTGATCGGGGCGAGAGTGTTGGCGCAGTCCTCGAACCAGCATCTGAGGTTGTGGGCGTCGGTGGGGTCGCTGAGTGGGCTGCGGGCAAGGGTGATGTTTAGCTGGTCTTCGGGGATTTTGCTCCAGCTGCGGCGGGGGATCTGTTGAGTGTGGTGGTGCGTGGTGGGTTTTCGGAAGGTGAAGTGGATGCAGCGATGGTCGGTCTAGTGGAGTTCAGTGGTGGGCTGAAGGTGACGTGGGTGCTTGCGGAGAAGATGGGATCAAGCGTGTGGCCGGCGGAGTGGGTGGGCTTTGTGACAAGCTGTCTGAGTCCGATTTTGGCGAGGTTGTCGATCAGGGTGGTGGAGTTGGTGTTGTTGTTGTTCTCGAGGTGGAAGTTCAAGTCTCTGAGGAGGATGTAGTCTGTGGAGGCAAGGGCATGCATGCTGACAAAGTCGGTGATGGAGTCGCTGAACTGATGCCATGGTCCGGGGGTCTGTAGACGAGAGTTCCTCTGAGGGTGGTGTTGGGATCGGTGTGGATCTGGAAGTGCAGGTGTTCGGCAGAGCTGAGAGTGTCGTCGCTGCTGGTCGAGACCCTGAGGAGGCTCTTGTGGATGATGGCGATTCCCCCTCCTACTTCATTGGTGTGGTCCCTGCGGGTGTTCTTGTAGCCGTCCGGGATGGCTATGGTGATGTTGGGTGCCGAGGATGCGTTCATCCAGGTCTCTGTCAGGAAGGTGACATCCGGGGAGGATGTGTCGAGCAGGTCCCAGAGTTCGACAGCATGTTTGCGTGCAGAGTGGGTGTTCAGTAGTATGCATCTGAGGTGGTTACGTCCTGTCACGGTGGGCGGTTTAGCGGCTCGGAGGCTGTTGAAGCCGCATCTCCAGCAGGAGAAGGGTCCTTTGGTGTGCTTTGGGGTGTCCAGGAAGCAGGTGTGTGATCGTCTGGTGTTGAGTGCATGGAGGGTGCTGGCATCGTAGCGGTGACAGGCGTTGTGGCGTTCGCGGGGGCCAGGGGGTCTGACGCTGGGCGCAGTCCAGGCGAGGACGGGCGCAGACAGGCTTGCCTTTGGCACGCCAGAGGCTGGGCACGCGTGTACAGGAGGGTCCCATTAGAATAATGATGACTTTTAACAGTGAGTTGAGTACAGTAAATAGTATTCTAACTAAGAACTGGAGTCTATTACAATGTGTCTGAAACTCTTACCTATGATTTCCACAGGAGTAGAATGAAGACTGTTCCCAATGCCTAACTTGTAACCTCTCAGGCCTTCAATTAACTGGATGACAAGAGGGACCCAAGTGGGGAATGCAAATGGGGAGAAAAGAAGAGACGGCCTTGACTTCCTTCAGTTCCTTCTCTCGTCTAGAATAGTTCTATTCGCTGTGCGAGTTGGCACTGCGTGTTTGCTAAAGTATGTTTCCTTAAGAGAGTGTAAGAAACTGCATAAGAACACAATATACATTACACATCCTTTTTAATCTTCCATTAGCTGTTATCTCTAACTCAATTGAAAACACTAAATAGTTGTATATGCTACATACCCCAAGCATCTAGGGCTATTGCTCATCTTCTAATCTGTATTCTTCCTGCAACAATCTTATTAAATTTCGTTGCCAATTTGTTCTTTTTAATTACACATCACTCAACCTTCATGTAACCCTTTGTGCATAAGTCGTTTCTCATTGATGTGCTCTTATCATTGTTAGTAACCTTTGCATAGATTTCTTTTCTTTTCACATTTAATTTGTGTGTGCCATGAAGAGATGAAATGAGATTAAGACTCCTCGGTTTCCTCAGGTAAGAGTTCTTAATTAAAATTCTTATTTAATTCGCTCTCCTGACTTTAGTTTTAGAAACTAACCCACAGTCACCATTTAAACGTTTACACTGAGAGCTTTTTCCTTCACTCTACTTGCAAGGCATTTGACCATAAATATTATAATTAGAATTGTCACTTACCTATTATCCGTCCAGATGTTCTAAAGGAGTTGAATGTAAGAAAGTGGCTCTGTATATACTGGACCAAAGTAAGGTACAGTGTGTACAGAGTCCACAGTCCCCAGAGGTTTGGCAGAGGCTAAAGTTAGATATAACCTTACTCTCTAAAGTGGTAGATTGGTCGAGCAGTAAGGCAGTATCAGAGGACAGCGTAAAGCATTTGTTGTGCACACTCAGCAAATGGTCTCACACACTCAAGAACTGAACTCCAGGCCAATTGTTTGTATACAAATATATAGTTGCTTTTATTTTAGAACCAACAAGGTATCAAAGTATACTTTCTCAGAATGAGTTACTTTAGTTAAGTACTTTTCAAATAGGCAATAGACTTTTGAGTGTAATATTTACAGTTGTTGCAATAGGCAACACAATTTCAAACACAATATGAAATTGAGCTCAATGGGAATTTCTAGTTAAATGCAATTAATTACTTTATGGATTACTTTTCTAAACACAGGACTGGATCCTAGATTCAGTCCTGTGACATCTCCTGTAAACAGTTGAGTAAAAGCGTTTTGGTGACAGTAGTGATTTTTAAAGAAATATTGTTGTATTTTAAAAGTTGACACTTAGAAACGTTTTCACATAGAATCACCAATGTTATCCTATGAGAGGAAATTCACTTAGCAGGTAAGTAGTCTTAATGTTACTTTTTCTTACTCAGTGTTGGATCCGGGATCCAGCAGTGGTGTATCTCCTGTAAACAATTGAAAGAATGCGTTTAGGTCATACAGGCGATGTTTAAGGAATATTAGTACGTTTTTAAAATCGACACTTAGAAACTTTTCTGGTGAAAACCAGACAATGGATTCATACGGAGGAAAATTGAGTTAACAGTAAATCACGGTTATAGTTACTTTTCGGGTTCAGTGCTGGGCTGAAAGGTACAGCACTGGGGTCTCGCCTGATAACAGGTGAGTAAATCGGAATTCGTTGTTCGGCTGAATTTAGATGAATATTTTAAAGTTTCAAAACTCCACACAACTCCAATTTCCAAGTGAAACCAGTCAATGTTACCCTATGGAAGAAAAGTGAGTTATCAGCTTTAGGGTAAGTACTCGACTAGCAGGGTTAAGGTTCTGGGCATAGACTCAGGGGTCTCCCAGGGTCAGGTAGGTACCGTTGGTACACCCTCAGCGGCACATGGGCAGCCGGGTGCAGAGGTAGTTAGGCCCAATGTTAGCCTATAGGCGGCAGGGGGCCTTTGGTTGATGGCTGCTGGCAAGCAGGCCACGTGGCTGTGGGAGCTGGGCGCCTGGTCACTTGCTTTGGGCAAATGGGGAAGTAGATTAGGACAAAGGTTGCACTCCCAGGGGCTCTTGTGCGGCTGGGTGCAGGGTGCTTTTGAGCCGTCGGGAGCTCAATGTTATTCAATGGAAAACTTGGAAGATGAACAAAGGCTGCAGGCTCGGGACGGAGATTCTTCAGGAGCGACCAACGCTTCGAGGGGTAAGTTGGGATCTTGGAGGATCGGTAGGCACCCAGGAGTTGGTCACAGGGGGCCGTGGGGCACCGGGTGCAGGGGTGTCTTTTGATGTTGGGAAATCTTACCCTCTGCTGGTCGCGGTTGGAGGGGTCCCTTGTTGTGAGGCTGCAGGCGTCGTCGAGGAGGTTCCTTGGGCACTGGATTTCAGGTCACAATCACCGGGGGGACGTCCTCAGGGTCTTTGTCCACTCAGGCACAGGCCGGGCTCGGCGGGTGCAGAGTGTGCTGGATTTGCAGTTTCTGGCTGGCACCAGGGGTGTTGCTTTTTGAGCAGAACCCCTGCTCGTGGGAGTCCCAGTCTTGGTAGAGTCTCAAGGCAGTCAGGTCTTCCGGGTATTTTGAGGTTGCTGACCACTGAAGGTGCCAGAGTTTCGCAGGAGCAGGTTCAAGGATCAACAGGCCGGTAGAGCTGGGGCCAAGTCAGTTGGTGTCGTCCTCTTGTTAGCAGCTGCATGGCAGGTCTTCTGGTTTCTTGATCTTCCTGCTTGTTTCAAATCGGGATCTGAGGAACGAAAGTTTAGGGTGCCCCTAAATGCTAAATTTAGGGGAGTTACAGGTAGGGCAAGGGCAGAGACCAATGGGTCCCTGTTCTGGGGTGAGTACACCCCTATCCTGCTCCTCTCCTGTGGGATGGGGGCAGGAGCCTATCTCTGATTGGGCAGGACTCCCCTTCCTCAAGATGGCGAGAGCCTGGAGTTGTGCTTTACCTAGCCTCCCCCACCTGAGAGGTGGGGTTGGCAGAGGCTGGCACTCCCCCTTCCCTTCCTTTGTTTTTCCCGCCTGTCTTCCTGCCAGTGTGGGGGTCAGAACCGGTGGGGCCAGTTGCTGAGTACAGCAAGTGGCCTGGGGAAGCTCACAAAGGTGGCATGCCTTTGAAGCTCCCCCTGCCCATCCTGGGGGAGGAGACGTAGCACCTCGTCCCAGGATGTGCATTGTTTCAGGCCCAGGAGAGCGGATGGCTCTCTACCCAGGGGTCCAGCAACATGTCTGCTGTTTGGCAGCCTCTCAGTCAGGACACTGGTAGTTGGTTAGGTTTCAGGGGGCATCTCTAAGATGCCCTCTGTGGTGCATTTTACAATAAATCTCACACTGGCATCAGTGTGGGTTTAATGCGCTGAGAAGTTTGATACCAAACTTCTCCGTCTTCAGTGTGGCCATTATGGTGCTGTGGAGTACGTAATGACAATCTCCCGGCACCATATACTCTTTAATGGCATCACTGCACTTACAGTGCCCAGGAATGGCCCTGGGTACTGTAGGGGCACAGGGCTCATGCACCTGTTCCCACACCACTGGCATAGTGCACCCAGCTAGAGGGGTGACTGATGTATGCCAGGGCAGTGTGTTTGTGGGCATGGCACACAGGGGTGTGTGCCATGTCGACTTTCTGTTTAGATCTGTACCAATACACTAAGCCTGCAATGGCAGTGTATGTGTGTCAGGGTACAGGGACCCTAAGGGTGGCACAATAAGTGCTGCAGCCCTTAGGATTCTTCTCTGGTCACAGTGCCCTGGGTACCTAGGATACCATTTACCAGGGGCTTACCTGTGGCCAGAGATGCCAATTGGGTTTAGGCTTTAGTACAGTGTTTAGGGAAGGAACACAGGCCCTGGGTACCTCATTGGCAGGGACCCATAGCACACCAAGGAAAAGTGCATCAGTTATCAGGCAAAAAGTGGGGGGGTTACTGCAACCGAAACCCACTTCCCTACAAGTTGCAGCCTGAACCCAGTTCCTATGAATGTTCTATCTTTTATTTGTTTGCCTCAGAAAAATGCTTCAAATTCCAGGCTCAAAGCAGAGGCATCAAATTCCTCTCAGGAGGTGGCACTTTACAAAGACGTTTCTCACAGTCTCTTCCCAAAAATTAGCAAACTCAAAACAGAGACACTGCTAGCCTTTATTTGGCCAATGGCATTCCTGCGTAAACTGGAGAAAACATGGAGAACTAGTACGAAGTCTAAAAATCGAAGTCACTACCCTAAACTGACTTTCATGATGGAGGGCTGAGGTAAAGGCTGCTCATGGGGAAATTTCCTCACTGAAATGCGCAGTTTGAAAGCAGCATGCGCTGCACATTCTATTCTAAGCCTGCACTTGAAACACTGGGGAAAGGCACATCAGCAGCCATCTTGGAATTCCGCAGTATCCATTTGCATTCCAATTATTAGATTTGATCTACTTTTAGATTTGAACTGTTTAACAATGATTACATTTACAGTTTTAGGCCTTGCTTTTGGCACCTGCTGCTGGATCCTGACACAATGTGACCTGGTGATAGGTTCCTTTGTAAGGAGCAAACTTCGGTTACATACCGCAGAAGCAGGTCGCTAAGGAATACCTTGATTAAGAATGACATTCTGACTCACACAGTAGTTAACACTATACATGACCTGAAAGGTTTTTACCAGGCCTGGTCATAGTTCGTTGAGTTTTGCTACACAGAACTCTGCAAGTTGACAAATAAACTCCTCAGAGTTATGCAAGTGGCGGAGTGCAGTGCGAACTGCCGTGCAAGCTGGTCTTCCTGCCTCAGCTGGACTACACGGAGCAAAGTTTTCTGCACTTCACGAGCTCACGAACTGCAGAGTGCAGAAAACTCTGCAAACTCCGCAAACGGAGCAGAGTTCACTGCCCATGGTGTCAAGGTGGGCTCTATTTACATTCAGTACCGCTGTGCTGCCCACCTTGACTTTGCCTTTCCTACTAAGGATGTAAATATGCTTTTAGAAATACAAACTTGGCATCGATCCTACCAAGGTATTTATTTGTATTCACTTCAAGGGACTACGAAACCCATCATGCACTAAAAACATTGCACTAAGCAAAGCCAAATGGGGGAAACTGTTGATAAAAGCATGCCGGAAATGATAAGAAGTAAACTGTCAATGCCTAATTGTTTTTGCAGCCCAGGAAGAAGAGGCGTGTCAGCCTCGAAACACGTCGGCATGAGAGCGACAAGAATGGCAAGAGAGAGGCGAGCTACAAAGAAGCAAAAAGACTGGATGGTTGGGAGCGCTTTCGAATGCCCCTTCAATGCTTCAGGGCATTTTGTTTGTGAATCTTTGCGCACGACTGCACAGCCTTGGAAGGGAGCACCATTTCACCAATACAAAAAGGCTGTGGAGTGAAACTGGTTTACTCCATGCAGCACAGCGTTTCTGTATGTAAATAGAGCCCACCTTGATTTTGCCTATCCTACTCAGGACGTAAATATGCTTATAGAAATAGAAACTTGGCATCGAACCTACCAAGGTATTTATTTGTATTCAATTCAAGGGACAGCAAAACCAATCATGTACTAAAAACATTGAACTAAGCTAAGCCCAATTGGGGAAACGGTTAATGAAAGCATGCTGTAAATGATCAGAAGTGAACTGTCCATGCCTGTTTGTTTTTGCAGCCCATGAAAAAGAGGTGTGTCAGCCTCAAAACACGTCAGCGTGAGAGGCTGTTGAGTGCCCTTTCAATGCTTCAGCCTATTTTGTTTGTGATATATATATATAAATATATATCTCACACGAAAAAAGGTTGCCCTTGTGAAGCTGCCTCACAGATGGTTAGCGTAATCAAATGGTGAAATCTGTGCACGACTTGCACCAGACATCAAATCTCTTCCTGATGTCCTTACGCGTTTCGGGCTCTGTCACCCTTGTTCACAAGCCAGGAAAGCACAAACGACACTTTAGCAGTTCACCTGTTTTTAATCATAGTCAAGTCACACGCCCACTATGGGCGTGGCAGGTGTGTTGAGGATTCTGGTAAAGGTAGTTCTACGGTTTCAACCCAAGTGGGCGTGCCGTTAAATGTGCTCACAGTGTTCCAAAATAAAAATTATACCAAGTGGCATGATTCAAATGTCTGCTCCAGACGTGCTCCGCAATAAAATTCCACCACAGTTCCATCTGCTCCTCGGGTGGCCCGTGTTCAAGGCCCTCCTGGATCTGCTTTCATGCGGCGGGCAAGCTTCGCGACCGGACCGGCCGCTTTAACATCTCACACGAAAAAAGGTTGCCCTTGTGAAGCTGCCTCACAGATGGTTAGCGTAATCAAATGGTGAAATCTGTGCACGACTTGCACCAACAAGCAGCATGTTCCACCTCATGGCCGTAATGAAGCGGGCATTTCTAATAATGACACAGAAAGTGTTGAAACGGCGTCCCTCACCAGCGGGTCAAGTCCGGATTCGGAAACGAATGAACAAATGGCCCCCATCCTAAATTTGGAGGAAGAACTCGATTTTTTAGTCGAGGAAAGACTAATGACATTACGTCCGAGGCAAAAAAACTTGGCAACAAACGCAGAAACCAAAAAAGGCGAGAATGGAAACGGAGCAAACAAAAATGTACGGGCAAAGAAATCAAAACAGGGTTGGCAGAAGAAAAAACTGCAGGGGGCAGATCAATAATCAACTTGACAGATGTTGTTCTAAAAAAGGCTGAAGAACAATTACTTTCTCTTGGGCTGAATATTTGTCCAAAGCAGCCCTTTAACTACGCTGCCACCCGAATCGACATTTTCTGTTTTATTAGAAAAATCAAACTTCAGAAATTCTTTGCCTTACAAATATTGAAATCTAATAATGACACTAACATCACAGAGTTGCCAACCTCAGTGGAGGAGTTGGAAGGTGTCACTGCTGGTGATGTTCCTACCTTTCTAGCCCTTAATGATTTATGTCAAGCCACCTGTTCGCAACCAATGGGTCCTGATATCAATAGCAGCACACAGAATAGACTGACTAAAATCAATATACTACAAAAAGGAGCTGGGATTACTCCCTTTAAGAACAAGTCTAAATTTATCCCATTGATGGCAAAGGATGCTGTTGACACATTCCAAGATTGTATAGTGTCTGAGATCAAACAGCTATATACTAAAACCTGTAACCATAAGAGGAATACATACCACCAAATAGAAGCTAACTATCATAAGCTTATGAAAAAATTGAGTTGCAATCCTGACATCATGGTGAAGGCCTCGGATAAGGGTGGCAATATAGTTATTTGGTCAAAACCAGACTATATTACCGAGGCTTACAGACAGTTACATAACACTTTTTGCTATGAAAAATCTAGCAATAAGGAGTATTTGAATACTAAAATAACTCTGGAAAAACTTCTACACAAATGGCGAAGAGAAGGTTTGATCTCTGGAGAAGAATTCAAATACATGTTTAAAGAATTTCCAGTTCTCCCAGTTTTCTACCTGATCCCCTATTGATTACATTGGATGTTGAGTCCCTATACACAAGCATCAGGCACACGGATGGCCTAAGGGCAACTAAGTACTTTTTGGACAAAAGACCTGTAGAACTTTACGAACACAACAAAGTTATTTTAAGCCTGATGGAGTGGTGTCTCAACAATAACTTGTTCCTCTTTGGGAAGGATGTGTGGAAACAGCTAAGAGGAGTGGCTATGGGATCCTGCTTCTCCCCCAGCTACGCGTGCTTGCACGAGGGCTGGTGGGAGGAGCAGGTTCTTAATACCACACATGCTGTATGGGTACATGAAAAAATTGTGAGGTTTTTAAGATATATAGATGATGTCTTCATTCTATGGCAGGGTGATGAAGAGGAGGCCCTGCTCTTTATTGAGGAGATTAATGACAACTCTTTAAACCTCAATTTTACGTCGCATATTAGCAGAGAAGAGATTGAATTCCTTGATTTTAAGGTCTATGTCAAAGCCAACAGACTAGAATCCACTCTCTTTAGAAAACCTACATCAGGGAACACCACTCTGCATGCGTCCAGTCTACACCCTAGGCATACTATTTCCAGCATCCCATACGGGGAGATTTTGAGGATCAAAAGAATCTGTAGCTCTCCCACTGATTTGGAGACTTGTATTATCAGTCTTAGAGCTTGACTGAAAGAACAAGGCTATTCTGATAAGATTTTCAATCAAGCTTTGGCTAAAGCTAGATTGAGAACTCGGGAAAGTTTGTTGCCATCAGAAACTTTAACTGTAGATACATTGGATTCCAGCTCTAATCTGGGTGAAGAATCCAAAAGTTGCCCGAGGTTCATTACCTCATTCAGTAATGAGGAACACAAGATTAGAAAGATCGTTCAAAGAAATTGGCCAATTATTCTTACTGATAATATACTGAATTCTGTTTTACCCAGTAAACCTTTGGTCACATTTCGAAGAGCTAAAAGCATGGGAGCCACTCTTGACACTAGCAGTCCGGAACTTAAGCAAAAAAATATATGGCTGCAGCCTAAGGCTGGTTTCCGAAAATGCTCTCATTGTAGGGCATGTAAATTCGGTGTGAGCAAAACACACTATCGTATACCATTTGACCCTCAAGAAGTTCCTATCAAAGGCAATCATTCATGTAAGACAGACTTTGCGGTTTATGTCCTGACGTGCACCTGTGGATTAAATTACATCGGGAGTACGAAGGCACAGGTGCACGTCAGGATTCTCCAACACCTCAGAGCTATATTACATAATGATACTACATACCCGGTAGCACGGCACTTTGCACTAAAACACAATAAGGATCTAAGTTGCTTGTCCTATTATGTAGTAGGAGCAGTCCCGAAACCTCGGAGAGGAGGAAATAGGGAGTTGCTACTGAGGCAGTTGGAGATGCGTTTCATTCTGGAGTTCGATAGTAAGTGGCCTAATGGCCTCAACACTACTGAGGACATCCATAATTTTTTGTAAAGAATTGAAATGAATATCAACCTTTTGAGCCTGCCTTGAATTAGATAGCCAACAGTTGAAAAATATGAGTTTTGCTACTAACATCTGAGTAATTATCATACAGAGTCCCCGAATACCATGCAGTATATTCGTTGGTGCTGCATCCACCCAACCAGATGAGTAGTCAGGTTCCCTGTTGCTCATCTGTCTTGCCTGCTTCCATGGGGTTTGGAATTCATTCATTGATTGTTCTTGATTCCAATAGATAGTCAGGTTCCCTGTTATCTATGGCTTTATGAAATGTTTCCAATCATTCAAATTGACAAATTATCATCTTTTCTAGATTGCTATGTTGATTATAACTTTTCCTCTCTTATATAGAGAATTTCCACTTGATTTTTTGCACATTTTATATAATAATAATGAATTACTGTTTTAAAATGTGTTTTAGATTTACCTTTTAAGAGAAGAATAAAGCTTTGTCCAATTTTTTATAGAGGTAATATTTTGATGCATTTTTTACTCAGAGAATTATTTATTATACACTTTAGCACTTTTATAGATGTGGTTGCACTGTATTGAAAGCTTCTTTGCACACTTAGGCAGATGTGTTTAGCCACTTGTTTAGTATATATTTATTAGCACTTTTTGCACTTTACAGCCTATGTATGTCCCAGCGAATAATTTTGACTGTTTCTAAAAGAAACAATTGACATGGTAAATTGGTATCTTTTGCTGTTCAAGTTGGGGCTTGCTCGGCATAGTGGCTTTATCCAGTGAATTTTTTCTGCAATAGTGTTATATCACTAATAAACCCCCCCAGAATGTGCCACTATAAACCCTTTATCCTGCTCATCACTACAAAACATAACTTTAAAATATTACCTAAACACAGTACAATAATACTTCAACAAAGTACAATTAATATAAAAAATAAATACCACTCACCCAATCCCCCTAAAAACCCAATAGTACATCTCTAAACCTTTTAAATCCTATATTTAAAAAGATAGACAAACCTTTCATATTCATAACAGTTCAATAATATTGAAAAATATTATATACAATGATATTCTATATAATGTTATGTTTAAAAATATATTTAACAATAACACTAAAACTACATTTTATACTGCAATGTTCTTGACAACGATATTCTGCTTGTCACAATATAAAGGCAACAGTATTATTGCTCAACAACATTTTCAAGCTTAATATTTTGGCCAAGCACCTTGTGAAACCAGTGTGTCTGTTAAGTGCCCATTTTATTTTTAATTTCCTCAAAGCCTTTGATGCCAAGCCATGCCCTTAGCGACCATTTTATAAAACCAGTGTGTGTCTGAATGAATATTATTAACTATTTTCTGCCATTTGTAAGAACATTTTGTATTATAGCTATTTAGGAGCCTACTGTTATACTATTATATTTGTGACTTTCTTCTATTTAATATAGCGCCCTCGCACAGCATCCACCTCGTCACGCACAGAAGGACACAGCACCCCCAAAGAGGTAATTCTTCAAGGAATTAATTTCTTTTATTTTAAGCATACATAGCACCACGGTGAAATGGCCTACACGTTTCAGCCGTAGCCTTCGACAGGGCCATAAAGGCATTGTATAGAGTGTACCTTTTAAAGGGGCAGACACCCCCACCCACACCTCAACAAAAACATTATTAACAAAAATGGGACTCAAGCCAGTTACATATAGAAACACCTTCCACATGGGTGTATGCAGCAAAAAGAAGATTTTCAATGCTTTTTCTTAGTATCACCATATATATGCACTTTATATCATAAGAGAGAAGAGAAAATGTATATGAGAGGAAAGAAGAGAAAGGAATAAATGGTAAAGTACCCTGGGGCATATTATCAAGGGCTTTATCTCCGCTTTTTTGGCTTTAAATGCCACGTTATAGTTAGGAATTAGCATTTAAAAAAACCTTAGAAATTCATTGAAAAAAACATAGGTATCACCCATGTTATAGTTAGCTGGACCTTTCACTCATACAAAACCTTTGAAATTCCCCCGTTATAGTTAGTTCAGCTAACTATAACTGGCGCACCCGCAATGGACTGCTGATGACATCACATATTACATCACTCATGACATGGTCAGTGACATCACTCATGACATCACTGATGACATCTCAAATGACATCCCTGATGACATCATCCAGTGAATGTGTGTCTTTCTGAAAAATAAATAAATATTTTTTATATATGTATATCTAAAGGTCGATGGAAGAATAAATGGGTAAATAAGTGTCTAAATGGATGTTTTTTTTGTAAAATTGATTGTATAACTGACTTATTAAGTATATCTTAGTGAATGAGTGTATTAGCGAGTAATCTTGAAATCTTTAAATATCTGTATCAGTGTCTCACTTTAAGTGGCTGCATGGGTTGGTCAGTAGCTACATGAGTGTGTATATGGGTTATTAGTTGTTTTTTTGAGTATCAGACTGAGTGTCTGTATGGTTCAGTGGGGAGTATTACTTAGCGCACAGATGCATGAATGACTGACTCACTGTTTGTATGTGTTTTGAAGAGAACGTGTGTGCAGGACTGTATGGGTGGATGAGTGTATGTATGTGTGTGTTAGTGAGTGAATGACTATCTCAATACTATCTTTATGAGTAACTACATATGTTTTAAACTAGCATATGTGAGTATTGATGTATGTAAATGAGTATATGTGAGAGTGAGAGATTGTAAGAGTTCCTGTGTAAATAAGTATGTGTTTCTATAAGTGATTGTTTAAGAGAGTAAGTATGTGTATGATTCTGTAGAAATTAGTGTAGTGGTGGGTGTATAGCTGTATATGCAAGTAAATGGATGTTTGATGGTTTATTTGCATGTGTGAGTATGTGTGTGAGTACCTCTATAGATGAGTGTTGGTGTGTAATAAGATGTATAGGTGTGAGTACATATAATGAGTGAGTACATGTATGAGTGCCTATATAGAACTGTTAGTGAATGACTGGATGTGTATGTAGATTTTGGAAATACTGAATAGGTTGTTCTAACTGGAATTGGTATTGTCATTTTTTGAAAATTTTAGTTTCTATTTTTGATCGTGTGTATTAAAGGTTATATTACGGTGAGAGGAGGTCTGCCACAAGGATGATGTCATCAGTGATGTCATCAGGGATGTCATTTGAGATGTCATTAGTGATGTCATGAGTGATGTCACTGACCATGTCATGAGTGATGCAATATGTGATGTCATCAGCAGTGCATTGCGGGTGCGCGAGCTATAGTTAGCTGAACTAAGTATAACGGGGGAATTTCCCAGGTTTTGTATGAGTGAAATGTCCAGCTAACTATAACATGGGTAAAACCTATGTTTTTTTCAGTGAATTTCTAAGGTTTTTTAAATGCTAATTCCTAACTATAACGTGGCTGAAACCTATGGTTTTTTCAGTGAATTTCTAAGGTTTTGTAAATGCTAATTCCTAACTATAACGTGCCTGAAACCTATGGTTTTTGCAGTGAATTTCAAAGGTTTTGTAAATGATAATTTTAAAATGTATTAATTATTATATTTCTTTCTTTTTCTAGTAATTTCCTACATTTTTATTACAAATACTTATATTTATTTTATTTTTCAAGTTACATTTCATATTTTTAATGTAAAATAATAACAAAAGTAAATTCAAAAAGAATGCACTGCTAGTGAAACTGCCTGGGTGAATTTGTAAGTGTTTGTTAGGGGCAGATTTAATACACCCTTGTGCCTTTTACACCCCTGTTGCATCACTTTTCTGATGAAGCGGTGGTGCAAAAGATGCACCATGGTATGTGGTATTTAGAATGTGACGTCTCTGGGAGGTGCGTCACATTGTAAATCCCTGTACCAGAAGGAGACATTCCTACATAGGGGGGTGGGGGGCGTTCCGGCGCAGGAACACCTCCTAAAAGTGGCTGACTGAAATCTACAAGATTTCACTTTGTCACTTTTGGGCTCATGCTGTGTCAAAACCCTGCACTAGCTAGAAGCAGGGGTAAGGATTGACACAGCATTCTCAGCATAGGGCCCCCAGAGCATTGCTGGAGATGCGTTCCACTTGCAACATAACTCAAACAATGCACCACCTTTACAGCACAGATATATCACATATATGTGCCATTTTTGTCCCATGGTACACCGCATTGTAAATACGGCACATCCATGGTGGTGGTATCACGGAGCACAATAACTAACATATTCCTGGGGATATGCCAGTAATTATATATGTGCCCATTAGTATTTTAATGTAGTGAATGGATTACTACATACCGATAAATGACTCACTACAAAACTAAAACAACAGTGACAGAGTGTTTGGAGGAAGTCTAAGGATACAGACAGGGAAATTGAAGGCATAAAGCACAAGTTTGCAGGTGCATACAAGACTGCATGTATACTCCATACGAATTTTAACCAATCCATACCCTCGGACCCACTTTGCATATTTTACATCAATACAAACATTTAAAGAATATATAACTGAATCTATAAGTGCTTCACTTTTAGTACAATAAATACATTAGTAGATAGTGCTCAAACCTTTATTATTTTTAAACAATACATTTATTTTTGTAACATCTCATAATTGAACAGACATTCCAACACAAGTTCATCAGATATGTCATTCAGATCAATTGCCTCGTTAGCAGTTTCTGAATTAATTTGTTCTAAAATTTCAACATAATTTAATACTTCCAGAAAATCTCCATCAAAGCTTTTGTCTTCGAAATCCCACCTCATTTCTCCAGCCCTAATTTCCCCTTCTTCACTCTCTTTTTTTTTTTTGACAAGCAAGTCAAGGAAATCAACATATCGAATACATAATCTGAAAAAAATAAATCGAATTCAATTTGATGCGGATACGTATTAGAAAAATAAAAACACAAAAAAGTAATAGAAGTAGTTCCTACTCAGGACAAATTGCTAATAATTAATAATATCATAAACAAAGGAAAAAAAAAAAAAAAAAAAAAAAAAACCACATACATGGTTCAAATCATTGCCGACATAGCAAAAAAATTACCCCACATTTTATTAAACTTAATTTTGGCTTTAGTTCCTCTATTCCTGGCAATAGCTTCTTCCATAGTATGAATTTCATAAACCAATGACCACCATTCAGTTATATGAGGAGGATTCCGAGAAATCCCCCCTTCTTCACTCTCATTGCCTGTGACAGATACCATTAATTCTTCAATTATACTCAAGATAATATCCAAAATCTTCTCAGTATGAGCCTGTTCTCTTTCGATAATTTTTCCTTTATGTTCTTGCTCCTTCTATAAAATATAAACAGTTCATTTTATCACTTTTCATAAGATATAATACAATACTGTTTTCACCTATTTTGGCCTACAAAAAATACTATATAAATACTATTATCTAATAACATTCCATTACTAGAGTTTTACTCCTTTGCAAAGCTATATAAATATAATATCCTGTTCTTAGCTTTTCTTAAATTTCGAAACAAGTCACTCCTTATGACTATAGGAAAAGACTCAGGCTATTATACTAAAATATGTAGAATATATCTATTCACCTTACCCATTCCAAAATAATAAATGTGTTTTAGTCCTGATCTGGGTGGCGCCCGGGGTCCCATTTGCCATCCAGTACGTGGAGGCGGATATACACGGCAGGTACCTGCTCCTGCGGGCGAAGCTGGATGGCAGAGATCCTACCATACTAAATTCGTACGCACCCAACATAGATGACCCTGGGTTCTTCCTGACCCAGCAGGAGGTCCTCATCCCTGGAGGCTCCCCTGCTTTGGCTCGGGGACTTTATCTGTGTCCTGGACCCTGTACTGGATAGGTTTCTACCCCGTGCGGGCACAAAGCCGCGTATGACAGCGCAGCTTCGGGAGGTAATGGGGAACTTAGGGGCTAGAGATGTTTGGCGCCTGAGTAATCCGACGCAGAAACTGTACACATGTTTCTCCCCCACTCATAACACACATAGTCGATTGGACAGAGTTTTGGCTGCAAACATAGACGCTGCTTTTTCTCTGGGGATTACACATCAGGCCCGCTTTTTGTCTGACCACTCCCCAGTGGCATGCGTCTTGAGTTGGGAGAGGCAGTCCTCCCGCCCTCGGACTTGGAGGCTGCCGGCAGATTTCCTTCAGGACCAAGTGGCGAAGAACCATATAGATACCGCCCTTACCAACTATATAGATCTGAATTGGGAGGAGGGAAAACTCACCTTTGCTACCAGGTGGGACGCCCTGAAAGCACTGATACGGGGCGAATGTATGGGCCTCACCTATGAGGTCCGGAAATAGCTTCTTCGGGACATACAAGAGGCAGAGGATAATCTCCTGCGCCAGCAAACGTTGTTGGACCCTGAGAACTTGCATCAGGAGACGGAACAGGCAGCCCGGTCTTGTGTGCATGACATCTCAGACCGGCTAGACAAATACACACTTGGCCAATATAGGCAACGTCTTCACAGAGAAGGTGACTAATCGGGCCGACTGTTGACCTGGATCCTTAGGCGAGAGTACACCCCGGAGCTGCGGGGACCTACGGGTGGTATGGTCCACTCGGAAGTGGGCATTCTCCGAGTCCTCCAATCCCACCTACACACGGTATATGCCGCGGATCCCGCGGTCGCCGAGACCTCGTACCTACAGGGGTTGACCCTGCAGTCCCTCCCTAGGGCGGTTCTGGACGAGTTGGATGAAACACCGACACTGTGTAAAGTGCGCGTGGCGATGGCCTGCCTGCCGAGGGCTAAATCTCTGGAGAGCGATGGCTTCCCACCTGAATTTTACCAGAGATTCGGAGATACCCTTTCTCGCCTCCGCTTACAAGTATATCTTGAGGCGTTCGATCGAGAGACACTTCCGCCAAGTATGAACCAGGGAGAAATTCGTATGAGTCTCAAGCCGGCGGGAGATAAGTGCGACCCTTCGGCATATCGCCACATTACCATGATTAACACAGACATAAAGATTTTGACCAAACTCTTAGCCGCTCGTCTGGCGCCGCATATGGCCCATCTGGTCCACCCGGACCAGTGCGGGTTTATCCCGGGGCGCAACACTGCCATGAACCTGCGGCGGTTGAATCACATTATACACGAGGTTCGCGACAGGGAGGATCAGATGGTCTTGGTTTCGATTGACCTCGCTAAAGCGTTCGACACTGTCGACTGGGGGTATCTGCTAGAGGTCCTCCGTGTGATGGGGCTAGGCCCTAACTTTTGTTGATGGATCCGCATACTATATAAGGCCCCCCGTGCCAAGTGAGACTAAGAGCGGCACGATCAGAGGAGTGGCAGTTGGGACGAGGTACACGCCAGGTGTGCCCCCTCTCGCCGCTCCTGTTTGCCCTGGCAATAGAGCCTTTGGCAGTTTAAGTCCGTACGGAAATGGCGCAGTGGGGCATAATGGTAGGAGACACGTGCAATGTGGTTTCCTTGTACGCGGATGACGCCTTTTTTTACTTGATGGCCGCGCAGGAATCGCTGCCTATCCTGCTACAACACCTGGACCGCTTTGGCGAGGCCTCGGGTGTGAAACTTATTCGTGGTAAGTCTTTAATCTTCCCTCTGGCGGGATATGGTCCGGGGCCGCTGACAGATCTGCCGAACCTTGGGCTGCACTGGGAACAGGAGGTATTCCGTTATCTCAGAATTCAGGTGGCCCCAACGGACGCCAAGCTGTTGGCCCGAAATGTCGATCGGATTCTTACGTCCTTACAGCAATCGGTGTCCTTTTGGAACTCCCTGCCACTCTCCCTTATGGGACGACTAGCCGTCGCTAAGATGGTAATGCTGCCCAGGACGCTTTACGTCCTCCAGAATTCACTGTGCCCTCTCCCCCATGACTTTTCCGCACACTAAACACGTTGCTTACGTCCCTACTTTGGGCGGGACGGCGTAGCAGGGTCGCCCGTCATACTCTTGTCCGAAGCTGGGAGGAGGGAGGTCTGGAGGCGCCACGATTTGATTTATACTTTTACGCAGCACAACTACTGCTGGCAGCACGGTGGTTCGCCTGAGAAGCTCCAACTCACTCCTTCTCATTCCACCAAAAATGGAAAAGAAAAAAAAAAACAATTCCGATCGTTTTCTGGCAACGCTCCCAGGATATGGAACGTTCTCCCTGGAGTCCTTAGATGCAACCCCTCCTTCTCCTGTTTCAAAAGGGACCTCAAACTCCATCTCCTTAACAAATACTTTCCTGAACTACGTCAACTAACATAGACCTCAATATTCCGAGTTGACTCCCATTCAAGGATTGTTGGTGAACGGACTATGCTAATCACCTTGTTTTTTGCACAATTATTTATTATTCATGCTGTATTCTTTATCCGTGATTTGCTTACTTACTGTCAGCCTTCTGTGTAATGTAAGGCCCTTCTGTTTTTCACAATGTGTATGTGAAGCGCTCTGATACCTACGGGTCTAGCTAGCGCTATACAAAACTTAAAAATAAATAAATAAATAAATAATAATAAAAAAAATTGTTTTAACCCCTCGTCATTGGTGAACAAATAAATTAAACAAGCGCGGGCACATACGCAAGTAGTTTAGAGTTTCATTATCTTCTTCCCACAGCAGACAGATACCAATATGAGCAGTCCCTCTTTTTGACCTAAGTCAACAAACCCCTCCATTGTTTGGCACTCCAACAACACTGTCTCCTGGAGGAGCAACATATGGTAATTCATTAAGACCTCTCTGTGCTTTCCCATTTCTATAAACAATTTAAACCCATGAATGTTCCAAATCAGGAAACGACCCGGCAGCGGATGCCTTGACCCCTACCAGTCAATTTCATCAGCCATCCCACTGCTCCAAGAAGAAAGTAAGTGATCCTTGAAGTTTTTGAGGAGGTGCATCTCTGTTCTATGAGGGATACACCACATGCCACACTGTCCTCTTTCTCTCCTAGAAAGTGGTGAGGACGAAGGGACCAACTTTGACGGCTGACATCGAGAGCTATATTAATATGGAACTTTTTTGTAACTTTTCTTTCTTGCAAACTGCCTCGCTCCTACCAACTCCTTCTAGCACCTATTCTCTGGCCTGCACCGGGAAGGGGGAGGGGGGGCACAAGAAAAACCTGGGTACATTTTAGCCATCCATGTTCAACAGGAAACTGGTTAGTTCTTACCCTGCAACCTTCCTTAAACCAACCAGGACCAAATTCTTTTGAAGAAATCTTCCTAAATCTTTTAATATTGGCAAAAGCACTTAGCAGCATGGATCTATTTAGGGGATGACAAACTGAATGCTGCATTTTCCTTTTAGATTGCATTGGGAATAACAATGGTGGTGTAAATTGCCGACAAGCACCTCCTGCCTGAAATATGGAGAAATTGTTTGTATCAACACAGGATTTTCTTTTGTCAGCCTCACTACTCCAACATAAGGGTTAGGCAAAGATAGCCCCTTCAAAATTTTAATACTTTGAGGTTTTTGTTTGTGTATTTTCCTACGTTTGTCCCCATAAACCTTTTTTGCCACCCTTGAACTTTCCTTGATTTCTTAAATGTTCTCACTTGCTTTCTCTGGAAGTTTCCCTGACCTCTCTGTGTCTTTCTTGCCCAGCTTCCCCTTAGCGGTTAGTTGTTTTCACATTTTAGTTGTAGCCCTTGAAGCTGACAGCTTGGGAGGATCTAGGAGCGTGGCTCATGAACTCCATTCCATGTGGCCTTAAACAGCTCCTATGCTTTCTACCTACCCTCCCTTCCTGAGCGCTCCTTCTCACCCCAGGCCTCAACAACATAGTGAGGCGACACTTAGATAAGACCCTTTGTTTCCCAAATACACTACTCTTTTTTTAAATAAGGAAGGGACATCTAGAAACATATATCTCATCATTTAAGGTGCGAGTAGATAAAGGGACCGGCTCAATAGGAGAGAAGGAGGACTAGGATCAGTGATAACACCATTTAAATCTCCTTCTAAAATCGCCTCCCTAAAACCATCCTTTGGTGATTTACTAATACTTTCGAGTAGTTGGATAAGCTTAACATTTCGAGTACTGTTCAAAACCAGTGCCTTTAACATTCCCTGAAAGGTTGTTTGCATTAGGGAAGGGAGATTTCACATTGACAATTCTTGGGCAAAATCAGAAGCATTTTCCAGGGAATCGGTCTTTTTGTTAGTTCATGCTTAACATGCTTATCATCATCAACGTCGCCGGTCCTTTTCCTGGGCCCAGGGGTCGAGTCCTTGCACTCCTCGTACACGGCAGAAGAAATACAATCCGATTTGCCATTATACGGTGGCTCAGACCAGGTTACACCAGACCAAATCCTCTCCAAATTATTCGGGAGGAAGAAGTTCCTGGGAGTCTGGCTCCTAGGGCTCCCCCTCCTGATATTGGAGTCCCTCAATCAGGTCGGGGAGACTTGACGATTCATACCCCTCAGAATCTCACTGACTAAGCTATGCTCCTGATTGTATGTGGAAATCCTGTAAAATGTCCTGAACATTGGGAGTTGGGGGTTTAGCACTAGATGTTCACTGCTAATAAAGGGCAGACGCTGCCTCTTTGTACAGTAATGTTCCACTTTTCCTATTTTGCTGAGTAAACTTGTGCAGACCTCACATAAGCATACAAGTGGTCCGACTAATCTCTGACACCATACAGTTGTCGACGTCATTCTGCGTATTGATTTGTGATCATATAAGGTCTGGTACATCCAACAGTACCAGATATGGATTGTGTCCTGCAGTATTATTACATTCAAAGGACACAGGTGTCCTGACAAAACTCTGTTGTTGTTGTCTGCAGGACTGTGGCAACATTTGTTTTCCTTTTGTACTGGCGGGTGTGAGTGGTGGAATCCCCTAATGCAGCCGACATCACATCCGGTCTCCTGCAACAGCTCCTGGGGTTTTCCCTGCTCTCTGTTTAAGCTGTAAAGAACATCACTGCATCAACTATGCTCATTCAAACAAGTGCACTCACAAACATAGTATATTTCCTTGCCTTTGCAACCATGTCTCTCATTCTTGTTGCACTGGTCGAATCACTAAAGAAGGTTCAAAGGCAAAACCAGCTACACTCAGGCTCACTTGAGACCAATGGACAAACTGTAACAATTATCCAGACCAGCACCAAGCCTACAAGTCGAGCATGATGCAACTCTGCAAGATCATTATACTTCCAACTCCAAATGTAAATGTAATAAATATTGCCTCTACCTTATTTACATATGATTAACAATGGTTCTTAAGAAGCTGGTCACATTTTGGGTAATTCCACCACTTGAAGGCCAGTGGGGTTATGTATGAAATTGTGATATTATAAAGGGGAGAATAGTCATTTATATGGTCGGTTTACCTAAAACACTATGCATTAATGGTTTGTAGAAATGACCGACTTGAAAAAATACATTGGCATATATGATACATTAGCAAGCGTTCTGCTCAGGAAGTAAAAAGTCCAAGAACACAAAAGAACATTTAAGAACAAAAATGCGACAGTGACTGTAAAACGCAATCTTTTAATTGTATTTGTTCATCCCATTCAGATCTACGTATGAATTATTTAAAGGATGCCAGTTTTCCAAACAAATTAATTTATTGAAGCACAATAACAACGACAACAAATAATAATCATACCTTCATATATGATTTTGAATGTGTTAACTGTCACATTTTCTTTATTAGTAAGAGGTAGTGGGGTACTGGAAACATCTATTTGTTATGCATTTTCTTACCTCTAAAGTTGTATGTCAATCATTACCCTGTCGCAAAGACGTTAGACACCTGTGATTCCATGACCCCCAAATGTTTTAATTTTGCCTTGTCACATTATGATAATATACTAAAAGGAGAAGCAAGAAATAATCACTCATATAAAATAAATACTATTTTTTTTATAGAGAAATGTATAACTTAAAGCATTCAGCAATTCGCCTTAGAGGTACTTTATCACTTTTTAAATTTTTTTTATTTTTTTTTGAGTTTTATATAGGGTGAACTTGACCCGAAGGAATCAGGTATCAGAGCGCTTTACATGAGAACCAGTTACAGTACACAGGGACACATTCATTTCTAATTAGGTCTAATCTTATACCTTTCTTATTTGAAATAAACTGGTGTAGCTCCATCTGATAAATCTCAAAGGGGCTGGCTGCCTTGCGTGACGCACAGCGTCACATCATGGTACATCTGTGAGTGTTCACTGTCTAGCATAGGGTTTATACTGGAGACATACCATTCCAGATCTAATTCCTACGTGTAACAAACTCAGAAGGCTCCATTGCATGGGATATGTGTTGTGCACTGCATTCCATATGGAATGGAATGATTTTTCTGAAGAAAAAAACCCAAATGTTACCTTGCTTGAGCCTTCTTCTGCTAGACAAAGCCTGGTCTTGAGCTTCAAGGAGCCGGCTTGGCGTCAGAACCTGTGCATGCTTGCATTGATCCACCCTAGTAATGCCACCTTCAAGCCACAGTTTGTGTGATCTGTAACGTTCACCTTCCCATTGGAACACACCTTTTGCTCTGAATAGTAAATAAAATGCGCCATTTTGTGGATGCATGCACAGGCATAAAGCCTTAGTAAACCTAAGCCTTCTTCTTTTATCCAACAAACGCTTCCATCTTACACTATTTCAACAGTGTGGCACCATTTTTTCTATTTCCAAAAATGTAGGCTGTCTAGGATCATCATACTGATCTGAAAAAAAAACCTTTGTTGTAAGCCGTAGGTGGTAATCATTTATTATTTACCATGGTAGTTCTCTGGTGCACCAACTTATGCTCATTGTTGTGTGCCGTCCCGGCAATTAACAAAACTACTCTAGAAGAAATGATTTCCTGTGCAAATCTTGGTGAAGAGTTTACTGATTTTGTAGTCAGTAAAATAACTTGAATCGCAACACCTGTTATTTGTTTTTTTTTTGTGACAGGCAGCAACCTTATATAAATCAGTATTAATCCTCCTTCAATAGGAAGAATGCAATCCGAATTGCTGGAATACATGCCCTCTAAATGGAACAACAGCAAACCCAGTAAGTCTTTTAGTTCTGAGTCTCTAGGATGTTCAAAAAACAGTTAATTACTTCAGTGGAAAAACAGTTCGTGCAGCCGCAGCCCGTGCGGGTATGTGTGGTGGGGTGGTGGGTCCGGGTTGGGAGGGATTAAACAGGTGACCACGAGGGAAAATAAAATAAACAATTATTTTTCCCTTGTCTTCATCTGTCAAAATACACCTCCTCCCCCACCCGGCCCCAGCGATCTTACCTACACGAGCCGCGGCGGAGTTCATGCCATGTTTTCTGTTGGAGCTATAAACGCTTGACACTCTCTCAGATCCACGTTTTACCTTTGACCCCTACATGTGTCCTGCTTTTGTGCAAAATCAGGATTCACTACACCTTTGGTTATCATGTGGTGCTTAGTGTTACACAATATGCCTAATAATAATAGGGTTGGGCCATCATCCTGGTGTCTAGATGATGGGTCAGTCAGAAGGAAGGGTGGTCCGTAATTGTCTTGCAAAATCATCTATAAGCAATTGTGAATTTACAAAATAACCAATTTCTTTCTTGAGTCAACGTTGTGCAAATAGTCCATGGAAGTGCAAGTTTTCTAACAAAATGTAAGGATTTTGGGGCCTTAAGTTCATCATTTTGTAACACAGGAAACGCAAGAGGAGCACAGAGAACAAAGACAGCAAGAGGAACAAGAAGAACAAGCTCGGCAAGAGGAGAAAAGTTTGACAATGATCGCGGGGAGGGACAGCGCCAAGACGATCCACTGGATGATCAAGATGGAGAACGTAAATAAGTAGACGGTTCTGTTGCAGTTTGTGTAGTTGGGGTACAGCGGGAAAGTCCAGACGCTCCCTGTTGGGTGAAAAAACGGAAATGTATCAGATCCCCAACACTGATCTCAGATCCTTGCCCACCGATCTTTAAAATAATCCTACATTTTTGATTAACCCACATTTCCACAAAACCCATGAGTGCAACAGCCACCATGTGTCACTTAAAACTCTACATATGTGTATAACTCTCTTTTCCTGGCATAAGATATAATCTCCAGAAGGTACATTGATACCAATGATAAAACTATGAATCTTTCAGTTAAAACGTTCTATAATATAAGCTTAATGACTGTATATTCGATTTACATGAAACAATTTGACCAAAGACCTCTAACGCATGAGGGGGGGATTAGAGGACTATAACATTAAATATCACAAAATATAAGTGTAACATTTCACTTTAAATATTTACCATGGAAATAACAGAAAGCATCAAGATGCATTTAGATAGCGTCACCTTTTTGGCGAAGAAATTATTCGCAATCAGGAAGTCCCAGGAAGCAGTCATGGGGTGGCTACAGTAAAACTGGTTGCACCTTAGCAGTACTAAGTGAGATGTGTCACTGATTACAGAAAATCTCTCCGAAGTCCCTTCTTCAGGTGTTTTCACTCACTGGGGCAATCTATGACCCCACAGATAAAAGTTCGAAACTTTAAGGTTAATTTTAATGTTAAAATGGCTTTTTATCAGTGGTGAGTACGGTAAGGCTCTGTTTGAAATACTGTTTGAGCAGGATACATCGTTTTTCCCTCTATCATGGTGCTCAGCCTACAACTGATGGTAAACTCCAGTTTACGATTTAGAATAGAATTGTCATCTCCGTGCTGGAAAAGCGCCTTGGAAACTTCAGTCAGTATGGTAGAGACCTAGTCCAATTATTTTGAGAAAACAAACTCACTCTAGCCCAGTAGATCACGTTGGCCTCATTGCTTAACACGCCACAATCTGCATCTCATGATAAATAATGTACTTTTCAACTGTTAAATCCGGCTTGCCAAAATTTTATGAACGGTGTGGACTATATTGCCCCTGGTAATTAGTGAGTGCTGTAAACTCAATACAACTCAGAATTCCGCCCCTTGCGCAAACTCTGACTCGCTCACCGCCAGGACCTGCAGAGGAACTACATGTTTTGAACTTATGTTTGAGTTGTGATTGATGCTGGGTTCCTCCATTCCAGTGAAGGCCTAAGTAAATATGTACCTATCTGCCTTTACAGACCATTGAATAATAACTGAATGAGGGTGTCAAGATTCGAGAAACAGACAGGTGCCAAACTCCACTGCCCTTTTCTACACAAAAGAACTGAAACTCTTCACCTTCTCCATTTACTTCTCTCCCTACCCAGTGTCCCCTCCTGGCCAATCCACAGCACCTCCTATCAATGTATGCAGATCTCAAAGATTTTTCTTCTATGGATTTTACCTGCCCACACCCAATTTGTAAGTTAACCAGACATTGTTTTAAAGCTGCATCAGTCAGTACAAAATATCTGCCCATGTAAAGCATTGCGATAGCCTCTGAGTCTACATAAACCCTATGTAAATAACGTCAATAAAATGCAAATAATAAGAGATCTGGAAGCAGGTAAATACAGGTATTTGGAATCAATTTATGGAACAACCTGCCCCCGGAAATTTTACTTGGGACACATATGTCATATTTTAAACGATGCTTCAAAAAATTACATCCAGCCCAATTTTAGAAATCACTTTAAGTGCTCTTAAATAAAAAGTCACAATGAATCTCAATTTTTTTACTCAGATATAGAATGCATCAATTTTCTTACCTTGCCCACAAATTCTAATCCTGGTGGGTATTTTATGTTGTGATGTTAATAAATTGCACAACTAGCCATTCAGAAACAGGAGCCTATCAGGTCACTTTATCCGTAAGTATATTGATAATGATAATCAATATACCCACCACTTCATGCTCATTCACTATCTTGTAAATGGCTTATTGTGCTGTGCGCTCTCATTTTTAAGCCCTTTCTTCATCCACCATCTTATGGATGGCACTTTGTGTTTACAAATTATCTTGCAAATGGACTGCTAATTTTATTAGTTATCTTGTGATCGATAGCTTCAAATTGTTTGATTATGATTTTCCCTAGAACTGTACGACATAATTAAAAGTATTACCTGTGATGAGCCAAGCAAACCAAAAGAGGCTTAACAGCGCAAGGATGCCATAGACAAGCTTATTTGGCCTCAGTCCAGCCACAATAGAGAGGAGGGACATGATGATGACAGTGACGCCATTAACGATGAGGTAGATAGGGATGAAGCGTTGCACTGGGCATTGTTGCAGATAAACAGAACCTGTGAGTATGAAAACAACAGATCAGTGAAATAACTACATTAGGTGTTGCATTACAGAGCAATGAAAAATTGTCAAAGAAATCTTCAGTAGGGTGGCTGATATTTAGTTTGATCTTCTACCAGGAAATAACACATTGTCAGATTCTCCAGACTCACCTGATAGGAGGAATTAGTCTTATTAAAATGTATAGAATGCAGACAGTATGGCCTCTGGTCTCCAAGACACTAAGCACAATCCTGGACAAAACCATGCTGGGATTTGCAGTTGTGTGGTTTGTTGATGAAAGACTATGGACCTCCTTGCAAGTTAGGTCAGTTAAGGAATTTACCACACTTGGTAATACCATTATCCAAGGATGAGGTATTTACCACCCCAGTTATGGTAAATGCCTACTCTTCCTAGTTTCCATCTTGAAACGGAGACGTAAGAATGCAAAATATTATGGTAGCACAACAAATTCTGGTTTGCTTGTGTTTCGGTTCAGGGGGGGCCTGGCTTTGGCATTTCGGACTGGACTGTTCCTATTGGAGCAGAGCCATGGTTGAATTGCATATAGCTGGGTCTAAACTGAGTCGGCATAGTGTGCAAAATAACGAAGGATTGGGATTCAGCCTGAGTGTTTAGAGTGCCTTATATTAATTCAAGCATTCCATTCAGCACTGTTTTGTATGCACACAAAATTCCACATAATTTGGCATTTCTAAAGGCATTTTCCTTAATTTATTTCATTAGGGAAAACGGTGAGGGTATGTTTAAAACACAACTCAGAATACCCATCCCTTAGTTTACATGGGATCAGAATTTATCAATGAACTTGAAATGGGGCGCTAAAGCAGTTTGGCTTAAAAACATGATTTCTAACACCTTCTGACTTGACTCTGGTTTTCCTTTTAGAAAACCTGTGCCTTGTCACCTACTTTTTCTCATTCTTTTCTCCTCCCTTTCTCCAATCCTCATCCCCACCTTAGCTTTGTTCTTTTGCTCTCATTCTAGCCCTCTTCCAATCAATCATTTTTATTGGACCCTCTCTTTCTCTCCCTGTCTCTCACTATCACTCTCTCCTCTTACTCATATTCTCACTCTCTCTTCCTACCGCTCAGTTTCATGTTCAGTTAACTCTTTCAATCTATTATTTTAATTGTTTTTAACGTCTTTTCTTATAACTCAGCGGATCATTTTGGGATCACATGATAATCCATGACTCACACTACTGACTCAATTGTAAGTTGTGAGGCATTATATAACACTTGCAGTCACACCTCAGAGCTCTCACAAAAATGTGGCACGAAGAGCTCACGCTTATCAGCAGAGTCATAGCAAGAATGTCAATGAAATCCTATCCTATGAAAATTGTAGAGTCTACGCTTCGGTTGGTTGAATCTAAATACAGAAACCAACGTATTTCCCTTCCGATGAGTTACCTGCAATAATTTCAAGAGGTGAGGTGAGTCACATCCTGAATATTGACAGAGGTTCCCTCAACCTCTTGCCTTTGGATTACAGTCGGGGATGTGAGAACTATTTTTAAGAGACACTCAATTAACTCACTATGACAGCTCTCTTTAGGCTATGGAGAAACATTTAAGTCCCTCCCGGCTACTCATACATTTGTCTCAGTGCATTTTGGTGCTTGCATTTTTGTTCTTCCAAAAGAAAAAAAAGTGCTGAAGGGCGAGTAGCATTGGGGATTTGGCCAAAAAAGGTCTTTTTAAAAAAGAACTATCCAGAGATGTTGATTGAGCCTGTTTCCAACAGAGACTACTTTACATGCATTTATTGAGTTTCAAAACAAAGCAAATGGCCAACATTCCAGAGATATCTCCTTTAGAGGGTGAAATTAAGAATGCCTTAGTTGATGGAGAGGTTGGGGTGGGCCAGTCACCAGAGATAACCCCTTGGTGGGGTGTAGTATGGACTTAATGATCTACCACAAACCAAAGTGTCAAAGCAGTTTGTCTCGAGTTCTAACAAAATCTTTCTTAAAAGAGATGGGCAAAGATCAACCATTTCCTAGTTAATGAGGTAGATCCTAAGGTAAACATCCTTTACAACGCAACTTTTACCATGCAGTGCCTTTACGACGCAACTTTTACAACGCAAACCATTACAACGCATTGCGCTGGGGGGCGCTTTAGGATAGGGAATAAGTTTAATTTACTGTCCAACACCTTCCCTAGTGTCCACCGGGACTGGAGTTGGAATAGTGAATTAAACTATTCACTATCCAGCACCCCAAAGCGCTATGCATTGTAAAGGTAAGCGAAGTAAAAACCGCGTTGTAAAGGCTTGTGATCTAAAAGTATGTGTTGTAACGTCATACATCCAGATACTAAATCGCATGTCGTACACCAAAAAAGGCATTACTAGCCAACAGGTTATAAGTATGTATCCATTCAGCAGAAAATAATCTTTTGAGGGGTGGTATATCCTAATCTCATGAGGTGAACTGGAAAAAGGGATGAAAAGAGAATAGTAAAAGGGATACACATGTCAGGGTGTTGGGGAGATGAAAGAGTACAAGGAGGCAATGAGATCCTTTGATCTTACCAATGACAATCTCAGCGATGCTCAGTGCTATCCAAACAAGTGACATTAGACCAAGAAGCCATTCTGAAAAAAGAAGAAAACATATCAATCTCTGAAATGCCTACTGTTACTCATCTGTGATACGAAAGGTAGAAGCTATTTAGAAAAGTTAAATAAACAAAAAACAATTTTCAAATTAAATGTTCAGTCCCTAACCACCTCACCTTCTCTCCGACAACATGTTAACATCAAAAACAGAGCTGATTTAAAGGCCATTAGGTACCCACTTATTTATATAATTCTCATCTCTTCCTGTTTTATAATTCTCAGCCCTTTACTTCTTGTAATTTTCAGCGAAACATGTTTCAAGTCACGCAGCAAGTGATTTTTTGTTTTTAGTTCATTTCAAACATATTTTTTGCACATTTATTGCTCTTTCTTAATTTATTTCATGCAGTGAATTATAATTTTCAATTGCAAAATAAGTTCATACCATACTGTTACTCTAGTTTGTAAGTTAAGAATTAATTAAAAAGGTTTTTGCCAGCACGCGTTTCACTCTAGGTTTCATTACCTGTGTATTCTCTGAAGGCAAGTCTAGGCATCCGACTCAATATGTGCCTTTTGTTCCAAGAATATATCGAAGGAAACCCCAGATCTCTCTTCTATGTTGTTACCAAATCGAAAGATTGGTTTGCGATTCGATTTGTGGAAGGGGAGTGTTTAGGGCATCCCTTCCAAATAGTGATTCACAGTGGTATGTATTAATGTTTTGGGACAAAATTTTGTTCACAAAACATAAATATTGCACCACTAATTCAACGTTGGTGGTAACCCCTTCATAATTGAAACGGATACTATGGAACCACTTTCCCTTTGAGAACGTAACACAAATATTTTTTAAGAGCGGGCAGTGGTCCCATAGATGACTGCCTACTCTTAAAAAATGATTTTTAAGCGTTTCATTTTTTCCTTTTGAACTATCCCATTTTTCATAAAGTTAAACGGCTGAATTTCAATTTTCAAATTAAAAATTGTTGCTTTAACGCAAACGCAATCACAGACAAGGTGGTCTGCAGGCGGTAGCAAGCCACCTTCCCTCTGATGGCTTTCATTCCTAATGGGTCGCAAACTGTGACCTACCTCATTAAAATTTATGAGGTAGGTCACTTTACCAACAATTAGGAATCACTAATTGAAACTCAACAAGTTTCATACCTTCAGAATAGTGATTTCCTGATTGCAAGTTGCAGGAAATCGCATTTAGGAAATCACTATTCCCAATATTTGTACATCTGGCCCATAGTGGACTCCACCATTCCCCTAAGAAGGCAATTCTCCATACAACCACCTGACTCAGTGTGACCACATAATCCCTATCTTCAGTGCTCCTCTGTGGCTTCCACCCCAATTATGCATTACGTTCAACTACTAACTAGATGAAAACAACCTTCTTTCCAGGCCCCAGCCTCAACAAATAACTTCTGTAAATCATTGATTGAATATTAATACCCAAAGCAGTGGTATCCATTCTTCTAGAAGAAGTAGTGTCTGAGGGTCAGCTTCCACTTTGCAAATGTGGGGTTTTGGGAATGGGAAGCAGCCAGAGTTCCAAGGCACTGCTGTATGCACCCAGCAAGGTATTTGCCAAATGCCTATTCTATTTTTTGATTGCAGCTCCTGTTCCTTTTTAGCGCAGGAAGCGGATTGATAAAATAATTTTAAGAATGTAAAGACAGGGTTGAGGTCCTCTACCTCTTGCACTCCTCCATCCCTACCATTCTGCACCATTCGCAGGCTGAAACCTGCCTCATTGATGTTAATAGAACAGGATTCTGCAAATCCTACTGAATGTTCATTTTGTGCTCAAGAGTAATATATCTATTACAGTTGAAAAGTAAGGTATGGTAAGAAAGCGTTCAGTGTGTACAAACACCAACCTACTTGCAATTCAGCCCATAGTACATCTGGGCCCGTATAACAAATATGTTGGCTTTCCCTCTTTGTGCAACGGCGCACCTTTAAATAGGTGCGCTGTGCGCAAACAGGGATACCGCACAATATTTCCATGAATGCTCTGCCCCCAGGGCAGCCGCGAACTAGTGCTGCCCTGGGTACAGCGCATTCAAGAGAAATAAAGCACAGCTGCTTCAAAGCCGCTCTGTGTTTCACTGTGCAGGTGGCACCCCCTTGCACTTTCAAGAGGGGTGAGAGATCCCCTTGCAGGTGGGTGCAGTGAGTGACTGCACCAGCCTACAAGGGGATGTCTGTGAGGTCCATGGGACCCCCTTTCTCCCCTCTAGAAGGCTGCCTGTAGCAGGCGCCTCCTATGGTCATGTTTGCCTCTTGTCTACGTCCAAAATAGGGCGCAGGGGCAGAGGCAAAGTGATTCCCTCATTTGCATGGATTCACGCCTCCGTGCACATGAGGAAACACCCTCTAATGATAGTGCTGGTGTTCCATGTGTGCCAGAGCTGTCTGTAATACATAATGGGCCGCAGAAGCGTCTGATGCCCCTTCTGTAAAACCAAAGTGTCCCTGGGTGCACCAAGCTGGCACACATGCCCTTTGCACCCCTGAGGCACTCTGGGTAATACGGTCCAGGTCCCCAAAACCACAGGGACCTGGAGTCTGCAATGGCCGTTCATCTGTGAAGATGTTTGTGCCGCATGGTATGTCAAGGCATGAATGGAGATGAGAGTGGAGATTCCATCAGTGATCCAGTCATGGAGATGCTCAGCAGTGCCTAAGCGTAAAGGTGGACCTAATTCATGTGCATTTGTGAGAAAAGCAGTGACAGGAAACATATTATTTCCAAATAGTAGATTTCCATTTCCAGAGGAACTTAACCATCAATCAACAAGGACACCCCAACACCAAGAAACTCCCAAAATAAAATGATAAACTTAGTTCATTTAACTGCAGTAAAATAACCAAATACTCACTGAAACACTGAGTGGCACAGCAACAGCAACTCTTGACTGATGTATCCTGTGCAAACATAAGACAGTGATTGCATTAGAACTGAGATCAAGCTTGGCATTTAGCAGATTTGGGTCTGCTTTGTACTAGCAAGGAGCTGTGATAGGCGTGCCTTGATGCTGCCTTTAATCATAAAGAGGCACTACTGAAATGCGCTACGAAGCCTCAATAAGGGTGCGCTATACAAACGCTAGTTAAAAATAACAGTAAAGAACAAGATGAATTTGCATCTGAGATATGTGTGTGCTCATGCTGTACCACACATCCTCTTTGTGTTTCATATTGGCATTTGTGAGCATCACATCTGCCTTTGCACAGACAAGAATGAATGTTGTGGATGTGAAAGAGAACCACACTTCCAATCTTTACTTTCAAGTATAACAGAAGCCCTTATTGATTCCATATTGATACTTTTTGATGTTTCTACGTTTTATACATCTGTCTCTTTACCTGGCAGTCCTGATGCACTCTGTCTTGGGCCATGACTCTGTTGTTTGTTGGCTTTCTTCGGATTCAGTTCCACAGCACACCAAGGATGTCCTTATGAGCTAATGATTGACTGTTTTTCTTGTTGGCCGACCTACAGAAAAGTTAGGATTAATTAGTTAGATAATCTCAAATGCAAAACTTTGTTTAACATATTTTGTTTCCCTTGACATCTCACTCCTGACTGCCTTGAACTCTTTTCCTTTGTTGTCAGTGCTTCTTTCCTTGAGACCCTCATGGGTGAGTAGTGTGCTTTATAAATGCCATGATTGATTGATTGATTCTTTCCCTGTTTTATGCTGCATTCTGCTTCTTTCTTTCACTCATTAGCTTGCTTTACCTTTCTTGCTCACTGTTCCTTTCACTTGTATGTCAGAATATCGACCAAAGAAATATCATGCTGCAAGAATGTTGTAGCAAAAAATATCAACTACCAACATATTGTGGAGGTAGGTTCCAGGGCGGAGGTAGAAAATAAAACTATCTCCAGTTTAACCATGACTCTGATCACACCCAGCATGCCAAGTGAGCAAACATTTCCTTCAGTGAATGTTGTTTAGCTTCTCATCCTCCTTCCATCAATTCATAAATTCATGCTTTCCCTAGGTATATATTAATCCAATCATTCATCCATCCTTCCTCCCTTTCCTATCGATCCTTACAATCTTTCCCATCTGCCCAGTCTTCATCCTTCCTGCCATTCATCCTTTTGTCTGTTGATCATTTCATTCTTCCATCTATCCTTGTGCCCTTCCATCTACTCAATCTTTCATGCTTCGATCCATTCAGTCTTTCACCCTTCCATCCTACTTTTCACCTTTTCTTCATTATAGCTTTCGACATTTACTTCCATTCCTGCAACCTTCCTCTGATCACCAGCTCTTTCCTCTTTCTTTCCATCTACCCATGTTTATGTCTCTCATCCTTATTGTGTTCTTTCTTACTGCAAACAATGGAAAAGCTGATAGCTCCCATACGTCGCTATCTAGGAGCCCGCCGCCAGTATAAGATAGCCTGGAGGATCTGTAGAGTAGGTACCTCCTCTGTCAAAGTTTCTCTGTAGTATCTCGAGAGTATTTGGCCCAACCAGAGCAGAATCCTCTCTGTCCCTACTTCAAACAACCTGGCGGACCCTTGGTAGGCAGTACCTAGGCCTCTGACTGGTCAGGCACAAATGTACTTTCATGTATGGTACGGTTTTATTGTTTTTACTTAACTGATGCTATTTTTGAGTATGTAATTCATCCACCTTAAACGAATTGTTTTTACTATGTAGATATCAAAGTATAACATTGTACTGTTTGGGTTTATTGTTTTTATCAATCTAATGCTGTTACTGAGAATGTAACACATCCTGAATTGTTTTCATCCTTTTATGGTGTGATGTATTTGTACTTGCACAAATGAATTGTTACTTTTATGGTCTATGACCGAAATAAAGTAACAAAATGAAATGAAATGACTGACTCAGTTAGAATACAAACCACCTTAAACCGTGGGAAAGAATTGTCTACATACTTCTGCTGTAGGGTTGAGACACTGGGTTACCCTGAGAACCTGCCGATTTTCTCAGATTCCACTGCATGTCGTTACGGACACTGAGTATATAGTTCACTGGTCACTTTTCTAGACACACTACTTCTTACTCTGAACTAATCCTACCCGAGAGATTGATAGGAACTGCCTTCACCGGGTTTAAAAAATCTTGGAATAAAAATTCACATGAATATCCTCAAAATACATTTAAATAGCACTTGCTTCCATCTATATTACGGGTCAATAAGAAAAAACGGCGTTTTACTCACACTCTCAGGAAAATTCTACTCTTTGGAAATAGAAATTAAGCATGCAATTATCGTCTCATCAGGTTTTCAACAGAACAATTGTACACATTCCAAATGTAGTTTGTTGAAAACAAAAAAAAGTCACTATCTTACAGCAGCTTCAAATCCCAACATTGCAGCAACCCCACCCTCCGGAAACAAAGAGGGTACATTCAAGCACTTACCTTCCTGTGAGTTTGAGGATTGTTGGCAGAGAAGGTGCCGGGCTCTTTCAGTGCTGGTAAATGTGTGTGCCTCGAAAGAGGTTTTATAGCACCGCTGCCGCGTTGCCCAATATGTAATTAACAGCACACACCCCACACGAAAGCTCATGAATAGTCATCACCTGCAGGAAAACAATGAAACATGTGGGCTGCTGAAGTAGGAATGTTAAAGAGGAAGGTCACGTTTATACTATCAGCACGACCAGGGCAAATTCCGCAAATTGATTAGGTACAAAAAAATCCTGGAAACAATGGATTCATAAATACATCACTCACCGACACATAAAAAACGCGCAGCACATTCGTACGTCTCAAGCAAGGGCTAAATTCGAAATCTGTACTTTCTGGTCGACACTTTGAGAGTGACATAGTACCAGCTGTGAAATGAAGGCTTTTAGAAAAGAAGCAGGGTGATCAGGGGTTCTGTATACTTGTCGATCTTGGGGGCATGTTTTCTTCCTTCTGAGGTGCCCATGTAATGCCATTTGTTACACCACAGCGCACTGGAGACTGTAATTCCCATTTACAACCTACAATGTCCTTGGTTTAGACAAGAGGTGGTATCACCACTAATTCTGCCCACTGTAATGGAGTGCCTACTCTGTTATGGTGGTCGTCAATAACACCATAGAGAGAAGAGTGTCCCTCCCAATGCATCGCCTCCTTTGAAAGTGGGGATATGGGAGATCATACAGTAGAGCGCCATGTTTCCCCAAGTCCTACTGTTTTAGGAGCAACTTAGGGTTCCCATGAGGGAGGGTGCTGGCCTTGACTGATCCTCGCCCTCTGGAGGCCCTCAAGCTCCCTCACAGACTAAAGCTGTGGGTGCCTATGCATATGTACTGTGTGCACAGTCTAAAAAGTACTCACAGACTCAGTGCCCCTGTGGCCAGCCATCAGATGTGACTGCCCCCATGTGTGTGGAGGGTCTTTAAGGGCACCTCACAGTCACACCAGGATGTTGGCAATGTATGTGTGATCGGTGTCTAGTTTTTCGCCTCCGGTCCTCCTGGCACATTTGAATGCTGCTTTGCTAGGAGTATGCGCATGTGCAAAGTGAATTCCCTCATTTTCTTGGGGTACGGCTCCGTAAATCAGAGAACACTCTTATTTCCAAGGCATGAATGGGCGCTACCTTATAGACTTTCTCGTGGTCTCTGCACAATTTATGCAAGATGCAAAAAGAACATAACATTACTGCTTAGGTGCAATCATTTGAGTGCCTAATGTTCAACGGTTAGACTTGGCGGTTTTAAAACAAAAAACATTGCCTTAGCACATCTGTAATAACTGCATTCATTTTTTTTTATTAATTGCTAACCGACTCTGCCAAGTTCTGCCTTTCTCTGACATGTAAACCTGTCTCTCATGTCTAACACCGTAGCCACACAATTCTTTTTTTTAACATCTTGTTATTGTAAAAGGGAAAAGAAAAAGGACTAAAGTGCACAAGACAGCAGTGGTCATCACAGCCAGCGTCAGATCACAATTACATGTCTTATAAATATGAGATAAATATGCTGCCAAAGTTGGCAGAGCACGCTGCGCACTGTGCTGAAGTAGTCCGTGTGGACTCTATATTTAATTATTCAACATTCATCCAATAAACGATATTTATACATAAATCAATCCAATGATATTACACACTGTGATGAATGCACTTATAGGAATTCTTTAATGTATATCTTCATGAATTAAACCGACTCAACTATCAGTAAACATATGTCTCTGGTTATGTCAAAAAAATGTACATTCAAAATGATACATATAACATTGTAATTAACTGATTATACAATTTTCACGTGTTCACAAAACTTCACAAAGCATTTTGACATGCTCCTCCGTGAAAAATATACAGCCCTGTCTACAATGAGATAACTACAGAGCATAGCAGTCACGAGTCTTCCAGGCATACACAGAGTTCCTTCACTGGATTTACGGCACCATTGATTCTTGTATATTTTTCACGGAGGAGATCTTTTCGGCGTTTAGGCACCATTTTATCGGCCCTGACCATTCTGGTGTCAACCAGGCGGCACTGACTGTTTAGCCCAACGGTACAATATCCTAATTTTTCCATCAGCTGGCGATCAGCAGAACTCAGCCAGATTGCCCCTGAGGAAGGGACATTTTGGTCCCGAAATGCATCGGGCATGTCAAAATGCTTTGTGAAGTTTTGTGAACATGTGAAAATTGTATAATCAGTTAATTACAATGTTATATGTATCATTTTGAATGTACTTTTTTTGACATAACCAGAGACATATGTTTACTGATAGTTGAGTTGGTTTAATTCATGAAGATATACATAAAAGAATTCCTATAAGTGCATTCATCACAGTGTGTAATATCATTGGATTGATTTATGTATAAATATCGTTTATTGGATGAATGTTGAATAATTAAATATAGAGTCCACACGGACTACTTCAGCACAGTGCGCAGCATGCTCTGCCAACTTTGGCAGCATATTTATCTTTTGTCCTTTAGCACTTGACAGGCAGCCAGTGCTACGCTGCGGCACCTTTATTAAGCAGTGGTTCAAAAAAACTGTTGAAAGTTTTAGATTAGGTAGAACAGGGAGTGCGCCTCCATCCCCCAATTTTCTGTTGTAAATATGAGGACATTCATCTCCAAGTTTTGACGCGTTGCTCGCTCATTTCCCCCTTTTCAGATCTCAACAATATTGCTATTGTACGTAATCCTCAGTCCCTTCCAAACTGGGAGGTCTTCCAACTGGCTGACAGGGCATCCCTCTACTTCCATTCCAGCCCCCCAAAATGTTTGTCCATTTGTGTGGGCAACCTCTCCTTTTGTAAACTAACTTCTCTGCCTGCATGCATGCACCAATCCATGTTGGTTTCCCAATCCAGGGATGTGGGCCCCACCTCCGCCCTCTATTTTCTAGCTATGGTACGTTTGGCCACCATGAGGCCTAATGTGACCCACAGTTATTGCCCAGCTGTTAGATTTATTGTCTCCCAAATGTTTAATAAACACCGTTGAGGAGAAGCCTCCTCCTATTCCTAACACAATATCATCAAACGTTTTACAATCGCCTTCCAGTATGTTGGGCAATTCCCCCACAGGTGTACAAATGTGCCCTCCTGGCTGCAATTCCTAGGACATTTTGTTGACTCGAGTTTGCCAATTTTTACAAGTGTTGTGCATGTACAATATGTCCCGTATATTATCTTTAGCTGGACCAATCTGAATTGTGACTGTATGGCCACCTCCCAGGTGAACGCAATTACTCAGGTCCCCAGATCTTTCACCCATTTGGCCCGCACTTTCTCCAAGATGTCGGGGAATTGTTTAGTATTTTTCAATAGGTTAAAGATATTGCTTTTTCTTTCAGATAGTCATCTAGCAACCTATCCTCCAGAGGGTAGGAGACCATATCTGACTATAGCGGAAGGTATTTTACAACACCAACTCGTAGTCCCTTTGGTCCCTTGATGTTTGCTACTGGTGTTCCTCGTTTTCCCCCATAGATGGCCCTACGGAATCCCCTCGATCCCATATTGGGTTTATCCATCCTATAGGCCGGTTTGTCATGTGGTGTAAGTACCCACTGATTGATCACTAAAAGCTGTGCTGCGCAGTAATAATATTAGTCAATTTATTTAACGCTATTCGTGGAGTCCCACCATCGCAGAGGATTGTCGGTACCTCTGCTTCAACTGCTCAAAAGTATGTGTGAGACACTACGTGGGGCATATTTTTCAAAATGTATAAGAAGGGGGGAAGATCAGCCACTAGGGCAAAGACCTCCAATGTTGTAGATCTTCCCGAAGCAGTCTTAGTGGGGGGACTAAGTTGAGGTTCATAATAGACGATGGGGTCTCTGGTGACATAAATTCCCGGATATTGGAATCCTTCTGTTACAACTCTTGCTGTGCAGGTTCTGGGAAGATTTGGTCTTGGGCCATAGAGGACGTATATAGATATTTATTCCAGTTTATGGTGTAACTGGAGTAATTTAGAAACAGGATTAAGATATGGAGCACCGTGTATAGGGAGGAGTAGAGTTTCACCAAGTAGAGAAGGATGTCGTCTGCATAAAGGGAGATCCTATCCTCCCAATCTGCAGTCCATCCAAGTCCCCTAATAAGCGGGTCACCCCGCATCCACACCGCTAGTAGCACCAGGACCAGCGTGAATATAAAAAGAGGAAGCGGACATCCCTGTTTCATCCCTCTTTGTAATTTAGCAACAGCTGAATGCCCCCCATTTACCGTCACTTGTGCTAACAGTTCCGCATATCGCAGTTGGACAGAACTTCCCACCAAATCCCAGTCTCTCGAGGACAGCAAATAGGAAGGGCCATTTTATCATATCAAATGCCATCTAGGCTCCCAAATACACCACAACGGGCACTTCTCGAATGCTGTCAGCGCTCCCAGTACTCACTGAAGATGCCGCAAGTTAAGTGCGATATTTCTACTAGGCATAAAGCCTGATTGGTCGGGTGGATTAACTTGTGTAGCATTAGAGCCAATTTGGTTGCCAACACTTTCGCTAAAATCTTGACCTCTGCGTTTAGCAAGGATATTGGACTGTAAGACGCACAACTCTCCAGTGGTTTCCCGGTCTTGTGTATCACTACTATATTTGCGAGCCTTTGGTTTCCGGGTAATTTCCCGATTTTAAGACTTTCCTGGTACATCTTCACTAAGTATAGGACAGTTTTGGTCACTGTCAGTTTGTATAGTTCAATTGGTAAGCGGGTCGGGCCTAATGCTTTCCCGGCTTTTAATGATTGGATAGCCTGCACTACTTCACAGTCTGTAAGGTTTGATCCTAAATGATCCTTGTCCCCTGCCTCCAGTTAGGGCATATCCTGAGTTACTAATAGTTCCATCGCTTCATTTTCTGTGATACAAGCCGATAGTATATATAATTGCCTATAGTAAGTTGAGAAGACATCTGCTATTTCCTGCCGATCCCTCACTGTCTCCCTTATCTCAAATACCCATATGGAAGCTTCTCCTCTCTTGTCCAACCACACCAGAAGCTTGCCCGCTCTGTCCCCCACCTTGTACAAGCAATGTAAGGTCGCTAGGTGTTTGGCTTTTGCCGCATCCTCATCAATATCTCTATATTCTTTTTGTTTAATTCGTAGCCTATGTTGTGCGCCTGTTAGATCTGCAGTAGCAGTTCAGACTCTAATCTTTGGATTTCTCCTTCTATGTCTTTCGACTGTTTCCACTTTTCTTTTTGATGTCTGGTGATCAAAGAAACACCCTGGACTCAAACCTCCATCTTGTAGGCCTCCCATAAGAGCCAGGTCGATTCTACTGAACCCTCTTGTTCTTCAATATAACAGACCTTTTGCAGACCAGCACAAATTAGCCACACAAGCCTTGAATTGTGTGGTCAGCTCTGAAAGTTTTCATTTTTCAATTTTTTGAATCTGCGACGCTCTTTGTTTTAGGTGCATGATATGATGTCTATTAGATCCCTGTGTAAGAAAACAGTTAAATTTCCATTCTGTACTAGCGTGCTTTAGCTTTATGTTACATTTTCCCTGGGATGCCCTTGTAACCCAGCTCTATGATTCACAGACTATTTTCTTTTTTTAATACATATTTTCAGACGTCAAATTGGCATGAGTGGAGCCTTTTTTTAACACAGATAACGGCATGACAACTATTGGCTGTAAATTTGAAACTACCTTTTTCACTAAACTAAAAACAGCCTGTAAGAAATTGGGTTATTGGTTGACGGGCATGAAACTCTCCTCAAGTTGAAACCACAATCCTTGCAAGGTGAAGTCACAAGCAAACCTCAACATAATCTGTACTAGACCCTCTACTAGGTTGGCATGGAGCAGTCCGACTTAAAGGCAATGTGCAAAGTATTTGTGCAGCACTTCAAAGAGTAATACAGTGGAAAACACCACACAAAAATGATTCCACACCAGATTAAGATTAAAAAAATTTAGTAATTAGGAAATCATGACCAAACCGGCAAAAATCCAATTAGTAGAACTAGAGATATTCAAGTTTAAAGATGTCAGTAAAAATAGCACCAAAAAGCCCAAAGTGGCAACTGTGGATATCTGGTTGCGCCAGACTGGGACAAAGCCACATGTTCAGGCTGACCGTGATGGGAGTATGGACCGGCTACAAGGACCCAGGTAAGCCTGACTCATGTAAGCTCACTGAAAAAGAGTAACTTAAATTCTGCTTTACGGAGAGGGGGCGTCTCAACAGCTTATAGGGGTATATTTATTACATTATATTGGTACAAGCTTCCTTCACTCACCTTAAGTGCCACGTCTGCCTGATAATGTTCGTCTTTTTTCCTGGATACAGAGACTATTCACAACTGACATACCCTTTTAGTTTTGTATCATGATAGATCCAGTGTTATTCATGTTCCATTCTTCTTCCCCTAACACACTAGGCAGTTCAAGAGAATAACTGCGGTGACATTTCTCACATGTAAAAGTTTTTAGCTGAAATGCTTTGAGCTGTGACCTTTTTTCAGTTGTACAGGCTTACGATTTATCTGGCATGTGAATTCTTTAAAACAGATTTTTCCAAAATTTGTTTTATCTTATATTTAATGAAAATCATTTAAAAATCATTCCAATGTGTAATCCGGTGAATGAAGACACAATATGACTCAGCACCCCACCAAACGGAATATTCTAGAATTCCTGTCCTTGGTGACATTAAGAAGCAAACTGTTATTTTCTCTTCACTGGATCGGACATTAGAAAATTGGTCGACGAGAAGTTTCAACTTCAAGAGCATGGGAAAACATAGCCAATGATGCTCTATACCTGCTTAGACTTAGACTGCTCAGGGGCATGAACAATGTTATCCAGGAGCTTCACTGCTATTGAACAGTGAACGTTTTGGTCCCCCTCTGACTGGATTATTGTATTTACTTCTCACCAGAATTACTAATATGGTCTTTGGGGCAGGTGTACTGTTTACTGTACTATTTATTGGTCTCAATTTGTAAACAGTATTTTGGAGATCAATTCATTCATTTGTTCATTAGTTAGGTCACAAATTGTGGTTCAATCCAATCAGCCACCAATACAGGGATGGTGGCCTGCATGGGTCAGCAGGCCACAATCTCTGTGATTGATCTTAAATAAAGTAAACTTTAAAGGAAAAGGGGCTGCGTTAAAATTATTTTTTCTTTTTCAAAGTTTATTTAGAGTTTGCTGAGGTCCCTTGGACCACTGTCTACTCATCAACATACTTTTTTTTATAGTCACCATATTTTGTTTGCACAGCATCCATACATAAAATACTGATTCTGTATTTGGAAGAGATGCTTACAACATGCCTCATCCAGATAACTGATCTGTATCCATTCAGAATTCCATTTTAGGAGTCTAAACAACTCTTCTAAATCCTAAATTGGGCTTATTACGTCATAGAGAGCAATATAACAGCTGCAAACACTACATCAGAGTTTTTTTTAAAATCTGGTGCTTTGTATCTATAAATCACACTATTTATGAATGAACCTGCCAGCAGTGAAGTTAGAGCCTCCTAATTCACAGCGCTGGTGATCAACAGCCTTGGACGAGTTTCAATCATGGCTAATGCCGTATGAAAAAGAACATAAGAAAACTCAATGGTTTGTGCTACTCACTCTAGAGGCTCTAAGCTGTACTATGAGGACTGTGCATCCTCATCTTACTGGCTAGGATTCAAGCCTCTTCCTATACTTCCTTACTTAATATTTAAAAAATATATACATTGTGAATAGATATTTTTTAATTTTAATTTAATTTTTTTTATTTTAAATTTATTTTTTTAAACAATAATTACATTATTTACAATTAATTTTATAAATAACTTTGAATAACATAATAGATGAATGTAAACATTTTAATTGATGTGGGTTTTAAAATAAATCTTTGAAAAATAATTGTGATTGTATTTAATATACTTAAACTAATTAAATATTCATTCAAAATTAAGTGCTGCAGAATTCATTTTAATTTGTACTACCTTTAGAAGAAAAATATAAGATTAATTAACATTAATATTTAAGATAAAATATTTTAATTATACTTGTTTTAAACTATTTTAACTTTTATTATTTTCCCTAGACTTTACCATATATTTCTGCTCCAGTTGCAGAGGTATCCACCAAGTGTGCGGAACATAAAATTCGGCTGTAAACTCATTAACAGTTGAAACGTTTGTGTCATAAATGATGTTTTTATTGACCCAACCCACTGTTTCAGGGAGTGGGGACAATCTACACTTTTGAGTAACTTTAGACTTGGAAATGGCGGATAACCAAAAATAGTAAACTTATTTCAAAAGAGTAAGAGTAAATTTGCAGTTGTAGACATACTCGTGTGTAAGTTTACCTTTGTGAATAGCCCCATATGTTTTGTATATCTGCCCTTGCTTCCTGTTGAAATAATGCACATAAATACTGCATTTTAAGGTCTGTTGTATGGACCCATGTTCCCCGGAGGATATTAGGATGCCACATAGTATTTATACAAACCATTACCTCAGGCATACATTCTTTTTCTAAGTATTAGAACACAGAGTCACTGCCCTCAGGTGGCTGGGAACAAACACATAGTAGCAAGAATGGCTCGAGCAAAGAGAGCAATACTCTGAACTTGGTACATTTCATCCACTGCAAAATGTGTGAAAAAATGACTTGCCTTGTATGGTATCACTTGCCTTAGACCACAGTCACAGGGCGAGTGGCCTCCAGAATAGCATTTTACTAATTCCTAGACCAGTGTCTAATTTCTGATTAAGCTAAGCTAAATCCTTTTGGAATGGAGATGCCGCTTATAGATGCTTCAAAAAACACATTTTTCATTTTTGGTTATCCTTTAGTAGCACTATGGCTTGTTTGATATACTCAAATGCTCTTTAGCACCCTAAGATATTCCTCACAGTAAACTAATATACACTTCCAAAATGGTTCTTGTCATTCATTGAAAAAACATGTGAAAAAGGTAACATTGTCAACTCTCTTTCTACACACACAGAACACCAGCCAGCAAAGAATTTGGCAAGGTTTTCTCCCTGGCACAAGCTCTTGAATCTGTATGTGAAAGGGCTGCACTCCTCCCACAAACAGTCTGGAATTGCATCCAGCCTTTAAGCTGATGACACTCATTTCTGGGAATGTCTGCCCCAAAAGACATTACAAGGGTTGTCCTTCTCTAATCTTTTGTGGGGCCGGGGTCAAAGGTTTTGTGGGGCACCACGTGGCTTCCACCTGGTAAACAGAGAAAAATATTCTCTGGGAATAGAGAATAAAAAGTATTTGCCTCCTGCTCTGTCAGACCATCGCAGTAAGTTTTCCAATGACAGAGCCAGTGGCCCACATGACTGAGCACAGAGCAGGCAGATTGAGGAGTCCATCAGGTGTGATGGATTACCCTGCATGCCAAACTCTAAATCAGGCTCTAAGACTGGTATGCAGTTACATCATGTTCAGAGTTCTGCCCTTGTGTGTACATGCCACCCTATTTTACCTGCGTTATATGGCGTTGTTTAGTGGTTATCACTTAACTGTTTTGCATGGTGTCTGCGCCCTATTTTCACTCCTTTTTAAACTTTTGTAATGCCCATACTTGTGCCTTTATTTACTCTATCAAATGATATGTTATTACTCTAGTAAACGGTAAATGTAATATGCCTTTGTACAAAGCGCTTTGTCACACTCTGGGTTTAGTCAGCGCTATATAAAACTGCTTATAAATATAGAAAGAAATACTAACATGCCTGAAATATTCTCATGCTGAGTCAGAATACTACCCTTGTGAATGGACCTGGTTTCCCCAGGCTTAGATGTCACTCCCATTTCTGTTTCCTTATCGGATGCGATCACATTCGCTTGGTAATCCTAATAACATCCCATCTGGTTATCAGCCAGAAAAATGTAACAGCATGACTCACGACTGCACAGTGGAACGTGCACGCTTCGTGCCAGTGACATCATGGGCTGCAGTTTCATTCAAGCAGTGACAGCTTCATTTTAATAGAGTGACTCGACAGAATGGCTCTGATTCAGAGTCAACGACACAACACTAGAAAGGCTATCACATTTCTGTCACTCCAAATTCCCATCACAATTTATTGTAGAAAATATTTACAATACCAACAGCAAAAACTACTAAAAAAATACAATATCACGTTCGAAACAATTACAATATGAACAATATCCAGAACATTACCAGTATATGTTTTTGAACTGTAAAACAGCCAGGTTAAAACACGCCTAACTGACAAATCATAGGGAAAGCAATAGTTTTGCAAATACCTCCACTAAATGAATTAACATGTGCATATCTCCTGCACGGTCCCCTCCAGTTGGTACAACCTTGATTCACTTAATTAAAATACATTTCCCAGATATTTGCCATGCTTCTCATGTAAAAAAAACTCTACTATCTTTAATCACCAATGATATGGTTTGATACTATAAGGCAACTGTATTTACATCTGGGGCCATATTACACAAAGCGCTCTGGTGCGCAACAGGTGTTTGCGCCCGATTTGCGCGTCCCGGGGCACTTTGGTATTGCAGACGGGGCTGCAGATGCTTGTGCGGCCCCCTGCAGCCCCTTCTGTAATGCCGATAGAGCTGCCACACATAAAGGACCAGCGCTATCTTCAGGGGCGTTCCCTCATTTGCATGGTGGCGTGCAATTCTTTCTGGTGCAGGTTCCAGCAGGGCAGTCCTTCTTCTCCTTGTAGTTTCAGGCAGCATATCTGAGTTGCAATGCAGCTCTTTCATGTTTATTCACAGTTTCTGGGTATCAAGCAGGGGGCACCTCTGACCAATGAGATGCAGGGTGCCACCCAGGTGTTTGACCCCCTTCTTCTGAAGTGTGTCATATTCTTGTCCCAGAAAGAGCAAGTCTCAAAATCCAACATGGAGGAATTCTCTCCTTGGAGGTTAGGCCAGGTTAAGCCAACCCACTGTCGTGTTTTCGATTACCTAACACTTCCCTTCCATCCCACTCCTTAGACTAATTACAAGGGCTTCTGTGTGGCTAGGGTAGCAGGATGTGGGGGTGAGCATGTGCTGACCTAAAGTGCCATTCTCTCTTTGAAGACCAGTTTGGCCATCCCTTCTCCTCTCTCTCGTGCCAGCTGCTTCTACAGTTTTAGTTCTCATTCCAAAGGAAACGCATTGGCTCTCTGGAAGGCTATGTCACACCTCATTAGGACAGATTAGTTCAGAGGTTAGCTATTGCATGAATAGGGTTTTTTGGCCCCCAACAACCTTCAGCAGCCAAGAGGAGTTCATCCCCCAACCAGTAGTACGACAGGAGACCACTGTGCAGAGCGGTTGAGAAAGAGGGTGGGGCCTCTGATGCCGTCTCAGCAATCCAGCTAGGGGGGACTTACTTATCACAACAATAAGGGTTCTTGACCCCCAATGACTCTCAACAGCCAAGGGGAGTTCTTCCCTCAACCAGTAGTATGCCTGGAGTCCCCTGTGCAGAGTTGTTGAGAAAGGGGCGGGCCATTGGTGCCCTCTCAGCAATCCTGCTGTGGGGGACTTACTTATCGCAACAATAGGGGTTCTTGGCACCCAACAACCCTCAGTAGCCAAGGGGAATTTATCGCTCAACCAGTAGTACGCCAGGAAGTCCCTGCAGAGAGCAGTTGAGAAAGGGGGTGGGCCTCCGACAACATCTAAGTAATCCGGTTATTGGGGACTTAGTTATCGCAATAATAAGGGTTCTTGGCCCCCAACGACCATCAGCAGCCAAAGGAAGTTCATCTCCCAATCATTAGTATGCCAGGGGCCCCATGCAGAGTGGTTCAGAAAAGGGGGAGGGGCACTACCGACATATTAATGATATGTCTGTGGTGTACTTAGTTATCGCACCAATAGGGATTCTTGGCCCCCAACGACCCGATCTTTTGACTGGGGTGAATGTGTGACATTGATCCACATTCTGTCCATCACTGTTGTGTTTGCAATTACCGCTCTAAGTGTACTGGGGATGCTCAGACGTGAGTCCCAGGCACTCCACACCACTGGAGTCAAGCTAGCCGGGCTGATGAGAGGTGTTACCTCGAAACCGGGTCGGTCCTCGGATGCTTGTTTCCGTTCTGGGAAGGACATGGCTTTTGTAGTTCGGACTGGACTGTTCCCATGGGGCACAGGGTCAGCGCTGATTTGCATATCGCCATTGTCTAACCGAGGGTGGTGTGGAGTGGAAAAACGATGGATTTGGGCCCAGATCTTTTGACTGGGGTGAATGTGTGACATTGATCCACATTCTGTCCATCACTGTTGTGTTTGCAATTACCGCTCTAAGTGTACTGGGGATGCTCAGACGTGAGTCCCAGGCACTCCACACCACTGGAGTCAAGCTAGCCGGGCTGATGAGAGGTGTTACCTCGAAACCGGGCCGGTCCTCGGATGCTTGTTTCCGTTCTGGGAAGGACATGGCTTTTGTAGTTCGGACTGGACTGTTCCCATGGGTCACAGGGTCAGCGCTGATTTGCATATCGCCATTGTCTAACCCAGGGTGGTGTGGAGTGGAAAAACGATGGATTTGGGCCCATATCTTTTGACTGGGGTGAATGTGTGACATTGATCCACATTCTGTCCATCACTGTTGTGTTTGCAATTACCGCTCTAAGTGTGCTGGGGATGCTCAGACGTGAGTCCCAGGCACTCCACACCACTGGAGTCAAGCTAGCCGGGCTGATGAGAGGTGTTACCTCGAAACCGGGCCGGTCCTCGGATGCTTGTTTCCGTTCTGGGAAGGACATGGCTTTTGTAGTTCGGACTGGACTGTTCCTATGGGGCACAGGGTCAGCGCTGATTTGCATATCGCCATTGTCTAACCCAGGGTGGTGTGGAGTGGAAAAACGATGGATTTGGGCCCAGATCTTTTGACTGGGGTGAATGTGTGACATTGATCCACATTCCGTCCATCACTGTTGTGTTTGCAATTACCGCTCTAAGTGTACTGGGGATGCTCAGACGTGAGTCCCAGGCACTCCACACCACTGGAGTCAAGCTAGCCGGGCTGATGAGAGGTGTTACCTCGAAACCGGGCCGGTCCTCGGATGCTTGTTTCCGTTCTGGGAAGGACATGGCTTTTGTAGTTCGGACTGGACTGTTCCCATGGGGCACAGGGTCAGCGCTGATTTGCATATCGCCATTGTCTAACCCAGGGTGGTGTGGAGTGGAAAAACGATGGATTTGGGCCCAGATCTTTTGACTGGGGTGAATGTGTGACATTGATCCACATTCTGTCCATCACTGTTGTGTTTGCAATTACCGCCTAAGTGTACTGGGGATGCTCAGACGTGAGTCCCAGGCACTCCACACCACTGGAGTCAAGCTAGCCGGGCTGATGAGAGGTGTTACCTCGAAACCGGGCCGGTCCTCGGATGCTTGTTTCCGTTCTGGGAAGGACATGGCCTTTGTAGTTCGGACTGGACTGTTCCCATGGGGCACAGGGTCAGCGCTGATTTGCATATCGCCATTGTCTAACCCAGGGTGGTGTGGAGTGGAAAAACGATGGATTTGGACCCAGATCTTTTGACTGGGTGAATGTGTGACATTGATCCACATTCTGTCCATCACTGTTGTGTTTGCAATTACCGCTCTAAGTGTACTGGGGATGCTCAGACGTGAGTCCCAGGCACTCCACACCACTGGAGTCAAGCTAGCCGGGCTGATGAGAGGTGTTACCTCGAAACCGGGCCGGTCCTCGGATGCTTGTTTCCGTTCTGGGAAGGACATGGCTTTTGTAGTTCGGACTGGACTGTTCCCATGGGGCACAGGGTCAGCGCTGATTTGCATATCGCCATTGTCTAACCCAGGGTGGTGTGGAGTGGAAAAACGATGGATTTGGGCCCAGATCTTTTGACTGGGGTGAATGTGTGACATTGATCCACATTCTGTCCATCACTGTTGTGTTTGCAATTACCGCTCTAAGTGTACTGGGGATGCTCAGACGTGAGTCCCAGGCACTCCACACCACTGGAGTCAAGCTAGCCGGGCTGATGAGAGGTGTTACCTCGAAACCGGGCCGGTCCTCTGATGCTTGTTTCCGTTCTGGGAAGGACATGGCTTTTGTAGTTCGGACTGGACTGTTCCCATGGGGCACAGGGTCAGCGCTGATTTGCATATCGCCATTGTCTAACCCAGGGTGGTGTGGAGTGGAAAAACGATGGATTTGGGCCCAGATCTTTTGACTGGGGTGAATGTGTGACATTGATCCACATTCTGTCCATCACTGTTGTGTTTGCAATAACCCCAACGACCCTCAGCAGCCAAGGGGAGATCATTTCCCAACTATTAGTACCCCAGGGGGCTCCTGTACAGAGTGGTTGATAAAGGGGTGGAGCCTCAGATGAGGAGTCAGCAAGCTGGTTTCTGACCTTTAATTTGCCTTTTTTCCGATCTTTTCTGACCTTAATTCTGTCTTTTTCTGCCCATTTCTAACCTTCATTCTGCCTCTTGCTGCTCGTTTCTGACCTCTATTTTGCCTCTTTCGGCTCATTGCTGACCTTTATTCTACCTCTTTCAGCTCATTTTCCACCTTCATTCTGCCTCTTGCTGATCGTTTCTGGCCTCTATTTTGCCTCTTTCTGCTCATTGCTAACCTTTATTCTGCCTCTTTTTTCTCATTGCTGGACTGAATTTCGCCTCTTTCTGCTCGTTTCTCACCTTTATTTTGCCTCTTTCTCCTAATTGCTGATCTCTATTTTGCCTCTTTCTACACGCTTCTGATCTTTATTTTGCATCTTTCTGCTTGTTGCTGATCTCTATTTTGCCTGTTTTTGCTCATTGCTGTCCTTTATTGTCACTCTTTCTGCTCATTTCTGACCTTTCCTCTACCTCTTTCCGCTTCTTTCTGAACTTTAGCCTTCCTCTTTCTGCTTGTTGCTGACCTTTATTATGTCTCTTTCTGCTTGTTTCTAACCTTTATCTTGCCTCTTTCTGCTTGTTGCAGACCTTTATTTTGTCTCTTTCTACTCATTGCTGTCCTCTTGCTGCTCATTTAGACTTCTACTTTGCCTCTTCCTGCTTGCTGCTGACCATTATTTTGCCTCTTTCTGCTAGTTTCTGACCTTTATTCTGCTTCTTTCTGCTCATTTGCCACCTTTACCTTGCCTCTTCCTGTTCGGTGCTGATCTCTATTTTGCCCTTTCTGCTCCTTGCTGGCCTCTATATTGCCTCTTTCTGCTCATTGCTGACCTTTATTTTCCCTCTTTCTGTTCTTGTCTGACCTTTATTCTTCCTCTTTCTGTTAATTTCTGACCTTTATCTTGCATCTTGCTGCTCATTTCTGACCTCTATTTCCTTCTTTCTGCTCGTTGCTGACCTTTATTCTGCCTCTTGTTGCTCATTTCTGACATCTATTTTGCCCTTTTCTAACCTTTATTCTGCCTCTTTCGGCTTGGTTCCTACCTTTATTCTGCCTCTTTCTGCTCGTTTCTCACCTTTATTCAGCCTCTTACTTCTTTTTTTTCACCTTTATCTTGCATCTTTATGCTCATTGCTAACTTTTATTCTGCATGTTTCTGACCTTTATTTTTCATCTTTCTCCTCTTTCCCCGGGCCCCTGCAGTCCCAGCTGGCTCCCGACTCCTGTGGGAGCCGGCACTGCTACCACAAGCAGGGAGCTGCTTGAAATAGCAACTCCCTGCTTGCGGGAGCAATGTTTTTATCTGTTTCACTGTACGCATATTTGCATGCAGGGAAACAGATGATAACTCCACTTCTTGCAAGTCTGAGCTATTTGACTGCTCCGGCTTGCAGAAAGTGGAGTTATGTTTGCTTTTGCTTGATGGAAAGAAGCAAAATTAAACAGCTACATCCAGATGGTAGGCACCTCAGGACATAGCAGGAGCTGGCCCTGGGTGGTCGTGGTGCCTAGGGCCATTCATGGCTCCACAGGGGGGGTTCGCAGCCACCCAATGTTTATTTAAGCCCCGGGGAGCTGGTGGTCCCCAGGGCCAGGGACCTGCAATGGACCCACTTTATTTTTTTCTTTGCGCCCACAAACGTATTATATAGTGCCCTGGGGGGGTGATGGTCCTTGGAGCTCTGGGGGCATGTGCGCCCCCACATTTAATTGACATTGTTTGCCCTTGGGAGGTATTGATCCCCGGTCCTGCATGCATACATATTATACAGTGCTGAAAATATCATTCAAGGACTTAAAATTATAGTTATGATAAATCCAACAATTTGCCACTGTTAGATTTATAACTATCACAGAAAAGAAGTTATTAAACTTTCTTTTCTGTAAGCCAAAATCCAGCCTTCAAGCTGCTCTCCCCTAATTGGCTAGCCTGAGTGGAATTCACTTGTAACAGGAGTAGCGAATGCATTGTGTTTCTGGATGTGGAAATTGTGATGTCTAATAATGAGGTAACATCGAGATTACATAAGAAACTCACTGTGGTGACAGTTAACTTCATGCATTAAGTTATCACCTGAACCAGCTTAACTGGAGAATCGTCTATGGGGAACTCGTTTGTGCCAAATGTAATTTCAGCAATGAATTACATTTCTTAGTAAAACACAGGATCAGGATAGAAAGATTTTCTTAGCACGGTTAACCCATATAGTTCCTGGAGAAAACACAACACAGAATCAGTACACAATTCAGAATTGAGATTTTGGACTGCCCCAAAAGTAAAACTGATGATGTAATCAATCAATCAATACATTTGTAAAGCGCACTACTCACCCGTGAGGGTCTCAAGGCGCTGTGGGGGAGGGGAGCTGCTACTACTCGAATAGCCAGGTCTTGAGGAACCTCCTGAAGGTTAGTAGGTCCTGGGTTTGCCATAGGAGGATGGGGAGGGTGTTCCAGGTCCTGGCGGGGAGGTGGGAGAACGATCTGCCTCCATTGGTTGCTCTTCGGATGCGGAGCACGGTGGCAAGGGCGAGGTCGGCGGAGCGGCGCTGTCGATTCGGGGTGTAGAAGGTGAGTCGTCTATTGAGGTATGCCGGTCCGGTTTTGTGGAGCACCTTGTGTGCGTGGGTGAGGAGATTGAAGGTGATCTTGTTGACGGGAAGCCAGTGCAGGTCTCTCAAATGTGGTGTGATGTGGCTGTGGTGCAGGATGTTGAGGATCAGGTATGCGGAGGAGTTCTGTATGCGTTGTAGTTGTGTCAGGAGTTTGGCAGAGGCTCCTGCGTAGAAGGCATTTCTTTAGTCCAGCCTGCTGCCAATGAGGGCCTGTGTGACTGTTCTTCTTGTTTCGGTGGGGATCCACCTGTAGATCTTGCGGGGCATGCAGAGGGTGTTGAAGCAATAGGACAAGACGGCGTTGACATGCTTGGTCATGGAGAGTGTTGAGTCGAGGATAAACCCCAGGGTGCGTGCGTGGTCAGTGGGTGTCGGTGCTGTTCCCAGTGCGGATGGCCACCAGGATTCGTCCCAGGTTGACGGGGTGGAGCCGAGGATGAGGAGCTCTGTCTTGCCGAGTTCAGCTTCTGCCGGCTGTTCTTTATCCACTCAGCAATGGCTTTCATTCCTTCGTGGAGGTTGGTTTTGGCAGTGAGGGGGTCGTTGGTGAGGGAGAGGATCAGCTGCGTGTTGCCGGCGTAGGAGATGATGTTGAGGTCGTGCAGTCGGGCGACGTGGGCGAGCGGTGCCATGTAGATGTTGAACAGTGTTGGGCTGAGGGATGATCTTTGGGGTACGCAGCAGATGATCTCGGAGGCTTCGGAGCGGAAAGGGGGGAGGCGGATGCTCTGGGTTCTGCCAGAGAGGAAGGAGGTGGTACATTCCAGAGCCTTGTCTCGGATCCCTGCATTGTGGAGGCATGTGCGTAGTGTACGGTGGCAGACATGTTGAAGGTGGCTCATAGGTCCAGGAGGATGAGGGCCGTGGTTTCACCGTTGTCCAGCAGGGATCTGATGTCATCGATGGCGGCGATGAGGGCAGTCTCGGTACTGTGGTTGCTTCGGAACCCGGACTGGGACGGGTCCATGATGTTGTTCTCTTCGAGGTAGCTGGTCTGCTGTCTGTTGACGGTCTTCTCAATGATCTTCACCGGGAACGGGAGCAGGGAGATGGGCCGGAAGTTCTTGAGGTCCCTTGGATCCGCCTTGGGTTTCTTCAGTAAGGCGTTGATCTCGGCGTGCTTCCAGCTCTCCGGGAAGGTTGCAGTCTCAAAGGAGATTTTGATGGTCTTGCGGAGATGGGGTGCGATGGTGGCGCTTGCTTTGTTAAAGATGTGGTGTGGGCATGGGTCTGACGGAGAGCCGGAGTGGATGGTGTTCATGATTTTGATGGTGTCGAGGTGAGCAGGGGGTTTATATGGGTGGTGGCCGCGGGGTCTGAGATGTTGGTGGTTGTCGGGGCGGTCAGGTTGTTGAAGCTATCGTGGATGTCTGTGATCTTACGATGGAAGAAGGTGGCAAGGGAGTCACACAGGTCTTTCAATGGTGGGATGTCGTTGGTGTTGTAGCTGGGGTTGGAGAGTTTCTTCACGATGTTGAAGAGCTCTTTGCTGTTGTGCGCGTTGTTGTCGAGTCAGTCCTTAAAGGAGGCCCTTTTGGCGGATCTGATGAGATGATGGTATCTGCAGATGGCGTTCTTGTGGGCTGTGTAGCTAGCTGTTGTCTGTTCGTGGTGCCATTTCATCTCCAGTGTACAGCAGATTTGCATGGAGGTCTGCGGTGAACCAGCTGGCTTTCTTGTTGGTCTGTCTGTTGGAGGGTTTCTTGATCGGGACGAGAGTGTTGGCGCAGTCGTCGATCCAGCGTCTGAGGTTGCGGGCGTCGGTGTCGTTGGGGTCGGTGAGTGGGCTGCAGGCAAGGTGATGTTTAGCTGGTCTATTGTGACTTTGCTGCAGCTGCGGCGGGGGATCTGTTGAGTGTGGTGGTGCGTGGTGGGTTTTCGGAAGGTGAAGTGGATGCAGCGATGGTCGGTCCAGTGGAGTTCAGTGGTGTGGCTGAAGGTGACGTGGGTGCTTGCGGAGAAGATGGGATCAAGCGTGTGGCCGGCGGAGTGGGTGGGCTTTGTGGCAAGCTGTCTGAGTCCGAGTTTGGCGAGGTTGTCGATCAGGGTGGTGGAGTTAGTGTTGTTGTTGTTCTCGAGGTGGAAGTTCAAGTCTCCGAGGAGGATGTAGTCTGTGGAGGCAAGGGCGTGCGTGCTGACAAAGTCGGTGATGGAGTCGCTGAACTGAGGCCAGGGTACGGAGGGTCTGTAGACGAGAGTTCCTCTGAGGTTGGTGTTGGGATCGATGTAGATCTGGAAATGCAGGTGTTCGGCAGAGCTGAGAGTGTCGTCGCTGCTGGTCGAGACCCTGAGGGGGCTCTTGTGGATGATGGCGATTCCCCCTCCTACTCCATTGGTGCGGTCCCTGCGGGTGTTCTTGTAGCCGTCCGGGATGGCTATGGCGATGTCGGGTGCCGAGGATGCGTTCATCCAGGTCTCTGTCAGGAAGGCGACATCCGGGGTGGATGTGTCGAGCAGGTCCCAGAGTTCGACGCGTGTTTGCGTGCTTAGTGGGTGTTCAGTAGTATGCATCTGAGGTGGTTACATCCTGTCACGGTGGGCGGTTTGGCGGCTTGGAGGCTGGTGAAGCCGCAGCTCTGGCAGGAGAAGGGTCCTTTGGTGTGCTTTGGGGCATCCAGGAAGCAGGTGTGTGATTGTCCGGTGTTGAGTGCATGGAGGGTGCGGGCATCGTAGCGGTGACAGGCGTGGTGGCGTTCGCGGGGGCCAGGGGGTCTGGCCGTGGGCACAGTCCAGGCAAGGACGGGCGCAGACAGGCTTGCCTTTGGCATGCCAGAGGCACGGCACGTGTGTATAGGAGGGTCCCATTAGAATAATGACGACTTTTAACAGTGAGTTGAGTAAAGTAAATAGTATTCTAACTAAGAACTGGAGTCTATTACAATGTGTCAGAGTAGAATGAAGACTGTTCCCAATGCCTAACTTGTAACCTCTCAGGCCTTCAATTACCTGGATGACAAGAAGGACCTAAGGGGGGAATGCAAATGGGGAGAAAAGAAGAGGCGGCCTTGACTTCCTTCAGTTCCTTCTCTCGTCTAGAATAGTTCTATTCGCTGTGCGAGTTGGCACTGCGTGTTTGCTAAAGTATGTTTCCTTAAGAGAGTGTAAGAAACTGCATAAGAACACAATATACATTACACATCTTTTTTAATCTTCCATTAGCTGTTATCTCTAACTCAATTGAAAATACTAAATAGTTGTATATGCTACATACCCCAAGCGTCTACGGCTATTGCTCATCTTCTAATCTGTATTCTTCCTGCAACAATCTTATTACATTTCGTTGTCAAATTGTTCTTTTTAATTACACATCACTCAACCTTCATGTAACCCTTTTTGTGCATAAGTTGTTTCTCATTGATGTGCTCTTATCATTGTTAGTAACCTTTGCATAGATTTCTTTTCTTTTCACATTTAATTTGTGTGTGCCATGAAGAGATGAAATGAGATTAAGACTCCTCGGTTTCCTCAGGTAAGAGTGCTTTATTAAAATTCTTATTTAATTCGCTCTCCTGACTTTCGCTTTAGAAACTAACCCACAGTCACCATTTAAACGTTTACACTGAGAGCTTTTTCCTTCACTCTACTTGCAAGGCATTTGACCATAAATATTATAATTAGAATTGTCACTTACCTATTATCCTGTCCAGATCTTCTAAAGGAGTTGAATGTAAGAAAGTGGGTCTGTATATACTGGACCAAAGTAAGGTACTGTGTGTACAGAGTCCACAGTCCCCAGAGGTTTGGCAGAGGCTAAAGTTAGATATAACCTAACTCTCTAAAGTGGTAGATTGGTCGAGCAGTAAGGCAGTATCAGAGGACAGCGTAAAGCATTTGTTGTACACACTCAGTCAGCAAATGGTCTCACACACTCAAGAACTGAACTCCAGGCTAATTGTTTGTATAAAAATATATAGTTGCTTTTATTTTAGAACCAACAAGGTATTAAAGTATACTTTCTCAGAATGAGTTACTTTATTTAAGTACTTTTCAAATAGGCAATAGACTTTTGAGAGCAATATTTATAGTTGTTGCAATAGGCAACACAATTTCAAACACAATATGACATTGAGCTCAATGGGAATTTCTAGTTAAATGCAATTAATTACTTTATGGATTACTTTTCTAACCACAGGACTGGATCCTAGATTCAGTCCTGCGACATCTCCTGTAAACAGTTGAGTAAAAGCGTTTTGGTTACAGTAGTGATTTTTAAAGAAATATTGTTGTATTTTAAAAGTTGACACTTAGAAACGTTTTCACATAGAATCACCAATGTTATCCTATGAGAGGAAATTCACTTAGCAGGTAAGTAGTCTTAACGTTACTTTTTCTTACTCAGTGTTGGATCCTGGATCCAGCACTGGTGTATCTCCTGTAAACAATTGAAAGACTGCGTTTAGGTCATACAGGCAATGTTTAAGGAATATTCGTAAGTTTTCAAAATTGACACTTAGAAACCTTTCTTGTGAAAACCAGACAATGGATTCATACGGAGGTAAATTGAGTTAACAGTAAATCACGGTTATAGTTACTTTTCAGGTTCAGTGCTGGGCTGAAAGGTACAGCACTGGGGTCTCTCCTAATAACAGGTGAGTAAATCGGAATTTGTTGTTCGGCTGATTTTAGATGAATATTTTAAAGTTTCAAAACTCCACACAACTCCAATTTCCAAGTGAAACCAGTCAATGTTACCCTATGGAAGAAAAGTGAGTTATTGGCTTTAAGGTAAGTACTCGACTAGCAGAGTTAAGGTTTTGGGCATAGACTCAGGGGTCTCCCAGGGTCAGGTAGGTACAGTTGGTACACCCTCAGCGGCACAGGGGCAGCTGGGTGCAGAGGTAGTTAGGCCCGATGTTAGCCTATCAGCGGCAGGGGGCCTTTGGTTGGTGGCTGCTGGCAAGCAGGCCACGTGGCTGTGGGAGCTGGGCTCCTGGTCACTTGCTTAGGGCGAATGGGGAAGTAGATTAGGACAAAGGTTCCACTCCCAGGGGCTCTCATGCTGCTGGGTGTAGGGTGCTTATGAGCTGTCGGGCGCTCAAAGTTATTCAATATAAAACTTGGAAGATGAACAAAGGCTGCAGGCTCGGGGACGGAGATTCTTCAGGAGGGACCAACACTTCAAGGGGTAAGTTGGGATCCTGGAGGATAGGTAGGCACCCAGGAGTTGGGCACAGGGGGCCGTGGTGCACTGGGTGCAGGGGCGTCTTTTGATGTTGGGAAATCTTACCCTCTGCTGGTCGCGGTTGGAGGGGTCCCTTGTTGTGAGGCTGCAGGCGTCGTCGAGGAGGTTCCTTGGGTACTGGATTTCAGGTCACAATCACCGGAGGGACGTCCTCAGGGTCTTTGTTCACTCAGGCACAGGCCGGGCTCGGCGGGTGCAGAGTGTGCTGGATTTGCGGTTTCTGGCTGCCACCAGGGGTGTTGCTTTTTGAGCAGAACCACTGCTCGTGGGAGTCCCAGTCTTGGTAGAGTCTCAAGGCAGTCAGGTCTTCCGGGGTTTTTGAGGTTGCTGACCACTGAAGGTGCCAGAGTTTCGCAGGAGCAGGTTCAAGGATCAACAGGCCGATAGGGATAGGGCCAAGTCAGTTGGTGTCGTCCTCTTGTTAGCAGCTGCACGGCAGGTCTTCTGGTTTCATGATCTTCCTGCTTGTTTCAAATCGGGATCTGAGGAAGGAAGGTTCAGGGTGCCCCTAAATACTAAATTTAGGGACGTTACAGGTAGGGCAAGGGCAGAGACCAATGGGTCCCTGTTCTGGGGTGAGTACACCCCTATCCTGCTCCTCTCCTGTGGGAGGGGGCAGGAGCCTATCTCTGATTGGGCAGGGCTTCCCTTCCTCAAGATGGCGAGAGCCCGGAGTTGTGCTTTACCTAGCCTCCCCCATCTGAGGGGTGGGGTTGGCAGAGGCTGGCACTCCCCCTTCCCTTCCTTTGTTTTTCCCGCCTGTCTTCCTGCCAGAGTGGGGGTCAGAACCGGTGGGGCCAGTTGCTGAGTACAGCAAGTGGCCTGGGGAAGCTCACAAAGGCGGCATGCCTTTGAAGCCCCCCCTGCCCATCCTGGGGGAGGAGACTTAGCACCTCGTCCCAGGATGTGCATTGTTGCAGGTCCAGAAGAGCGGATGGCTCTCTACCCAGGGGTCCTGCAACATGTCTGCTGTGTGGCAGCATTGGCAGCCTCTCAGTCAGGACACTGGTAGTTGGTTAGGTTTCAAGGGGCATCTCTAAGATTCCCTCTGTGGTGCATTTTACATTAAATCTCACACTGGCATCAGTGTGGGTTTAATGTGCTGGGAAGTTTGATACCAAACTTCTCCGTCTTCAGTGTTGCCATTATAGTGCTGTGGAGTTCGTAATGACAACCTCGCAGCACCATATACTCTTTAATGGCATCACTGCACTTACAGTGCCCAGGAATGGCCCAGGGTACTGTAGGGGCACAGGGCTCATGCACCTGTGCCCACACCACTGGCATAGTGCACCCAGCTAGAGGGGTGACTGATGTATGCCAGGGCAGTGTGTTTGTGGGCATGGCACACAGGAGTGTGTGCCATGTCGACTTTCTGTTTACATCTGTACCAATACCCTCAGCCTGCAATGGCAGTGTATGTGTGTCAGGGTACAGGACCCCTAAGGGTGGCACAATGAGTGCTGCAGCCCTTAGGGGTCTTCTCTGGTCACAGTGCCCTGGGTACCTAGGATACCATTTACCAGGGGCTTACCTGTGGCCAGAGATGCCAATTGGGTTTAGGCTTTATTACAGTGTTTAGGGAAGGAACACAGGCCCTGGGTACCTCATTGGCGGGGGCCCAGGGTACACCAAGGAAAAGTGCATCAGTTATCAGGCAAAAAGTGGGGGGTTACTGCAACAGAAACCCACTTCCCTACAAGTTGCAGCCTGAAAACAGTTCCTATGAACGTTCTATCTTATAGTTGTTGGCCTCAGAAAAATGCTTCAAATTCCAGGCTCAAAGCAGAGGCATCAAATTCCTCTCAGGAGGTGGCACGTTACAAAGACGTTTCTCACAGTCTCTTCCCAAGAATTAGTAAACTCAAAACAGAGACACTGCTAGCCTTTATTGGGCCAATGGCATTCCTGCATAAACTGGAGAAAACATGGAGAACTAGTACGAAGCCTAAAAATCGAAGTCACTACCCTAAACTGACTTTCATGATGGAGGGCTGAGGTAAAGGATGCTCATGGGGAAATTTCCTCACTGAAATGCGCAGTTTGAAAGCAGCATGCGCTGCACGTTCTATTCTAAGCCTGCACTTGAAACACTGGGGAAAGGCACATCAGCAGCCATTTTGGAATTCCGCAATCTCCATTTGCATTCCAATTATTGGATTTGATCTCCTTTTAGATTTGAACTGTTTAACAATGATTACATTTACAGTTTTAGGCCTTGCTTTTGGCACCTGCTGCTGGATCCTGACACAATGTGACCTGGTGATAGGTTCCTTTGTAAGGAGCAAACTTCGGTTACATACCGCAGAAGCAGGTCGCTAAGGAATACCTTGATTAAGAATGAAATTCTGACTCACACAGTAGTTAACACTATACATGACCTGAAAGGTTTTTACCAGGCCTGGTCATAGTTCGTTGAGTTTTGCTACACAGAACTCCGCAAGTTGACAAATAAACTCCGCAGAGTTATGCAAATGGTGGAGTGCAGTGCGAACTGCCGTGCGAGCTGGTCTTCCTGCCGCTCGGGTAGAAATTGTATTCGGGCGACAGTTTGAGCTCGCAAATTTACCGTTCTCGAGCCCGAGCGAGGAAAAAACTAATTTGGACTACACAGAGCAAAGTTTTCTGCACTTCACGAGCTCACGAACTGTAGAGTGCAGAAAACTGTGCAAAGTCCGCAAGCGGAGCAGAGTTCACTGCCCAAGGTGTCAAGGTGGCCTCTATTTACATTTAGTACCACTGTGCTGCCCACCTTGACTTTGCCTTTCCTACTAAGGATGTAAATATGCTTTTAGAAATACAAACTTGGCATCGATCCTACCAAGGTATTTATTTGTAATCACTTCAAGGGACTACAAAACCCATCATGCACTAAAAACATTGCACTAAGCAAAGCCAAATGGGGGAAAATGTTGATAAAAGCATGCCGGAAATGATAAGAAGTAAACTGTCAATGCCTGTTTGTTTTTGCAGCCCATGAAGAAGAGGCGTGTCAGCCTCGAAACACGTCGGCATGAGAGCGAAAAGAATGGCAAGAGAGAGGCGAGCTACAAAGAAGCAAAAAGACTGGATGGTTGGGAGCGCTGTTGAATGCCCCTTCAATGCTTCAGGGCATGTTCTTTGTGAATCTTTCCGCACGGCTGCACCATGGAAGGGAGCACCATTTGGCCAATACAGAAAGGCTGTGGAGTGAAACTGGTTTACTCCATGCAGCACAGCGTTTCTGTATGTAAATAGAGCCCACCTTGACTTTGCCTGTCCTACTTAGGATGTAAATATGCTTTTAGAAATACAAACTTGGCATCGAACCTACCAAGGTATTTATTTGTATTCACTTCAAGGGACTACAAAACCAATCATGCACTAAAAACATTGCACTAAGCAAAGCCCAATGGGGGAAACCGTTAATAAAAGCATGCCGTAAATGATCAGAAGTGAACTGTCCATGCCTGTTTGTTTTTGCAGCCCATGAAAAAGAGGTGTGTCAGCCTCGAAACACGTCAGCATGAGAGGCTGTTGAGTGCCCTTTCAATTCTTCAGGCAATTTTGTTTGTGATATATATATAAAACTAATGGCATGGAGGAGCGCCAAGTTGTTATCGGATGATGAGAATAAGTTTATGAAAAAAGACCATCCGGTAATTCCAACCTTCTATTTGATCTCAAAGGTACACAAGGACTTAACAACACCACCTGGACGCCCGATTATATCGGCTATAAATAGTTCAACGGAGAATATATCGCGCTACATAGACTTCTTTCTTCAGGAATGGGTGAAATGTTTAAAATCATATGTACAAGACACTTCTGATTTTATTAGAAAACTGAACAATGTTGTCTGGAGTTCAAATTGTTTACTAATGACACTCGACGTAACGTCTTTGTATACCTCAATCAAACAATCTGACGGAATGCGAGCTGTAGAATTCTATTTAAACAAGTGACCGATTAATTTTTCAGCGCACAATAGAATGCTTCTATCCATGATCCATATTTGCCTTGAACAGAACTACTTCTTATTTAACAACCAAATGTACCAGCAGGTTAGAGGTGTCGCGATGGGGGCATGCTTCTCCCCGAGTCTGGCATGTCTTCACATGGGACTCTGGGAGGAGCATGTCCTGGGTGGCACACTAATGGCAGAGATGCAGGAACATGTACTCTTATATTTAAGGTACATAGACGATCTGTTCATAATATGGCGAGGGTCTATAACAGAGGCACAACATTTTGTGGGAGAACTGAACAAAAACAACTTAAATTTGCAGTTCACGGCACATATAGATGCCAAGTCAGTGGTGTTTCTTGATACTGAGGTATACATTACAGACACTGGATTAGCCACTAGGATGCACAGAAAACCTACGGCTGGGAATACTGTACTGCACGCTTCCAGCCAGCATCCCTACCACCTAATTAGCAGTATTCCCTTTGGGGAAATGCTGCGAATTAGGCGGATAAGTAGCTCTGACATCGAGTGTCAGAATGCCCAGGAGGAAAGCAGGGTTTGTTTTCTGTCCCAAGGCTATTCTGAAAAAAGCATACAGCGGGCAATTCATAGATCATTAGCCATCACAAGGGAAGAAGCATTAGCAGTCAAGGACAAACCTAGTGTATCTTCAACCAAAGAAACAACAATCAAACCCAGAGTTATAACAACATTCAGTAAACAACACAAGGAGATTCGGCGAATCTTCTATAAAAATTGGAATCTAATAACAAGGGATCCTGTTATTGGTGAACATGTGGTAGGCAAACCGAACATCACATTCAGAAAGTCCATATCCATGTCAGACAGATTAGTCAGTAATTTTCTTGAGAAGCCAATTTCTGACACTTGGGGCGCCCTCAGTGGTGGTTTCAAGAAGTGCGCTGTATGTAAAGCCTGTAAAAATGGGTGTAACAAAACCCAATATACGGTGCCATTCAACAGAAACCTATACTGAATAAGAAACGCATGTCATGTAGGACTGAATTTGCAGTCTATGTGCTGCAGTGCCCGTTGAAGTTACGTTATGTGGGCAGCACTCGCTTGCCGGTGCACAAACGGGTATTGCAGCACATTAGGGCCATCGTGGATAAAGATCAGTCTTACCCGGTGGCCCGTCACTTTGAGAGTCATCATAAAAGTGATCCATCAGTTCTACAGTACTATGCAATTGATTGTGTAATGCCACTTAAGAGAGGGGGAGATAGAGATGCGAAGCTCCGTCTGTTAGAAACGAGATATATAATTGAACTGGACAGTAAGGCCCCAACGAGGTCTCAACGCGAGTGAAGATTTATATACATGTCTTTAATTCAATAGTTGATAGATATACCTGAAGACGTGGTTTGACTGTGATTTTGGGCCATGCTTTTTAGTGAACATCACCCTCATTTTTATGCCTAATATAATGTCTAACATGATGAGATTAGCAATTTTGACATCTAAGGTAGTGTGTTAACCTATAAAACTAAAAATGATAAATAACCTCCTTCCACACCCTTGAAAGATAAGAAACGTGTTAAGATATGAGGTTTAGATTTATTAAGTTAAGTATTGCACTTCTATGCACTTATGTTTAGGGTTCACGATGAGAATTGGTATTTGGAGCTCAGATGAATTATGATGGTTAAGAAAGTTTTATACATGTTTTGTTCTCTTTAACAAGGAATGGTGTCTATGAAATATACATCAACATGTCTCTATGACGGTTGTTCTTATATAAAAAAAGTATGAGTCGCATCAAGTGTTGTTTTTGATAGAGATTATATTTATATTGCTAAAATTTGCACATTACATTTGCTGCTAAATTACTATTTGAAATTAGGGGAAATTTATTTCTAAAAATGGACACTTTGTGTTTTATTGTAAATAATGTACATATAATGAAATTTATAACAAAATTAGTATGTATTTTTCTATATGTATTTCGCCTATATTTTGAGTTCATTCTTATATACGGTATTATCATTTGATATAGAATGTTAATTTATAATTGCACAAATTTGCACAGCATTTATATTGCACAGTCATTTGATGATCATGTTGTGTGGATAATTGGGCACTGCCCCAAATATTTAATACAAACGAACACCGTTTCATTAAGGTGAACATTTTTGAACGTTAAAGAGTTAATTGGGGCAGGCCAGTGACATTTAGCGCCACCCCTTTGTAATCTGTGAGCTCCATAAGTACCCTCATCCTTGTTTAGCAATGTATCATGCGATCAAGCCTCTGGCTAGAGGCGAAACGCGTCATGCGGACTTGCTGGGTGTTATTCTGTAATGAATGGAATAAAACACTGTTTGGCACAAGAATACGGGTCTGATTTGTTCGTTCTGAAAACAGTCCAGGCTGAGTGACTGTGATGCAGCAGCGCCGAAGCGAAGCGAATGGAATATATATATATTAATATATATATTTTTATATATATATATATATATATATATATATATATATATATATATATATATATATATATATATATATATATATATATATATATGTATATAATGGTAAAATAATGAAGAAAATGTTTACATTTTTATAAACAATTATAAAATTTCAAAAGTGTAAAATAAAATCTAAATTGTTAAAAAAATTGCGATATTTACTAACACTAGCTAGTAGTTCTTTTTAACAAAAAAATTATTGTTATTCTTAGAAAAACTTTAGATATGTATTAATTTTTAAATTCAATTATTTTTTGCAACTTTTTGTGTTAAAGAGTTAATTACAATAAACTAAACAAACATGAAATGAAAACATAATATTTTCCAAAACAATATTAAAGAAGATGAAAATATTAATTTGAAAATAAAATAATTTTTTTTGAAGCATGGTCAAGATTTCAAATCAATAATTGATGATCTATATATATTTTTTAAATATGTAGTTAACATTGACTTTACATGTTGTTAAAAAAAACCTCTGACTAATAAACGCCCCAGAATGTGCCACTATAAACCCTTTATGCTGGTCATCACTAAAAAACATAACTTTAAAATATTTCCTAAACACAGTACAATAATACTTCAACAAAGTACAATTAAAATAAAAAATAAATACCACTCGCCCAATCCCCTAAAAACCCAATAGTACATCTCTAAACCTTTTAAATCCTATATTTAAAAAAAATTAAAAACCTTTCATATTCATAACAGTTCAATAATTTTGAAAAATATCAAATACAATGATATTCTATATAATGTTATGTTAAAAAATATATTTAACAATAACACTAAAACTACATTTTATACTGCAATGTTCCTGACAACGATATTCTGCTTGTCACAATATAAATTTATATAAACAGTTGGTTCATTCGGGTACACAATATTTCTTTTACCTTCTCATAGATTATGTAGAAATGTGAAGTGAACAACAGAATCCAAAGCCAACTGTGTATCTATGTACTATTTTATACATTCTTATAGCATGTATTAATTTCAAGATAGGCTGTACAAAAATAGACTATACAAACAGTGAACAAATAGTGCAAATGGTGACTTGTAGTGCTCAGTGCTTACGGCGCAACAATGACCAACAAAACTGTACAATTATTATATACAAAAAGAAATGAAAGACAATAATTCGACGTGGTCTATGCTGATTTCAATTATAGAACTGTACACTGCATTTGTCAGTACTTAATACAGAATATTATTACGGCGGATCCACTTATTAGTCGATGTTTCAACCCTGGACGAGCACACATGGGGCGTCACACACGGGTCTTCATCAGGACTGTGGGGGGCAGCAAACAGCCTTCATGCAAACCCAGCCGGGTTTAAGGTGGAGTTTTGAGCCGTTCCGTGTTGGAAGATACTTCTCCCTCGGCACCGTGCATCCGCATACTCTAACATCCTTAGTAGAAAAGTGCCAGTACATTAATTGTATTTTCTGTTCGGTAATCTCAGTCCCGAACCGTTACCAAGTACTTACTGGGTGGAATACCTATCAGGATACCCAGTAACCGCAGTTCCGAACTGTTACTCAGCACCTACTGGGTCGAATATCTATCAAGACACCCAGTCTGGCTTTTACACTTTGACGAGTCGTTAATCACAACCAGTGTCGGGTGTGCATTTATTCACCACGCCGACAGAACAGATGAATACAGTTCCCACTCCACCTTAAACCCGGCTGGGTTTGCATGAAGGCTGTTTGCTGCCCCCCCCCCCACAGTCCTGATGAAGACCCGTGTGTGACGCCCCATGTGTTCACTGTTTGTATAGTCTATTTTTGTACAGCCTATCTTGAAATTAATACATGCTATAAGAATTTATAAAATAGTACATAAATACACAGTTGGCTTTGGATTCTGTTGTTCACTTCACATTTCTACATAATCTATGAGAAGGTAAAAGAAATATGTGTACCCGAATGAACCAACTGTTTATATAAATTGATTAATTGCCCAGGTTCATAGGGATACTGGGTTTACCCCATTTTTGATGTCACAATATAAAGGCAACAGTATTATTGCACAACAACATTTTCAGCTTAATATTTTGTCCAAACACCTTGTGAAACCAGTGTGTCTGATAAGTGGCCATTTTATCTTTCATTTCCTCAAAGCCTTTGATGCCAAGCCATGCCCTTAGCGACCATTTTATAAAATCAGCGTGTGTCTGAATGAATATTATTAACTATTTTCTGCCATTTGTAAGAACATTTTGTATTATAGCTATTTAGGAGTCTACTGTTATACTATTATATTTGTAACTTTCTTCTATCTAATATAGCGCCCTCGCACAGCATCCACCTCGTCACACACAGAAGGACACAGCACCCCCAAAGAGGTAATTCTTCAAGGAATTAATTTATTTTATTTTGAGCATACATAGCACCACGGTGAAATGGCCTACACGTTTCAGCCGTAGCCTTTGACTGGGCCATAAAGACATCGTACAGGGTGTACCTTTTAAAGGGGCAGACACCCCCACCCACACCTCAACAAAAACATTATTAACAAAAATGGGATTCAAGCCAGTTACATATAGAAACATCATCCACATGGGTGTATGCGGCAAAAAGAAGATAGTCCATGCTTTTCCTTAATATCACCATATATATGCACTTTATATCATAAGAGAGAAAAGAAAATGTATATGAGAGGAAAGAAGAGAAAGGAATAAATGGTAAAGTACCCTGGGGCATATTATCAAGGGTTTTATCTCTGCTTTTTTGGCTTTAAAAGCCAAAGAAGCGGAGATAAAAATATCGCCCTATCAATAACAGGGTGCTACCATGCAAAATCGCATGTTAGCACCCTTTTCAACTACGCTTCCCTTTGCATCTCTAATGAGATGCAAAGTGGGAGTTCCAGAGCAAAATAATAGAAATGTTGCCAAGCGACATTTCTCCTATTATCAAGCTTCACTCTAACCCTGTTAGAGACAAAAAAAGCAGCTCTAACCACGGTTAACGCTGCTGTTTAAAATCTGTTAATTTTCAGACTTAAATTATATTTATTCATATATTTCTGGAAACCTCATTAGGTAACTAGAACCTCATAATTCCAAATTCATTGAAATAAACGTATCTCATATTTCATGGTGCACAAAATTTAAATATGTCATAACAGTTCATACAAACAGTATTCAATCGTAACCAATAAACAAATTAAAGAAAACTCAATGCATTTCGGGTTCACTCTGAACCCTTCTTCAGGGGTTGTAATGTCTTTGATAATTGTTGAAAATCTTCAGAGGAGTGAGGTTCTTGTGTCTACACTTGTATTACAGCCATTTGAGGGAGCACTAGGTGGACTTTGCATGGTTTCTTGGCTTTTGGAACACACGTTGATAAGCTGCCACATTAAATGCACAGCACTTTTTTCTTTTTCTTTTCTTTTTTAGTCCTGTTGGTAGTTATTGGTTTATATCATGGAGAATGCAAACCTCGAGACAGTTAGTGAATTGATTACATGCATGTGACGTAATCTCTGAAATTTTTAATTCTTTTCAAAAACTGTGAATTTTGTTGTAGACACAAGAACCGCACTCCTCTGAAGATTTTCAACAATTTTGGAGAATTGCTTTGATATTTCAGCGTGAACGCCAACATTCACGCATCAGAGACCCCCGCATTGCAAAGCGGCTGCGGTGTTGTTGGCTTCTGTTTCGACGGACTGCTTGTCTCCAGGGTACTGGATTTGCGCTGCAACCCACCATCAATCTCGGGAGGTACTGGGCGGTGGGCTATGTGGAATTCATTCCCGATGTCCCTGCCTCCACTTGGCCCGGAGGATTGGTGGTTTATGCGGTACTGGGGACCCGAGGAGGTACTTATTTTGGGAGACACATCAACATTGAGGATGGTGAAACTATGTGATGCCGTCCCCTTCCCTGACATTTTCAGCTCATCTGAATTTTGCATTCTGGGACATGTAGGCGTTATTGAACTTGCCACAAACTTTACTCACCATGGAGGCGGAGCTATCACTCAGGCAACAGGATGCAGCTGGGTATTTGAAACCGCGATAGTTATCGCGCATCCTGTGAACACCTCAAGGCACTGAAGAAGGCTGTGATGTATGCCGAAATGCATTTGCCGTTTTTGTGTTCCGAATTAAAGCCTCCAAAACGTCCCCGCCTGGTGTCTCTTCTTCTTTTGGAGAATTGCTTTGATATTTCAGCGTGAACGCCAACATTCACGCATCAGAGACCCCCGCATTGCAAAGCGGCTGCGGTGTTGTTGGCTTCTGTTTCGACGGACTGCTTGTCTCCAGGGTACTGGATTTGCGCTGCAACCCACCATCAATCTCGGGAGGTACTGGGCGGTGGGCTATGTGGAATTCATTCCCGATGTCCCTGCCTCCACTTGGCCCGGAGGATTGGTGGTTTATGCGGTACTGGGGACCCGAGGAGGTACTTATTTTGGGAGGCACATCAACATTGAGGATGGTGAAACTATGTGATGCCGTCCCCTTCCCTGACATTTTCAGCTCATCTGAATTTTGCATTCTGGGACATGTAGGCGTTATTGAACTTGCCACAAACTTTACTCACCATGGAGGCGGAGCTATCACTCAGGCAACAGGATGCAGCTGGGTATTTGAAACCGCGATAGTTATCGCGCATCCTGTGAACACCTCAAGGCACTGAAGAAGGCTGTGATGTATGCCGAAATGCATTTGCCGTTTTTGTGTTCCGAATTAAAGCCTCCAAAACGTCCCCGCCTGGTGTCTCTTCTTCTTTTGGAGAATTGCTTTGATATATATATATATATATATATATATATATTCACGGAAAAAACCATAGGTTTCAGGAGTTATATAGTTAGGAATTAGCTTTTAAAAAACCTTTGGAATTCACTCAAAAGACTATAAGTTTTAGTGGTGTTATAGTTAGCTGGACATTTTACTCATACAAAACCATTGAAATTGCTCCTATATAGTTAGTTGTACTAACTATATTTCGCGCACCCGCAATCCACTGCTGATGATGTCACATATTAGATCATTCATGACATGGTCAGTGACATCACTGATGACATCTCAAATGACATCACTGATGACATCACTGATGACATCATCCAGTGAATGTGGTTTGCTTCGTTATTTAAATATGCATTATATATATAGCAATTTGCATTGAAGAATAAGTGGATATATATAAATAAATATTTCGATGGAGGATTTAGTAGCAGTGTAATTGACTGTTTACTTGACCAATTTATAATGTCTCACTAAATATAGTGGATAGTGACTAAACTGTGTGAATATCTGTATCACTTTGTCAGTTGTTGTGTAAACTGATTCTACAGTTGGTTACTAGCTATGTGAAAGTCTATATTAGTTATTGATTAGTTAACTGAGTATTTGTATGGGAGTGTGAAAGTGTGTGGTTCGGTGGGGGGTGTGTGACTGTCCAAAGATGTGTGAATAGTTGATTCAGTAGATATATGAAGTTAAAACTACATGTTCTAACAGTTGTTTGGGTGAGTGAATATCTTTATGGGTGTGGTGATGAGCAAATATATTTCTCAATGGTACAGGTCCAACAAACTAGAAAAATAAAAGGCAGTGTATGTGTCAGTTGTATATAAATAAGTATACATAAGACACAATGATTGTGTGAGTGACTGTATGGATAACTGTACACTTGTAATAATGATTTTATAATTCACTAAGTATGACTTACTATCTAAATGAATAGAAGAAGTGGTGATGGTATAAGTGTTTTGCTAAGTAAATATGTAAGTATGATCCATTGTTTGCATAAGTGAGTAGGATAACTTCATATGTGAATAGGATGCGTGCTGTTGTTTAATGTCGATATAGATGTATAAGTATTTTTGATAGTGTTCTATTGTTCATTGACAGCATGTATGAGTGAATCCATAGGTAAGTGATTAGATGTGTGTATACATCTATGAATCACTGAGTGGATTTTTAGATACTTGTATTGCTGTGACAATGGATTTAAATATGATACTCTGTATTTTACAAAGAGTGATGAAAAATTGTAATAGTGTATGAAAAGGTGTATGTGATTGTCACGTGGATGATGTCATCAGTGATGTCATCAGTGATGTCATTTGAGATGTCATCAGTGATGTCACTGACCATGTCATGAATGATCTAATATGTGACATCATCAGCAGTGGATTGCGGGTGTGCGAAATATAGTTAGTACAATTAACTATATAGGAGCAATTTCAATGGTTTTGTATGAGTAAAATGTCCAGCTAACTATAACACCTCTAAAACTTATAGTCTTTTGAGTGAATTCCAAAGGTTTTTTAAAAGCGAATTCCTAACTATATAACTCCCGAAACCTATGGTTTTTTCAGTGAATTTCAAAGGTTTTTAAATGCTAATTCCTAACTATATAAGGCCTGAAACCTATGGTTTTTTCAGTGAATTTGCAAGGTTTTTTAAATGCTAATTCCTAACTATATAAGGCCTGAAACCTATAGTTTTTTCAGTGAATTTCAAAGGTTTTTTAAATGCTAATTCCTAACTATATAAGGCCTGAAACCTATGGTTTTTTCAGTGAATTTGCAAGGTTTTTTTAAATGCTAATTCCTAACTATATAAGGCCTGAAACCTATGGTTTTTTCAGTGAATTTCAAAGGTTTTTTAAATGCTAATTCCTAACTATATAAGGCCTGAAACCTATGTTTTTTTCAGTGAATTCGCAAGGTTTTTTAAATGCTAATTCCTAACTATATAAGGCCTGAAACCTATGTTTTTTTCAGTGAATTTGCAAGGTTTTTTTAAATGCTAATTCCTAACTATATAAGGCCTGAAACCTTTGGTTTTTTCTGTGAATTTCAAAGGTTTTTTAAATGCTAATTCCTAACTATATAAGGCCTGAAACCTATGTTTTTTTCAGTGAATTCGCAAGGTTTTTTAAATGCTAATTCCTAACTATATAAGGCCTGAAACCTATGGTTTTTTCATTGAATTCGCAAGGTTTTTTAAATGCTAATTCTATTAGCGGATAACGTTTTTATATATTAAAACGTTTTTTAAATCTCAAATGCCTGCTTTGCTAACAGAGTTTTTAAGCGCAGGCTCTTTTGTCTCTGGTGGCAATCTTGGGAGATTGCATATCAGAATTTTTTTAATGAAATATAAGAGGATTTGAGAAGTCACTCAAAATGTGCCCTAATTTTTCTTTCTTCAGCACTAATCATAATTTCTATGGCAAAATGAACCCCCTCATTTTGTTCCTTTGCAAATTAAATGTTTTAAGTGTTAACACTTTATTCCAATCAAGATGACTTCAGGTGTGCCATACTTTTGTCATAAGTAAGACTGTTAGCGCTCTAGTTGTTCTTTAGAACACTCTGGGACATTCTGTCATTGGGCTATAGTTGGGCTACATCTGGCTGATATTTGGGCTACATTTGTTTTTTTTTGTATCTGGTGGCCATCGTTGGGCTACATTGGGCTACATTGGGCTACATTTGGGCTCTAACATATATATAGCCCAATGTAGCCCAATATATATTTTTTCAAAGTTAATTTTCGTAAAAACCACTGGAGCACATATCGTGAGACATAGCAAAGGCACATCGGGCTACCAGTCCCTACAATTTTGCCAAGTTTGGTGGAAAACCATTAAGCCGTTCGGGCTAAAAGTGAGTCCAACCGCCCTATGGAAATTAACATGGGGAAAACACGTTTTGGGACCCCCCTTTTATCTCGGCCCCCGCTTGACGAATCCCCCCCAAACTTTAAGGGAAGGAGCGGAGCTCCGCGAGGCAAAGTTAAGGAAAATTTCAGGAAGATTCCTCAACCTGCGCCAAAGTTGTTCCCAATAGAATGTTGCGATTTCCCTATGGAAAACAATCCTAACTATTTTTTAAATCTCAAATGCCCGCTTTGCTAACAGAGTTTTTAAGCACAGGCTCTTTTGTCTCTGGTGGCCATCTTGGGAGACTGCATATCAGAATTTTTTTAATGAAATATACGAGGATTTGAGAAGTCACTCAAAATGTGCCCTAATTTTTCTTTCTTCAGCCCTAATCATAATTTCTATGGCAAAATGGACCCCCTCATTTTGTTCCTTTGCAAATTAAATGTTTTAAGTGTTAACACTTTATTCCAATCAAGATGACTTCAGGTGTGCCATACTTTTGTCATAAGTAAGACTGTTAGCGCTCTAGTTGTTCTTTAGAACACTCTGGGACATTCTGTCATTGCGCTATAGTTGGGCTACATCTGGCTGATATTTGGGCTACATTTGGTTTTTTTTTGTCTCTGGTGGCCATCTTTGGGCTACATTGGGCTACATTGGGCTACATTTGGGCTCTAACATATATATAGCCCAATGTAGCTCAATATATATTTTTCAAAGTTAATTTTCGTAAAAACCACTGGAGCACATATCTTGAGACATAGCAAAGGCACATCGGGCTACCAGTCCCTACAATTTTGCCAAGTTTGGTGGAAAACCATTCAGCCGTTCGGGCTAAAAGTGAGTCCAACCGCCCTACGGAAATTAACATGGGGAAAACACGTTTTGGGGCCCCCCTTTTATCTCGGCTCCCGCTTGACAAATCCCCCCCACACTATCAGGGAAGGAGCGGAGCGCCGCGAGGCAAAGTTAAGGAAAATTTCAGGAAGATTCCTCAACCGGCGCCAAAGTTATTCCCAATAGAATGTTGCAATTTCCCTATGGAAAACAATCCTAACTATATATACCTACTGGCTATCGCCAGTAGGTAATATATATATATATTCACTAAAAAAACATAGGTTTCAGCCACGTTATAGTTAGGAATTAGCATTTAAAAAACTTAGAAATGTATTTTAAAAAACATAGGTTTCACCTATGTTATAGTTAGCTGGACATTTCACTCATACAAAACCTTTGAAACTCCCCCGTTATAGTTAGTTCAGCTAACTATAACTCATGCACCCGCAATGCACTGCTGATGGACATCACATATTACATCACTCATGACATGGTCAGTGACATCACTCATGACATCACTGATATATAGTATTTTTTGTAGGCCAAAATAGGTGAAAATAGTAGTTTTGTATTATATCTTATGAAAAGTGATAAAATTAACTGTTTATATTTTATAGAAGGAGCAAGAACATAATGGAAAAATTATGGAAAGAGAACAGGCTCATACTGAGGAGGCTGCGAGACCTTGGCTGACCTCTACCCCAGCGAGTCCTTCCTGTCTTTTGAACAGGCCGAGGAGAACTTTAGACTTGGAGGCGGGCAATACTTACATTACCGGGGGCTCCAAGATGTGGTGAAGGTGGCCTGGCCCCAATTCCTGGCCACGCCCCCAATGTCCCGTACCCTGAACATCCTTCTTCCCTGTGGTAGAGGGCGTAGATTGATCTCCCTACTGTATTCAGCTATGAGGCAGGACTCAGCCTCGCCGGTCCCGCCTTCCTGGGGGTCTTGGGAGGCAGATATCGGTACGGCCCTGGAACAGGGGCAGCGGAAGCATAAAGGGAGCCTCACGCGCAAGGTATCGTGCAATGCGCGGTTCAAATTAATACACTTACATTTCATGCATCGCACCTATCTGACTCCAATTTCATTGAAATGCATTTCTGGGGATAGGGGGGACAGCTGCCCTAGATGTGGTATGGAGGGGGCGGGATTCCTGCATTTGGCCTGGGACTGCCCATTGGTCAGGAGCTTCTGGACAGCGGTGGTGGAACGTATAACCTCTGACACTGGCCTTCGGATAGTCTTGAACCCGCTTCATTGCTTGCTGGCCCAAGAAAAGGAACCTTTCCTACAAACTATTGCAACTAATGTTGGTACTGGCTAGACGGAGGGTAGCGATTACCTGGATGGGGCGGAGGGCTCCCGAGGTGCCTGCCTGGCTTAGGGATGTGAGGGAGTGGTCCCTGGCCGAGGAGACACATATGCAGCTTACACTCAGGGACGAGAAACTGCAGGATGATTTACTCGCCTGGCGAATAATGTGTACTTCGGGGTTGTCTCTGAGTGACTCTGATGGGACGAGTGACAAACTGTTTTCGCCAGAGAGGTCGTGGTCTGATGGGGAGGGGGCGGGGTAGGGGGACTGTTAGGTCTTTCTTATTGTGAGGGATTGTCTTGTGCTCAGTTGCTTCCTCATGCTCCTTTTCTGTTTATTTCACGCTTCTGTCATTCCTCATGGACTCAACTTGTCCCAGTGACGCCTGTACCCACCAGTACCATAATGAGGTAATCGAACTGTCTACACGTTTTTTATTGATGCCAATTGAAGGGGGGAATTTTTCTATACATGTTGCATAATCAAAAATAAAGTTTTTAAAACAATGATACCCACATCAAGCTCTTTGAAAGTTGATCTTTCATTAAAATCTCCCCCTACCACCAACAAAGCATTTGGATAATCACATATCAATGTTCCCACAGCATTAACCATACTCAAAAATTCACAATCTGGCAAGGGATGAATTGGAGGAACATACGCATCCAGACAAATTTGAGGCTGTGTCCCAGACTCCCTTCAACTAGGACAAATCACGCCCATTCTCAAGAAACTAGGGGCCGACCCTAAGGATCTTAACAACCTCAGACCTATCTCAAACCTCCCATTCCTGGCAAAAACATTGGAGTCATGTGTTCTCCACCAACTCAATAAACACATTGATGAGTTCAACCTCTTCGACACCTTTCAATCGGGTTTCAGGAAAGGCTGTAGCACTGAAACAGCAATACTCAACGTCTCGGACAACATTCGCAAAACCTTAGATGATTGTGAAGCCTGCCTACTCATCCTCATTGACCTATCTGCGGCATTCGACACGTTTAATCATACAGCTCTTCTGGAGACCTTGTCGAAGTGCTCCGGCATAAATGGCACTGTACTAAAATGGTTCACCTCTTTTCTCCAGCATCACTCGCAACAAATTAAAATCAACTCCTGTCTCTCGAAGCCAACAAAGGTAACACTTGGGGTACCACAAGGCTCGATCCTCTCCCTGTCCCTCACAATCGTCTTGAAAGAAGCTGGAGTGAGGTACCACCTTTACGCGGATGACTCCCAAATCTATTTCAAAATCAAGTCCCCCGATGACATCCAACACCTCAATACCACTCTAACGAGATCCAAACCTGGTTCAACGTCAACCACTTAAAGCTCAACCCAGATAAAACGGAACTGATCCTATTCTATCCAAAAAGCAACCATCATCCTATCCAAGAGTGGCTCAAGAATCTGGTTGCCCTAAACTGCCCCCTCGTTCTATCCGACTCAGTTTAGTCTCTAGGCATCACCCTTGACAAGAACCTTTCTATGGAGGCCCACATCAAAAACTCTGCAAAAAGTACTCTTTTTTCTCTAAAACATCTCAAGAAATTGAAACCTTTTCTGCCCATGAGGACTTCAAGATAGTTGTTCAATCCCTGGTTTTCTCTAAAATCGACTACGGGAACGCCATCCTTACAGGGACTCCAAAAGCTCACCTAGCCCCTCTTAGGGAAGTGCTAAACATGGCCACTTGTCTTGTATCTGGCGTCAAAAGATTTGAACACATCACTTCAGCTCTCAACTCCCTCAAATGGCTTCCCATGGAAGGGAGATGTATTTACAAGCTGGCCTGCATCGCACACAAAACCCTCCACTCTCCGGCTCCCAACTACCTGAATAACAAACTGGTAAGAGCAGGTCAAATCAGAACCCTTAGAAGCTCCAACTCACTCCTTCTCATTCCACCAAAAATGAAAAAAACAAACACCCAATTCCGATCGTTTTCTGGCAACGCTCCCACGATATGGAACGCTCTCCCTGGAGTCCTCAGATGCAACCCCTCCTTCTCCTGTTTCAAAAGGGACCTCAAACTCCATCTCCTTAACAAATACTTTCCTGATCTACGTCAACTAACATAGACCTCAATATTCCGAGTTGAATCTCATTCAAGGATTGTTGGTGAACAGACTATGCTAATCACCTTGTTTTTTGCACAATTATTTATTGTTCATGCTGTATTCTTTATCCGTGATTTGCTTACTTACTGTCAGCCTTCTGGGTAATGTAAGGCCCTTCTGTTTTTCACAATGTGTATGTGAAGCGCTCTGATACCTACAGGTCTAGCTAGCGCTATACAAAACTTAAAAATAAATAAATAAATAAATAATAATAAAAAAATTAGTTTTAACCCCTCGTCATTGGTGAACAAATAAATTAAACAAGCGCGGGCCCATACGCAAGTAGTTTAGAGTTTCATTATCTTCTTCCCACAGCAGACAGATACCAATATAAGCAGTCCTTCTTTTTGACCTTAGACAACAAACCCCTCCATTGCTTGGCACTCCAACAACCAGGTCTCCTGGAGGAGCAACATATGGTAATTCGTTAAGACCTCTCTGTGCTTTCCAATTTCTAGAAACAATATAAACTGATGAATGTTCCAAATCAGGACAAAACCCGGCAGCGGATGCCTTGACCCCTACCAGTCAATTTCATCAGCCATCCCACTGCTCCAAGAAGAAAGTAAGTGATCCTTGAAGTTTTTGAGGAGGTGCATCTCTGTTCTATGAGGGATACACCCCTGTCCACTGTGTCCTCTTTCTCTCCTAGAAAGTGGTGAGGATGATGGGACCAACTTTGACGGCTGACATCGAGAGCTATATTATTATGGAACTCTTTTTTTTTTTAAACTTTATTTTTCAAGTTTTTTAGAAACAACCAAAGTTTAAAGGGGGTACAGTTACACAGAAAAGCGCAGTCTTTACTCAAAAGGATAAAGCAGAATGAATTTCTCAGTACAGACTATCATATTATATCATATGTCAAATAAAACAATTAGCAGGAGAATGTACACAAAGGTTATCACTACGAGTTACATATTTTGTGAGACAATGCGGAGGCAGTATATCAGGCAGTGGAATTTAAGTAGTCATGTACTAAGCATCCGGGGAACCTTTGAATCTATTCATATACATTACATTAGCCCATTACATGTGGCATTTAAAGGTCGACACAGTGGTTTATCAGCATTGCATACCATCATGGACATATTCCAAGTAGCATTTCACAGTAGCCCAAGAGATTATCTCTCATACAGAGCGATTTGTTAGTCAATACAGTGATTAGATAGTCAGGAGATGCAGTCCATCACCTCTCCTGTGACAGATGTTCCACGTCTTCACCGCCAGAATCAGTATGAGTCAATAAGTAACATTTCAACGGGGCCCATATATCAGCGGGCCGCGAGGTTAGCGGCATTAACTCAGCATATGATGTAATCTGTTCTTGGCAGTATATAAGGTCGGTCAGCCAGGTCTTAAATTTACACGCCACTCTTCATTTGGCCAGGAGTAGTGCTAATGCAACAAATTTACGATGTGATGCACGTATCAACTCCACACACCCCATAAGTGCCAGAGTAGGCGATGGCTCCAGCTCAACATTGATCATCGTGGAAAGGGTGCCAAACACCTGCTGCCAATATACCTGTACAGCTGCACAGTTCCAAGCTAAATGTAGGAAATCAGCGCCTGGGGCGTGGCATCTGTCACACTCACCTGATTTGCGCAATTTATACCTATATAGTCGCGCAGCTGTGTAATACAATCTGTGCATAAATTTATAATGCAGTATTCTAAGCCTACTACTAGAAGAGATACGCTCAGTTTGTTGCATGCAGAAGGTCCATTGTTCATCCGTCAGCACCATACCTAGTTCATGTTCCCAACGCGCTTTCGCATCAGGAGGGCATACATCTCTAAGGGAGCGAACTATCCTGTAAATGGTGGACACCAGTCGCTTTGGCGTGGCATTGAGCAGTAGTGTGCAGGGGTGCGAACACTTGGGGTTCTTTGGGAAAATCGGGCGTAAGTGTCCTGAGTCCCTGACGAAGTCGAATATATAACAAGGTGTCAAGGGGTGAACGCTGAGCGACAATAGTCAAGTCATCTAAGGAGCGGAACGTTCCATCTTTATATAAGTCCCCCCACTTCGTAACCTGCATGCGCACCATGAGCTTGCGAAAGAGAGCCTCCTGCAATAGAGGCATCTGTGGGTGATAAACTAGAGGGAGGAGTGGCGAGTACAGCAGGGAGTTATCTAGTATTTTACCTAGTCGGTTCCATGCATTAACTGTGCTCAGGACGTTGTCTGTGTCTTGTCTCCGCCTGGGTTTTGCAAATACAGGGCGCCTTCCAGTGGAACAGGCTGCGCCAACCAATGTTCTGCCGCAATCTGTGGCATATATCGAGGTTGAAGGACCCAAAAAAAAGCAAAGTGAGTCTGAGCACTGTAATAGTATAGTTCAAAGTCTGGTATGTCAAACCCTCCTTGTGCATAGGGTCTCATCATAACCTCCCATTTCAACCGTGGATTTTTACCTCCCCATACCAAGTGAGTGAGCTCAGATTGGAGTTGCTGGAAGAAATATCGTCCCGGAAAGAAGGGGATATTTAAAAATAAATACAGTAGCTGTGGCAGTACCACAATTTTGATCAGGGAGATCCTGCCCGCCATAGAGAGAGGGAGCGCAATCCATCTGGTGATTTTGTCAATGAGGCGGGACATAACAGTGCCATGATTGATTCTCATAAGCTCGTCCCTGTCTCTGGAAATGCGAATTCCCAAATATTTAAGTTTATCATCGCACCAGGTTATAGGATAGTCCATGGGAAATTTGACAGTCACAGGCGTTAGAGGGAATAGGTAAGATTTGCTCCAGTTGATATGTATACCAGATAGCCTGCCAAATTGTATAAATTCTCTAAGTACAGGGTTCAAGTTGGCTTGGGGGTCACGGATATAAAGTGTAATGTCATCTGCGTACATAGACACCAACATTTTTCCAATGGGCATTGCAGCCCTTTGTCATTATGATGTTGCCTCAATTTGGAAGCTAGTGGCTCGATCGCCAGAGCGAAAAGCAGAGGCGATAGGGGACATCCCTGCCTAGTGCCTCTAGTAATAGGTATATCTTGGGACAGTTTCCCGTTGATAAGGACCTTGGCAACAGGCGCTTCATATAGCAGCTTAATCCATGAGAGGAAAACCTGGGGGAATCCCATACGCACCATTATTGCCAGTATGTAGTCCCATTCTAATGAATCGAAGGCCTTGGTGGCGTCTAAAAAAATAGCTGCAAGGGGCAAATCTTCCGATACATTATTCATGACAGAAAAGAAAGTCCGCAAGTTATGGGATGTCGCCCTGCCAGGGACAAAGCCCGCCTGGTCAGGCAGAACTAGATTGGTCATAAGGAGATTTAGTCTGGTGGCAATAAGTTTAGCTAGGATTTTGACTTCACAGTTTAGAAGTGACAGGGGTCTGTATGAGTCGCAGCTTGTTGGGGACTACCCTGGTTTTAACAGGGATGTAATTAGAGCGGTCCTCATAGACGGGGGGAGATGTCCTACTTCGAGAGCGTCTTCATATACTTCCTTAAGCACTGGGGCCATAAAGTCAATATATGTTTTATATAGTTCAACAGGTATCCCATCTAGCCCAGTGGCTTTTCCCGACTGCATACTCATAATAGTGTCTCGGACTTCGTCAAGTTCAAATGGGACAGCCAGAAACCGCCTCTGTGCGTGACTAAGCCACGCTAGCGCAACGTCCTGTAAGTATTCATGCAGGTCGAGAGCTTCAGTTCGAGAGGTAGAATATAATGTAGTGTAATGTTGTACAAAGGTGTTCAGTATTTGCGTGGTGTCTCTGAACACTACCCCGTCTACCCCCGCAATTTCTAGGATAGTGTTCGGTTGTCGAGTCAGCCTGACCACAGAAGCCAAAGCCTTTCCAGGTCACTCTCCCTCGCTATATCGCCTAGCTGTCCAATACCGTCCTCTAAACTTAGCTTCTCTATCAGCCTCCACAGTGCATGCTGTGATTTTTTCCCTAATTTTAGCACGTGTATCTCCGTCGGGGTGCAGGGCCAGAGAGCGTTCAAGTGTCTTGACTTCAGTTTCAAGTTTATTAAGTGTACCCCTGATGCTCTTAAGGACCCCCGAACCCTTAGAAATGCAAATCCCACGTTATGTGACCTTGAAGGCCTCCCAAATAGTCTCAACCTCTTCTATGGTGCCCTTGTTACGTTCAAAGAATTCCAGCATTTCAGCTCGCAGTTCCTCCTGGAAGACAGTGTCTAAAAGGATGGTAGGTTGCAATCGCCAAAAAGAGCTTGAGGGACATATATTGTCTGTGGTCAAAGTGAGACGAACCGGTGCATGGTCCGAATACGTTCTGGCTAAGTGTGTCACGTTCGATATCGCCGGGCACAGGGCCCTTGCCATCAGCAGATAATCTATGCGCGCCCATGTTGCTGCATGTGCGGTATAGTGGGTGCCTTCAAAGGTAGTGGGGTGTACATGTCTCCAGGTATCAGTGAGATTGTAATCCTCTAATATGTCGTGCATCGCAGTACGAGCTTTGATGTAATGGTGGGGGGACGGATTAGATCTATCCACCAAGGGATCCAGCGACATGTTAAAATTACCGCCCCATATTATATTATCTGGTCCTGAGTCTATCACTGCCGCCCATAATTCTGTAAAAAATTGGGGATCATCTACATTCGGACCGTAACAACACACAAGGGTGACCGATACATGGCCCAATGTCCCCCACATCATGCAATATCGTCCACATGCGCTGCTCTTGTGGCCTACTAGCGTGAACGGGGTGCCTCGTTTAACAAGGATCGCGGTACCCCTAGCGTATGTTGAGTAGGAAGAGAAGATAGCGTGGGAAGCCCATTTACAAGCGAATGTTGGATTGCTTTGTGGTTTGAGGTGTGTTTCTTGTAGAAAAGCATAATGTATGTTATGTCTATCAAGATATGATAGCACATGTCTCCTTTTTTTCGGATCCCCCAGCCCACGCATGTTCCATGTTATGAAATTTAAACTAGAGCGCGGCTTTTGTTGCATACTAGCGAGCAAGGGTAATAAATAGTTGCACGCTGAAACTGCCTCATTCCCCTCATCCACAACACATTTTTATCAGAAGTTACCAACATCTGGTTTCCTGTCACATGGCATCGTCTATAAAATTTTGACTTACAAGGATAGCCATAAGTACCAAGTAAAATAACTCCAAACAGCATCTCTCCATAAGCAACAGACCCCCAATCCACTCCAACGTCGTAACCGTCCTGCTCTCCGCTCCTATTCACTAATAATAGAGCAGTTAAACATTGTACAGTTTACTCCGTCCCCCCCTCCCCCACCCACTGCAGCAACCCAAACTTGCCAGAATAAGCCTCCCTCCCCCCACCCACAGAACTCTCCCGGGGTAGAAACAGCCCCCAGTAGTCATGTCTCAACAGTGGGGTATGCCCATAAGGGGAAACATATAGAGAGCGCACAGCCACGTCTCCCCCCTCCTGTGGAAAAGTAAATTTTGCCATGTTCTGTGTCCCTACGTGTCCCCCATCTTATGTTATGTGTGCATGATTAATATGCATATGTATCCCCCATGTTCGATTAAAGACGCAATTACAGTTGTGTCCATCTCTAGTATGCTAGTTTCCAGTTCTCGTGAAAGCTACGAGTATTAGGTCTATGTAAGGTTATGTTGCCACGTTTCTCAGTGTGCACGTTATTTCATTGAAAAGTCCCTGTTTCTAGGCCTCAAAAGGGCCCGGACACCAGATTCACCTCCTGTCTCCTGAACCCTCGCTGAGGAGCGATACAGCCCCCACCTGTATCCTCGACCCTTCACTTACTTCCTGCCTCGCAGTGCCCGGCTCGGCCTGGCTCTGCCTACGAGTCTGCCAAGAGTATGTTATGATTCTAGTTATCAGTCCAGCCCTCCTTCTCTGCATTCCTAAGCTACTGAATCGCATCAATAGTTTCCGTCATTGTCTAGCCTTTACATCTCCATGTAGGAGAAATACTGTATTAATGGTCATTTAATATTCCTCAACACGCACTACATGTAGAATAATGCATGCTCCAGTCTTAGAGTCTGTTAGCCTCTCCCCTCCTGACTCTTAGTTTATATCAACATGTCCTCTAAACATTAGATACTAGATAGGGTTTAGGTACATGTCGCCCTGACTCTCCAGACTTCAGTCTTTACTCCTAGCGCAGAGTTCATAGCCCCCAGCTTCTCCTAGTAACACGTCATTGTCAGTTTGCGCGCACCATTAGGTTAGAGGTCCCGGCTCCTTAGGTAGCCCCCTCCATGTTTCCGCCCCATTTATGACATATTCTGTTACGTTTACATCACATGTCCATGTATACGCCTCTTGTTACACCCACTTTCACCCTTATCTTTCGCGACTGCTATTGACCACACCCACTGCTCCGCCTACTGTATTCACTGTAATGCAATTGTTTTAGTATATATATGTTGTACATTGTTATTAAAGTTGGCGCGCTCATTCCCTGTCCCCCCTGCAGGGCCCTGCCATCCTGTTCCCGTGCAGGTTGTCCTGTTCCTGTCCTTATGCTGTATTAAACCTGCAAACTCCTACTACCTCGAATCTTGACTCTTATTTTTTGAGCTATCTGTTATTACTATGTCCAGTCAAACCTAGATCCGGTATTATTTATTTATATACCACATAATGGCGCCCGAACAGGGACTTGCCCTTTCCCCACGCGCCGGTGAAGCCACGCCGGCCCCCTGATCCTCTGCAGCCGTGACGGAACCATACCGTGCACGTGCAGATATTTCTGCTTCAAGTATCCCTCAGGCCCACGGAGGAGACGGAGGTTGCGGTCCAGCATCCAGACGAGGCGGTGGAGGAACGCGGCGAGTCCCGACCAGAGCCCAAGCCGAGAGTCCAAGGTCCGAGGTATCCGGAGGCCCACCCGTAACTGAAGTCCGAAGTTCGTCCGTCCGGCGTCGAAGCAGTCCAGTCCAGTCCGAGGCCTTCCGTTCTTGCTGCCCGGTGAGTACCGTTGCTGGGGTAGTATCTAGACAGGGTCAATCAAATTGACTCTGGTCCGTGGGTTTTGGTGGTACACAGACCCAAAACGAAGTGTCCACTTCGGTGGATGCGGGTCCTGACGTGTCTCTTTATGAGACCGGTAAGTTTCGTACTGTTTTAGCAGTGCATCTAGTTTCTGTTCTAGTCAGTTCTGTTCTCGAGAAGATTCATGTATTCTGTTTTCAGTATTCCAGGTAGTATTCTGTTCGAACTGTTATTTTAAATGTTCTTCATGTATTTTTAATGTCGTGGTATGAAAGTGGTGTAATTATCGTGTTCATTGTGTATTGTATTGTGTCTAGATTACAGTTCAGTCATGCCCTTATTTTCCAAACTACGTCAGTTGAAAACTAGAAAAGGTCTGTTAGAAGCAGCAGTTCCTGTCCCGCCTAGGGACAGTCCAGGTCACTTTATGTATCAGAAGCATGGCATAAGTGCCATATTATATCTAGATTTATGGGTGGAGTACACCAAAGAGTTAGACGAAAAGTATAGATGGCCCGTATCAGGTACGTGGGATGCCGAGTGCATCATGCGAGTAGAAGAAGCATTATGGAAAAGGAAAGCCAGACAGTCACAGAAAGATGCCATCGAGTTATGGCGCAAAGAATCTCATAAAAGAACCGAAAAAGAAATCAGAAAGTCAGAATTAAGTAGAGAATCCTTAGAACGAGCCCAAGAAAGGGAATTAATCGAGATAGGTGAACGAGTTAAAACCGAACAGTCAGACAGACAGAGGAATGCCCTTATTAAGGGTATGTATCCTCTTCTTGCCGAGGGCTTGCCAAAAGCGACCCCGGAGGCATCCAGCAATTTTCCGCCACCCTTAGTTCCGATCAAGCTACGTCACAAACCGACCGCAGCTGATATTTTTATTTCGTCCTATTTGGACGACACAGTCCCAGAATATGCAAATCCTGTTCCGCCAGCTCCTGTAAATAATGTAAATCCTGCTCCTCCAGTCACCGGAGTACCTGCTACGGTACCCCCGGTCCAGCCCACATTACAATTTCCCACCGCGCCAGCACGAAGAGTATCAGTCGACGATTCTAGTTTAGGGGCCGCAGGAGGAGGTCCTCCTGGTACCCCGCCGCCACACCAACGTGTAACGTTAGTCGAGTTACATGAACGTGCGTTACAGCGTACGCCCAAATATAAGTCCGTTGCAGAAATCCGACGAGCCCTTACTGAATGCCGCTATGATCCAGTCACAGGCGATGATAGTACGGTTATATATTCCATACGTGTAAGACGGGTGACCGGGTATTTGGACACCCTACCGGATATGAAAGAAGATCTAGACAGAATATATCGTTTCATCCGTACAGGGGATGATCCAGAAAGTATTGGTGAAGCCATGTCTCAAAGGAAAGCTGAGATCCAGCTCATGATATTAAAGTTTCTGATTAATTGTTTAATAAGGGAACAAGATTATCCGACCAAAGATCCGGCCGAAATGAGAACACTAACAAGGTGGAGTGATAATATAGCCGAGGGTAAGCACAGAACCATCAGTAGTATAGAGAGTATGTACAAGAAAATTCATAAAGAAATAATAAGGTTACACGAGAAACGCAAAGAAGCACTAGTAAACGAGAAAGAAAATGACTCTTCTACTGAAGAGGTAGACGAGAATCCCACTAGAATAGCGTATGTAGGTAGAACTAGACTTTCCGACCGACATTCACGTCTAGACTACAAGAAAACTGTTCCTCATCCAGCACCAGAACAAGGTTCTCTAGAACAAGTATTTCAAGCTACCGATCACATTCTGAAATCACGAATCGGTTACAGTGAGTTAAGTACTATGCATGAACAAGAACTAGCCCGATCAGCAGTCCGATGGACTACTGATTCTACCACTTTTCCAGACGAAATAGTGGCACAAATGTTTCTGAAATTGCCCCCAGCCGAGCAGCGACTGGTGGGTATGTATATGATCCAGCACCTCATCACATTGTATGAGGGTCAACATTCTGATCCAGGTCCGTTACATGATGTCCTGAACGAGTTACTCCAGTATAGATGGAAAGGTTTAGGTACCGATTTAATTAGTGTCATTCTAGAACAGCGCCACAAATATAGTATGTTTTTGAACCCGCATTTTGTTCATGTCTCACCTCCAGAAAGTAAACCGTTTTACATAGACAGACAGAATCCGTTACGAGAAGTACACCCAGTCAGGACAGCAGATGGTGAAATGCAACGAGTATTTGTTTACACCCCGATTACAAAGATGGAACTCTTAGAGATGAAGAAATTAATTCCCTGTCATGACAAAGATCCAGCAGGGTTCCACCGAGAGTTAAAGGACATGCTCCGTATGGGAGAATACACGTATCCAGATATAATTAAAATGTTAAAAGTCCTGTTGCCCGCAGGGGTATATGAAAAACTCAAGGAAAAAGAATGGGAGGTGGGAGAGAAAAAGATCGATTGGGCAGTTCTAGAAGCTGAAGATAAGATACGAGTACCAGGTACCGGTCTTGGAGAGAAATGTAAAGAATTACCAGAACTGTTAATACAAGTTTTGCCCAGATTGTTAGCCACTAAAAAGGAAGACTGGGATGCAATCTCAGCCTGTAAACAGAAACAAGACGAAGACACTAGTGATTTTTATTCTAGATTTGAGAAATGCTTTAGTATTAACAGTGGCCTCAAGACAAGTAGCGAGTCATACCCTCATCTCTTTGTTACTAAATTAGTCGAGAATTCAAGTCCACAAGTTAAGAACCGAGTTTTGAAAGTCGAAAGTACCTGGCAAGCTAATACCCCGTCCCAAATGTTACAGATGCTTCAGTATCACCAGAATAGAATCAGAGAAGAGCAAGATCATGAGAGAAAACGTATGAAAGACACGAAAATGAAAGTACTAGTTGCACAATCTGTTCCTCAAGACAGTCAGAAGAGGGGTACGAATCAAGCCAGTCATCCTGCAGTTCCCGTTAAAAGGGACCTGCAATTATTGTAAACAGCCAGGTCACTATATAAACGAGTGTGCAGTTCTGAAACACAACATAGCTACCGGTAAGACTAAAGAAAGACCACGTCCGCCTAGACAAGAACAAGTTTCACAGACTTCTCAGCCACAGAATGCACAACAGACAGTTCCAGCACCGCAGCCTATTGCTGCAACACAGCATGTTACACAGCAGATGTACCAGTATGCACAGTCCGAGTATCCAGAGTATCAGCCATATTCATGAAACAGCCTAGAGAGGGAGGTAGGCTTGCCTCTCATCGAGATACCTGTAGATCAAGAGGGTCCCTATGTTCACAGTCAAGTATTAGGGAAAGACAGAAAGTTTCTGATTGATACAGGGGCAAGTAGGACCACTATAAGTCACGCCGAAGTTCCAGGGGCTCCGCTCTCAGGCTCTAGAAATGTTTCCCTTGGATTTTCAGGAAAGCCTATTGTAAACGAGATATCTAAGCCAGTTACTCTAGAAGTAGGTCCATTGTCCCGCACTACTGATCTGTTACTTACGAAGTCGTGTCCAGAAAATCTGTTAGGTATTAAAACACTGAAAGAATTAGGTGCAGTCATATGTTGTTCCCCCGAGGGAATACGCTTGTTTTTACGTGACTTCAAGGGTCACTATGTATTACGAGATTTTGATCCAAGATTACTGAATGTCCCCCGGCATCTATGGGCACAAGGTCCAACTGATGTTGGTTTTATGCAAATCACACCTCATCGTGTGACTCTCAAGCAAGGTATAGTCTTGCCACGAATCAGACAGTACAGATTGCCACCTGAGGCTGTAGCAGCCTTATCCAAAATTATTGACGAGCTCATGGCTCAAGGAGTAGTTGTAGAAACTGACTCCAATGTATGTAATTCTCCTATCATTCCAGTCATGAAACGTACTGATCCAAATGCACCCCCAGTATATCGATTAGTAATTGACCTTCGAGAACTCAATAAATGTATTATTCCCCAGTATCCAGTTGTTCCAGATATTTCTTCCCTATTGACAGCCATTGATTCTGAAGCCACGTTTTTCACAGTCATAGACCTCAAGAACGCGTTTTTCAGGGTCCCCATTCATCCAGACAGCCAGTTTCTTTTCGGATTTTGTTTAAATGGAAGGAGCTACCAATTTACACGAGCTCCTCAAGGTTTCACAGAAAGTCCTAGCATTTACAGTCAAGCACTTAAGAGACAACTAGACAACATTCACATGCCAACAGACACTGCCCTGCTCCAGTATGTCGATGATCTACTGATCACAGCCCGTTCTGAACGTGCTTGCGAGCGAGCATCCCTTACAGTCTTGTATTTCTTAGCAGAGATGGGGCACAAGGTGTCCCCTTCGAAGCTTCAATTCTGTGTCCAGCAAGTGATCTATTTAGGCCACTTACTGTCCAAGAGGGGTAGGCAGTTGACACCAGACCGTATCCAGTTAATAGCGAGTCTTCCTCAGCCCAAGACCCAGAAGGAGGTGCGTGCTTTTATCGGCCTCACTTCTTACTGCAGACAATGGATTCCTCAGTATGCATTCCTAGCCAAGCCACTGATACAGTTAACGACACAGGAGGCAGCCGTATCGATTGTCCTCCCTTGGACATCTGAACATACACTTAGTTTTAATGAGTTAAAGAAAGCCTTATGCCAAGCCCCAGTTCTAGCTACACCGAACTACAGTAAGCCTTTTACACTTTTCGTCACTGAACGTGAAGGTACAGCATTATCTGTTCTCACACAAGATCAAGCAGGACAATACAAGCCCTGTGCTTATTTTTCGAGCACACTAGATCCTGTAGCCCAGGCTCTGCCTGCGTGCCTCAAGTCAGTTGCAGCCACAGCACTAGCTATCAGACAAAGTGATTCCATAGTATTAGGACATTCCTTGACAGTACAAGTTCCACACTCCGTGGAAGTTCTTTTAAACCGAACACAGACTCAGCACTTGACAATCGCACGTTTAACAGGTTATGAACTGACACTGTTCCAGCCACACATAGAATTCAGACGCTGCAACGTTCTAAATCCTGCTACACTGTTACCGTCAGTTAATTCGAATCCTGCCACACACGACTGTGTGGAAGTAGCTAACACTATGACTAAGCCAAGACAAGATCTGACAGATATTCCATTACCAGATCCCGACCTGACACTTTATGTGGATGGTTCATGTATGAGAACAAGTACAGGAGAACTAGTAGCCGCGTATGCAGTGACTACAGACACTGAAGTTATAGAAACACATCGTATTGACACTCTGTCCGCCCAAGCAGCAGAGCTAGTTGCTCTGACCCAAGCCTGCATATATGCTAAGAACCTGAAAGTCAATATTTACACAGATTCACGCTACGCATTCGGAGTTGTACACGACTTTGGAGTGCTCTGGCAGGAGAGAGGTTTCATGACTTCTCATGGAACCAAGATTCAGCATGGTCTCCTTATTCAAGCTCTGTTAGATGCCATACATTTACCGACATCTATCGCTATCATGAAGTGCAAAGCACACACGAAGGTTACTGACACTATTTCCCAGGGTAATGATCTAGCAGATCGAACAGCCAAGCTTACAGCACAGACTCCAGACATTTCAGTTAATCCGACACAGACACATACTCCAGATCTGACTACCTGCATGACAGTTAAGGACCCTACTCAAGATGTCATAGATATCCAGTTACATGCTACTCCTGATGAAATCAAGAAATGGTCCGAACAAGGAGGGGTCCAGACAGATCAGGGATGGGTAACGAAGGGAAAAGCCACATGGTTTCTCCCCGACTCTATGGTTCAAGTCATTATCAATACCGCACATAGTCCAGCACATTTAGGAGAAAAAGCCATGTTAGACAGTATCCAGAACATTTGGTTTAACAAGCATTTACGAGCTGCAGCCAAGCAGAAAGTCCGTACCTGTATGATATGTTGCCAGTTTAATCCAGGTAAAAGTGTCCCGGTGGAACAAGGTGGATTCCAGCCCCCTGACCACCCTTTTGAGGTCCTCCAGATGGATTATATTCAGATGGAGCGATGTCGAGGTTTCAAGTATGTCCTTGTAGTTGTATGCGCTTTGTCCAGGTGGACAGAAGCATATCCAGTCCCAGATTACACAGCCACAACCACTGCCAAGCAGTTGGTTCGTGAATTCTTCCCCCGCTATGGACTCCCTAGGGTCGTATATTCTGACAACGGCCAGCCATTCTCATCTGAGCTCATGAAACACATCTCCCTTTTGTTAGGGTACCAGTGGAAGTTCCATTGTGTACGCCATCCTGAAGCAGCCGGTCTCGTAGAGAGACATAATCAGACCCTGAAAATCCGCATCGCCAAAATATGTAAAGAGAAAGGTGTGGACTGGCTAGTAGCTCTGCCAGTCGCTCTGTTTTATATGCGCATGGTCGCACATTCCAGATCAGGTCTGTCCCCGTACGAGGTCGTATTCGGCCGCCCCCCTAATATGTGGGGTACACCTAGACCCCGAAGTATTACCGATGTTTCAAGTAATATGCTGACAGATTACCTAGCTTCCTTGATGTCTGCCCTACACTCTTGTCGTTCACAGGTTGCCGCCGCATTTCCAGACAATACCGAGGTGGCACCGCATGAAATCGTTCCCGGATGTATGGTTCTTGTCCGGAATTTTGATCGTTCAAGTCCGCTGGAGCCCCGCTGGAAGGAGCCCAAGCAAGTTCTCCTGGCCACCCGTACTGCCGTCAAGCTGGAAGGCAGGAAGGGCTGGGTACATTTGTCGCATGTAAAGAAATTTTATGGACTAAAGACTGTTTCCAAGAACATTTCCCAGGATTTTAAAGACTGCCAAAGTACTATTCTCAAGGACTGTCCTGCAAAAGACATTGATACAGATTCCTCCCTGTTAGAGAAAACTCCGCAGCAGGAGTATAAGAAAAAATTAAGGTCTAGTAAAATAAGTCAGCCAGTTTGATTGTCTAAGTCCTCCCCTAGGTGAAATGGTTAGACCGGTTTCTGACATGTATAAAATAGACCCCCACAGAGAGAGAGTTAGTGAGAACTCTAAAAGTTGCACTATTATTTTATGTTTTCTGCTATATCTCAGCCTTATGATTACCTGCACAAGTTATGCATTTTATTTATATTTTCCAGTTTCTCATGTAAATAAGTCTTCTAATACTACAGTAGAGCATACGTTTAGTGATCTGCCTCCTCATGAACTATCTTATCGTCTTGCTATGCGAAATAATTCCTTTATCCGCATGTTACATTATTCACACCAGACCAGCAATGCCACTAATTGTTGGGTGTGTGGTCGACTCCCCCCTTTCCAGACACCGAAGGGAGCTCTGCCACTCTTTCCTTATCCATTTTCACATAACGGTTCATGTGGAGCATGGTCCACGTTAACGTCATCCTCAAATGATATGTCCTTTCTTAACAGTACATGTTCTCCAGACAAGCAAGGTCTTCCCCACAGAACACATTTAGATCTAGAAAATGAAGTTTATAATTTGGGTAATTATTCTTCGAATTACATGGTCCTGAATGTTCAGTCTGATACTACTCCAGACTTACCTGCTATGTCAGTATTACCAGTCAAAGGTGAATTATGTGTCCGAAATAATGGTTCCGTACATGTAGGACATAGTGATTGTACTACTATTGTCAAGTATAGTGACAGTGGGAAATCTATTTTCAAAGCTTCACGTCATTCTTATTTTGTTTGTGGTCAGATCGCATATGTTCGTCTGCCCCTCGAATGGGAGGGAACCTGTTACATTGCCTTCCTACTGCCACCAGTTTTCCTAGCCCCACCTGACTATCATAGGAATTCCCACCTAGTACGTACTAGACACAAAAGAGACCTCCCGATTGTCGATTATACTGAAACTGCTCTAGAACAATACATAGATATCAATAAAGGTGTCTTCCCCTATTTAGGTACTGTCGTGAATAGTAAACTGATACGTAGATTAACCAGAACACTTGAAGCAGTGGTGATTGAGACTACCTCTGCTCTAGGTAACTTAACCGAAGAGCAATCTTTTTTGAGAATTGTTGTGCTCCAGAATCGTCTCGTCCTTGACGTCATACTGGCCGATAGGGGCGGGGCATGTAGAGTCATCGGATCTAGTTGCTGCATTTTCATTCCTAATAACGCGCCGTCTGTTTATTCAGCTATAACCAGACTTCATAAAATTGCCCATCAGTTACACCAGGATCCAGGCACCTGGACATGGTCCGGTTGGTTTTGGAATATTATTTCTGCCTGGGGATGGAAAGTATTATTCTTTCTAGGTATTGCAGTAGCGATCATATTCAGTTGCTGCCTCTGTTTACAATGTGGCCCTGCGATTTGCGGCATTTGTGCTACCTCTTGTATTCCTAGCCCCAAGTCCCGTTCTAAATCCAGCTCCAAGACAATTCGAGACGAGCAAATGATACTGTATGAAATGATAGAGGGTATCATGAATATTGATGTTTCCTGATGAAAACGTAGTGACAAGGAGGGAATGTGGAAAAGTAAATTTTGCCATGTTCTGTGTCCCTACGTGTCCCCCATCTTATGTTATGTGTGCATGATTAATATGCATATGTATCCCCCATGTTCGATTAAAGACGCAATTACAGTTGTGTCCATCTCTAGTATGCTAGTTTCCAGTTCTCGTGAAAGCTACGAGTATTAGGCCTATGTAAGGTTATGTTGCCACGTTTCTCAGTGTGCACGTTATTTCATTGAAAAGTCCCTGTTTCTAGGGCTCAAAAGGGCCCGGACACCAGATTCACCTCCTGTCTCCTGAACCCTCGCTGAGGAGCGATACAGCCCCCACCTGTATCCTCGACCCTTCACTTACTTCCTGCCTCGCAGTGCCCGGCTCGGCCTGGCTCTGCCTACGAGTCTGCCAAGAGTATGTTATGATTCTAGTTATCAGTCCAGCCCTCCTTCTCTGCATTCCTAAGCTACTGAATCGCATCAATAGTTTCCGTCATTGTCTAGCCTTTACGTCTCCATGTAGGAGAAATACTGTATTAATGGTCATTTAATATTCCTCAACACGCACTACATGTAGAATAATGCATGCTCCAGTCTTAGAGTCTGTTAGCCTCTCCCCTCCTGACTCTTAGTTTATATCAACATGTCCTCTAAACATTAGATACTAGATAGGGTTTAGGTACATGTCGCCCTGACTCTCCAGACTTCAGTCTTTACTCCTAGCGCAGAGTTCATAGCCCCCAGCTTCTCCTAGTAACACGTCATTGTCAGTTTGCGCGCACCATTAGGTTAGAGGTCCCGGCTCCTTAGGTAGCCCCCTCCATGTTTCCGCCCCATTTATGACATATTCTGTTACGTTTACATCACATGTCCATGTATACGCCTCTTGTTACACCCACTTTCACCCTTATCTTTCGCGACTGCTATTGACCACACCCACTGCTCCGCCTACTGTATTCACTGTAATGCAATTGTTTTAGTATATATATGTTGTACATTGTTATTAAAGTTGGCGCGCTCATTCCCTGTCCCCCCTGCAGGGCCCTGCCATCCTGTTCCCGTGCAGGTTGTCCTGTTCCTGTCCTTATGCTGTATTAAACCTGCAAACTCCTACTACCTCGAATCTTGACTCTTATTTTTTGAGCTATCTGTTATTACTATGTCCAGTCAAACCTAGATCCGGTATTATTTATTTATATACCTCCAGCCGCAGGCTCTGGACTACCATCGGAGATGGCCGGGGAGGGATAGTGGTCCCTGGCATACGTTACCGCCGGATTGGAGGCACGAGGCCCCTGCAGATGATTGTCCAATGTCCCCAGTCAGTCTACCGCATACAGGCTTCAAGGTCTCCCAGTCACAAAGACCAGCAAGTGTTGCTCCGCTGCATGTTTCAGGCTTTATCATCAGTTTCTGGTGGATTCTCCTGGCGTGCCGCTTCCCTACTGTTGCCTCCACGCTGTGCTTTTTTAATGGCTTTTATATAGTCCTCCACCTGTTGAGGTTTGGTGAAAAAACGTTGTTTCCCTTGGTGAGTAACACGAAGTTTCGCAGGATACAATAAGGCGTAGTCAATTTGAGTAGCACGAAGTTTCCGCTTGACCTCCAAGAACTTTCGTCGCTCCTCTTGTACAAGCGTCGTGAAATCAGGGAAAATAGATAATGCCACTCCATTGTAGGACAGGTTTTGCTTGGCATGGGCAGCACGTAGGGCCACATCACGGTCGCGATAATTTAAGAGGCGCGCTATAATGGGCCGTGGTGGAGCTCCAGGTTTGGGTATAGGAGCCAAAGATCTGTGTGCCCGTTCGACGATAAATTGTGCAGAGAAGGCGTCAGCTCCAATGGACGTGAGGAGAAGCTTTTCCACATATTCCTCCATCCGCCCCGTGTCCGTGGATTCTGGAACGCCCGTGACGCGGATGTTATTGCGTCTACTGCGGGCCTCCAAGTCCTCATTCTTTGCAGCAATAACTCGCAGTAGGTTATCCATTCGGGCTAGCTGAGTCGTGTGGGCAGCAGTGGTGTCATCGTTGTCCGAGATCCTCCTCTCAGTTTCCGTAAGTCGCTCCTCATGTTGGTCCACTTTATGCACCAGGGCATTCATTCTGGAGGTAAGCCTGTCGACTTTATCAACTACCGTGGTGAATCCTTGCCGCATCTCTTGTAGTATTTGTCGCATATCTAGGTCACCAGGAGGAGTGTCACTGCATGTTGCACCTACACCAGTTTTAGGATCAGGTGTCGCAGTCTTGGGTTTATTTTTTTGGGATGCGTCAAAGGTAAGTTTTGTTTGCCGATTGTCCTGTCGCACCATGTTGCCCTCTTGGCACTAAGACCCGCTGGGCCTCCGATGCACAGACTGCACGTCGTACCCTCAACTGCACGGGTGTAACACAGTCAAGGAGTTACAACTGTTCCACTGTGCAATAGGGAGTTAGTCCTGTTGTAAGTAGGAGCCCAAAAATACCGTGAGGACCTGCGCTGAAGACAACCCACTGGTAGGTGCAAGTGGCGGTCTGGTCTCGTAGGCGGAGGAGATGTTGCTATTCACGAGCGGCTGCACCCGTCTACCTTGTCCGGCAATCCAGGACCAGTATCCTACAGGTGGAAGTATCAAAACAGGAGTGCCCGAAGGTAGGTATGTTCCTGAGCCACCACTGTGTCAGGCCTTCTTTGGAGGAGAGCAGCACACTATCTCAGCAGGGTAATGGCGGAGGACAGACTCAAATCCTGCCACCGGCACACTTCACGCCCCCCAGACCGCGAGTGATCTACAGGAGGTGTCTAGCTGGCCCAACGTGCGAGGAGAGTCTATGTGGTATGGCCCGCACCTTCCAGACCTAGGAGGCACACGCGCCTTCCCGCCGTGATTGAAGGAAGGCAGTGCGCAGATCCAGCTCAATGCCCCAGCATCTCTCGTAGCCCCACAGTGCGCACACCCTGCCGCAGATCAACCGTTCCCGCAGGGGGGTCGGGGGGTCAATGGTGTGCAGATACATTCGTTTTCGCCCGTACTTAAGACCAGTTCATATATTCGCCCCCGAGGTGAAAGCACCGGGACGGACGGTCTCCTGCTCGGCCACTGAAGATCAGAGTGCAGCAGGTGGGGGAGGGGGGGAGGTCCAGTACTCACGGGCCGGAGCTTGAAGGCTGCAATTTCGCCGTTCTGCACAGGTCTTCAATTGCCCCCAAGGTCCCAACAGGCAATGGAGGGGGTAGAGGGGGCACAGCGCCCGTAATTTAGCAGCCGCGGTAGATGCCACAGAACCACAGGTCAGGATCGCCGTCTTGGGCCTGCCGCCTCGTGGGAAGCCCCGGGCTCTCCTAGCACCGCAGTCCGCAGCTCGCAGCAGCAGGGGCTCCAGCGGCGTCCATGGGAGAAATTCCCCGACGTTTTTCTCGGGCACAACAGATCTCAGCCACACCAAAATCAAGTCGAGTCTGGGGGGGTACGTTAGTAACCCGATGGTGTAATTTGGATGCAAATTACGTCCAGCAAGTCAGGAAAATGATCGGATCAACGTGCCAGGGAACAGGAGCCTCACCAAAAGGCGGCCATGCTGTGTGTGAGCCCTCTAGTGCCCCCATTATTATGGAACTTTATTGTAACTTTTCTTTCTTGCAAACTGTCTTGCTCCTGCCAACTCCTTCTAGCACCTATTCTCTAGCCTGCACCGGGAAAGGGGGGGGCGCAAGAAAAACCTGGTTACATTTTAGCCCTCCATGCTCAACAGGACACTGGTTAGTTCTTACCCTGCAACCTTCCTTAAACCAACCAGGGCCAAATTCTTTTGAAGAAATCTTCCTAAATCTTTCATTATGGGCAAAAGCACTTAGCAGTATGGATCTATTTAGGGGATGACAAACTGAATGCTGCATTTTCCTTTTAGATTGCATTGGGAATAACAATGGTGGTGTAAATTGCCGACAAGCACCTCCTGCCTGAAATAGGGAGAAATTGTTTGTATCAACACAGCATTTTCTTTTGTCAGCCTCACTACTCCAACATAAGGGTTAGGCAAAGATCGCCCCTTCAAAATTTTAATACTTTGAGTATTTTTTTGTGTATTTTCCTACGTTTGTCCCCATAAACCTTTTTTGCCACCCTTGAACTTTCCTTGATTTCTTAAATTTTCCCACTTGCTTTCTCTGGAAGTTTCCCTGACCTCTCTGTGTCTTTCTTGCCCAGCTTCCCCTTAGCTGTTAGTTGTTTTCACATCTTAGTTGTAGCCCTTGAAGCTGGCAGCTTGGGAGGATCTAGGAGCCTGGCTCATGAACTCCATTCCATGTGGCCTTAAACAGCTCCTATGCTTTCTACCTACCCTCCCTTCCTGAGCTCTCCTTCTCACCCCAGGCCTCAACAACATAGTGAGGCGACACTTAGATAAGACCCTTTGTTGCCCAAATACACTACTCTTTTTTAAATAAGGAAGGGACATCTAGAAACATATATCTCATCATTTAAGGTGCGAGTAGATAAAGGGACCGGCTCAATAGGAGAGAAGGAGAACTAGGATCAGTGATAACACCATTTAAATCTCCTTCTAAAATCGCCTTCCTAGAGCCATCCTTTGATGATTTACTAATACTTTCGAGTAGTTGGAAAAGCTTAACATTTCGAGTACTGTTCAAAACCAGTGCCTTTAACATTCCCTGAAAGGTTGTTTGCATTAAGGAAGGGAGATTCCACATTGACAATTCTTGGGCAAAATCAGAAGCATTTTCCAGGGAATCAGTCTTGTTTGTTAGTTCATGCTTAACATGCTTATCATCATCAACGTCGCCGGTCCTTTTCCTGGGCCCAGGGGTCGAGTCCTTGCACTCCTCGTACACGGCAGAAGAAATACAATCTGATTGGCCATTATACGGTGGCTCAGACAAGGTTACACCAGACCCAACTCCTCTCCAAATTATTCGGGAGGAAGAAGTTCCTGGGAGTCTGGCTCCTAGGTCTCCCCCTCCTGATATTGGAGTCCCTCAATCAGGTCGGGGAGACTTGACGATTCATACCCCTCAGAATCTCACTGACTAAGCTATGCTCCTGATTGTATGTGGAAATCCTGTAAAATGTCCTGAACATTGGGAGTTGGGGGGTTTAGTACTAGATGTTCACTGCTAATAAAGGGCACACGCTGCCTCTTTCTATTGTAATGTTCCACTTTTCCTATTTTGCTGAGTAAACTTTTGCAGACCTCACATAAGCATTCAAGTTGTCCGACTAATCTCTGACACCATACAGTTGTCGACGTCATTTTGCGTATTAATTTGTGATCATATAAGGTCTGGTACATCCATCAGTACCAGATATGGATTGTGTCCTGCAGTATTATTACATTCAAAGGACATAGGCGTCCTGACAAAACTCTGTTGCTGTTGTCTGCAGGACTGTGGCAACATTTGTTTTCCTTTTGTACTGGCGGGTGTGAGTGGTGGAATCCCCTAATGCAGCCGACATCACATCCGGTCTCCTTTAACAGCTCCTGTGGTTTTTCCCTGCTCTCTGTTTAAGCTGTAAAGAACAACACTGCATCAACTATGTTCATTCAAACAAGTGCATACACAAACATAGTATATTTCCTTGCCTTTGCAACCATGTCTCTCATTCTTGTTGCACTGGTCGAATCACTAAAGAAGGTTCAAAGGCAAAACCAGCTACACTCAGGCTCACTTGAGACCAATGGACAAACTGTAACAATTATCCAGACCAGCACCAAGCCTACAAGTCGAGCATGATGCAATTCTGCAAGATCAACTATTCTTCCAATTCCAAATGTAAATGTAATAAATAATGTCTCTACCTTATTTACATATGATTAACAATGGTTCTTAAGAAGCTGATCACATTTCGGGTAATTCCACCACTTGAAGGCCAGTGGGGTTATGTATGAAATTGTGATATTATAAAGGGGAGAATAGTCATTTATATGGTCTGTTTACCTAAAACACTATGCATTAATGGTTTGTAGAAAAGATCGACTTGATAAAATACAATGCCATATATGATACATTAGCAAGCGTTCTGCTCAGGAAGTAAAACGTCCAAGAACACAAAAGAACATTTAAGAACAAAAATGCAACAGTGTCTGTAAAATGCAATCTTTTAATTCTATTTGTTCATCCCATTCAGAGCTACGTGTGAATTATTTAAAGGATGCCAGTTTTAAAAACAAATTAATTTATTGAAGCACAGTAACAACGACAACAAATAATAATCATACCTTCATATATGATTTTGATTGTGTTAACTGTCACATTTTCTTTATTAGTAAGAGGTAGTGGGGTACTGGAAACGTCTATTTGTTATGCATTTTCCTACCTCTAAAGTTGTATGTCAGTCATTACCCTGTCGCAAAGACGTTAGACACCTGTGATTCCATGACCCCCAAATGTTTTAATTTTGAATTGTCACATTATGATAATATACTAAAAGGAGAAGCAAGAAATAATCACTCTATAAAATAAAATAAATACTACTGTTTTGAATAGAGAAATGCATAACTTAAAGCATTCAGCAATTCGCCATAGAGGTACTTTATCACTTTTTATTTCATTGGATTTTTTTAGAGTTTTATATAGCGTGAACTTGACCCGAAGGAATCAGGTATCAGAGCGCTTTACATGAGCACCAGTTACGGTACACAAGGACACATTCATTTCTAATTAGGTCTATTCTTATACCTTTCTTATTTGAAATACACATTTAGGGCCTCATTAGGATGGCGGACGGACCTGCGTCCGTCCGCCACCCCCGTGGAAGAGGGACCGTCCGCATGGGCATCGGCGGTCCCTCCATGCAAATTAGGATGTGACCGCCACCCTGGTGGTCACATCCTGGATCTTTAACCTTGCGGCGGGTGCTGCTTGAAGCAGCACCCGCCGCAAGGTTAAAAAAGCATGTTTCACATTTACATACACAAAGCGGCAGGCACCGTGCGGTGCCTGCCGCTTTGTGCATGCAAATGCAGGGGGGTACCATAGGTACCCCCCATGTGCACCCCCACCCCCCTTTACCCTGGGGGCCCGCAAGGCCCCCCCAGAAGCAAAGGTCCACATGCTTTTCCACGGCGGAAAAAACGCCGCGGAAAAGCATGTTTACTCATGCTTCCTAATTTGTCTGACGGTGTCTTGCAGACACCGCCACCAAATGGCCCCGGCAAAACCCGCGGATCAGCGGCGGACGGACCTGCCGTCCGCCGCTGGTTCCACCACATTCCCACCGCCATCCTAATCTGGCGGTGGGTGTTTGATGTGGCCGCGGCTGTGAATCCGCATCCTCCGGGCCGGTGGTGGCTTCCGCCGGCCCGGAGGATGCGGATTCACCGCCATCCTAATGAGGCCCTTAGTCCCAAATGTACACATTTTTCACCCAGCGCAGCATAGCACCCAGTTTATTTTCGAATCTACCAAGATTGGCCTTAAACTGGTGTAGCTCCGTCTGATAAATCTCAAACGGGCTGGCTGCCTTGCGTGACGCACAGCGTCACATCATGGTACATCTGTGAGTGTTCATTGTCTAGCATAGGGTTTATACTGGAGACATACCATTCCAGAAGTAATTCCTACATGTAACAAACTCAGAAGGCTCCAGTGCATGGGTTATGTGTTGTGCACTGCATTCCATATGGAATGGAATGATTTTTTCTGAAGAAAAAAAAACAAATGTTACCTTGCTTGAGCCTTCTTCTGCTAGACAAAGCCTGGTCTTGAGCTTCATAGAAGCGGCTTGGCGTCAGAACCTGTGCATGCTTGCATTGATCCACCCTAGTAATGCCACCTTCAAGCCACAGTCTGTGTGATCTGTAACGTCCACCTTCCCATAGGAACACACCTTTTGCTCTGAATAGTAAATGGCATGCGCCACTTTGTGGATGCATGCACAGGCATAAAGCCTTAGTAAATATCTGCCTTCTTCTCTTTCCAGCAAACGCTTCCATCTTACACTATTTCAACAGTGTGGCACATTTTTTTCTATTTCCAAAAATGTTGGCTGTCTAGGATCATCATACTGATCTGAAAAAAACCTTTGTTGTGAGCCGTAGGTGGTAATCATTTATTAGTTACCATGGTAGTTCTCTGGTGCACCAACTTATGCTCATTGTTGTGTGCCGTACCGGCAGTTAACAAAACTACTCTAGAAGAAATGATTTCCTTTGCAAATCTTAGTGAAGATTTTACTGATTTTGTAGTCAGTAAAATACCTTGAATCGCAACACCTGTTATTTTTTGTTTTTGTGACAGCCAGCAACCTTCTCTAAATCAGTATTAATCTTCCTTCAATAGGAAGAATGCAGTCCGAATTGCTGGAATACATGCCCTCTAAATGGAACAACAGCAAACCCAGAAAGTCTATTAGTTCTGTGTCTCTAGGATATTCAAAAAACAGTTAATTACTTAAGTGGAAAAACAGTTCATGCAGCCGCAGCCCGTGCAGGCATGTGTTGTGGGGTGGTGGGTCCGGGTTGGTAGGGATTCAACAGGTGACCATGAGGGAAAATGAAATAAATAATTATTTTTCCCTTGTCTTCATCTGTCGAAATACACCTCCTCCCCACCCGGCCCCAGCGCTCTTACCTACACGGGCCGCGGCGGAGTTCATGCCATGTTTTCTGTTGGAGCTATACACGCTTGACACTCTCTCAGAGCCAAGTTTTACCTTTGACCCCTACATGTGTACTGCTTTTGTGCAAAATCAGGATTCACTACACCTTTGGTTATCATGTGGTGCTTATTGTTACACAATGTGCCTAATAATAATAGGGTTGGGCCATCATCTTGGTGTCTAGGTGATGTGTCAGTCAAAAGGAAGGGTGGTCCGTAATTGTCTGGAAAAATCATCTATTAGCAATTGTGAATTTACAAAATAACCAATTTCTTTCTTGAGTTAACATTGTGCAAATAGTCCATGGAACTGCAAGTTTTCTAACAAAATGTAAGGATTTTGGGGCCTTAAGATCATCATTTAGTAACACAGGAAATGCAAGAGGAACACTGAGAACAAAGACAGCAAGAGGAACAAGAAGAACAAGCGAGGAAAGAGGAGAAAAGTTTGACAATGATCGCAGGGAGGGAGAGCGCCAAGACGATCCACTGGATGATCAAGATGGAGAACGTAAATAGGTAGACGGTTCTGTTGCAGTTTGTGTAGTTGGGGTACAGCGGGAAAGTCCAGACGCTCCCTGTTGGGTGAAAAAATGCAAATGTATCATATCCCCAACACTGATCTCAGATCCTTGCCGACCCATATTTAAAATAATCCTACATTTTTGATTAACCCACATTTCCACAAAACCCATGAGGGCAACAGCCACCATGTGTCACTTAAAACTCTACATATGTATATAACTCTCTTTTCCTGGCATAAGATGTAATCTCCAGAAGGTACATTGATACCAATGATAAAACTATGAATCTTTCAGTTAAAAAGTTCTATAATATAAGCTTAATGACAGTATATTCGATTTACATGAAACAATTTGAGCAAAGACCTCTAACGCATGAGGGGGGGAATAGAAGACTATAACATTAAATATCACAAAATATACGTGTAACATTTCACTTTAAATATTTACCATGGAAATAACAGAAAGCATTAAGATGCATTTAGATCCTGTAACCTTTTTGGCGAAGAAATTATTCGCAATCAGGAAGTCCCAGGAAGCAGTCATAGGGTGGCTACAGTAAAACTGGTTGCACCTTAGCAGTACTAAGTGAGATGTGTCACTGATTAAAGAAAGTCTCTCCGAAGTCCCTTCTTCAGGTGTTTTCACTCACTGGGGCAATCTATGACCCCACAGATAAAAGTTCGAAACTTTAAGGTTATTTTTAATGTTAAAATGGCTTTTTATCAGTGGTGAGTATGGTAAGGCTCTGTTTTAAATACTTTTTGAGCAGGATACATCGTTTTTCCCTTTATCATATAGCTCGGCCTACAACTGATGGTAAACTCCAGTTTACGATTTAGAATAGAATTGTCATCTCCGTGCTGGAAAAGCGCCTTGGAAACTTCAGTCAGTATGGTAGAGACCTAGTCCAATTGTTTTGAGAAAACCAACTCACTCTAGCCCAGTAGATCACGTTGGCCTCATTGCTTAACACGCCACAATCTGCATCTCATGATAAATAATGTACTCTTCAACTGTTAAATCTGGCTTGCCAAAATTTTATGAACGGTGTGGACTATATTGCCCTCGGTAATTAGTGAGTGCTGTAAACTCCATACAACTCAGAATTCCGCCCCTTGCGCAAACTCTGACTCGCTCACCGCCAGGACCTGAGGAGGAACTACATGTTTTGAGCTTATGTTTGAGTTGTGATTGATGCTGGGTTCCTCCATTCCAATGAAGGCCTAAGTAAATATGTACCTATCTGCCTTTAAAGACCATTGAATAATAACTGAATGAGGGTGTTAAGATTCGAGAAACAGACAGGTGCCAAACTCCACTGCCCACAAGAGAACTGTAACTCTTCACCTTCTCCATTTACTTCTCTCCCTACCCAGTGTCCCCTCCTGGCCAATCCACAGCACCCTATCAATGTATGCAGATCTCAAAGATTTTTCTTCTATGGATTTTACCTGCCCACACCCAATTTGTAAGTTAACCAGACATTGTTTTAAAGCTGCATCAGTCAATACAAAATATCTGCCCATGTAAAGCATTGCGATTGCCACTGAGTCTACATAAACCGTATGTAAATAACGTCAATAAAATCCAAATAATAAGAGATCTGGAAACAGGAAAATACAGGTATTTGGAAACAATTTATGGAACAACCTGCGCCAGGAAATTTGACTTGGGACACATATGTCATATTTTAAACAATGCTTCAAAAAATTACATCCAGCCCAATTTTAGAAATCACTTTAAGTGCTCTTACATACAAAGTACACAATGAATCTCAGTTTTTTTACTCAAATATAGAATGTTTCACTTTTCTTACCTTGCCCACAAATTATAATCCTGGTGGGTATTTTATGTTGTGATGTTAATAAATTGCACAACTAGCCATTCAGAAACAGGAGCCTATCAGGTCACTTTATCCGTAAGTATATTGATTATGATAATCAATATACCCACCACTTCATGCTCATTCACTATCTTGTAAATGGCTTGTTGTGCTGTGCGCTCTCATTTTAAAGCCCTTTCTTCATCCACCATCTTATGGATGGCACTTTGTGTTTACAAATTATCTTGCAAATGGACTGCTAATTGTATTAGTTATCTTGTGAATGATAGCTTCCAATTGTTTGATTATAATTTTCCCTAGAACTGTACGACATAATTAAAAGTATTACCTGTGATGAGCCAAGCAAACCAAAAGAGGCTTAACAGCGCAAGGATGCCATAGACAAGCTTATTTGGCCTCAGTCCAGCCACAATAGAGAGGAGGGACATGATGATGACAGTGACGCCATTGACGATGAGGTAGATAGGGATGAAGCGTTGCGCTGGGCATTGTTGCAGATAAATAGAACCTGTGAGTATGAAAACAACAGATCAGTGAAATAACCACATTAGGTGTTGCATTACAGAGCAATGCAAAATTGCCAAAGAAATATTCAGTAGGGTGGCTGATATTTAGTTTGATGTTCTACCAGCAAATAACACATTGCAAGATATTCGAGACTCACCTGATAGAAGGAACTAGTCTTATTAAAATATATAGAATGCAGACAGTATGGCCTCTGGTCTCCAAGACACTAAGCACAATCCTGGACAAAACAATGCTAGGATTTGCAGTTGTGTGGTTTATTGATGAAAGACTATGGACCTCCTTGCAAGTTAGGTCAGTTAAGGAATTTACCACACTTGGTAATACCATTATCCAAGGATGAGGTATTTAATACCCCAGTTATGGTAAATGCCTACTCTTCCTAGTTTCCATCTTGAAACGGAGACGTAAGATGGCAAAATTTTATGGTAGCACAACAAATTCTGGTTTGCTTGTGTTTCGGTTCAGGGGGGGCCTGGCTTGGGATTTCGGACAGGACTGTTCTAATTGGAGCAGAGCCATGGTTGAATTGCATATAGCTGGATCTAAACTGAGTCGGCATTGTGTGCAAAATAACGAAGGATTGGGATTCAGCCTGAGTTATTACCAGTGCCTTATAATAATTCAAGCATTCCATTCAGCACTGTTTTGTATGCACACAAAATTCCACATAATTTGGCATTTCTAAAGGCATTTTTCTTGATTTATTCCATTAGGAAAAACTGTGAGGGTATGTTTAAAACACAACTCAGAATCCCCATCCCTTAGTTTACATGGGATCAGAATTTATCAATGAACTTGAAATGGGGCTCTAAAGCAGTTTGGCTTAAAACATATGCTTTATAACACCTTCTGACTTGACTCTGGTTTTCCTTTTAGACCACCTGTGCCTTGTCACCTACTTTTTCTCATTCTTTTCTCCTCCCTTTCTCCAATCCTCATCCCCACTTTTGCTTTGTTATTTTGCTCTCATTCTAGCCCTCTTCCAATCAATCATTTTTAATGGACCGTCTCTTTCTCTTTCTTTCTCTCCCTGTCTCTCACTCTCACTCTCTCCTCTTACTCACATTCTCACTCTCTCTTCCTACCGCTCAGTTTCATGTTCTAGCTAAATCTTTCAATCTATTATTTTAATTGTTTTTAACGTCTTTTCTTATAACTCAGCGGATCATTTTGGGATCACATGATAATCCATGACTCACACTACTGACCCAATTGTAAGTTGTGAGGCATTATATAACACTTGCAGTCACACCTCGGAGCTCTCACAAAAATGTGACACGAAGAGCTCACGCTTATCAGCAGACTCATAGCAAGAATGTCAATGAAATCCTATCCTATGAAAATTGTAGAGTCTACGCTTAGGTTGGTTGAATCTAAATACAGAAACCAACGTGATTCTCTTCCGATGAGTTACCTGCAATAATTTCAAGAGGTGAGGTGAGTCACATCCTGAATATTGACAGAGGTTCCCTCAACCTCTTGCCTTTGGATTACAGTCAGTGAGGTGAGAACTATTTTTAAGAGACACTCAATTAACTCACTATGACAGCTCTCTTTAGGCTATGGAGAAACATTTAAGTCCCTCCCGGCTACTCATACATTTGTCTCAGTGCATTTTGGTGCTTGCATTTTTGTTCTTCCAAAAGAAAAAAAAGTGCTGAAGGGCGAGTAGCAATGGGGTTTTGGCCAAAAGAGGTATTTTAAAAAGAACTATCCAGAGATGTTGTTTGGGCCTGTTTCCAACAGAGACTACTTTACATGCATTTATTGAGTTTCAAAACATAGCAAATGACCAACATTCCAGCGATATCTCCTTTAGAGGGTGAAATTAAGAATGCCTTAGTTGGTGGAGAGGTTGGGGTGGGCCAGTCACCAGAGATAACCCCTTGGTGGGGTGTAGTATGGACTTAATGATCTACCACAAACCAAAGTGTCAAAGCAGTTTGTCTCGAGTTCTAACAAAATCTTTCTTAAAAGAGATGGGCAAAGATCAACCATTTCCTAGTTAATGAGGTAGATACTAAATCGCATGTCGTACACCAAATAAGGCATTACTAGCCAACAGGTTATAAGTATGTATCCATTCAGCATAAAATAATCTTTCGAGGGGTGGTATATCCTAATCTCATGAGGTGAACTGGAAAAAGGGATGAAAAGAGGATAGTAAAAGGGATACACATGTCAGGGTGTTGGGGAGACGAAAGAGTACAAGGAGGCAATGAGATCCTTTCATCTTACCAATGACAATCTCAGCGATGCTCAGTGCTATCCAAACAAGTGACATTAGACCAAGAAGCCATTCTGAAAAAGAAGAAAACATATCAATCTCTGAAATGCCTACTGTTACTCATCTGTGATACTAAAGGTAGAAGCTATTTAGAAAAGTTAAATAAACAAAAAACAATTTTCAAATTAAATGTTCAGTCCCTAACCACCTCACCTTCTCGCCTACAACATGTTAACATCAAAAACAGAGCTGATTTAAAGGCCATTAGGAACCCACATATTTATATAATTCTCATCTCTTCCTGTTTTATAATTCTCAGCCCTTTACTTCTTGTAATTTTCAGCGAAACATGTTTCAAGTCACACAGCAAGTGATTTTTCTTTTTAGTTCATTTCAAACATATTGTTTGCACATTTATTGCTCTTTCTTAATTTATTTCATGCAGTGAATTATAATTTCCAATTGCAAAATAAGTTCATACCATACTGTTTCTCTACTTTGTAAGTTAAGAATTCATTAAAAATGTTTTTGCCAGCACACGTTTCACTCTAGGTTTCATTACCTGTGTACTCTCTGAAGGCAAGTCTAGGCATCTGACTCAATATGTGCCTTTCGTTCCAAGAATATATCGAAGGAAACCCCAGATCTCTCTTCTATGTTGTTACCGAATCGGAAGATTGGTTTGTGTTTCGGTTTGTGGAAGGGGAGTGCTTAGGGCATCCCTTCCAAATAGTGATTCACAGTGGTATGTATTAATGTTTTGGGACAAAATTTTGTTCACAAAACATAAATATTGCACCACTAATTCAACGTTGGTGGTAACCCATTCATAATTGAAATGCATACTATGGGACCACTTTCCCTTTGAGAACGTAACACAAATATTTTTTAAGAGCGGGCAGCGGTCCCATAGACGACTGCCTACTCTTAAAAAATGAATTTTAAGCGTTTAATTTTTTCCTTTTGAACTATCCCGTTTTTCATAGAGTTAAACGGCTGAATTTCAAATTAAAAAAGTGTTGCTTTAACGCAAACGCAATCACAGACAAGGTGGTCTGCGGACCGTAGCAAGCCACCTTCCCTCTGATGGCTTTCATTCCTAATGGGTCGCAAACTGTGACCTACCTCATTAACATTTATGAGGTAGGTCACTTTACGAACAATTAGGAATCACTGATTGAAACTCAACAAGGTTCATGCCTTCGGAATAGTGATTTCCTAATTGCAAGTTGCAGGAAATCGCAATTTGGAAATCACTATTCCCAATATTTGTACATCTGGCCCATAGTGGACTCCACCATTCCCCTAAGAAGGCAATTCTCCATACAACCACCTGACTCAGTGTGACCACATCATCCCTATCTTCAGTGCTCCTCTGTGGCTCCCACCCCATTATGCATTACGTTCAACTACTAACTAGCTGAAAACAACCTTCTTTCCAGGCATCAGCCTCAACAAATAACTTCTGTAAATCATTGATTGAATATTAACAGCCAAAGCAGTGGTATCCATTCTTCTAGAAGAAGTAGTGTCTGAGGGTCAGCTTCCACTTTGCAAATGTGGGGTTTTGCGAATGGGAAGCAGCCAGAGTTCCAAGGTACTGCTGCATGCACCCAGCAAGGTATTTGCCAAATGCGTATTCTATTTTTTGATTGCAGCTCCTATTCCTTTTTAGCGCAGGAAGTGGATTGATAAAATATATATTTTTTTTAAATGCAATGACAGGGTTGAGGTCCTCTGCCTCTTGCACTCCTCCATCCCTACCATTCTGCACCATTCGCAGGCTGAAACCTACCTCATTGATGTTAATAGGACAGGATTCTGCAAATCCTACTGAATGTTCATTTTGTGCTCAAGAGTAATATATCTATTACAGTTGAAAAGGAAGGTATAGTAAGAAGGCGTTCAGTGTGTTCAAACACCAACCCACTTGCAATTCAGCCCATAGTACATCTGGGCCCGTATAACAAATATGTTGGCTTTCCCTCTTTGTGCAATGGTACACCTTTAAATAGGTGCGCCTTGCGCAAACAGGGATACCGCACAATATTTCCATGAATGCTCTGTCCCCAGGGCATCCGCGAACTTGTGCTGCCCTGGGTACAACGCATTCAAGAGAAATAAAGCAGAGCTGCTTCAAAGCCGCTCTGTGTTTCACTGTGCAAGTGGCACCCCCTTGCACTTTCAAGAGGGGTGAGAGATCCCCTTGCAGGTGGGTGCAGTGAGTGACTGCACCAGCCTACAAGAGGATGGCTGTGAGGTCCATGGGCCCCCCTTTCTCCCCTCTAGAAGGCTGCCTTGAGCAGGCACCTCCGATAGTCATGTTTGCCTCTTGTCTAGGTCCAAAATAGGGCGCAGGGGCAGAGGCAAAGTGATTCCCTCATTTGCATGGATTCACGCCTCCGTGCACATGAGGAAACACCCTCTAATGATAGTGTTGGTGTTCCATGTGTGCCAGAGCTATCTGTTATACATAATGGGCCGCAGAAGCGTCTGATGCCTCTTCTGTAAAACCAAAGTGTACCTGGGTGCAAAAAGCTGGCACACATGCCCTTTGCACCCCTGAGGCACTCTGGGTAATATGGCTCCAGGTGCCCAAAACCATAGGGACCTGGAGACTTTAATGGCCGGTCATCTGTGAAGATGTTTGTGCCGCATGGTATGTCAAGTCAGGAATGGAGATGAGAGTGGAGACTCCATCAGTGATCCATTCATGGAGATGCTCAGCAGTGCCTAAGCGTAAAGGTGGACCTAATTCATGTGCATTTGTGAGAAAAGCAGTGACGGTAACATATTATTTCCAAATAGAAGATTTCCGTTTCCAGAGGAACTTAACCATCAATCAAAAAGGACACCCCAACACCAAGAAACTCCCAAAATAAAATGATAAACTTAGTTCATTTAACTGCAGTAAAATAGCCAAATACTCACTGAAACACTGAGTGGCACAGCAACAGCAACTCTTGACTGATGTATCCTGTGCAAACATAAGACAGTGACTGCATTAGAACTGAGATCAAGCTTGGCATTTAGCAGCTTTGGGTCTGCTTTGTACTAGCAGGGAGCTGTGATAGGCGTGCCTTGATGCTGACTTTAACCATGAAGAGTGACTACTGAAATGCGCTACGAAACCTCAATAAGGGTGCGCTATACAAACGCTAGTTAAAAATAACAGTAAAGAACGAGATGAATTTGCAACTGAGATATGTGTGTGTGCTCAAGCTGTACTACAGGTCCTCTTTGTGTTTCATATTGGCATTTGTGAGAATCACATCTGCCCTTGCACAGCCAAGAAAGATGGTTGTAGATGTGAAAGAGAATCACACTTCCAATCTTTACTTTCAAGTATACCAGAAGCCCTTATTGATTCCATATTGATACTTTTTGATGTTTCTACGTTTTATACATCAGTCTCTTTACCTGGCAGTCCTGATGCACTCTGTCTTGGGCCATGACTCTGTTGTTTGTTGGCTTTCTTCGGATTCAGTTCCACAGCACACCAAGGATGTCCTTATGAGCTAATGATTGACTGTTTTTCTTGTTGGCCGACCTGCAGAAAAGTTAGTATTAATCAGTTAGATAATCTCAAATGCAAAACTTTGTTTAACATATTTTGTTTCCCTTGACATCTCACTCCTGACTGCCTTGAACTCTTTTCCTTTGTTGTCAGTGCTTCTTTCCTTGAGACACTCACGGGTGAGTAGTGTGCTTTATAAATGCCATGATTGATTGATTGATTCTTTCCCTGTTTTATGCTTTACCTTTCTTGCTCACTGTTCCTTTCACTTGTATGTCAGAATATCGACCAAAGAAATATCATGCTGCAAGAATGTTGTAGCGAAAAATATCAACTACCAACATATTGTGGAGGTAGGTTCCAGGGCGGAGGTAGAAAATAAAACTATCTCCAGTTTAACCATGACTCTGATCACACCCAGCATGCCATGTGAGCAAACATTTCCTTCAGTGAATGTTGTTTAGCTTCTCATCCTCCTTCCATCAATTCATAAATTCATGCTTTCCCTAGGTATATATTAATCCAATCATTCATCCATCCTTCCTCCCTTTCCTATCGATCCTTACAATCTTTCCCATCTGCCCAGTCTTCATCCTTCCCGCCACTCATCCTTTTATCTGTTGATCGTTTCATTCTTCCATCTATCCTTGTGCCCTTCCATCTACTCAATCTTTCATGCTTCGATCCATTCAGTCTTTCACCCTTCCATCCTACTTTTCACCTTTTCTTCATTATAGCTTTCGACATTTACTTCCATTCCTGCAACCTTCCTCTGACCACCAGCTCTTTCCTCTTTCTTTCCATCTACCCATGTTTATGTCTCTCATCCTTATTGTGTTCTTTCCTACTGCAAACAATGGAAAAGCTGATACCTCCCCTATGTCGCTATCTAGGAGCCCTCCGTCAGTATAAGATAGCCTGGAGGATCTGTAGAGTAGGTACCTCCTCTGTCAAAGTTTCTCTGTAGTATCTCGAGAGTATTTGGCCCAACCAGAGCAGAATCCTCTCTGTCCCTACTTCAAACAACCTGGCGGACCCTTGGTAGGCAGTACCTAGGCCTCTGACTGGTCAGGCACAAATGTACTTTCATGTATGGTACGGTTTTATTGTTTTTACTTAACTGGTGCTATTTTTGAGTATGTAATTCATCCACCTTAAACGAATTGTTTTTACTATGTAGATATCAAAGTATAACATTGTACTGTTTGGGTTTATTGTTTTTATCAATCTAATGCTGTTACTGAGAATGTAACACATCCTGAATTGTTTTCATCCTTTTATGGTGTGATGTATTTGTACTTGCACAAATGAATTGTTACTTTTATGGTCTATGACCGAAATAAAGTAACAAAATGAAATGAAATGACTGACTCAGTTAAAATACAAACCACCTTAAACCGTGGGAAAGAATTGTCTATATACTTCTGCTGTAGGGTTGAGACACTGGGTTACACTGAGAACCTGCCGATTTTCTCAGATTCCACTGCATGTCTTTATGGACACTGAGTATATAGTTCACTGGTCACTTTTCTAGACACACTACTTCTTACTCTGAACTAATCCTACCCGAGAGATTGATAGGAACTGCCTTTACCGGGTTTAAAAAATCTTGGAATAAAAATTCACATCAATATCCTCAAAACACATTTAAATAGCACTTGCTTCCATCTATATTACGGGTCAATAAGAAAAAAGGGCGTTTTACTCACACTCTCAGGAAAATTCTACTCTTTGGAAATAGAAATTAAGCATGCAATTATCGTCTCATCAGGTTTTCAACAGAACAATTGTACACATTCCAAATGTAGTTTGTTGAAAACAAAAAAAAGTCACTATCTTACAGCAGCTTCAAATCCCAACATGGCAGCAACCTCACCCTCCACAAACAAAGAGGGTACATTCAAGCACTTACCTTCCTGAGGATTGTTGGCAGAGAAGGTGCCGGGCTCTTTCAATGCTTGTAAATGTGTGTGCCTCGAAAGAGGTTTTATAGCACCGCTGCCACATTGCCCAATATGTAATTAACAGCACACACCCCACACGAAAGCTCATGCATATTCATCACCTGCAAGCAAACAATGAAACATGTGGGCTGCTGTATTTGGAATGTTAAAGAAGAAAGTCACGTTTATACTATCAGCCCGATCAGGACCAATTCCGCAAATTGATTAGGTACAAAAAAATCCTGAAAACAATGGATTCTTAAATACATCACTCACCGACACGTGAAACACTAGCAGCACATTCGTACCTCTCAAGCAAGGGCTAAATTCGAAATCTGTACTTTCTGTTAGACACTTTGAGAGTGACATAGTGCCAGCTGTGAAATGAAGGCTTTTAGGAAAGAAGCAGGATGATCAGGGGTTCTGTATACTTGTCGATCTTGGGGGCATGTTTTCTTCCTTCTGAGGTGCCCATGTGATGCCATTTGTTACACCACAGCGCACTGGAGACTGTAATTCCCATTTAAAACCTACAATGTCCTTGGTTCAAACAAGAGGTGGTATCACCACTAATTCTGCCCACTGTAATGGAGTACCTACTCTGTTATGGTGGTCGTCAATAACACCATAGAGAGAAGAGTGTCCCTCCCAATGCATCGCCTCCTTTGAAAGTGGGGATATGGGAGATCATACAGTAGAGCGCCATGTTTCCCCAAGTCCTAATGTTTTAGGAGCAACTTAGGGTTCCCATGAGGGAGGGTGCTGGCCTTGACTGATCCTCGCCCTCTGGAGGCCCTCAAGCTCCCTCACAGACTAAAGCTGTGGGTGCCTATGCATATGTACTGTGTGCACAGTCTAAAAAGTACTCACAGACTCAGTGCCCCTGTGGCCAGCCATCAGATGTGACTGAACCCATGTGAGGGGAGGGTCTTTAAGGGCACCTCACAGTCACACCAGGATGTTTTCAATGTATGTGTGATCGGTGTCTAGTTTGTCTCTTCCGGTCCTTCTTGCACATTTGAATGCTGCCTCACTAGGAGTATGCGCATGCGAAAGTGAATTCCCTCATTTTCTTGGGGTACGGCTCCGTAAATCAGAGAGCACTCTTATTTCCAAGGCATAAATGGGCGCTACCTTATAGACTTTCTCGTGGTCAGTATTACTGTGAGAATTCTTGTCTCCACTTCAGTCATATCAGATGTCAGAGGGTGTGCAACCTGGGGTTTCACTCTGCACAATTTATGCAACATGCAAGAAGAACATAACATTGCTGCTTAGGTGCAATCATTTGAGTGCCTAAAGTTCAACGGTTAGACTTGGCGGTTTTAGAACAAAAAACATTGCCTTAGCACAACTGTAGTAACTGCAGCCATTTTTTTATTCATTGCTAACCAACTCTGCCAAGTTCTGCCTTTCTCTGACATGTAAACCTGTCTCTCATGTTTAACACCGTAGCCACACAATTCTTTTTTTTTAACATCTTGTTATTGTAAAAGGGAAAAGAAAAAGGACTAAAGGGCACATGACAGCAGTGGTTATCACAGCCAGTGTCAGATTAAAATTACGTGTCTTATAAATATCAGGACATTTATCTCTAAGTTTTGACGCGTTGCTCGCCCATTTCCCCCTTTTCAGATCTCAACAATATTGCTATTGTACGTAATCCTCAGTCCCTTCCAAACTGTGAGGTCTTCCAACTGGCCGACAGGGCATCCCTCTACTTCCATTCCAGCCCCCCAAAATGTTTGTCCATTTGTGTGGGCAACCTCTCCTTTCGTAAACCACCTTCTCTGCCTGCATGCACTAATCCATGTTGGTTTCCCAGTCCAGGGATGTGGGCCCCACCTCCGCCCTCTATTTTCTAGCTATGTTACGTTTGGCCACCATGAGGCCTAATGTGACCCACAGTCATTGCCCGGCTGTTAGATTTGTTGTCTCCCAAATATTTAATAAACACCATTGAGGCTAAGCCTCCTCCTATTCCCAACACAATATCATCAAACATTTTACAATTGCCTTCCAGTACGTTTGAATCATTGGGCAATTCCCCACAGGTGTAAACATGTGCCCTCCTGGCTGCAGTTCCTAGGACATTGTGTTGACTCGAGTTTTCACATTTTTACTAGTGTTGTGCATGTACAATATGTCCTGTGTAGGATCTTTAGTTGGACCAATCTGAATTGTGACCGTAGGCCACCTCCCAGGTGAACGCAATTACTCAGGTCCCCAGATCTTCCACCCATTTGGCCCACACTTTCTCTAAGATGTCGGGGGAATTGTTTAGTATTTTTCAATAGGTTAAAGATATTGCTTTTTCTTTCAGATAGTCATCTAGCAACCTATCCTCCAGAGGGGAGGAGACCAGGAGGTCGGTACCCTTTGGAATGACAAGTTGTAGAGCATGCCTTATTTGACTATAGCGGAAGGTATTTTACGACACTAACTCGTAGTCCCTTTGGAGGTTCACTCACATGTCACCTACCCTTGACCAATAAGGTTTCATTTATCAAAAACTGGGTGGTTTACTAGAAATCCCAACTGCGCCGTATCTGATAGGGGAGTGGCTTGGGTAATTTTCTCCCGCCACCCTAGAGCCGCTGACGCTGTATGCCATAACATGATTGAGCTTGATGTTGGTGTTTGCTACTGGTGTTCCTCGTTTTCCGCCATAGATGGCCCTAAGGAATCCCCTCGATCCCATATTGTGTTTATCCATCCTATAGGCCGGTTCGTCATGTGGTGTATGTACACACTGATTGATCACTTTAAGCTGCGCTGCCCAGTAATAATATTAGTCAATTTATTTAACGCTATTCTTCGAGTCCCTCCATCCCAGAGGATTGTCCGTACCTCCGCTTCAACTGCCTGAAAGTATGTGTGAGAGACCAAGTAGGGCGTATTTTGCAAAATGTATAAGAAACGGGGAAGTGCCATCATTTTGCATAAGGAGGCCCTGCCTATCAGCGACAAGGGCAAAGACCTCCAATGTTGTATATCTCCCCGAAGCAGTCTTAGTGGGGGGACTAAGTTGAGGTTCATAAAAGACGATGGGGTCTCTGGTGACATAAATTCCCGGATATTGGAATCCTTCTGTTACAACTCTTGCTGTGCAGGTTCTGGGAAGATTTGGTCTTGGGCCATAGAGGACGTATATAGCAATTTATCCCAGTTTATGGTGTAACCGGAGCAATTTAGAAACAGGATAAAGATATGGAGCACCCTGTATAGGGAGGAGTAGGGTTTCGTCAAGTAGAGAAGGATGTCGTCTGCATGAAGGGAAATCCTATCCTCGCAATCTGCAGTCCTTCTAAGTCCCCTAATAAGCGGGTCACCCCGTTTCCACACTGCTAGTGGCACCAGGACCAGAGTGAATATCAAAGGAGGAAGGGGACATCCCTGTCTCATCCCTCTTTGTAATTTAACAACAGCTGAATGCCACCCACGTACCGTCACTGGTGCTAAAAGTTCTGCATATTGCAGTCGAACAGAACTTCCCACCAAACCCCAGTCTCTCTCTAGAGGACAGCGAATAGGAAGGGCCATTCCATCATATCAAACGCCATCTTGGCTCCCAAATACACCACAACGGCCACTTCCCTAATGCTGTCAGCTCTCCCAGTACTCCCTGAAGACGCCGCAAGTTAAGTGCAGTATTTCTACTAAGCATAAAGCCTGATTGGTCGGGTGGATTAACTTGTGTAGCATCGGAGCCAATTCGGTTGGCAACACTCGCTAAAATCTTGACCTCGGCGTTTTGCAAAGATATTGGTCTGTAAGACGCACAACTCTCCAGTGGTTTCCAGGTCTTGTGTATCACTACTATATTTGTGAGCCTTTGGTTTTTGGGTAGTTTCCCGATTTTAAGACTTTCCTGGTACATCTTCACTAAGTATAGGGCAGTTTTGGTCACTGTCAGTTTGTATAGTTCAATCGGTAAGCGGTTCGGGCCCATTGCTTTCCTGGCTTTTAATGATTGGATAGCCTGCACTACTTCACAGTCTGTAAGGTCTGATTCTAAATGATCCTTGGCCGCTGCCTCCAGTTAGAGCATATCCAGAGTTGCTAATAGTTCCATCGCTTCATTTTCTGTGATACGAGCGGATAGTGTATATAATGGCCTTTAGTAAGTTGCGAAGGCATCTGCTATTCCCTGCCAATCCCTCCCTGTCTCCCCCCATATAGAGTGATCTCAAATACTCATATGAAAGCTTCTTTTCTCTTGTCCAACCACACCAGAAGCTTGCCCGCTCTGTACCCCACCTCGTACAAGCGATGTATGGTCGCTAGGTGTTTGGCTTTTGCCGCATTCTCATCAATATCTCCATATTCTTTTTGTTTAATTCGTAGCCTATGTTGTGTGTCTGTTTAATCTGCAGTAGCAGTTCAGACTCTAATTTTTGGATTTCTCCTTCTATGTCTTCCGACTGTTTCCACTTTTCTTTTTGATGTCTGGTGATCAAAGAAACCCCCTGGCCTCTAACTACCGTCATGTAGGCCTCCCATAAGAGCCAGGCTGATTCTACTTATCCCTCTTTTTCTTCAAAATAACAGACCTTTTGCAGACCATCACAAATTAGCCACACAAGCCTTGAATTGCTTGGTCAGCTCTGAAAGTTTGCATTTTTCAATTTTTTGAATCTGCAACGCTTTTTGTTTTAGTTGCATGATATGATGTCTATTAGATCCCTGTGTAAGAAAACAGCTACATTTCCATTCTATACTAGTGTGCTTTAGCTTTATGCTACAGTTTCCCGGGGATGCCCTTATAGCCCAGCTCTATGATTCACAGACTATTTTCTTTATTTAATACATATTTTCAGACGCCAAATTGGCATGAGCGGAGCCTTTTTTTTTAGCACAGTAAATACCAGCATGCCAACTATTGGTTGTAAATTTGAAACTACCTTTTTTTTACTAAACTAAAAACAGACTGTAAGAAATTGGGTTATTGGTTGAGGGGCATGAAACTCCCCTCAAGCTGAAACCACAATCCTTGTCAAGGTGAAGTCACAATAACATAATCTGTACTCAACCCTCTACTAGCTTGGCATGGAGCAGTCCGACTTAAAGGCAATGTGCAAAGTATTTGTGCAGCACTTCAAAGAGTAATACAGTGTAAAACACCACGCAAAAAGGATTCCACACCAGATTAAGATGAAAAAAAGTAGAGTAATTAAGAAATCATGACCAAACCGGCAAAAATAAAATTAGTAGAACTAGAGATATGCAAGTTTCTGTGGCGCAACCGTAAGAGAGAAGGGTGAAGAGAGGCAAATGAGGACATAAAAAAAAAGGCAAAAATCCAATTAGTAGAACTAGAGATATGAAAGTTTAAAGATGTCAGTAAAAATAGCACCAAAAAGCCCAAAGTGGCAACTGTGGATATATGGTTGCGCCAGACTGGGACAAAGCCACATGTTCAGGCTGACCGTGATGGGAGTATGGACCGGCTACAAGGACCCAGGTAAGCCTGACCCAGGTAAGCCCACTGAAAAAGAGTAACTTAAATCCTGCTTTACGGAGTGTAGTGAGGTCCCGCTCAGAAGATGCATCGCTCAGGCAAGATGATGCATTAGTTCAGAGAAGCGAAGCTGTGATGTGAGGTCCTGCATCGTTGTCGAGGATCCTCTTGACAGGGGCTTGCGATGGAGAAGTCCGGCGTGGGAGATGCATTATTGAAGGCGATGTGTGGCTTCCGAAGAGCTATGAGGCTGTGATGCAAGAACCTGTGTCGCCATTGAGGATGCTGTCGATGAGGGGTTTGTGATGCGAAGGCCTTTGTTGGGAAAGGTTCGAACTAGTGACAGTTCCGATGCAGGCTGCGGGGTCGATGCAGAGTCCTTGTATCAGGAGAACCCTCAAAGCAGAGGCGATGCATCAGTTCTGAATGTGGTGCGTCAAACAGCAAAGTCGATGCTCCGGGTCTGCTGGTGTTGTGGCACGCCGTGGTGGAGATGCATCAGTTCTGCTGACTCCATAGATGGGCTTTGGGAGCGCGTTGAGGCCCACTTTGAAGGGGCGATGAGTGGGTTCAAGGTTGTTGAAGCATTAGTCCCTGAAGCTCTAGTCAGGAGGCCAGCCAACTAGCCCTTGGATTTACTTTGGAGTCCTGGCTTCAACAGATGCAGGTCCAGTCCTTCTCACACAGGCAACAGGGCAGCACAGCGGGGCAGCAGTCCTTCACAGCAGCAGTCGAGCAGACTGGTAGTACTATCAGCAACACAGCAGTTCTTTTTCCTAGCAGAGTATTCACAGGACCAGAAATATACTGATGGGTTGGTATCTGAGGTCCAATATTTTTACCTGGGCCTTACTTTGAAGTGGGAGAAGCTTCTAGATTCCCAGTCATCCTGCCTTCCATGTCCTGGCTCCAGCCTAACTACAGGGGGTATGCAGTCGTTTGTGTGGGGGCAGGACACAGCCTATTCAAGTGTACGTAGGGCTGTACCCTGTTCCGCTCTCCCATCCTGTCAGTGATGGCCCATCCAGGCACACCTAAGCTCTCTATGGTGTGTGGCTGTCTAGGAGGAACAAAGCAAACACAAGGAGACGATGGACGGAGCGCTGAAACTTTTCAGACACTCACCCCCAGTCACACATCTTGGTTGAATCCTTCATCATTCTTAAGCTCACTTCGCCACCCCAGTTCAGACCCAGCCATATGCAACTCAGTCTTGACCCTGTGCCTCATGGGAACAGTGTAGCCCGAACTGCCAAGCCTGGCCTTCCCTGGACCGGAAACAAGGATCCAGGAAACAATTTCAGGGTATCACCCCTCATCAGCCAGGCTAGCTTGAATCCAGTGGTAAAGTAAGCAAGGGACCCATGTCTGGGCATGCCCTGTCAACTTAGGGCAAACAAAGCAGAGCAAGGTCAAGTGTAGGCTTGTGAGAAAGTCCACCACAAGTCAAGTCCACCACAAACTCAGGATAATGAAAGACACAAAATAGTCTCCTGACCTTATGAAGGAATATAGCCTTTGACCACTTCATTAATGTGGGTCACTTCCTTGGCTTTCATTTTTTAATGATGACAGGGAGGAGACATGTCATTCCGTATATCAGTATATTTTACTCTTATTTTGGGGGCTGATTTAACATACAGCTATAAATGAGCACTCACACTTTCTTGTATGGCTTAGGGCCCACATCCACGTGAAATCTGGTGCACCAGAGTCACATCAGCATTTTCTGGAGGATCCATTTTCTCGAAATATCTCCCACTTCATCACACTTTGAAATTTACCTTGTAGTTTCTACTCTTACACTGTTATTTTGAGTGATCAGGCTTGTAGGCTAATGTTTCTCAAAATGTACAAGGAACACCAAGCTGCAAACTGAGTTTTTATTTTAAAAATGAAATACGTATGATACTGTAAATTAGAAAAGAGATTAACATTTGATAAGAACCATTTGCAAAATGTACTCTTCTTCTTTGTCCCCCGGTCTTATCTGAATGACATGCTACTTCTCCCTAAATCTTAGTCTATAATTTGTCTGGATTTGGTTAATCAGCAAGACACACACCACTCCTGTTAGTAAACAAATCTATGCTTTACCTAACTTGGGCAGACCACTGACATGTCTGTATGCCAAGCATCACTCCTGTGAAACCTGAGTTCAAAAACAACTTACACATGGTTTACCATCTGTACACCATGGGCAACCATAGTTTGTCCATGACCATAACATGCCACACCCTATGTATTTTATACACCTCTCATGTTGTTGAAACATTTAATGATTAGTTGAGGCAGAGCAATCAGGACACTGAGAAGACTTAAATTCTTTGGAGTGCCGAAACGTCTTTTTCTCGCTGGCCTTTGGAGGCCAGTCGATGTGATTAACCTTTTCCAGGAAGAGGCCATAATGGTGGCAATGCTGCAGTGTCTCTGAAAGTCCTGCAAGCAGAATGAGGAGAAAATTACTCCATGAAGGAGCACTTTCTGAATAGAAGATCTACTTATAGATAAGGGAAGATAATAAGTGCATCAACAAATACTTTTTTGTCTTGGAGAAGAGGGAAGAGCAGGGTGAAGAACACTGCCACACCACAGGGGCCATTTTAAATGATATGCCATTTCCCCCATAACTCATTGACAGACTAAAGTAGAAATGCTGTAGAATACGGTGAAAGATTCATTTTGAGGACACTGGCTCGCATTCAATCTACAGAGGGTGAAGATATCCAATACATAACAGTTTTTCGACAATGAGGTGCTAGGGATCAACTCTGCATTCGGGATTGAAATACTCAGGGTCGAAAGCTTCCTGAGCTGGGCCCATTAGGCAGTATGGGGAGGTCAGGCTCACTGTTGGTGGAGTTGTCTAACTCCAGTCAGAGATAAATGGGGACGATAGCAGCACTCAGGAAGCTCAACCTCCATTTTAATGGTAGAAAGATGCATGTAATAACTTTAATACATGGGATTCTGTAATCCCTGGATAAACGAAATCTCATTTCTTTATAATCGTTGCCTTGTGATGCACCATTATAAAAAAGAGAGGCCATAACTCAACTATTATTAGGTTATTACTATTACAAGGTTATTACAGTTGAGTGTTGACTTCACAATTCCTACTTCTTAAGCCAGCAGCCAAGGTGAAAGGCGGGTAAGGTCACGGAGCATAGCTGAAGCAGCTGTTCAAAGCAACAAAAAAAACTAACGCTACCTTTCTTCCTTCTGCTCTACTCTGTAGTTTAAAATGACAATCAGAGAGAACATGTTTATTTTGTACACTCCTTCTTAGATAATTAGAGAAAAACTAGAATCTTTCTGCATGTTTCTATGCATTACAAACTAGTGCTGCTTTTTTTTGTTCAAACTAGATTTCATACATAAATCTTTGTAATAAATAACTAACACGTTATTGATGTGTTTAATTTTGCACCAGAGGTTAATTTCTATTCTTCATTTTTGTAAATGTGCTCACTCTTTCATATGAAAGAGTTACGCACTAAGATTTTAAGTTGTTTGTGTGAAAGGTAATAGTGTGACCCTCTATTATTATAGGGATAAAGTACCCCCTGGTGTAAATGATAAGATAAGGATATTAGAGCTCCATAACCTTATAAAGGAACTCAGCCATTGGCCTCATTACTCTATATGGTTATAGAAGTCCTTGGTTAGTTGCAATATCCTTATACGGTACAGCAAGGGTGGGGTACTACATCACTTATGTTAATTTTATTGAGGAGAGAAGACCTGTAGGCGCCTAAAAAAAATGATCTCTGAAGACAACAAGGCATCGCTGAGATTCCAATACATCTGCAGATAAAGGATGAAGAGAAGATCTTCTAGTTCGCTCATCAGGCAGCACCTTCAGAGTTTTTTTAATCCCACATTTTGAATGGAATGGAGAGGGGTCGTCCCAACAGCTTATAGAGATATATTCATTACATTATATTGGTACAAGCTTGCTTCACTCACCTTAAGTGTCACGTCTGCCTGATAATATTCGTCTATTTCCCTGGATACGGACACTATTCACAACTGACATACCCTTTTAGTTTTGGATCGTAATAGATCCAGTGTTATTCATGTTCCATTCTTCTTTCCCTATCAAAGTAGGTAGTACAAGAGAATATCTGTGGTGACATTTCTCATATGAATTTTTTTTGTCGCAGAATTCGATTGAGTTGTGCCTTTTTTCAGTTGTACAGGCTTACAATTTATCTGGCATGTGTATTCTTTAAAACAGATGTTTCAAAAATTTCTTTTATCTTATATTTAATGAAAATCATTTAAAAATAATTCCAATGTGTAATCCAGTAAATGAAGACACAGTATGTCTCAACACCCCACCAGACCAAACATTCTAGAATTCATGTTCTTGGTGACATTTAGAGAAGCAGAACTGGGGAAGAGAACTGTTATTTTCTCTCCACTGGATCAGTCATTTGAAATTGTTGGACGAGAGGTTTCAACTTCAAGAGCAGGAGAAAAACATAACCAATGATGCTCTACACATGCTTAGACTGCTGAAGGGCATTACAAATGTCAACCCTGAGGTTCACTGCTTCTGACTAAATTATTATATTTACTTCTCACCAGAATTCCTAATATGGACTTTGGGTCAGATGTACTATTTACTGTACTATTTTATGGGTCGCAATTTGCAAATAGTATTTTGGAGATCAATTCATTCATTTGTTCATTAGTTATTAGGTCACAAATTGTGGCTCAATCCAATCAGCCACTATTACAGGGGTGGTGGCCTGTATGGGTCAGCAGGCCACAACCTCTGTGATTTATTTTAAATAAAGCAAACTTTAAAGGAAAGGGGGCTGCTTTAAAATATTTTTTTCTTTTTTAAAGTCTATTTAAAGTTGGCTGAGGTCCCTTGGACCACTGTCTACTCATCAACATACGTTTTTTATATTCATCATATTTTGTTTGCACAACATCCAAACATTTAATACTGATTCTGTATTTGGAGGGGATGCCTACAACACCCCTCATCGAGATAACAGATCAGTACAGTGGTGGTTTGCCGAGGGAGTGCTGCGTGGCGGTGAGGCGGGGGAGGGGCAGGATTGGGGTAGTGGACTCGGACAAACGACAGACAGGACTCAGAGTAAGGCTTACTCTGAGTTCTGTCCGTCGTATGTCCGAGTCGGCAAACCCCCCACCCTGCCCCCCCCCCGCCCACTGCCCACAGCACTCCCTTGGCGAGCCGCCACTGGATCTGTATACATTTAGAACCCCTTTTTAGGAGTCTAAACAACTTTTCTAACTCCTAAAGGGAGAGGATTTGCACGTGTGAAAATGCTTAGTACATCAGGCGCTTTGTATCTTTGTCTGCCAGCAGTGAAGTTAGAGCCTCCTAATTTAAGCGCATGTGATCAACAGCCTTGGACGAGTTTCAATTATGGCTAATGCTGTTTGAAAAATAACATAAGAAAACTTAATGGTTTGTGCTACCCACTCTAGTGGCTCTAAAGGGTACTATGAGGACTGTATATCCTCATCTTACTGGCTACGATTCAAGTCTCTTCCTATACTTCCTTACTTTATATTTAAAAAATCTATTTTTTAAAACAATAATTACATTGTTTAAAATAGATTTTATACATAACTTTTAGTAACTTAATAGATAAATATTAACATTTAAATTTATGTTGTTTTTTAAATAAATCCTTAAACTAATTAATTATTCATTCAAAATTAAGTTTATAGTGCTGCAGGATACATTTTATTTGTACTACCTTTAAAAGAAATATATAACATTAATTAACATTAATATTAAACATAAAATATTTGAACTATATTTGTTTTAAACTATTTTACCATTTATCATTATCACTAGACTTTACCTTACAGAGATTTCTGCTCCAGTTACACAGGTATCCACCAAGTGTGCGGAACGTAAAATACAGCTGTAAACTCATTAATAGTAGAAACCTTTGGGTCATAGATGATGTTTTTATTGACTTCGCCCACTGTTTCAGGGAGTGAGGCCAATCTACACTTTTGAGTAACTTTAGACTTGGAAATGGTAGGTATGCAAAAGTAGTAAAATTACTCCAAAAGAGAAAGAGTAAATTTGTAGGTGTAGGCATATTCGTGTGTAAGTTTACATTTGTGAATAGCCCCATCTGTTTTGGATATCTGCCCTTGCTTCCTGTAAACACTGCACTTTATGGTCTGTTATATGGACCCAGGTTCCCCAGAGGATATTAGGTTGCCACATAGTATTTAAACAAACCATATCCTTAGGCATACATTTTATGTCGAAGTAATATAACGCAGAGTCACTGCCCTCAGGTGGCTGGGGGCAAATACATAGTACCAAGAAGGGCTCGAGCAATACTCTGAACTTGGTGTATTTCATCCACTGCAAAATTAGTGAAAAATGTCTTGCCTTGTATGGTATCACTTGCCTTAGACCACAGTCACAGGGCGAATGGCCTCCAGAATAGTATCTTACTCATTCCTAGACCAGTGTCTAATATCTGAATAAGCTAAGCTAAATCCTGTTGGCATGGAGACGCCGCTTAAAGATGCTTCAAATAAACCACATCTTTCATTTTTGGTTATGCTTTAGTAGCACTATGGCTTGTTTGATATACTCAAATGCTCTTTAGCACCCAAAGATATTCTTCACCATCCAGAAAACTAATTTACACTTCCAAAATGGTTCTTGTCATTAATTGAGAAAACATGTGAAAAAGGTAACATTGTCAATTCTCTTTCGACACACACAGAACACCAGCCATCAAAGAGTTTGGCAAGGTTTTATCCCTGGCACAAGCTCTTGAATCTGTATGTGAAAGGGCTGCACTCCTCCCACAAACAGTCTGGAATTGCATCCAGCCTTTAAGCTGATGACACTCATTTCTGGGAATGTCTGCCCCAAAAGACATTACAAGAGTACGTAGAGTATACGTAGAGTATAGCTTAGTGAACAGAAAAACTGTTCTCTTTTAATTGAATAATTTTAGCATAGAATTAGCCTAAACAATTTGTAAAAAATGGTAATAATTCATATATGGTAACTTTACTACCTAATGCTCATGTTTTTTTTAAATGAAATGCAAATTTGTAATTTTATTTGAATTTTTTGATGTATGGAATTGTGTTTTAATCATATATTTTATGTGGAATTCATCGGAATTCTAAATCATAATAAAATATTGAATCGAATTACAAGGGTTGTCCTTCTCTAATCTTTTGTGGGGGCCGGGTCAAAACGTTTTGTGGGTCACCACGTGGCTTCCACCTGGTAAACAGAAAAAAAATATTCTCTGGGAACAGAGAATAAGAAGTATTTGTCTCCTGCTCTGTCAGACCATAGCAGTAAGTTTTCCAATGACAGAGCCAGTGGCCCACATGACTGAGCACAGAGCAGGCAGATTGAGGAGTCCATCAGGTGTGATGGATTACCCTGCACGCCAAACTCTAAATCAGGCTCTAAGACTGGTATGCAATTACATCATTTTCAGACTTCTGCCCTTGTGTGTACATGCCACCCTATTTTAACTGCTTTATATGGCGTTGTTTAGTGGTAATAACTTAACTGTTTTGCATGGTGTCTGCACCCTCTTTTCACTCCTTTTTAAACTTTTGTAATGCCCATACTTGTGCCTTTATTTACTCTATCAAATGATATGTTATTACTCTAGTAAACGGTAAATGTAATATGCCTTTGTACAAAGCGCTTTGTCACACTCTGGGTTTAGTCAGCGCTATATAAAACTGCTTATAAATATAGAAAGAAATACTAACATGCCTGAAATATTCTTCTTCTCAGTCAGAATACTACCCTTGTGAATGGAGTGGTTTCGGCAGCCTTGGATGTCACTCCCATTTCTGTTTCTTTATCGGATGCTCTCACATTCTCCTGGTAATCCTAATAACATCTCATCTGGTAATCAGCCAGAAAAACGTAACAGCATGACTCACGACTGCACAGTGGAACGTGCACGCTTCGTGCCAGTGACATCATGGGCTGCAGTTTCATTCACGCAGTGACAGCTTCATTTTAATAGAGTGACTCAGCAGAATGGCTCTGATTCGAAGTCAACGACACAACGCTAGAAAGGCTATCACATTTCTGTCACTCCAAATTCCCATCACAATGTATTGTAGAAAATCTTTACAATACCAACAGTAAAAACTACTAAAAAAATATATTATCACGTTGGAAACTTTTACAATATGAACAATATCCAGAACATTACCAATATATGTTTTTGAACTGTAAAACAGCCAGGTTAAAACACGCCTAACTGACAAAATCATAGGGAAAGCAATAGTTTTGCAAATACCTCCACTAAATGAATTAACATGTGCATATCTCCTACACGCCCCCCCATCCAGTTGGTACCGCCTTGATTCACTTAATTAAAACACATTGCCCAGATATTTGCCATTCTTCTCATGTAAAAAACTCTACTATCTTTAATCACCAATGATATAGTTTGATACTATAAGGCAACTGTATTTACATCTGGGGCCATATTACACAAAGTGCTCTGGTGCGCAACAGGTGTTTGCACCCGATTTGCGCGTCCCGGGGCACTTTGGTATTGCAGACGGGGCTGCAGATGCTTGTGCGGCCCCCTGCAGCCCTTTCTGTAATGCCGATAAAGCTGCTACACATAAAGGACCAGCGCTATCTTCAGGGGCGTTCCCTCATTTGCATGGTGGCGTGCAATTCTTTGGGGTACAGGTCAGAGTTCCAGCAGGGCAGTCCTTCTTCTCCTTGTAGTTTCATGCAGCATATCTGAGTTGCAATGCAGCTCTTTCATATTTATTCACAGTTTCTGGGTATCAAGCAGGGGGCACCGTTGGCAAATGAGATGCAGGGTGCCACCCAGGTGTTTGACCCCCTTCTTCCAAAGTGTATCATATTCTTGTCCTAGAAAGAACAAGTCTCAAAATCCAACATGGAGGAATTCTCTCCTTGGAGGTTAGGCCAGGCTAAGCCAACCCACTGTCGTGATTACCTTACACTTCCCTTCCATCCCACTCCTTAGACTAATTACCAGGGCTTCTGTGTGGCTAGGGTAGCAGGATGTGGGGGTGAGCATGTGCTGTCCTAAAGTGCCATTCTCTCTTTGAAGACCAGTTTGGCCACCCCTTCTCCCTCGTGCCAGCTGCTTCTACAGTTTCAGTTCTCATTCCAAAGGAAACATATTGGCTCTCTGGAAGGCTATGTCACACCTCATTAAGACAGATTAGTTCAGAGGTTAGCTATTGCATGAATAGGGTTTTTTGGCCCCCCACAACCTTCAGCAGCCAAGAGGAGTTCATCCCCCAACCAGTAGTACGACAGGAGGCCACTGTGCAGAGCGGTTGAGAAAGAGGGTGGGGTCTCTGATGCTGTCCCAGCAATCCAGCTGCGGGGGACTTACTTATCACAACAATAAGGGTTCCTGACCCCCAATGACTCTCAACAGCAAAGGGGAGTTCTTCCCCCAACCAGTAGTATGCCTGGAGGTCCCTGTGCAGAGTTGTTGAGAAAGGGGGCGGGCCATTGGTGCCGTCTCAGCAATCCTGCTGTGGGGGACTTACTTATCGCAACAATAGGGGTTCTTGGCACTCAACAACCCTCAGTAGCCAAGGGGAATTCATCGCCCAACCAGTAGTACGCCAGGAAGTCCCTGCAGAGAGTAGTTGAGAAAGGGGGTGGGCCTCGGACAACATCTAAGTAATCCGATTATTGGGGACTTAGTTATCGCAACAATAAGGGTTCTTGGCCCCCAACGACCATCAGCAGCCAAAGAAAGTTCATCCCCCAAACATTAGTATGCCAGGGGCCCATATGCAGAGTGGTTCAGAAAAGGGGGAGGGACTCTACAGACATATCAATGATCTGTCTGTGGTGTACTTAGTTATTGCACCAATAGGGATTCTTGGCCCCCAACGACCCTCAGCAGCCAAGGGGAGATCATTTCCCAACCAGTAGTACCCCAGGGGGCCCCTGTGCAGAGTGGTTGAGAAAGGGGTGGAGCCTCAGATGAGGAGTCAGCAAGCTGGTTTCTGACTTGTAATTTGCATTTTTTCCTGATCTTTTCTGGCCTTAATTCTGTCTCTTTCTGCTCATTTCTAACCTTCATTCTGCCTCGTTTCTGACCTCTATTTTGCCTCTTTCGGCTCATTGCCGACCTTTATTCTACCTCTTTCAGCTCATTTTCCACCTTCATCCTGCCTCTTGCTGATCGTTTCTGGCCTCTATTTTGCCTCTTTCTGCTCATTGCTAACCTTTATTCTGCCTTTTTTTGTCATTGCTGGACTGAATTTCGCCTCTTTCTGCTCGTTTCTCACCTTTATTTTGCATCTTTCTGCTTGTTGCTGATCTCTATTTTGCCTGTTTTTGCTCATTGCTGTCCTTTATTGTCAGTCTTTGTGCTCATTTCTGACCTTTTTTCTACCTCTTTCCGCTTCTTTCTGAACTTTATCATGCCTCTTTCTGCTTGTTGCTGACCTTTATTAAGTCTCTTTCTGCTTGTTTCTAACCTTTATCTTGCCTCGTTCTGCTTTTTTCAGACCTTTATTTTGTCTCTTTCTACTCATTGCTGTCCTCTTGCTGCTCATTTTAGACCTCTACTTTGCCTCTTCCTGCTTGCTGCTGACCATTACTCTGCTTCCTGGTGCTCATTTCTGACCTCTATTTTGCCTCTTTCTGCTATTTTCTGACATTTATTCTGCCTCTTACTGATAATTTATGACCTCTATTTTGCCTCTTTTTGCTATGCTTCTTTCTGCTCATTTGTCACCTTTACCTTGCCTCTTCGTGCTCGGTGCTGATCTCTATTTTGCCCTTTCTACTCCTTGCTGGCCTCCATATTGCCTCTTTCTGCTCATTGCTGACCTTTATTTTCCCTCTTTCTGATCTTGTCTGACCTTTATTCTTCATCTTTCTGTTAATTTCTGACCTTTATCTTGCATCTTGCTGCTCATTTCTGACCTATATTTCCTTCTTTCTGCTCGTTGCTGACCTTTATTCTGCCTCTTGTTGCTCATTTCTGACATATATTTTGCCCTTTTCTGACCTTTATTCTGCCTCTTTCGGCTTGTTTCCTACCTTTATTCTGCCTCTTTCTGCTCGTTTCTCACCTTTATTCAGCCTCTTTCTTCTTGTTTTTCACCTTTATCTTGCATCTTTATGCTCATTGCTAACTTTCATTCTGCCTATTTCTGTGTGTTTCTGACCTTTATTTTTCATCTTTCTCCTCTTTCCCCGGGCCCCTGCAGTCCCAGCTGGCTCCTGACTCCTGTGGGAGCCGGCACTGCTACCACAAGCAGGGAGCTGCTTGAAATAGCAACGCCCTGCTTGCGGGAGCAATGTTTTTATCTGTTTCACTGCACGCATATTTGCATGCAGGGAAACAGATGAAAACTCCGCTTTTTTCAAGTCTGAGCTTTTTGACTGCTTCGGCTTGCAGAAAGTGGAGTTATGATTGCTTTTGCTTGGTAGAAGGAAGCAAAATTAAACAGCTACATCCAGATGGTAGGCACCTCAGGACATAGCAGGAGCTGGCCCTGGGTGGTCGTGGTGCCTAGGGCCATCCATGGCTCCACAGGGGGGGTTCGCAGCCACCCAATGTTTATTTAAGCCCCGGGGAGCTGGTGGTCCCCAGGGCCAGGGACCTGCAATGGACCCACTTTATTATTTTCTTTGCGCCCACATACGTATTATATAGTGCCCTGGGGGGGTGATGGTCCTTGGAGCTGTGGGGGCATGGGCACCCCCACATTTAATTGACATTGTTTGCCATTGGGAGGTATTGATCCCCGGTCCCTCATGCATACATATTATACAGTGCTGAAAATATCATTCAAGGACTTAAAATTATAGTTATGATAAATCCAACAATTTGCCACTGTTAGATTAATAACTATCACACAAAAGAAGTTATTAAACTTTCTTTTCTGTAAGCCAAAATCCAGCCTTCAAGCTGCTCTCCCCTGATTGGCTAGCCTGAGTGGAATGTATTGAGTTTCTGGATGTGGAAATTGTGATGTCTAATAACCAGGTAACATCGAGATTACATAAGAAACTCACTGTGGTGACAGTTAACTTCATGCATTAAGTAATCACCCGAACCAGCTTAACTGGAGAATCCCCTATGGGGAACTCGTTTGTGCCAAATGTAATTTCAGCAATGAATGACATTTCTTAGTAAAACACAGGATCAGGATAGAAAGATTTTCTTAGAACGGTTAACCCATATAGTTCCTGGATAAAGCACAACACAGAATCAGTACACAATCCAGAATTGAGATTTTGGACTGCCCCAAAAGTAAAACTGATGATGTAATCAATCAATCAATACATTTGTAAAGCGCACTACTCACCCGTGAGGGTCTCAAGGCGCTGGGGGGGAGGGGACCTGCTGCTGCTCGAATAGCCAGGTCTTGAGGAGCCTCCTGAGGGTTAGTAGGTCCTGGGTTTGCCATAGGAGGATGGTGAGGGTGTTCCAGGTCTTGGCGGGGAGGTGGGAGAACGATCTGCCTCCATTGGTTGCTCTTCGGATGTGGAGCACGGTGGCGAGGGCGAGGTCGACGGAGCGGAGCTGTCGATTCGGGGTGTAGAAGGTGAGTCGTCTATTGAGGTATGCCGGTCCAGTTTTGTGGAGCACCTTGTGTGCGTGGGTGAGGAGCTTGAAGGTGATCCTCTTGTTGACGGGAAGCCAGTGTAGGTCTCTCAAGTGTGGTGTGATGTGGCTGTGGTGCGGGATGTTGAGGATCAGGTATGCGGAGGTGTTCTGTATGCGTTGTAGTTGTGTCAGGAGTTTGGCAGAGGCTCCCGCGTAGAGGGCATTTCCGTAGTCCAGTCTGCTGCTAATGAGGGCCTGTGTGACTGTTCTTCTTGTTTCAGTGGGGATCCACCTGTAGATCTTGCGGAGCATGCAGAGGATGATGAAGCAAGAGGACAAGACGGCGTTGACATGCTTGGTCATGGAGAGTGTTGAGTCGAGGATAAACCCCAGGGTGCGTGCGTGGTCGGTGGGTGTCGGTGCTGTTCCCAGTGCGGATGGCCACCAGGATTCGTCCCAGGTTGACGGGGTGGAGCCGAGGATGAGGAGCTCAGCAACGGCTTTCATTCCTTCGTGGAGGTTGGTTTTGGCAGTGAGGGGGTCCTTGGTGAGGGAGAGGATCAGCTGGGTGTTGCCGGCATAGGAGATGATGTTGAGGTCATGCAGTCGGGCGACGTGGGCGAGCGGTGCCATGTAGATGTTGAACAGTGTCGGGCTGAGGGATGATTCTTGGGGTATGCCGCAGATGACCCCGGAGGCTTCGGAGCGGAAAGGGAGGAGGCGGACGTTCTGGGTTCTGCCAGAGAGGAGGGAGGTGGTACATTCCAGAGCCTTGTCTCGGATCCCTGCATTGTGGAGGCATGTGCATAGGGTGCGGTGGCAGACAGTGTTGAAGGTGCCTGATAGGTCCAGGAGGATGAGGGCCGTGGTTTCGCCGTTGTCAAGCAGGGATCTGATGTCATCGATGGCAGCGATGAGGGCAGTCTCGGTACTGTGGTTGCTGCGGAACCCGGACTGGGAGGGGTCCATGATGTTGTTCTCTTCGAGGTAGCTGGACTGCTGTCTGTTGACGGTCTTCTCAATGACCTTCACTGGGAACGGGAGCAGGGAGATGGGCCGGAAGTTCTTGAGGTCCCTCGGATCCGCCTTGGGTTTCTTCAGTAAGGCGTTGACCTCGGCGTGCTACCAGCTCTCCGGGAAGGTTGCAGTCTCAAAGGAGATTTTGATGGTCTTGCGGAGATGGGGTGAAATGGCGGCGCTTGCTTTGTTGAAGATGTGGTGTGTTCATGGGTCTGACGGAGAGCCGGAGTGGATGGTGTTCATGATTTTGATCGTGTCGAGGTGAGCAGGGGGTTTATGTGGGTGGTGGCCACGGGGTCTGAGATGTTGGTGGTTGTCTGTGCGGTCAGGTTGTTGAAGCTATCGTGGATGTGTGTGATCTTACAATGAAAGAAGGTGGCAAGGGAGTCACACAGGTCTTGCAATGGTGGGATGTCGTTGGTGTTGTAGCTGGGGTTGGAGAGTTTCTTCACGATGTTGAAGAGCTCTTTCCTGTTGTGCGCGTTGTTGTCGAGTCAGTCTTTAAAGGAGGCCCTTTTGGCAGATCTGATGAGATGATGGTATCTGCAGGTGGCGTTCTTGTGGGCTGTGTAGCTAGCTGTTGTCTGTTCGTGGTGCCATTTCATCTCCAGTGTACAGCAGATTTGCTTGGAGGTCTGCGGTGAACCAGCTGGCTTTCTTGTTGGTCTGTCTGTTGGAGGGTTTCTTGATCGGGGCGAGAGTGTTGGCGCAGTCGTCGAACCAGCATCTGAGGTTGTGGGCGTCGGTGTCGGTGGGGTCGCTGAGTGGGCTGCGGGCAAGGGTGATGTTTAGCTGGTCTTCGGGGATTTTGCTCCAGCTGCGGCGGGGGATCTGTTGAGTGTGGTGGTGCGTGGTGGGTTTTCGGAAGGTGAAGTGGATGCAGCGATGGTCGGTCTAGTGGAGTTCAGTGGTGGGCTGAAGGTGACGTGGGTGCTTGCGGAGAAGATGGGATCAAGCGTGTGGCCGGCGGAGCGGGTGGGCTTTGTGACAAGCTGTCTGAGTCCGATTTTGGCGAGGTTGTCGATCAGGGTGGTGGAGTTGGTGTTGTTGTTGTTCTCGAGGTGGAATTCAAGTCTCTGAGGAGGATGTAGTCTGTGGAGGCAAGGGCATGCATGCTGACAAAGTCGGTGATGGAGTCGCTGAACTGATGCCATGGTCCGGGGGGTCTGTAGACGAGAGTTCCTCTGAGGGTGGTGTTGGGATCGGTGTGGATCTGGAAGTGCAGGTGTTCGGACGAGCTGAGAGTGTCGTCGGTGCTGGTCGAGACCCTGAGGAGGCTCTTGTGGATGATGGCGATTCCCCCTCCTACTTCATTGGTGTGGTCCCTGCGGGTGTTCTTGTAGCCGTCCGGGATGGCTATGGTGATGTTGGGTGCCGAGGATGCGTTCATCCAGGTCTCTGTCAGGAAGGTGACATCCGGGGAGGATGTGTCGAGCAGGTCCCAGAGTTCGACAGCATGTTTGCGTGCGGAGTGGGTGTTCAGTAGTATGTATCTGAGGTGGTTACGTCCTGTCACGGTGGGCGGTTTGGCGGCTCGGAGGCTGTTGAAGCCGCATCTCCAGCAGGAGAAGGGTCCTTTGGTGTGCTTTGGGGTGTCCAGGAAGCAGGTGTGTGATCGTCTGGTGTTGAGTGCATGGAGGGTGCTGGCATCGTAGCGGTGACAGGCGTTGTGGCGTTCGCGGGGTCCAGGGGGTCTGACGCTGGGCGCAGTCCAGGCGAGGACGGGCGCAGACAGGCTTGCCTTTGGCACGCCAGAGGCTCGGCACGCGTGTACAGGAGGGTCCCATTAGAATAATGACGACTTTTAACAGTGAGTTGAGTACAGTAAATAGTATTCTAACTAAGAACTGGAGTCTATTACAATGTGTCTGAAACTCTTACCTATGATTTCCACAGGAGTAGAATGAAGACTGTTCCCAATGCCTAACTTGTAACCTCTCAGGCCTTCAATTAACTGGATGACAAGAGGGACCCAAGTGGGGAATGCAAATGGGGAGAAAAGAAGAGACGGCCTTGACTTCCTTCAGTTCCTTCTCTCGTCTAGAATAGTTCTATTCGCTGTGCGAGTTGGCACTGCGTGTTTGCTAAAGTATGTTTCCTTAAGAGAGTGTAAGAAACTGCATAAGAACACAATATACATTATACATCCTTTTTAATCTTCCATTAGCTGTTATCTCTAACTCAATTGAAAACACTAAATAGTTGTATATGCTACATACCCCAAGCATCTAGGGCTATTGCTCATCTTCTAATCTGTATTCTTCCTGCAACAATCTTATTAAATTTCGTTGCCAATTTGTTCTTTTTAATTACACATCACTCAACCTTCATGTAACCCTTTGTGCATAAGTCGTTTCTCATTGATGTGCTCTATCATTGTTAGTAACCTTTGCATAGATTTCTTTTCTTTTCACATTTAATTTGTGTGTGCCATGAAGAGATGAAATGAGATTAAGACTCCTCGGTTTCCTCAGGTAAGAGTTCTTTATTAAAATTCTTATTTAATTCGCTCTCCTGACTTTAGTTTTAGAAACTAACCCACAGTCACCATTTAAACGTTTACACTGAGAGCTTTTTCCTTCACTCTACTTGCAAGGCATTTGACCATAAATATTATAATTAGAATTGTCACTTACCTATTATCCTGTCCAGATGTTCTAAAGGAGTTGAATGTAAGAAAGTGGCTCTGTATATACTGGACCAAAGTAAGGTACAGTGTGTACAGAGTCCACAGTCCCCAGAGGTTTGGCAGAGGCTAAAGTTAGATATAACCTTACTCTCTAAAGTGGTAGATTGGTCGAGCAGTAAGGCAGTATCAGAGGACAGCGTAAAGCATTTGTTGTGCACACTCAGCAAATGGTCTCACACACTCAAGAACTGAACTCCAGGCCAATTGTTTGTATAAAAATATATAGTTGCTTTTATTTTAGAACCAACAAGGTATCAAAGTATACTTTCTCAGAATGAGTTACTTTAGTTAAGTACTTTTCAAATAGGCAATAGACTTTTGAGTGTAATATTTACAGTTGTTGCAATAGGCAACACAATTTCAAACACAATATGAAATTGAGCTCAATGGGAATTTCTAGTTAAATGCAATTAATTACTTTATGGATTACTTTTCTAACCACAGGACTGGATCCTAGATTCAGTCCTGCGACATCTCCTGTAAACAGTTGAGTAAAAGCGTTTTGGTTACAGTAGTGATTTTTAAAGAAATATTGTTGACACTTAGAATCACCAATGTTATCCTATGAGAGGAAATTCACTTAGCAGGTAAGTAGTCTTAACGTTACTTTTTCTTACTCAGTGTTGGATCCGGGATCCAGCAGTGGTGTATTTCCTGTAAACAATTGAAAGAATGCGTTTAGGTCATACAGGCGATGTTTAAGGAATATTAGTACGTTTTTAAAATCGACACTTAGAAACTTTTCTGGTGAAAACCAGACAATGGATTCATACGGAGGAAAATTGAGTTAACAGTAAATCACGGTTATAGTTACTTTTCGGGTTCAGTGCTGGGCTGAAAGGTACACCACTGGGGTCTCGCCTGATAACAGGTGAGTAAATCGGAATTCGTTGTTCGGCTGAATTTAGATGAATATTTTAAAGTTTCAAAACTCCACACAACTCCAATTTCCAAGTGAAACCAGTCAATGTTACCCTAATGGAAGAAAAGTGAGTTATCAGCTTTAGGGTAAGTACTCGACTAGCAGGGTTAAGGTTCTGGGCATAGACTCAGGGGTCTCCCAGGGTCAGGTAGGTACCGTTGGTACACCCTCAGCGGCACATGGGCAGCCGGGTGCAGAGGTAGTTAGGCCCAATGTTAGCCTATAGGCGGCAGGGGGCCTTTGGTTGATGGCTGCTGGCAAGCAGGCCACGTGGCTGTGGGAGCTGGGCGCCTTGTGGAAAAGTAAATTTTGCCATGTTCTGTGTCCCTACGCCCCATCCATCATATGTTATGTATGCATGACCAATATGCATATGTTATTCCCCATTTCTGATTAATGACGCAATTACAGTTGTGTCCACCTCTAATATGTTAGTTTCCAGTCCTCGTGAATACTACGAATATCAGGCCTATGTAAAATAATGTTGCCACGTTTCTCAGTGTGCACGTTATTCCATTATAAAGTCCCCGTTTCTAGGCCTCAAAAGGGCCCGGACCCTGGATTCAGCTCCTGTCTCCTGAAAGCCTCGCTGAGGAGCGATACAGCCCCCACCTGTATCCTCGACCCTTCACTTACTTCCTGCCTCGCACTGCCCGGTGCAGCCCGGCCCTGCCTCTAAGTCTGCCAAAAGTATGTTATAGTTCCAGCTATCAGTTCAGTCCTCCTCCTTTGCATTCCTAAGCTACTGAACTGCATCAATAGTTTCCGTCGTTGTCTAGCCTTCTCGTCTCCCTGTTAGAGAAATACTGTATTTAATGGTCATTTAGTATTCTTCATCACGCATTTCATGTAGAATAATGCATGGTCCAGTCTTAGAATCAAGTTAGCCTCTCCCCTCATGACTTCTAGTTTATATCAACATGTTCCCTAAACATTAGATACCAGATAGGGTTTAGGTACATGTCGCTCCGACCCTCCAGACTCTAGTCTCTGCTCCTAGCACAGAGTTCGTAGCCCCCAGCTTCTCCTAGTAACACGTCATTGCCAGTTTTCGCGCACCATTAGGTTAGAGGTCCCGGCTCCTTAGGTAGCCCCCTCCTATGTGTCCGCCCATTCATGACATATTCTGTTACGTTTTACTTCACATGTCTAAGTAAACTCCCAGTTACACCTCTTTTTACTGTTATCTCTCGCGACTGCTACACGTCATGCCTTCTGCTCCACCCACTGCTACGCCTACTGCAATGTAATGCTATGTGTTTGCGTTATGTATATAAATGAATGTCTTGTTATTGAATGTTAGCGCGCTCATCCCAGACCAAGCCCCGGCAGCTGCCGGGCCTCTTTTCCCCTGTCATCCTGTTCCTATGCAGGTTGTCCTGATCCTGTCCTTATGCTGTAATAAACCTGCAGAAACTCCTACTACCTCGAATCTTGACTCTTATTTATTGAGCTATCTGTTATTCATTCATTCATCCAAAAATAGGGTATTATTTATTTATTTACCACATAATGGCGCCCGAATAGGGACTTGCCCTTTCCCCACGCGTCGGTGAAGCCACGCCGACCCCCTGACCCTCTGCAGTCGTGACGGAACCATACCGTGCACCTGGCAGATATTTCTGCTTCAAGTATCCCTCAGGCCCACGGAGGAGACGGAGGAGGCGGTCCAGCATCCGAACGAGACGGTGGAGGAACGCGGCGAGTCCCGACCAGAGCCCAAGCCGAGAGTCCAAGGTCCGAGGTATCCGGAGGTCCACCCGTAACTGAAGTCCGAAGTCCGAAGTTCGTCGTCGTAGTCCAGTCCCGTCCGAGGCCTTCCGTTCCGTGCTGCCCGGTGAGTACCATTGCTGGGGTAGTGTCTAGACAGGGTCAGTCTAAATTGACTCTGGTCCGTGGGTTGGTGGTACCCAAGCTCACAAACGAAGTGTTCACCTAGGTGGATACGGGTCTTGATGTGTTCCTTTATGGGACCGGTATGTTCCGTACTGTTATAGCAGTGCATCCAGTAACTCTAGTCTGTTCCGTTCTCGAGAATTCTGTTCTGTTTTCAGTATTTTCAGGTAGTATTCTGTTCGAACTGTTATTTATAATGTTGTTTAATGTATTTCCAATGTCGTGGTATGCCTGAATTGTTTCCCCAATTGTTATTGTTTTTCGTGTATTGTATTGTGTTCCGATTCAAGTTTAGAATGCCGCTCTTTTCCAAGTTACGTCAGTTAAAAACTAGAAAGGGTCTGCTGGAAGCAGCAGTTCCTGTTCCGCCTAGGGACAGTCCAGGTCACTTTATGTATCAGAAACATGGCATAAGCGCCATATTGTATCTAGATTTATGGGTAGAGTATACCAAACAGTTAGAAGAAAAGTATAGATGGCCCGTATCGGGTACATGGGATGCCGAATGTATCATGCGAGTAGAAGAAGCATTATGGAAAAAGAAAGCCAGACAGTCACAGAAAGATGCCATCGAGTTATGGCGTAAGGAAGCTCATAAAAGAACGGAAAAGGAAGTCAGAAAGTCAGAGTTAAGTAGAGAATCCCAAGAACGAGCCCAAGAAAGAGAATTAATCGAGATAGGTGAACAAGTCAAAACCGAACAGTCAGACAGACAGAGGCATGCCCTTATTAAGGGTATGTATCCTCTCCTTGCCGAAGGCTTGCCAAAAGCGACCCCAGAGGCACCCAGTAATTTCCCGCCACCATTGGTTCCGACCAAGCTACGTCACAAACCGACCGCAGCTGATATTTTTATTTCGTCCTATTTGGACGACACAGTTCCAGAATATGCAAATCCTGTTCGCGCTCCGCTAGTCCCTGTAAATCAGGCACTTCCCGTTCCTCCAGACACCGGAGTACCTGTTGCGGTACCCCCGGGTCAGCCTGCCATACAAGTTCAGCCCACGTTACAATTACCGACTCTGCAAGCACGAAGAATGTCAGTCGACGATTCTAGTCTAGGGGCCACAGGAGGAGGTCCTCCTCAAACCCCGCCGCCACACAAGCGTTTATCAGCACTCGAATTACATGCTCAAGCATCACAGCGTACTCCTAAAAGTAATAAGTCTGTTACAGAAATCAGACAAGCCCTTGCCGAATGTGTCTATGACGCAGTCCCAGGCGAGTATAATATGGTTTTATATTCCGTACGCGTAAGAAGGGTGACCGAGTATCTAGTCACCTTACCAAATATGAAAGAAGATCTAGACAGAATATATCGTTTCATCCGTACAGGGGATGATCCAGAAAGTATTGGCGAGATCATGTCTCAAAGGAAAGCCGAGATTCAGCTCATGATATTAAAGTTCCTGATCAATTGTCTAATAAGAGAACAAGATTACCCGTCTAAAGATCCCGCCGAAATGAGAATCCTGACAAGGTGGAGTGATAATATAGCCGAGGGTAAGCACAAGACCATTAGTGCCATGGAAAGTATGTACAAGAAAATTCGTAAAGAAATAGTAAGGTTACACGAACAGCGTAAAGCAGCACAAGTAAGTGAGAAAGAAAGTATCTCTGATCCTGAAGAGGAAGACGAGAATCCCGCCAGAATAGCGTATGTAGGGAAATCCAGATTTCCAGATCGCCATTTACGTCTAGAACCCAAGTCTATTTTTCATCATCCAGCACCAGAACGAGAGCCTTGTTCTCTAGAACAAGTATTTCAAGCTACCGATCACATTCTGAAATCACGAGTCGGTTATAGCGAGTTAAGCACCATGCATGAACAAGAATTAGCCCGATCAGCAGTCCGATGGATTACTGATTCTACCACTTTTCCAGACGAAATAGTGGCACAAATGTTTCTGAAACTGCCCCCAGCCGAGCAACGACTGGTGGGTATGTATATGATCCAGCACCTCATTACTCAGTATGAGGGTCAACACTCTGATCCAGGCCCGTTACACGATATCCTGAACGAGTTACTCCAGTACAGATGGAGAGGTCTAGGTACCGATTTAATTAGTGTTATTCTAGAACAGCGTCACAAGTATAGAACGTTCCTGAACCCGCATTTTGTTCACGTCTCACCCCCAGAAAGTAAACCATTCTACATAGACAGACAGAATCCGTTACGAGAAGTCCACCCAGTCCAAGGGACGGGTGGCGAAATGCAACGAGTGTTTGTATACACTCCGATTTCAAAGATGGAACTCCTCGAAATGAAAAAGCTAATTCCCTGTCATGACAAAGATCCAGCAGGGTTTCATAGAGAATTAAAAGACATGCTCCGTATGGGAGAATACACTTACCCAGATATCATTAAAATGTTAAAGGTTCTGCTACCCGCAGGGGTGTATGAAAAGTTAAAGGAAAAAGAATGGGAGGTGGGAGAGAAAAAGATCGATTGGACAGCTCTAGAAGCTGAAGACAAGGCACGAGTACCAGGTACCGGTCTTGGAGATAAATGTAAAGAATTACCAGAATTATTGATTCAAGTTTTACCCAGATTATTGACAACTAGAAAAGAAGACTGGGATGCCATCTCAGCCTGTAAACAGAAACAAGATGAAGACATTAGTGATTTTTATTCTAGATTTGAGAAATGTTTCAGTATTAATAGTGGTCTCAAGACAAGTAGTGAGTCATACCCTCATCTTTTCGTTACCAAATTAGTCGAGAATTCAAGTCCACAAATTAAAAACCGAGTTTTGAAAGTCGAAAGCACCTGGCAAGCAAATACTCCGTCCCAGATGCTCCAGATGCTCCAGTATCACCAGAATAGAATTAGAGAAGAGCAAGAACACGAAAGAAAACGTATGAAAGACACGAAAATGAAAGTGCTAGTTGCACAATCTATTCCTCAAGACAGTCAGAAGAGGGGTCCGATTCAAGCCAGTCATCCTGCAGCTCCCGTTAAAGGGAACTGCAATTATTGTAAACAGCCAGGTCATTTTATAAACGAGTGTGCAGTTCTGAAACACAACATAGCTACTGGTAAGACTAAAGAAAGACCACGTCCGCCGAGACAAGAACAAGTTTCACAGATTCCTCAGTCACAGAATGCACAACAGACAGTTACAGTACCGCAGCCTATTGCTGCAACACAGCACGTTACATCGCAGATGTACCAGTATGCACAGTCTGAGTATCCAGAGTACCAGTCATATTCATGAAACAGCCTAGAGAGGGAGGTAGGCTTGCCTCTCATCGAGATACCTGTAGACCAAGAAGGTCCCTATGTACACAGTCAAGTATTAGGGAAAGACAGAAAGTTTCTGATCGATACAGGGGCAAGTAGGACCACAATTAGTCACGCCGAAGTTCCAGGGGCTCCGCTCTCAGGCTCAAGAAATGTTTCCCTTGGATTTTCAGGAAAACCCATAGTTAATGAAATATCTCAGCCAGTTACTCTAGAAGTAGGTCCATTGTCCCGTACTACTGATCTGTTACTTACTAAGGCATGTCCAGAAAATCTGTTAGGTATTAAGACACTGAAAGAGTTAGGTGCAGTTATTTGCTGTTCCCCAGAGGGAATACGTCTGTTCCTACGTGACTTTAAGGGTCACTATGTATTACGAGATTTTGATTCCAGATTGTCTAATGTTCCGCAGCATTTATGGGCGCAAGGTCCAACTGATGTAGGTTACATGCAAATCACACCCTATCGTGTGACTCTCAAACCAGGTGTAGTGTTACCCCGAATCAGACAGTACAGATTGCCACCTGAGGCTGTAGCAGCCTTATCCAAAATTATTGACGAGCTCATGGCTCAAGGAGTAGTTGTAGAAACTGACTCCAATGTATGCAATTCTCCGATCATTCCAGTCATGAAACGTACTGATCCAAATGCACCCCCAGTATATCGATTAGTGATTGATTTACGAGAGCTTAATAAATGTATTATTCCTCAGTATCCAGTTGTTCCAGACATTTCTTCCCTGTTAACTGCCATTGATTCCGAAGCCATGTTTTTCACTGTTATTGACCTCAAGAATGCATTTTTTAGTGTTCCAATTCATCCAGACAGCCAGTTTCTTTTCGGATTTTGTTTAAATGGAAGGAGCTATATGTTTACACGCGCTCCTCAAGGTTTCACAGAAAGCCCTAGTATTTACAGTCAAGCACTTAAGAGACAACTAGACAATATTCACATGCCAACTGACACTGCCCTGCTCCAGTATGTCGATGATCTACTGATCACAGCCCGTTCTGAACGTGCTTGCGAGCGAGCATCACTTACAGTTCTGTATTTTCTAGCCGAGATGGGGCACAAGGTGTCACCTTCAAAGCTTCAATTCTGTGTCCAGCAAGTGGTATACTTAGGACACTTGCTGTCCAAGAGGGGTAGGCAGTTGACACCCGACCGTATCCAGTTAATAGCGAATCTTCTCCAGCCCAGAACCCAGAAGGAGGTACGTGCTTTTATCGGCCTTACTTCTTATTGTAGACAATGGATTCCCCAGTATGCATTTCTAGCCAAGCCACTGATACAGTTAACGACACAGGAGGCAGCCGTATCGACTGTCCTCCCTTGGACATCTGAACATACACTTAGTTTCAACGAGTTAAAGAAAGCCCTATGCCAAGCTCCAGTTCTAGCTACACCGAACTACAGTAAGCCTTTTACACTTTTCGTTACAGAACGCGAAGGTACAGCATTATCTGTTCTCACACAAGATCAAGCAGGTCAATACAAGCCCTGTGCTTATTTTTCAAGCACATTAGATCCAGTCGCCCAGGCGTTGCCTGCGTGCCTCAAGTCAGTTGCAGCCACAGCACTAGCTATCAGACAAAGTGATTCCATAGTTTTAGGACATTCCCTGACAGTACAAGTTCCACATTCAGTAGAAGTTCTTTTAAACCGAACACAAACTCAGCACTTGACAATTGCACGTTTAACAGGTTATGAATTGACACTGTTCCAGCCACACATAGAAATTAGACGCTGCAATGTCCTGAATCCTGCTACACTGTTACCATCAGTTAATTCAAATCCAGACACACATGACTGTGTGGAAGTAGTTAACGTTACGACAAAGCCAAGACAAGACCTGACAGACATTCCGTTACCAGATCCTGACCTGACACTTTATGTGGATGGTTCATGTATGAGAACTAGTACAGGAGAACTAGTCGCCGCATATGCAGTGACTACTGACACTGAAGTTATTGAAACACACCGTATTGATACCCTGTCCGCTCAAGCAGCAGAGCTAGTTGCTCTGACACAAGCCTGTATACACGCCAAGAACCTGAAGGTTAATGTTTACACAGATTCACGTTACGCATTCGGAGTTGTACACGACTTCGGAGTGCTCTGGCAGGAGAGAGGTTTTATGACTTCTCATGGAACCAAGATTCAGCATGGTCTCCTTATTCAAGCTCTGTTAGATGCCATACATTTACCGACATCTATTGCTATCATGAAATGCAAAGCACATACGAAAGTTACTGACATTATTTCCCAAGGTAATGATCTAGCAGACCGCACAGCCAAGCTTACAGCACAGACACCAGACATTCCAGTAAACATGACACATACTCCAGATCTGATTACATGCATGACAGTTAAGGACCCTACACAAGATGTCATAGATATTCAGTTACATGCTACTCCCGATGAAATCAAGAAATGGTCTGTACAAGGAGGGGTCCAGACAGATCAAGGATGGTTAACGAAGGGTAGAGCCACATGGTTTCTCCCCGATTCTATGGTTCAAGTTATTATCAATACCGCACATAGTCCAGCACATTTAGGAGAAAAAGCTATGTTAGACAGCATCCAGAACATTTGGTTCAACAAGCATTTACGAACTGCAGCCAAGCAGAAAGTCCGTACCTGTATGATATGTTGCCAGTTTAATCCAGGTAAAAGTGTCCCGGTGGAACAAGGTGGTTTCCAGCCCCCTGACCACCCTTTTGAGGTCCTCCAGATGGATTATATTCAGATGGAGCGATGTCGAGGTTTCAAGTATGTCCTTGTAGTTGTATGCGCTTTGTCCAGGTGGACAGAAGCATATCCAGTCCCAGATTACACAGCCGCGACCACTGCCAAGCAGCTGGTTCGTGAATTCTTCCCTAGATACGGACTCCCTAGAGTCGTATATTCTGATAACGGTCAGCCATTCTCATCCGAACTCATGAAACACGTTTCCCTGTTGTTAGGGTACCAGTGGAAGTTCCATTGTGTACGCCATCCAGAAGCAGCTGGACTAGTCGAAAGACATAATCAGACTCTGAAAATCCGTATAGCAAAAATCTGTAAAGACAAGGGTGTGGACTGGTTAGTAGCTTTGCCAGTCGCTCTATTTTACATGCGTATGGTCGCACATTCCAGATCAGGTCTGTCCCCGTATGAGGTCGTATTCGGCCGCCCCCCTAACATGTGGGGTACTCCTAGACCCCGAAGTATTACCGATGTTTCATGTAATATGCTGACAGATTACCTAGCTTCCTTGATGTCTGCCCTCAACTCATGTCGTTCACAGGTTGCCGCCGCATTTCCAGACAATACAGAGGTGGCACCGCACGAGATCGTTCCAGGATCCTTGGTGATGGTCCGCAATTTTGACAGATCAAGTCCGCTGGAACCACGTTGGAAGGAGCCACGTCAGGTCCTCTTGACCACCCGAACTGCCGTCAAGTTAGAAGGCAGGAAGGGGTGGGTCCACCTCTCTCATGTAAAACTTTTCAAAGGACCAAAGCCAGACTTCAAAGACATTGGCAAGAACATTTCCCCGGATTTGAAGGATTGCCAGAACATTGTTTTAAAGGACTGTCCCGCACCAGACTTTATTACAACCCCTCCCTTGGTAGAGAAAACTCCGCAACAGGAGTATAAGTTAAAGCTCAGGTCTAATAAGTCAGCCAGTTTGATTGTATAAGTCCTCCCCTAGGTGAAACGGTTAGACTGTTTCTGACATGTATAAAATAGACCCCCATAGTGAGAGAGTCAGTCAAGGTTCACTCAAATGCATCGTTTTTCTGAGTTTCATATTATTCATCAGCATAATGATTTCCTGCACCAGTTATGCTTTCTATCTGTGTTTTCCAGTTCCTCATGTAAATATGTCTGCTCATGCTACAGTAGAGCACACGTTTAGTGATCTGCCTCCTCACGAATATTCATACCGCCTCGCCATGCGTAATAACACATTCATCCGTATGTTACATTATTCACACCAGACCAGCAATGCCACTAATTGTTGGGTGTGTGGTCGACCCCCCCCTTTCCAGACATCGAAGGGAGTTCTGCCACTGTTTCCTTATCCATTTTCACACAATGGTTCGTGTGGAGCATGGTCCACGCTAACGTCATCCTCAACAGATATGTCTTTTCTTAACAGTACATGTTTCCCAGACAAGCAAGGTTTCCCCCATAGAACAGGTTTAGATCTAGAAAATGAAGTATATAATTTAGGAAATTATTCGTCGAATTTCATGGTTCTGAATGTTCAGTCTGATACTACTCCAGACTCACCCGCTATTTCAGTACTACCAGTCAAAGGCGAATTATGTGTCCGTAGTTATGGTTCTGTACATATAGGTCATAGTGAATGTACTACTGTTATCCAGTATAGTGACAGTAGGAAATCTATTTTTAAAGCTTCACGTCATTCTTATTTTGTTTGTGGTCAAACTGCATATGTCCGTCTGCCCCTTGATTGGGAGGGAACCTGTTACATTGCTTTCCTACTGCCACCTGTTTTTCTAGCCCCACCTGATTATCATAGGAATTCTTTCTTAGTACACACTAGACACAAGAGAAATCTCCCGATTGTCGATTATACTGAAACCGCCGCAGAGCAATTCATTGATATAGATAAAGGTGTTTTCCCTTATTTAGGTACAGTTGTAAATAGTAAGCTTATTCGTAGGTTAACAAGAACCCTTGAAGCTGTAGTAGATGAGACTGCCTCTGCTCTAGGTAACTTAACTGAAGAACAATCCTTTATGAGAATTGTCGTTTTACAGAATCGTCTCGTCCTTGACGTCATACTGGCCGATAGGGGCGGGGCCTGTAGAATTCTCGGATCCAGTTGTTGCATTTTCATTCCAAATAACGCGCCGTCTGTTTATTCAGCTATAACCAGACTCCATAAAATTGCCCATCTGTTACATCAAGATCCAGGCACCTGGACATGGTCCGGTTGGTTCTGGAATGTAATTTCCGCATGGGGATGGAAAGTCCTGTCCTTTCTAGGTATTGCAGTAGCGATCATATTTAGCTGCTGCCTCTGTATACAATGTGGCCCTGCGATTTGCAGCATGTGTGCTACCTCTTGTATTCCTAGTCCCAAGCCCCGTTCTAAATCCCGTTCCAAGACAATTCGAGACGAGCAAATGGTACTGTATGAAATGATAGACGGTATCATGAATATTGATGTTTCCTGATGGAAACGTAGTGACAAGGAGGGAATGTGGAAAAGTAAATTTTGCCATGTTCTGTGTCCCTACGCCCCATCCATCATATGTTATGTATGCATGACCAATATGCATATGTTATTCCCCATTTCTGATTAATGACGCAATTACAGTTGTGTCCACCTCTAATATGTTAGTTTCCAGTCCTCGTGAATACTACGAATATCAGGCCTATGTAAAATAATGTTGCCACGTTTCTCAGTGTGCACGTTATTCCATTATAAAGTCCCCGTTTCTAGGCCTCAAAAGGGCCCGGACCCTGGATTCAGCTCCTGTCTCCTGAAAGCCTCGCTGAGGAGCGATACAGCCCCCACCTGTATCCTCGACCCTTCACTTACTTCCTGCCTCGCACTGCCCGGTGCAGCCCGGCCCTGCCTCTAAGTCTGCCAAAAGTATGTTATAGTTCCAGCTATCAGTTCAGTCCTCCTCCTTTGCATTCCTAAGCTACTGAACTGCATCAATAGTTTCCGTCGTTGTCTAGCCTTCTCGTCTCCCTGTTAGAGAAATACTGTATTTAATGGTCATTTAGTATTCTTCATCACGCATTTCATGTAGAATAATGCATGGTCCAGTCTTAGAATCAAGTTAGCCTCTCCCCTCATGACTTCTAGTTTATATCAACATGTTCCCTAAACATTAGATACCAGATAGGGTTTAGGTACATGTCGCTCCGACCCTCCAGACTCTAGTCTCTGCTCCTAGCACAGAGTTCGTAGCCCCCAGCTTCTCCTAGTAACACGTCATTGCCAGTTTTCGCGCACCATTAGGTTAGAGGTCCCGGCTCCTTAGGTAGCCCCCTCCTATGTGTCCGCCCATTCATGACATATTCTGTTACGTTTTACTTCACATGTCTAAGTAAACTCCCAGTTACACCTCTTTTTACTGTTATCTCTCGCGACTGCTACACGTCATGCCTTCTGCTCCACCCACTGCTACGCCTACTGCAATGTAATGCTATGTGTTTGCGTTATGTATATAAATGAATGTCTTGTTATTGAATGTTAGCGCGCTCATCCCAGACCAAGCCCCGGCAGCTGCCGGGCCTCTTTTCCCCTGTCATCCTGTTCCTATGCAGGTTGTCCTGATCCTGTCCTTATGCTGTAATAAACCTGCAGAAACTCCTACTACCTCGAATCTTGACTCTTATTTATTGAGCTATCTGTTATTCATTCATTCATCCAAAAATAGGGTATTATTTATTTATTTACCACAGCCTGGTCACTTGCTTTGGGCAAATGGGGAAGTAGATTAGGACAAAGGTTGCACTCCCAGGGGCTCTTGTGCGGCTGGGTGCAGGGTGCTTTTGAGCCGTCGGGCGCTCAATGTTATTCAATGGAAAACTTGGAAGATGAACAAAGGCTGCAGGCTCGGGACGGAGATTCTTCAGGAGCGACCAACCCTTCGATGGGTAAGTTGGGATCTTGGAGGATCGGTAGGCACCCAGGAGTTGGTCACAGGGGGCCGTGGGGCACCGGGTGCAGGGGTGTCTTTTGATGTTGGGAAATCTTACCCTCTGCTGGTCGCGGTTGGAGGGGTCCCTTGTTGTGAGGCTGCAGGCGTCGTCGAGGAGGTTCCTTGGGCACTGGATTTCAGGTCACAATCACCGGGGGGACGTCCTCAGGGTCTTTGTCCACTCAGGCACAGGCCGGGCTCGGCGGGTGCAGAGTGTGCTGGATTTGCAGTTTCTGGCTGGCACCAGGGGTGTTGCTTTTTGAGCAGAACCCCTGCTCGTGGGAGTCCCAGTCTTGGTAGAGTCTCAAGGCAGTCAGGTCTTCCGGGTATTTTGAGGTTGCTGACCACTGAAGGTGCCAGAGTTTCGCAGGAGCAGGTTCAAGGATCAACAGGCCGGTAGAGCTGGGGCCAAGTCAGTTGGTGTCATCCTCTTGTTAGCAGCTGCATGGCAGGTCTTCTGGTTTCTTGATCTTCCTGCTTGTTTCAAATCGGGATCTGAGGAACGAAGGTTCAGGGTGCCCCTAAATGCTAAATTTAGGGGAGTTACAGGTAGGGCAAGGGCAGAGACCAATGGGTCCCTGTTCTGGGGTGAGTACACCCCTATCCTGCTCCTCTCCTGTGGGATGGGGGCAGGAGCCTATCTCTGATTGGGCAGGACTCCCCTTCCTCAAGATGGCGAGAGCCTGGAGTTGTGCTTTACCTAGCCTCCCCCACCTGAGGGGTGGGGTTGGCAGAGGCTGGCACTCCCCCTTCCCTTCCTTTGTTTTTCCCGCCTGTCTTCCTGCCAGTGTGGGGGTCAGAACCGGTGGGGCCAGTTGCTGAGTACAGCAAGTGGCCTGGGGAAGCTCACAAAGGTGGCATGCCTTTGAAGCTCCCCCTGCCCATCCTGGGGGAGGAGACGTAGCACCTCGTCCCAGGATGTGCATTGTTGCAGGCCCAGGAGAGCGGATAGCTCTCTACCCAGGGGTCCAGCAACATGTCTGCTGTTTGGCAGCCTCTCAGTCAGGACACTGGTAGTTGGTTAGGTTTCAGGGGGCATCTCTAAGATGCCCTCTGTGGTGCATTTTACAATAAATCTCACACTGGCATCAGTGTGGGTTTAATGCGCTGAGAAGTTTGACACCAAACTTCTCCATCTTCAGTGTGGCCATTATGGTGCTGTGGAGTACGTAATGACAATCTCCCAGCACCATATACTCTTTAATGGCATCACTGCACTTACAGTGCCCAGGAATGGCCCTGGGTACTGTAGGGGCACAGGGCTCATGCACCTGTTCCCACACCACTGGCATAGTGCACCCAGCTAGAGGGGTGACTGATGTATGCCGGGGCAGTGTGTTTGTGGGCATGGCACACAGGGGTGTGTGCCATGTCGACTTTCCGTTTAGATCTGTACCAATACACTAAGCCTGCAATGGCAGTGTATGTGTGTCAGGGTACAGGGACCCTAAGGGTGGCACAATAAGTGCTGCAGCCCTTAGGATTCTTCTCTGGTCACAGTGCCCTGGGTACCTAGGATACCATTTACCAGGGACTTACCTGTGGCCAGAGATGCCAATTGGGTTTAGGCTTTAGTACAGTGTTTAGGGAAGGAACACAGGCCCTGGGTACCTCATTGGCAGGGACCCATAGCACACCAAGGAAAAGTGCATCAGTTATCAGGCAAAAAGTGGGGGGGTTACTGCAACCGAAACCCACTTCCCTACAAGTTGCAGCCTGAACCCAGTTCCTATGAATGTTCTATCTTTTATTTGTTTGCCTCAGAAAAATGCTTCAAATTCCAGGCTCAAAGCAGAGGCATCAAATTCCTCTCAGGAGGTGGCACGTTACAAAGACGTTTCTCACAGTCTCTTCCCAAAAATTAGCAAACTCAAAACAGAGACACTGCTAGCCTTTATTTGGCCAATGGCATTCCTGCGTAAACTGGAGAAAACATGGAGAACTAGTACGAAGTCTAAAAATCGAAGTCACTACCCTAAACTGACTTTCATGATGGAGGGCTGAGGTAAAGGCTGCTCATGGGGAAATTTCCTCACTGAAATGCGCAGTTTGAAAGCAGCATGCGCTGCACATTCTATTCTAAGCCTGCACTTGAAACACTGGGGAAAGGCACATCAGCAGCCATCTTGGAATTCCGCAGTATCCATTTGCATTCCAATTATTAGATTTGATCTACTTTTAGATTTGAACTGTTTAACAATGATTACATTTACAGTTTTAGGCCTTGCTTTTGGCACCTGCTGCTGGATCCTGACACAATGTGACCTGGTGATAGGTTCCTTTGTAAGGAGCAAACTTCGGTTACATACCGCAGAAGCAGGTCGCTAAGGAATACCTTGATTAAGAATGAAATTCTGACTCACACAGTAGTTAACACTATACATGACCTGAAAGGTTTTTACCAGGCCTGGTCATAGTTCGTTGAGTTTTGCTACACAGAACTCCGCAAGTTGACAAATAAACTCCGCAGAGTTATGCAAGTGGCGGAGTGCAGTGCGAACTGCCGTGCAAGCTGGTCTTCCTGCCTCAGCTGGACTACACGGAGCAAAGTTTTCTGCACTTCACGAGCTCACGAACTGCAGAGTGCAGAAAACTCTGCCAACTCCGCAAACGGAGCAGAGTTCACTGCCCATGGTGTCAAGGTGGGCTCTATTTACATTCAGTACCGCTGTGCTGCCCACCTTGACTTTGCCTTTCCTACTAAGGATGTAAATATGCTTTTAGAAATACAAACTTGGCATCGATCCTACCAAGGTATTTATTTGTATTCACTTCAAGGGACTACGAAACCCATCATGCACTAAAAACATTGCACTAAGCAAAGCCAAATGGGGTAAACTGTTGATAAAAGCATGCAGGAAATGATAAGAAGTAAACTGTCAATGCCTGTTTGTTTTTGCAGCCCAGGAAGAAGAGGCGTGTCAGCCTCGAAACACGTCGGCATGAGAGCGACAAGAATGGCAAGAGAGAGGCGAGCTACAAAGAAGCAAAAAGACTGGATGGTTGGGAGCACTTTCGAATGCCCCTTCAATGCTTCAGGGCATTTTGTTTGTGAATCTTTGCGCACGGCTGCAGAGCCTTGGAAGGGAGCACCATTTCACCAATACAAAAAGGCTGTGGAGTGAAACTGGTTTACTCCATGCAGCACAGCGTTTCTGTATGTAAATAGAGCCCACCTTGATTTTGCCTATCCTACTCAGGACGTAAATATGCTTATAGAAATAGAAACTTGGCATCGAACCTACCAAGGTATTTATTTGTATTCAATTCAAGGGACAGCAAAACCAATCATGTACTAAAAACATTGAACTAAGCTAAGCCCAATTGGGGAAACCGTTAATGAAAGCATGCTGTAAATGATCAGAAGTGAACTGTTCATGCCTGTTTGTTTTTGCAGCCCATGAAAAAGAGGTGTGTCAGCGTCAAAACACGTCAGCATGAGAGGCTGTTGAGTGCCCTTTCAATGCTTCAGCCTATTTTGTTTGTGATATATATATATAAATATATATCTCACACGAAAAAAGGTTGCCCTTGTGAAGCTGCCTCACAGATGGTTAGCGTAATCAAATGGTGAAATCTGTGCACGACTTGCACCAGACATCAAATCTCTTCCTGATGGCCTTACGCGTTTCGGGCTCTGTCACCCTTGTTCACAAGCCAGGAAAGCACAAACGACACTTTAGCAGTTCACCTGTTTTTAATCATAGTCAAGTCACACGCCCACTATGGGCGTGGCAGGTGTGTTGAGGATTCTGGTAAAGGTAGTTCTACGGTTTCAACCCAAGTGGGCGTGCCGTTAAATGTGCTCACAGTGTTCCAAAATAAAAATTATACCAAGTGGCATGATTCAAATGTCTGCTCCAGACGTGCTCCGCAATAAAATTCCACCACAGTTCCATCTGCTCCTCGGGTGGCCCGTGTTCAAGGCCCTCCTGGATCTGCTTTCATGCGGCGGGCAAGCTTCGCGACCGGACCGGCCGCTTTAACATCTCACACGAAAAAAGGTTGCCCTTGTGAAGCTGCCTCACAGAGGGTTAGCGTAATCAAATGGTGAAATCTGTGCACGACTTGCACCAACAAGTAGCATGTTCCACCTCATGGCCGTAATGAAGCGGGCATTTCTAATAATGACACAGAAAGTGTTGAAACGGCGTCCCTCACCAGCGGGTCAAGTCAGGATTCGGAAACGAATGAACAAATGGCCCCCATCCTAAATTTGGAGGAAGAACTCGATTTTTTAGTCGAGGAAAGACTAATGACATTACGTCTGAGGCAAAAAAACTTGGCAACAAACGCAGAAACCAAAAAAGGCGAGAAAGGAAACGGAGCAAACAAAAATGTACGGGCAAAGAAATCGAAACAGGGTTGGCAGAAGAAAAAACTGCAGGGGGCAGATCAATAATCAACTTGACAGATGTTGTTCTAACAAAGGCTGAAGAACAATTACTTTCTCTTGGGCTGAATATTTGTCCAAAGCAGCCCTTTAACTACGCTGCCACCCGAATCGACATTTTCTGTTTTATTAGAAAAATCAAACTTCAGAAATTCTTTGCCTTACAAATATTGAAATCTAATAATGACACTAACATCACAGAGTTGCCAACCTCAGTGGAGGAGTTGGAAGGTGTCACTGCTGGTGATGTTCCTACCTTTCTAGCCCTTAATGATTTATGTCAAGCCACCTGTTCGCAACCAATGGGTCCTGATATCAATAGCAGCACACAGAATAGACTGACTAAAATCAATATACTACAAAAAGGAGCTGGGATTACTCCCTTTAAGAACAAGTCTAAATTTATCCCATTGATGGCAAAGGATGCTGTTGACACATTCCAAGATTGTATAGTGTCTGAGATCAAACAGCTATATACTAAAACCTGTAACCATAAGAGGAATACATACCACCAAATAGAAGCTAACTATCATAAGCTTATGAAAAAATTTAGTTGCAATCCTGACATCATGGTGAAGGCCTCGGATAAGGGTGGCAATATAGTTATTTGGTCAAAAACAGACTATATTACCGAGGCTTACAGACAGTTAAATAACACTTTTTGCTATGAAAAATCTAGCAATAAGGAGTATTTGAATGCTAAAATAACTCTGGAAAAAATTCTACACAAATGGCGAAGAGAAGGTTTGATCTCTGGAGAAGAATTCAAATACATGTTTAAAGAATTTCCAGTTCTCCCAGTTTTCTACCTGATCCCCAAAGTCCATAAAGGTACGTTGCCCACACCTGGAAGACCGATAAGATCGGCTATCAATAGTGTTTGTGAAAATGTGGGACAGTATATAGAATATTTTTTACAGGACATGGTAAAGAGCCTTCCTAGTTACGTCCGAGATACCAGTGACTTTCTGCAAAAAATCAATGAATTGGAATGGCAGGAAGACATGTTATTGATTACATTGGACGTTGAGTCCCTATACACAAGCATCAGGCACACGGATGGCCTAAGGGCAACTAAGTACTTTTTGGACAAAAGACCTGTAGAACTTTACGAACACAACAAAGTTATTTTAAGCCTGATGGAGTGGTGTCTCAACAATAACTTGTTCCTCTTTGGGAAGGATGTGTGGAAACAGCTAAGAGGAGTGGCTATGGGATCCTGCTTCTCCCCCAGCTACGCGTGCTTGCACGAGGGCTGGTGGGAGGAGCAGGTTCTTAATACCACACATGCTGTATGGGTACATGAAAAAATTGTGAGGTTTTTAAGATATATAGATGATGTCTTCATTCTATGGCAGGGTGATGAAGAGGAGGCCCTGCTCTTTATTGAGGAGATTAATGACAACTCTTTAAACCTCAATTTTACGTCGCATATTAGCAGAGAAGAGATTGAATTCCTTGATTTTAAGGTCTATGTCAAAGCCAACAGACTAGAATCCACTCTCTTTAGAAAACCTACATCAGGGAACACCACTCTGCATGCGTCCAGTCTACACCCTAGGCATACTATTTCCAGCATCCCATACGGGGAGATTTTGAGGATCAAAAGAATCTGTAGCTCTCCCAATGATTTGGAGACTTGTATTATCAGTCTTAGAGCTTGACTGAAAGAACGAGGCTGTTCTGATAAGATTTTCAATCAAGCTTTGGCTAAAGCTAGATTGAGAACTCGGGAAAGTTTGTTGCCATCAGAAACTTTAACTGTAGATACATTGGATTCCAGCTCTAATCTGGGTGAAGAATCCAAAAGTTGCCCGAGGTTCATTACCTCATTCAGTAATGAGGAACACAAGATTAGAAAGATCGTTCAAAGAAATTGGCCAATTATTCTTACTGATAATATACTGAATTCTGTTTTACCCAGTAAACCTTTGGTCACATTTCGAAGAGCTAAAAGCATGGGAGCCACTCTTGACACTAGCAGTCCGGAACTTAAGCAAAAAAATATATGGCTGCAGCCTAAGGCTGGTTTCCGAAAATGCTCTCATTGTAGGGCATGTAAATTCGGTGTGAGCAAAACACACTATTGTATACCATTTGACCCTCAAGAAGTTCCTATCAAAGGCAATCATTCATGTAAGACAGACTTTGCGGTTTATGTCCTGACGTGCACCTGTGGATTAAATTACATCGGGAGTACGAAGGCACAGGTGCACGTCAGGATTCTCCAACACCTCAGAGCTATATTACATAATGATACTACATACCCGGCAGCACGGCACTTTGCACTAAAACACAATAAGGATCTAAGTTGCTTGTCCTATTATGTAGTAGGAGCAGTCCCGAAACCTCGGAGAGGAGGAAATAGGGAGTTGCTACTGAGGCAGTTGGAGATGCGTTTCATTCTGGAGTTCGATAGTAAGGGGCCTAATGGCCTCAACACTACTGAGGACATCCATAATTTTTTGTAAAGAATTGAAATGAATATCAACCTTTTGAGCCTGCCTTGAATTAGATAGCCAACAGTTGAAAAATATGAGTTTTGCTACTAACATCTGAGTAATTATCATACAGAGTCCCCGAATACCATGCAGTATATTCGTTGGTGCTGCATCCACCCAACCAGATGAGTAGTCAGGTTCCCTGTTGCTCATCTGTCTTGCCTGCTTCCATGGGGTTTGGAATTCATTCATTGATTGTTCTTGATTCCAATAGATAGTCAGGTTCCCTGTTATCTATGGCTTTATGAAATGTTTCCAATCATTCAAATTGACAAATTATCATCTTTTCTAGATTGCTATGTTGATTATAACTTTTCCTCTCTTATATAGAGAATTTCCACTTGATTTTTTGCACATTTTATATAATAATAATGAATTACTGTTTTAAAATGTGTTTTAGATTTACCTTTTAAGAGAAGAATAAAGCTTTGTCCAATTTTTTATAGAGGTAATATTTTGATGCATTTTTTACTCAGAGAATTATTTATTATACACTTTAGCACTTTTATAGATGTGGTTGCACTGTATTGAAAGCTTCTTTGCACACTTAGGCAGATGTGTTTAGCCACTTGTTTAGTATATATTTATTAGCACTTTTTGCACTTTACAGCCTATGTATGTCCCAGCGAATAATTTTGACTGTTTCTAAAAGAAACAATTGACATGGTAAATTGGTATCTTTTGCTGTTCAAGTTGGGGCTTGCTCAGCATAGTGGCTTTATCCAGTGAATTTTTTCTGCAATAGTGTTATATCACTAATAAACCCCCCCAGAATGTGCCACTATAAACCCTTTATCCTGCTCATCACTACAAAACATAACTTTAAAATATTACCTAAACACAGTACAATAATACTTCAACAAAGTACAATTAATATAAAAAATAAATACCACTCACCCAATCCCCCTAAAAACCCAATAGTACATCTCTAAACCTTTTAAATCCTATATTTAAAAAGATAGAAAAACCTTTCATATTCATAACAGTTCAATAATATTGAAAAATATTATATACAATGATATTCTATATAATGTTATGTTTAAAAATATATTTAACAATAACACTAAAACTACATTTTATACTGCAATGTTCCTGACAACGATATTCTGCTTGTCACAATATAAAGGCAACAGTATTATTGCTCAACAACATTTTCAAGCTTAATATTTTGGCCAAGCACCTTGTGAAACCAGTGTGTCTGTTAAGTGCCCATTTTATTTTTAATTTCCTCAAAGCCTTTGATGCCAAGCCATGCCCTTAGCGACCATTTTATAAAACCAGTGTGTGTCTGAATGAATATTATTAACTATTTTCTGCCATTTGTAAGAACATTTTGTATCATAGCTATTTAGGAGCCTACTGTTATACTATTATATTTGTGACTTTCTTCTATTTAATATAGCGCCCTCGCACAGCATCCACCTCGTCACGCACAGAAGGACACAGCACCCCCAAAGAGGTAATTCTTCAAGGAATTAATTTCTCTTATTTTAAGCATACATAGCACCACGGTGAAATGGCCTACACGTTTCAGCCGTAGCCTTCGACAGGGCCATAAAGGCATTGTATAGAGTGTACCTTTTAAAGGGGCAGACACCCCCACCCACACCTCAACAAAAACATTATTAACAAAAATGGGACTCAAGCCAGTTACATATAGAAACACCTTCCACATGGGTGTATGCAGCAAAAAGAAGATTTTCAATGCTTTTTCTTAGTATCACCATATATATGCACTTTATATCATAAGAGAGAAGAGAAAATGTATATGAGAGGAAAGAAGAGAAAGGAATAAATGGTAAAGTACCGTGGGGCATATTATCAAGGGCTTTATCTCCGCTTTTTTGGCTTTAAATGCCACGTTATAGTTAGGAATTAGCATTTAAAAAAACCTTAGAAATTCATTGAAAAAAACATAGGTATCACCCATGTTATAGTTAGCTGGACCTTTCACTCATACAAAACCTTTGAAATTCCCCCGTTATAGTTAGTTCAGCTAACTATAACTGGCGCACCCGCAATGGACTGCTGATGACATCACATATTACATCACTCATGACATGGTCAGTGACATCACTCATGACATCACTGATGACATCTCAAATGACATCCCTGATGACATCATCCAGTGAATGTGTGTCTTTCTGAAAAATAAATAAATATTTTTTATATGTATATCTAAAGGTCGATGGAAGAATAAATGGGTAAATAAGTGTCTAAATGGATGTTTTTTTTGTAAAATTGAATGTATAACTGACTTATTAAGTATATCTTAGTGAATAAGTGTATTAGCGAGTAATCTTGAAATCTTTAAATATCTGTATCAGTGTCTCACTTTAAGTGGCTGCATGGGTTGGTCAGTAGCTACATGAGTGTGTATATGGGTTATTAGTTGTTTTTTTGAGTATCAGACTGAGTGTCTGTATGGTTCAGTGGGGAGTATTACTTAGCGCACAGATGCATGAATGACTGACTCACTGTTTGTATGTGTTTTGAAGAGAACATGTGTGCAGGACTGTATGGGTGGATGAGTGTATGTATGTGTGTGTTAGTGAGTGAATGACTATCTCAATACTATCTTTATGAGTAACTACATATGTTTTAAACTAGCATATGTGAGTATTGATGTATGTAAATGAGTATATGTGAGAGTGAGAGATAGTAAGAGTTCCTGTGTAAATAAGTATGTGTTTCTATAAGTGATTGTTTAAGAGAGTAAGTATGTGTATGATTCTGTAGAAATTAGTGTAGTGGTGGGTGTATAGCTGTATATGCAAGTAAATGGATGTTTGATAGTTTATTTGCATGTGTGAGTATGTGTGTGAGTACCTCTATAGATGAGTGTTGGTGTGTAATAAGATGTATAGGTGTGAGTACATATAATGAGTGAGTACATGTATGAGTGCCTATATAGAACTGTTAGTGAATGACTGGATGTGTATGTAGATTTTGGAATTACTGAATAGGTTGTTCTAACTGGAATTGGTATTGTCATTTTTTACGGTGAGAGGAGGTCTGCCACAAGGATGATGTCATCAGTGATGTCATCAGGGATGTCATTTGAGATGTCATTAGTGATGTCATGAGTGATGTCACTGACCATGTCATGAGTGATGTAATATGTGATGTCATCAGCAGTGCATTGCGGGTGCGCGAGCTATAGTTAGCTGAACTAAGTATAACGGGGGAATTTCAAAGGTTTTGTATGAGTGAAATGTCCAGCTAACTATAACATGGGTAAAACCTATGTTTTTTTCAGTGAATTTCTAAGGTTTTTTAAATGCTAATTCCTAACTATAACGTGGCTGAAACCTATGGTTTTTTCAGTGAATTTCTAAGGTTTTGTAAATGCTAATTCCTAACTATAACGTGCCTGAAACCTATGGTTTTTGCAGTGAATTTCAAAGGTTTTGTAAATGATAATTTTAAAATGTATTAATTATTATATTTCTTTCTTTTTCTAGTAATTTCCTAAATTTTTATTACAAATACTTATATTTATTTTATTTTTCAAGTTACATTTCATATTTTTAATGTAAAATAACAAAAGTAAATTCAAAAAGAATGCACTGCTAGTGAAACTGCCTGGGTGAATTTGTAAGTGTTTGTTAGGGGCAGATTTAATACACCCTTGTGCCTTTTACACCCCTGTTGCATCACTTTTCTGATGAAGCGGTGGTGCAAAAGATGCACCATGGTATGTGGTATTTAGAATGTGACGTCTCTGGGAGGTGCGTCACATTGTAAATCCCTGTACCAGAAGGAGACATTCCTACATAGGGGGTGTGGGGGGCGTTCCGGCGCAGGAACACCTCCTAAAAGTGGCTGACTGAAATCTACAAGATTTCACTTTGTCACTTTTGGGCTCATGCTGTGTCAAAACCCTACACTAGCTAGAAGCAGGGGTAAGGATTGACACAGCATTCTCAGCATAGGGCCCCCAGAGCATTGCTGGAGATGCGTTCCACTTGCAACATAACTCAAACAATGCACCACCTTTACAGCACAGATATATCACATATATGTGCCATTTTTGTCCCATGGTACACCGCATTGTAAATACGGCACATCCATGGTGGTGGTATCACGGAGCACAATAACTAACATATTCCTGGGGATATGCCAGTAATTATATATGTGCCCATTAGTATTTTAATGTAGTGAATGGATTACTACATACCGATAAATGACTCACTACAAAACTAAAACAACAGTGACAGAGTGTTTGGAGGAAGTCTAAGGATACAGACAGGGAAATTGAAGGCATAAAGCACAAGTTTGCAGGTGCATACAAGACTGCATGTATACTCCATACGAATTTTAACCAATCCATACCCTCGGACCCACTTTGCATATTTTACATCAATACAAACATTTAAAGAATATATAACTGAATCTATAAGTGCTTCACTTTTAGTACAATAAATACATTAGTAGATAGTGCTCAAACCTTTATTATTTTTAAACAATAAATTTATTTTTGTAACATCTCATAATTGAACAGACATTCCAACACAAGTTCATCAGATATGTCATTCAGATCAATTGCCTCGTTAGCAGTTTCTGAATTAATTTGTTCTAAAATTTCAACATAATTTAATACTTCCAGAAAATCTCCATCAAAGCTTTTGTCTTCGAAATCCCACCTCATTTCTCCAGCCCTAATTTCCCCTTCTTCACTCTTTTTTTTTTTTTTTTTTTTTGACAAGCAAGTCAAGGAAATCAACATATCGAATACATAATCTGAAAAAAATAAATCGAATTCAATTTGATGCGGATACGTATTAGAAAAATAAAAACACAAAAAAGTAATAGAAGTAGTTCCTACTCAGGACAAATTGCTAATAATTAATAATATCATAAACAAAGGAAAAAAAACAAACAAAAAAAAAAAACACATACATGGTTCAAATCATTGCCGACATAGCAAAAAAATTACCCCACATTTTAATAAACTTAATTTTGGCTTTAGTTCCTCTATTCCTGGCAATAGCTTCTTCCATAGTATGAATTTCATAAACCAATGACCACCATTCAGTTATATGAGGAGGATTCTGAGAAATCCCCCCTTCTTCACTCTCATTGCCTGTGACAGATACCATTAATTCTTCAATTATACTCAAGATAATATCCAAAATCTCCTCAGTATGAGCCTGTTCTCTTTCGATAATTTTTCCTTTATGTTCTTGCTCCTTCTATAAAATATAAACAGTTCATTTTATCACTTTTCATAAGATATAATACAATACTGTTTTCACCTACTTTGGCCTACAAAAAATACTATATAAATACTATTATCTAATAACATTCCATTACTAGAGTTTTACTCCTTTGCAAAGCTATATAAATATAATATCCTGTTCTTAGCTTTTCTTAAATTTCGAAACAAGTCACTCCTTATGACTATAGGAAAAGACTCAGGCTATTATACTAAAATATGTAGAATATATCTATTTACCTTACCCATTCCAAAATAATAAATGTGTTTTAGTCCTGATCTGGGTGGCGCCCGGGGTCCCATTTGCCATCCAGTACGTGGAGGCGGATATACACGGCAGGTACCTGCTCCTGCGGGCGAAGCTGGATGGCAGAGATCCTACCATACTAAATTCGTACGCACCCAACATAGATGACCCTGGGTTCTTCCTGGCCCAGCAGGAGGTCCTCATCCCTGACCTGGAGGCTCCCCTGCTTTGGCTCGGGGACTTTATCTGTGTCCTGGACCCTGTACTGGATAGGTTTCTACCCCGTGCGGGCACAAAGCCGCGTATGACAGCGCAGCTTCGGGAGGTAATGGAGAACTTAAGGGCTAGAGATGTTTGGCGCCTGAGTAATCCGACGCAGAAACTGTACACATGTTTCTCCCCCACTCATAACACACATAGTCGATTGGACAGAGTTTTGGCTGCAAACATAGACGCTGCTTTTTCTCTGGGGATTACACATCAGGCCCGCTTTTTGTCTGACCACTCCCCAGTGGCATGCGTCTTGAGTTGGGAGAGGCAGTCCTCCCGCCCTCGGACTTGGAGGCTGCCGGCAGATTTCCTTCAGGACCAAGTGTCGAAGAACCATATAGATACCGCCCTTACCAACTATATAGATCTGAATTGGGAGGAGGGAAAACTCACCTTTGCTACCAGGTGGGACGCCCTGAAAGCACTGATACGGGGCGAATGTATGGGCCTCACCTATGAGGTCCGGAAATAGCTTCTTCGGGACATACAAGAGGCAGAGGATAATCTCCTGCGCCAGCAAACGTTGTTGGACCCTGAGGACTTGCATCAGGAGACGGAACAGGCAGCCCGGTCTTGTGTGCATGACATCTCAGACCGGCTAGACAAATACACACTTGGCCAATATAGGCAACGTCTTCACAGAGAAGGTGACAAATCGGGCCGACTGTTGACCTGGATCCTTAGGCGAGAGTACACCCCGGAGCTGCGGGGACCTACGGGTGGTATGGTCCACTCGGAAGTGGGCATTCTCCGAGTCCTCCAATCCCACCTACACATGGTATATGCCGCGGATCCCGCGGTCGCCGAGACCTCGTACCTACAGGGGTTGACCCTGCAGTCCCTCCCTAGGGCGGTTCTGGACGAGTTGGATGAAACACCGACACTGTGTAAAGTGCGCGTGGCGATGGCCTGCCTGCCGAGGGCTAAATCTCTGGAGAGCGATGGCTTCCCACCTGAATTTTACCAGAGATTCGGAGATACCCTTTCTCGCCTCCGCTTACAAGTGTATCTTGAGGCGTTCGATCGAGAGACACTTCCGCCAAGTATGAACCAGGGAGAAATTTGTATGAGTCTCAAGCCGGCGGGAGATAAGTGCGACCCTTCGGCATATCGCCACATTACCATGATTAACACAGACGTAAAGATTTTGACCAAACTCTTAGCCGCTCGTCTGGCGCCGCATATGGCCCATCTGGTCCACCCGGACCAGTGCGGGTTTATCCCGGGGCGCAACACTGCCATGAACCTGCGGCGGTTGAATCACATTATACACGAGGTTCGCGACAGGGAGGATCAGATGGTCTTGGTTTCGATTGACCTCGCTAAAGCGTTCAACACTGTCGACTGGGGGTATCTGCTAGAGGTCCTCCGTGTGATGGGGCTAGGCCCTAACTTTTGTTGATGGATCCGCATACTATATAAGGTCCCCCGTGCCAAGTGAGACTAAGAGCGGCACAATCAGAGGTGTGGCAGTTGGGACGAGGTACACGCCAGGTGTGCCCCCTCTCGCCGCTCCTGTTTGCCCTGGCAATAGAGCCTTTGGCAGTTTAAGTCCGTACGGAAATGGCACAGTGGGGCATAATGGTAGGAGACACGTGCAATGTGGTTTCCTTGTACGCGGATGATGCCTTTTTTTACTTGATGGCCGCGCAGGAATCGCTGCCTATCCTGCTACAACACCTGGACCGCTTTGGCGAGGCCTCGGGTGTGAAACTTATTCGTGGTAAGTCTTTAATCTTCCCTCTGGCGGGATATGGTCCGGGGCCGCTGACAGATCTGCCGAACCTTGGGCTGCACTGGGAACAGGAGGTATTCCGTTATCTCAGAATTCAGGTGGCCACAACGGACGCCAAGCTGTTGGCCCGAAATGTCGATCGGATTCTTACGTCCTTACAGCAATCGGTGTCCTTTTGGAACTCCCTGCCACTCTCCCTTATGGGACGACTAGCCGTCGCTAAGATGGTAATGCTGCCCAGGACGCTTTACGTCCTCCAGAATTCACTGTGCCCTCTCCCCCGTGACTTTTCCGCACACTAAACACGTTGCTTACGTCCCTACTTTGGGCGGGACGGCGTAGCAGGGTCGCCCGTCATACTCTTGTCCGAAGCTGGGAGGAGGGAGGTCTGGAGGCGCCACGATTTGATTTATACTTTTACGCAGCACAACTACTGCTGGCAGCACGGTGGTTCGCCTGAGAAGCTCCAACTCACTCCTTCTCATTCCACCAAAAATGAAAAAGAAAAAAAAAAACAATTCCGATCGTTTTCTGGCAACGCTCCCAGGATATGGAACGTTCTCCCTGGCGTCCTTAGATGCAACCCCTCCTTCTCCTGTTTCAAAAGGGACCTCAAACTCCATCTCCTTAACAAATACTTTCCTGAACTACGTCAACTAACATAGACCTCAATATTCCGAGTTGACTCCCATTCAAGGATTGTTGGTGAACGGACTATGCTAATCACCTTGTTTTTTGCACAATTATTTATTATTCATGCTGTATTCTTTATCCGTGATTTGCTTAATTACTGTCAGCCTTCTGTGTAATGTAAGGCCCTTCTGTTTTTCACAATGTGTATGTGAAGCGCTCTGATACCTACGGGTCTAGCTAGCGCTATACAAAACTTAAAAATAAATAAATAAATAAATAATAATAAAAAAAATTGTTTTAACCCCTCGTCATTGGTGAACAAATAAATTAAACAAGCGCGGGCACATACGCAAGTAGTTCAGAGTTTCATTATCTTCTTCCCACAGCAGACAGATACCAATATGAGCAGTCCCTCTTTTTGACCTAAGACAACAAACCCCTCCATTGTTTGGCACTCCAATAACACTGTCTACTGGAGGAGCAACATATGGTAATGCATTAAGACCTCTCTGTGCTTTCCCATTTCTATAAACAATTTAAACCCATGAATGTTCCAAATCAGGAAACGACCCGGCAGCGGATGCCTTGACCCCTACCAGTCAATTTCATCAGCCATCCCACTGCTCCAAGAAGAAAGTAAGTGATCCTTGAAGTTTTTGAGGAGGTGCATCTCTGTTCTATGAGGGATACACCACATGCCACACTGTCCTCTTTCTCTCCTAGAAAGTGGTGAGGACGATGGGACCAACTTTGACGGCTGACATCGAGAGCTATATTAATATGGAACTTTTTTGTAACTTTTCTTTCTTGCAAACTGCCTCGCTCCTACCAACTCCTTCTAGCACCTATTCTCTGGCCTGCACCGGGAAAGGGGAGGGGGGGCACAAGAAAAACCTGGGTACATTTTAGCCCTCCATGTTCAACAGGAAACTGGTTAGTTCTTACCCTGCAACCTTCCTTAAACCAACCAGGGCCAAATTCTTTTGAAGAAATCTTCCTAAATCTTTTAATATTGGCAAAAGCACTTAGCAGCATGGATCTATTTAGGGGATGACAAACTGAATGCTGCATTTTCCTTTTAGATTGCATTGGGAATAACAATGGTGGTGTAAATTGCCGACAAGCACCTCCTGCCTGAAATATGGAGAAATTGTTTGTATCAACACAGGATTTTCTTTTGTCAGCCTCACTACTCCAACATAAGGGTTAGGCAAAGATAGCCCCTTCAAAATTTTAATACTTTGAGGTTTTTGTTTGTGTATTTTCCTACGTTTGTCCCCATAAACCTTTTTTGCCACCCTTGAACTTTCCTTGATTTCTTAAATGTTCTCACTTGCTTTCTCTGGAAGTTTCTCTGACCTCTCTGTGTCTTTCTTGCCCAGCTTCCCCTTAGCGGTTAGTTGTTTTCACATCTTAGTTGTAGCCCTTGAAGCTGACAGCTTGGGAGGATCTAGGAGCGTGGCTCATGAACTCCATTCCATGTGGCCTTAAACAGCTCCTATGCTTTCTACCTACCCTCCCTTCCTGAGCTCTCCTTCTCACCCCAGGCCTCAACAACATAGTGAGGCGACACTTAGATAAGACCCTTTGTTTCCCAAATACACTACTCTTTTTTTAAATAAGGAAGGGACATCTAGAAACATATATCTCACCATTTAAGGTGCGAGTAGATAAAGGGACCGGCTCAATAGGAGAGAAGGAGGACTAGGATCAGTGATAACACCATTTAAATCTCCTTCTAAAATCGCCTCCCTAAAACCACCCTTTGGTGATTTACTAATACTTTCGAGTAGTTGGATAAGCTTAACATTTCGAGTACTGTTCAAAACCAGTGCCTTTAACATTCCCTGAAAGGTTGTTTGCATTAGGGAAGGGAGATTTCACATTGACAATTCTTGGGCAAAATCAGAAGCATTTTCCAGGGAATCGGTCTTGTTTGTTAGTTCATGCTTAACATGCTTATCATCATCAACGTCGCCGGTCCTTTTCCTGGGCCCAGGGGTCGAGTCCTTGCACTCCTCGTACACGGCAGAAGAAATACAGTCCGATTTGCCATTATACGGTGGCTCAGACCAGGTTACACCAGACCCAAATCCTCTCCAAATTATTCGGGAGGAAGAAGTTCCTGGGAGTCTGGCTCCTAGGGCTCCCCCTCCTGATATTGGAGTCCCTCAATCAGGTCGGGGAGACTTGACGATTCATACCCCTCAGAATCTCACTGACTAAGCTATGCTCCTGATTGTATGTGGAAATCCTGTAAAATGTCCTGAACATTGGGAGTTGGGGGTTTAGCACTAGATGTTCACTGCTAATAAAGGGCACACGCTGCCTCTTTGTACAGTAATGTTCCACTTTTCCTATTTTGCTGAGTAAACTTGTGCAGACCTCACATAAGCATACAAGTGGTCCGACTAATCTCTGACACCATACAGTTGTCGACGTCATTCTGCGTATTGATTTGTGATCATATAAGGTCTGGTACATCCAACAGTACCAGATATGGATTGTGTCCTGCAGTAATATTACATTCAAAGGACACAGGTGTCCTGACAAAACTCTGTTGTTGTTGTCTGCAGGACTGTGGCAACATTTGTTTTCCTTTTGTACTGGCGGGTGTGAGTGGTGGAATCCCCTAATGCAGCCGACATCACATCCGGTCTCCTGCAACAGCTCCTGGGGTTTTCCCTGCTCTCTGTTTAAGCTGTAAAGAACATCACTGCATCAACTATGCTCATTCAAACAAGTGCACTCACAAACATAGTATATTTCCTTGCCTTTGCAACCATGTCTCTCATTCTTGTTGCACTGGTCGAATCACTAAAGAAGGTTCAAAGGCAAAACCAGCTACACTCAGGGTCACTTGAGACCAATGGACAAACTGTAACAATTATCCAGACCAGCACCAAGCCTACAAGTCGAGCATGATACAACTCTGCAAGATCATTATACTTCCAACTCCAAATGTAAATGTAATAAATATTGCCTCTACCTTATTTACATATGATTAACAATGGTTCTTAAGAAGCTGATCACATTTTGGGTAATTCCACCACTTGAAGGCCAGTGGGGTTATGTATGAAATTGTGATATTATAAAGGGGAGAATAGTCATTTATATGGTCTGTTTACCTAAAACACTATGCATTGATGGTTTGTAGAAATGACCGACTTGAAAAAATACATTGGCATATATGATACATTAGCAAGCGTTCTGCTCAGGAAGTAAAAAGTCCAAGAACACAAAAGAACATTTAAGAACAAAAATGCGACAGTGACTGTAAAACGCAATCTTTTAATTGTATTTGTTCATCCCATTCAGATCTATGTGTGAATTATTTAAAGGATGCCAGTTTTCCAAACAAATTAATTTATTGAAGCACAATAACAACGACAACAAATAATAATCATACCTTCATATATGATTTTGAATGTGTTAACTGTCACATTTTCTTTATTAGTAAGAGGTAGTGGGGTACTGGAAACATCTATTTGTTATGCATTTTCTTACCTCTAAAGTTGTATGTCAATCATTACCCTGTCGCAAAGACGTTAGACACCTGTGATTCCATGACCCCCAAATGTTTTAATTTTGCCTTGTCACATTATGATAATATACTAAAAGGAGAAGCAAGAAATAATCACTCATATAAAATAAATACTATTTTTTTATAGAGAAATGTATAACTTAAAGCATTCAGCAATTCGCCTTAGAGGTACTTTATCACTTTTTTTATTTTTTTATTTTTTTTAGAGTTTTATATAGGGTGAACTTGACCCGAAGGAATCAGGTATCAGAGCGCTTTACATGAGAACCAGTTACAGTACACAGGGACACATTCATTTCTAATTAGGTCTAATCTTATACCTTTCTTATTTGAAATACACATTTAGTCCCAAATGTACACGTTTTTCACCCAGGGCAGCATAGCACCCCGTTTATTTTCGAATCGACCAAGATTGGCCTTAAACTGGTGTAGCTCCGTCTGATAAATCTCAAAGGGGCTGGCTGCCTTGCGTGACGCACAGCGTCACATCATGGTACATCTGTGAGTGTTCACTGTCTAGCATAGGGTTTATACTGGAGACATACCATTCCAGATCTAATTCCTACGTGTAACAAACTCAGAAGGCTCCATTGCATGGGATATGTGTTGTGCACTGCATTCCATATGGAATGGAATGATTTTTCTGAAGAAAAAAACCCAAATGTTACCTTGCTTGAGCCTTCTTCTGCTAGACAAAGCCTGGTCTTGAGCTTCAAGGAGCCGGCTTGGCGTCAGAACCTGTGCATGCTTGCATTGATCCACCCTAGTAATGCCACCTTCAAGCCACAGTTTGTGTGATCTGTAACGTTCACCTTCCCATTGGAACACACCTTTTGCTCTGAATAGTAAATAAAATGCGCCATTTTGTGGATGCATGCACAGGCATAAAGCCTTAGTAAACCTAAGCCTTCTTCTTTTATCCAACAAACGCTTCCATCTTACACTATTTCAACAGTGTGGCACCATTTTTTCTATTTCCAAAAATGTAGGCTGTCTAGGATCATCATACTGATCTGAAAAAAAAACCTTTGTTGTAAGCCGTAGGTGGTAATCATTTATTATTTACCATGGTAGTTCTCTGGTGCACCAACTTATGCTCATTGTTGTGTGCCGTACCGGCAATTAACAAAACTACTCTAGAAGAAATGATTTCCTGTGCAAATCTTGGTGAAGAGTTTACTGATTTTGTAGTCAGTAAAATAACTTGAATCGCAACACCTGTTATTTGTTTTTTTTTTGTGACAGGCAGCAACCTTATATAAATCAGTATTAATCCTCCTTCAATAGGAAGAATGCAATCCGAATTGCTGGAATACATGCCCTCTAAATGGAACAACAGCAAACCCAGTAAGTCTTTCAGTTCTGAGTCTCTAGGATGTTCAAAAAACAGTTAATTACTTCAGTGGAAAAACAGTTCGTGCAGCCGCAGCCCGTGCGGGTATGTGTGGTGGGGTGGTGGGTCCGGGTTGGGAGGGATTAAACAGGTGACCACGAGGGAAAATAAAATAAACAATTATTTTTCCCTTGTCTTCATCTGTCAAAATACACCTCCTCCCCCACCCGGCCCCAGCGATCTTACCTACACGAGCCGCGGCGGAGTTCATGCCATGTTTTCTGTTGGAGCTATAAACGCTTGACACTCTCTCAGAGCCACGTTTTACCTTTGACCCCTACATGTGTCCTGCTTTTGTGCAAAATCAGGATTCACTACACCTTTGGTTATCATGTGGTGCTTAGTGTTACACAAGATGCCTAATAATAATAGGGTTGGGCCATCATCCTGGTGTCTAGATGATGGGTCAGTCAGAAGGAAGGGTGGTCCGTAATTGTCTTGCAAAATCATCTATAAGCAATTGTGAATTTACAAAATAACCAATTTCTTTCTTGAGTCAACGTTGTGCAAATAGTCCATGGAAGTGCAAGTTTTCTAACAAAATGTAAGGATTTTGGGGCCTTAAGTTCATCATTTAGTAACACAGGAAACGCAAGAGGAGCACAGAGAACAAAGACAGCAAGAGGAACAAGAAGAACAAGCTCGGCAAGAGGAGAAAAGTTTGACAATGATCGCGGGGAGGGACAGCGCCAAGACGATCCACTGGATGATCAAGATGGAGAACGTAAATAGGTAGACGGTTCTGTTGCAGTTTGTGTAGTTGGGGTACAGCGGGAAAGTCCAGACGCTCCCTGTTGGGTGAAAAAACGGAAATGTATCAGATCCCCAACACTGATCTCAGATCCTTGCCCACCGATCTTTAAAATAATCCTACATTTTTGATTAACCCACATTTCCACAAAACCCATGAGTGCAACAGCCACCATGTGTCACTTAAAACTCTACATATGTGTATAACTCTCTTTTCCTGGCATAAGATATAATCTCCAGAAGGTACATTGATACCAATGATAAAACTATGAATCTTTCAGTTAAAACGTTCTATAATATAAGCTTAATGACTGTATATTCGATTTACATGAAACAATTTGACCAAAGACCTCTAACGCATGAGGGGGGGATTAGAGGACTATAACATTAAATATCACAAAATATACGTGTAACATTTCACTTTAAATATTTACCATGGAAATAACAGAAAGCATCAAGATGCATTTAGATAGCGTCACCTTTTTGGCGAAGAAATTATTCGCAATCAGGAAGTCCCAGGAAGCAGTCATGGGGTGGCTACAGTAAAACTGGTTGCACCTTAGCAGTACTAAGTGAGATGTGTCACTGATTACAGAAAATCTCTCCGAAGTCCCTTCTTCAGGTGTTTTCACTCACTGGGGCAATCTATGACCCCACAGATAAAAGTTCGAAACTTTAAGGATAATTTTAATGTTAAAATGGCTTTTTATCAGTCGTGAGTACGGTAAGGCTCTGTTTGAAATACTGTTTGAGCAGGATACATCGTTTTTCCCTCTATCATGGTGCTCAGCCTACAACTGATGGTAAACTCCAGTTTACGATTTAGAATAGAATTGTCATCTCCGTGCTGGAAAAGCGCCTTGGAAACTTCAGTCAGTATGGTAGAGACCTAGTCCAATTATTTTGAGAAAACAAACTCACTCTAGCCCAGTAGATCACGTTGGCCTCATTGCTTAACACGCCACAATCTGCATCTCATGATAAATAATGTACTTTTCAACTGTTAAATCCGGCTTGCCAAAATTTTATGAACGGTGTGGACTATATTGCCCCTGGTAATTAGTGAGTGCTGTAAACTCAATACAACTCAGAATTCCGCCCCTTGCGCAAACTCTGACTCGCTCACCGCCAGGACCTGCAGAGGAACTACATGTTTTGAACTTATGTTTGAGTTGTGATTGATGCTGGGTTCCTCCATTCCAGTGAAGGCCTAAGTAAATATGTACCTATCTGCCTTTACAGACCATTGAATAATAACTGAATGAGGGTGTCAAGATTCGAGAAACAGACAGGTGCCAAACTCCACTGCCCTTATCTCCACAAAAGAACTGAAACTCTTCACCTTCTCCATTTACTTCTCTCCCTACCCAGTGTCCCCTCCTGGCCAATCCACAGCACCTCCTATCAATGTATGCAGATCTCAAAGATTTTTCTTCTATGGATTTTACCTGCCCACACCCAATTTGTAAGTTAACCAGACATTGTTTTAAAGCTGCATCAGTCAGTACAAAATATCTGCCCATGTAAAGCATTGCGATAGCCTCTGAGTCTACATAAACCCTATGTAAATAACGTCAATAAAATGCAAATAATAAGAGATCTGGAAGCAGGTAAATACAGGTATTTGGAATCAATTTATGGAACAACCTGCCCCCGGAAATTTGACTTGGGACACATATGTCATATTTTAAACGATGCTTCAAAAAATTACATCCAGCCCAATTTTAGAAATCACTTTAAGTGCTCTTAAATACAAAGTCACAATGAATCTCAATTTTTTTACTCAGATATAGAATGCATCCATTTTCTTACCTTGCCCACAAATTCTAATCCTGGTGGGTATTTTATGTTGTGATGTTAATAAATTGCACAACTAGCCATTCACAAACAGGAGCCTATCAGGTCACTTTATCCGTAAGTATATTGATAATGATAATCAATATACCCACCACTTCATGCTCATTCACTATCTTGTAAATGGCTTATTGTGCTGTGCGCTCTCATTTTTAAGCCCTTTCTTCATCCACCATCTTATGGATGGCACTTTGTGTTTACAAATTATCTTGCAAATGGACTGCTAATTTTATTAGTTATCTTGTGATTGATAGCTTCAAATTGTTTGATTATGATTTTCCCTAGAACTGTACGACATAATTAAAAGTATTACCTGTGATGAGCCAAGCAAACCAAAAGAGGCTTAACAGCGCAAGGATGCCATAGATAAGCTTATTTGGCCTCAGTCCAGCCACAATAGAGAGGAGGGACATGATGATGACAGTGACGCCATTAACGATGAGGTAGATAGGGATGAAGCGTTGCACTGGGCATTGTTGCAGATAAACAGAACCTGTGAGTATGAAAACAACAGATCAGTGAAATAACTACATTAGGTGTTGCATTACAGAGCAATGAAAAATTGTCAAAGAAATCTTCAGTAGGGTGGCTGATATTTAGTTTGATCTTCTACCAGGAAATAACACATTGTCAGATTCTCCAGACTCACCTGATAGGAGGAATTAGTCTTATTAAAATGTATAGAATGCAGACAGTATGGCCTCTGGTCTCCAAGACACTAAGCACAATCCTGGACAAAACCATGCTGGGATTTGCAGTTGTGTGGTTTGTTGATGAAAGACTATGGACCTCCTTGCAAGTTAGGTCAGTTAAGGAATTTACCACACTTGGTAATACCATTATCCAAGGATGAGGTATTTACCACCCCAGTTATGGTAAATGCCTACTCTTCCTAGTTTCCATCTTGAAACGGAGACGTAAGAATGCAAAATATTATGGTAGCACAACAAATTCTGGTTTGCTTGTGTTTTGGTTCAGGGGGGGCCTGGCTTGGCATTTCGGACTGGACTGTTCCTATTGGAGCAGAGCCATGGTTGAATTGCATATAGCTGGGTCTAAACTGAGTCAGCATTGTGTGCAAAATAACGAAGGATTGGGATTCAGCCTGAGTGTTTACAGTGCCTTATATTAATTCAAGCATTCCATTCAGCACTGTTTTGTATGCACACAAAATTCCACATAATTTGGCATTTCTAAAGGCATTTTCCTTAATTTATTTCATTAGGGAAAACGGTGAGGGTATGTTTAAAACACAACTCAGAATCCCCATCCCTTAGTTTACATGGGATCAGAATTTATCAATGAACTTGAAATGGGGCGCTAAAGCAGTTTGGCTTAAAAACATGATTTCTAACACCTTCTGACTTGACTCTGGTTTTCCTTTTAGAAAACCTGTGCCTTGTCACCTACTTTTTCTCATTCTTTTCTCCTCCCTTTCTCCAATCCTCATCCCCACCTTAGCTTTGTTCTTTTGCTCTCATTCTAGCCCTCTTCCAATCAATTATTTTTATTGGACCCTCTCTTTCTCTCCCTGTCTCTCACTCTCACTCTCTCCTCTTACTCATATTCTCACTCTCTCTTCCTACCGCTCAGTTTCATGTTCAGTTAACTCTTTCAATCTATTATTTTAATTGTTTTTAACGTCTTTTCTTATAACTCAGCGGATCATTTTGGGATCACATGATAATCCATGACTCACACTACTGACTCAATTGTAAGTTGTGAGGCATTATATAACACTTGCAGTCACACCTCAGAGCTCTCACAAAAATGTGGCACGAAGAGCTCACGCTTATCAGCAGAGTCATAGCAAGAATGTCAATGAAATCCTATCCTATGAAAATTGTAGAGTCTACGCTTCGGTTGGTTGAATCTAAATACAGAAACCAACGTATTTCCCTTCCGATGAGTTACCTGCAATAATTTCAAGAGGTGAGGTGAGTCACATCCCGAATATTGACAGAGGTTCCCTCAACCTCTTGCCTTTGGATTACAGTCGGGGATGTGAGAACTATTTTTAAGAGACACTCAATTAACTCACTATGACAGCTCTCTTTAGGCTATGGAGAAACATTTTAGTCCCTCCCGGCTACTCATACATTTGTCTCAGTGCATTTTGGTGCTTGCATTTTTGTTCTTCCAAAAGAAAAAAAAGTGCTGAAGGGCGAGTAGCATTGGGGATTTGGCCAAAAGAGGTATTTTTAAAAAAGAACTATCCAGAGATGTTGATTGAGCCTGTTTCCAACAGAGACTACTTTACATGCATTTATTGAGTTTCAAAACAAAGCAAATGGCCAACATTCCAGAGATATCTCCTTTAGAGGGTGAAATTAAGAATGCCTTAGTTGATGGAGAGGTTGGGGTGGGCCAGTCACCAGAGATAACCCCTTGGTGGGGTGTAGTATGGACTTAATGATCTACCACAAACCAAAGTGTCAAAGCAGTTTGTCTCGAGTTCTAACAAAATCTTTCTTAAAAGAGATGGGCAAAGATCAACCATTTCCTAGTTAATGAGGTAGATCCTAAGGTAAACATCCTTTACAACGCAACTTTTACCACGCAGTGCCTTTACGACGCAACTTTTACAACGCAAACCATTACAACGCATTGCGCTGGGAGGCGCTTTAGGATAGGGAATAAGTTTAATTTACTGTCCAACACCTTCCCTAGTGTCCACCGGGACTGGAGTTGGAATAGTGAATTAAACTATTCACTATCCAGCACCCCAAAGCGCTATGCATTGTAAAGGTATGCGAAGTAAAAACCGCGTTGTAAAGGCATGTGATCTAAAAGTATGTGTTGTAACGTCATACATCCAGATACTAAATCGCATGTCATACACCAAAAAAGGCATTACTAGCCAACAGGTTATAAGTATGTATCCATTCAGCATAAAATAATCTTTTGAGGGGTGGTATATCCTAATCTCATGAGGTGAACTGGAAAAAGGGATGAAAAGAGAATAGTAAAAGGGATACACATGTCAGGGTGTTGGGGAGACGAAAGAGTACAAGGAGGCAATGAGATCCTTTGATCTTACCAATGACAATCTCAGCGATGCTCAGTGCTATCCAAACAAGTGACATTAGACCAAGAAGCCATTCTGAAAAAAGAAGAAAACATATCAATCTCTGAAATGCCTACTGTTACTCATCTGTGATACGAAAGGTAGAAGCTATTTAGAAAAGTTAAATAAACAAAAAACTATTTTCAAATTAAATGTTCAGTCCCTAACCACCTCACCTTCTCTCCAACAACATGTTAACATCAAAAACAGAGCTGATTTAAAGGCCATTAGGTACCCACTTATTTATATAATTCTCATCTCTTCCTGTTTTATAATTCTCAGCCCTTTACTTCTTGTAATTTTCAGCGAAACATGTTTCAAGTCACGCAGCAAGTGATTTTTTGTTTTTAGTTCATTTCAAACATATTTTTTGCACATTTATTGCTCTTAATTTATTTCATGCAGTGAATTATAATTTTCAATTGCAAAATAAGTTCATACCATACTGTTACTCTAGTTTGTAAGTTAAGAATTAATTAAAAAAGTTTTTGCCAGCACGCGTTTCACTCTAGGTTTCATTACCTGTGTATTCTCTGAAGGCAAGTCTAGGCATCCGACTCAATATGTGCCTTTCGTTCCAAGAATATATCGAAGGAAACCCCAGATCTCTCTTCTATGTTGTTACCAAATCGAAAGATTGGTTTGCGATTCGGTTTGTGGAAGGGGAGTGTTTAGGGCATCCCTTCCAAATAGTGATTCACAGTGGTATGTATTAATGTTTTGGGACAAAATTTTGTTCACAAAACATAAATATTGCACCACTAATTCAACGTTGGTGGTAACCCCTTCATAATTGAACCGGATACTATGGAACCACTTTCCCTTTGAGAACGTAACACAAATATTTTTTAAGAGCGGGCAGTGGTCCCATAGATGACTGCCTACTCTTAAAAAATGATTTTTAAGCGTTTCATTTTTTCCTTTTGAACTATCCCATTTTTCATAAAGTTAAACGGCTGAATTTCAATTTTCAAATTAAAAATTGTTGCTTTAACGCAAACGCAATCACAGACAAGGTGGTCTGCAGGCCGTAGCAAGCCACCTTCCCTCTGATGGCTTTCATTCCTAATGGGTCGCAAACTGTGACCTACCTCATTAAAATTTATGAGGTAGGTCACTTTACCAACAATTAGGAATCACTAATTGAAACTCAACAAGTTTCATACCTTCAGAATAGTGATTTCCTGATTGCAAGTTGCAGGAAATCGCATTTAGGAAATCAATATTCCCAATATTTGTACATCTGGCCCATAGTGGACTCCACCATTCCCCTAAGAAGGCAATTCTCCATACAACCACCTGACTCAGTGTGACCACATAATCCCTATCTTCAGTGCTCCTCTGTGGCTTCCACCCCAATTATGCATTACGTTCAACTACTAACTACATGAAAACAACCTTCTTTCCAGGCCCCAGCCTCAACAAATAACTTCTGTAAATCATTGATTGAATATTAATACCCAAAGCAGTGGTATCCATTCTTCTAGAAGAAGTAGTGTCTGAGGGTCAGCTTCCACTTTGCAAATGTGGGGTTTTGGGAATGGGAAGCAGCCAGAGTTCCAAGGCACTGCTGTATGCACCCAGCAAGGTATTTGCCAAATGCCTATTCTATTTTTTGATTGCAGCTCCTGTTCCTTTTTAGCGCAGGAAGCGGATTGATAAAATAATTTTAAGAATGTAAAGACAGGGTTGAGGTCCTCTGCCTCTTGCACTCCTCCATCCCTACCATTCTGCACCATTCGCAGGCTGAAACCTGCCTCATTGATGTTAATAGAACAGGATTCTGCAAATCCTACTGAATGTTCATTTTGTGCTCAAGAGTAATATATCTATTACAGTTGAAAAGGAAGGTATGGTAAGAAAGCGTTCAGTGTGTACAAACACCAACCTACTTGCAATTCAGCCCATAGTACATCTGGGCCCGTATAACAAATATGTTGGCTTTCCCTCTTTGTGCAACGGCGCACCTTTAAATAGGTGAGCTGTGCGCAAACAGGGATACCGCACAATATTTCCATGAATGCTCTGCCCCCAGGGCAGCCGCGAACTAGTGCTGCCCTGGGTACAGCGCATTCAAGAGAAATAAAGCACAGCTGCTTCAAAGCCGCTCTGTGTTTCACTGTGCAGGTGGCACCCCCTTGCACTTTCAAGAGGGGTGAGAGATCCCCTTGCAGGTGGGTGCAGTGAGTGACTGCACCAGCCTACAAGGGGATGTCTGTGAGGTCCATGGGACCCCCTTTCTCCCCTCTAGAAGGCTGCCTGTAGCAGGCGCCTCCTATGGTCATGTTTGCCTCTTGTCTACGTCCAAAATAGGGCGCAGGGGCAGAGGCAAAGTGATTCCCTCATTTGCATGGATTCACGCCTCCGTGCACATGAGGAAACACCCTCTAATGATAGTGCTGGTGTTCCATGTGTGCCAGAGCTGTCTGTAATACATAATGGGCCGCAGAAGCGTCTAATGCCCCTTCTGTAAAACCAAAGTGTCCCTGGGTGCACCAAGCTGGCACACATGCCCTTTGCACCCCTGAGGCACTCTGGGTAATACGGTCCAGGTCCCCAAAACCACAGGGACCTGGAGTCTGCAATGGCCGGTCATCTGTGAAGATGTTTGTGCCGCATGGTATGTCAAGGCATGAATGGAGATGAGAGTGGAGATTCCATCAGTGATCCAGTCATGGAGATGCTCAGCAGTGCCTAAGCGTAAAGGTGGACCTAATTCATGTGCATTTGTGAGAAAAGCAGTGACAGGAAACATATTATTTCCAAATAGTAGATTTCCATTTCCAGAGGAACTTAACCATCAATCAACAAGGACACCCCAACACCAAGAAACTCCCAAAATAAAATGATAAACTTAGTTAATTTAACTGCAGTAAAATAACCAAATACTCACTGAAACACTGAGTGGCACAGCAACAGCAACTCTTGACTGATGTATCCTGTGCAAACATAAGACAGTGATTGCATTAGAACTGAGATCAAGCTTGGCATTTAGCAGCTTTGGGTCTGCTTTGTACTAGCAAGGAGCTGTGATAGGCGTGCCTTGATGCTGCCTTTAATCATAAAGAGGCACTACTGAAATGCGCTACGAAGCCTCAATAAGGGTGCGCTATACAAACGCTAGTTAAAAATAACAGTAAAGAACAAGATGAATTTGCAACTGAGATATGTGTGTGCTCATGCTGTACCACACATCCTCTTTGTGTTTCATATTGGCATTTGTGAGAATCACATCTGCCTTTGCACAGCCAAGAAAGAATGTTGTGGATGTGAAAGAGAACCACACTTCCAATATTTACTTTCAAGTATAACAGAAGCCCTTATTGATTCCATATTGATACTTTTTGATGTTTCTACGTTTTATACATCTGTCTCTTTACCTGGCAGTCCTGATGCACTCTGTCTTGGGCCATGACTCTGTTGTTTGTTGGCTTTCTTCGGATTCAGTTCCACAGCACACCAAGGATGTCTAATGATTGACTGTTTTTCTTGTTGGCCGACCTACAGAAAAGTTAGGATTAATTAGTTAGATAATCTCAAATGCAAAACTTTGTTTAACATATTTTGTTTCCCTTGACATCTCACTCCTGACTGCCTTGAACTCTTTTCCTTTGTTGTCAGTGCTTCTTTCCTTGAGACCCTCATGGGTGAGTAGTGTGCTTTATAAATGCCATGATTGATTGATTGATTCTTTCCCTGTTTTATGCTTTACCTTTCTTGCTCACTGTTCCTTTCACTTGTATGTCAGAATATCGACCAAAGAAATATCTTGCTGCAAGAATGTTGTAGCAAAAAATATCAACTACCAACATATTGTGGAGGTAGGTTCCAGGGAGGAGGTAGAAAATGAAACTATCTCCCCTGTACCCATAACTCTGATCACACCCAGCATGCCAAGTGAGCAAACATTCCCTTCAGTGAATGTTGTTTAGCTTCTCATCCTCCTTCCATCAATTCATAAATTCATGCTTTCCCTAGGTATATATTAATCCAATCATTCATCCATCCTTCCTCCCTTTCCTATCGATCCTTACAATCTTTCCCATCTGCCCAGTCTTCATCCTTCCCGCCACTCATCCTTTTGTCTGTTGATCGTTTCATTCTTCCATCTATTCTTGTGCCCTTCCATCTACTCAATCTTTCATGCTTCGATCCATTCAGTCTTTCACCCTTCCATCCTACTTTTCACCTTTTCTTCATTATATCTTTCGACATTTACTTCCATTCTTGCAACCTTCCTCTGACCACCAGCTCTTTCCTCTTTCTTTCCATCTACCCATGTTTATGTCTCTCATCCTTATTTTGTTCTTTCCTACTGCAAACAATGGAAAAGCTGATAGCTCCCCTACGTCGCTATCTAGGAGCCCTCCGCCAGTATAAGATAGCCTGGAGGATCTGTAGAGTAGGTACCTCCTCTGTCAAAGTTTCTCTGTAGTATCTCGAGAGTATTTGGCCCAACCAGAGCAGAATCCTCTCTGTCCCTACTTCAAACAACCTGGCGGACCCTTGGTAGGCAGTACCTAGGCCTCTGACTGGTCAGACACAAATGTACTTTCATGTATGGTACGGTTTTATTGTTTTTACTTAACTGATGCTATTTTTGAGTATGTAATTCATCCACCTTAAACGAATTGTTTTTACTATGTAGATATCAAAGTATAACATTGTACTGTTTGGGTTTATTGTTTTTATCAATCTAATGCTGTTACTGAGAATGTAACACATCCTGAATTGTTTTCATCCTTTTATGGTGTGATGTATTTGTACTTGCACAAATGAATTGTTACTTTTATGGTCTATGACCGAAATAAAGTAACAAAATGAAATGAAATGACTGACTCAGTTAGAATACAAACCACCTTAAACCGTGGGAAAGAATTGTCTACATACTTCTGCTGTAGGGTTGAGACACTGGGTTACCCTGAGAACCTGCCGATTTTCTCAGATTCCACTGCATGTCTTTACGGACACTGAGTATATAGTTCACTGGTCACTTTTCTAGACACACTACTTCTTACTCTGAACTAATCCTACCCGAGAGATTGATAGGAACTGCCTTTACCGGGTTTAAAAAATCTTGGAATAAAAATTCACATGAATATCCTCAAAATACATTTAAATAGCACTTGCTTCCATCTATATTAAGGGTCAATAAGAAAAAACGGCGTTTTACTCACACTCTCAGGAAAATTCTACTCTTTGGAAATAGAAATTAAGCATGCAATTATCGTCTCATCAGGTTTTCAACAGAACAATTGTACACATTCCAAATGTAGTTTGTTGAAAACAAAAAAAAGTCACTATCTTACAGCAGCTTCAAATCCCAACATGGCAGCAACCCTACCCTTCGCAGACAAAGAGGGTACATTCAAGCACTTACCTTCCTGTGAGTTTGAGGATTGTTGGCAGAGAAGGTGCCGGGCTCTTTCAGTGCTGGTAAATGTGTGTGCCTCGAAAGAGGTTTTATAGCACCGCTGACGCGTTGCCCAATATGTAATTAACGGCACACACCCCACACGAAAGCTCATGAATAGTCATCACCTGCAGGAAAACAATGAAACATGTGGGCTGCTGAAGTAGGAATGTTAAAGAGGAAAGTCACGTTTATACTATCAGCACGACCAGGACAAATTCCGCAAATTGATTAGGTACAAAAAAATCCTGGAAACAATGGATTCTTAGATTCATCACCCACCGGCACGTGAAACATAAACAGCACATTCGTACGTCTCAAGCAAGGGCTAAATTCGAAATCTGTACTTTCTGGTCGACACTTTGAGAGTGACATAGCTGTGAAATGAAGGCTTTTAGGAAAGAAGCAGGATGATCAGGGGTTCTATATTCTTGTAGATCTTGGGGGCATGTTTTCTTCCTTCTGAGGTGCCCATGTAATGCCATTTGTTACACCACAGCGCACTGGAGACTGTAATTCCCATTCAAAACCTACAATGTCCTTGGTTCAGACAAGAGGTGGCATCACCACTAACTCTGATACTGTCATGGAGTGCCTACTCTGTTATGGTGGTCGTCAATAACACCATAGAGAGAAGAGTGTCCCTCCCAATGCATCGCCTCCTTTGAAAGTGGGGATATGGGAGATCATACAGTAGAGCACCATGTTTACCCAAGTCCTACTGTTTTAGGAGCAACTTAGGGTTTCCATGAGGGAGGTTGCTGGCCTTGACTGATCCTCAACCTCTGGAGGCCCTCAAGCTCCCCCACAGATTAAAGCTATGCCTATGCATATGTACTGTGTGCACAGTCTAAAAAGTACTCACAGACTCAGTGCCCCTGTGGCCAGCCATCGGATGTGACTGCCCCCATGTGAGGGAAGGGTCTTTAAGGGCACCCCACAGTCACACCAGGATGTTGGCAATGTATGTGTGATCGGTGTCTAGTTTTTCGCCTCCGGTCCTCCTTCCACATTTGAATGCTGCCTTACTAGGAGTATGCGCATGCGCAAAGTGAATTCCCTCATTTTCTTGGGGTACGGCTCCGTAAATCAGAGAGCACTCTTATTTCCAAGGCATAAATGGGCGCTACCTTATAGACTTCCTCGTGGTTAGTATTACTGTGAGAATTCTTGTCTCCACTTCAGTCATATCAGATGTCAGAGGGTGTGCAACCTGGGGTTTCACTCTGCACAATTTATGCAACATGCAAGAAGAACATAACATTACTGCTTGGGTGCAATCATTTGAGTGCCTAAAGTTCAACGGTTAGACTTGGCGGTTTTAGAACAAAAAACATTGCCTTAGCACAACTGTAATAACTGCAGCCATTTTTTTATTCATTGCTAACCAACTCTGCCAAGTTCTGCCTTTCTCTGACATGTAAACCTGTCTCTCATGTCTAACACCGTAGCCACACAATTCTTTTTTTTAACATCTTGTTATTGTAAAAGGGAAAAGAAAAAGGATTAAAGAGCACATGGCAGCAGTGGTTATCAGAGCCAGTGTCAGATCACAATTACGTGTCCTATAAATATCAGAACATTCACCTCTAAGTTTTGACGCATTGCTCGCCCCTTTCCCCCTTTTCAGATCTCAACAATATTGCTATTGTACGTAATCCTCAGTCCCTTCCAAACTGTGAGGTCTTCCAACTGGCTGACAGGGCATCCCTCTACTTCCATTCCAGCCCCCCAAAATGTTTGTCCATTTGTGTGGGCAACCTCTCCTTTCGTAAACCACCTTCTCTTCCTGCATGCACTAATCCATGTTGGTTTCCCAGTCCAGGGATGTGGGTCCCACCTTCGCCCTCTATTTTCTAGCTATGTTACGTTTGGCCACCATGAGGCCTAATGTGACCCACAGTCATTGCCCGGCTGTTAGATTTGTTGTCTCCCAAATATTTAATAAACACCATTGAGGCTAAGCCTCCTCCTATTCCCAACACAATATCATCAAACGTTTTACAATTGCCTTCCAGTACGTTTGAATCATTGGGCAATCCCCCCACAGGTGTAAAAATGTGCCCTCCTGGCTGCAGTTCCTAGGACAATGTGTTGACTCGAGTTTTCCCATTTTTACTAGTGTTGTGCATGTACAATATGTCCTGTGTAGGATCTTTAGTTGGACCAATCTGAATTGTGACCGTAGGCCACCTCCCAGGTGAACGCAATTACTCAGGTCCCCAGATCTTCCACCCATTTGGCCCGCACTTTCTCCACGATGTCGGCGGAATTGTTTAGTATTTCTCAATAGGTTAAAGATATTGCTTTTTCTTTCCGATAGTCATCTAGCAACCTATCCTCCAGAGGGTAGGAGACCGGGCGGTCGGTACCCTTTTGAATGGCTTGTTGATGAGCATGCCTTATCTGACTATAGCGGAAGGTATTTTACGACATCAACTCGTAGTCCCTTTGGAGGTTCACTCACATGTCACCTACCCTTGACCAATAAGGTCCCAATCATCAAAAACTGGGTGGCTTACTAGAAATCCCAACTGCGCCGTATCTGATAGGAGAGTGGCTTGGGTAATTTTCTCTCGTCACCCTAGAGCCGCTGACGCTGTATGCTATAACATGATTGAGCTTGATGTTGGTGTTTGCTACTGGTGTTCCTCATTTTCCCCCATAGATAGCCCTACGGAATCCCCTCGATCCCATATTGTGTTTATCCATCCTATAGGCCGGTTCGTCATGTGCTGTAAGTACCCACTGATTGATCACTACAAGCTGCGCTGCCCAGTAATAATATTAGTCAATTTATTTAACGCTATTCGTGGAGTCCCTCCATCCCAGAGGATTGTCCGTACCTCCGCTTCAACTGCCTGAAAGTATGTGTGAGAGGCCAAGTAGGGCGTATTTTGCAAAATGTATAAGAAGCGGGGAAGTGCCATCATTTTGCATAACGAGTCCCTGCCTATCAGCGACAAGGGCAAATACCTCCAATGTTGTACATCTTCCCAAAGCAGTCTTAGGGGGGGGACTAAGTTGAGGTTCATAAAAGACGATGGGGTCTCTGGTGACATAAATTCCCGGATATTGGAATCCTTCTGTTACATGTCTTGCTGTGCAGGTTCTGGGAAGATTCGGTCTTGGGCCATAGAGGATGTATATAGCAATTTATCCCAGTTTATGGTGTAACCGGAGTAATTTAGAAACAGGATAAAAATATGGAGCACACTGTATAGGGAGGAGTAGAGCTTCGCCAAGTAGAGAAGGATGTCGTCTGCATGAAGGGAGATCCTATCCTCCCAATCTGCAGTCCGTCTAAGTCCTCTAATAAGCGGGTCAACCCGTTTCCACACTACTAGTGGCACCAGGACCAGAGTGAATATCAAAGGAGGAAGGGGACATCCCTGTCTCGTCCCTCTATGTAATTTAACAACAGCTGAATTCCCCCCTTTACTGTCACTTGTGCTAAAAGTTTTGCATATCGCAGTCGGACAGAACTTCCCACCAAACCTAAGTCTCTCTCTCTCTCTCTCTCTCTCTCTCTCTCTCTCTCTCTCTCTCTCTCTCTCTCTCTCTCTCTCTAGGACAGCAAATAGGAAGGGCCATATCAAACGCCATCTTAGCTCCCAAATACACCACAAAAGCCACTTCTCGAATGCTGTCAGCTCTCCCAGTACTCCCTGAAGACGCCGCAAGTTAAGTGCAGTATTTCTACTAAGCATGAAGCCTGATTGGTTGGGTGGATTAACTTGTGTAGCATCGGAGCCAATTCTGTTGGCAACACTTTCGCTAAAATATTGACCTCTGCGTTTAGCAAGGATATTGGTCTGTAAGACGCACAACTCTCTAGTGGTTTCCCGTTCTTGTGTATCACTACTATATTTGCGGGCCTTTGGTTTTTGGGTCATTTTCCGATTTTAAGACTTTCCTGGTACATCTTCACTAAGTATAGGGCAGTTTTGGTCACTGTCAGTTTGTATAGTGCAATCGGTAAGCGGTTCGGGCCCATTGCTTTCCTGGCTTTTAATGATTGGATAGCCTGCACTACTTTACAGTCTGTAAGGTCTGATTCTAAATGATCCTTGTCTGCTGCCTCCAGTTAGAGCATATCCAGAGTTGCTAATAGTTCCACCGCTTCATTTTCTAAGATACGAGCCAATAGTGTATATAATTGCCTTCAGTAAGTTGCGAAGGCATCTGCTATTCCCTGCCGATCCCTCCCTGTCTCCCCCCTATCTAGAGTGATCTCAAATACCCATATGGAAGCTTCTTCTCTCTTGTCCAACCACACCAGTAGCTTTCCTGCTCTGTCCCCCACCTCGTACAAGCGATGTATGGTCACTAGGTGTTTGGCTTTTGCCACATCCTCATCAATATCTCCATATTCTTTTCTTTTAATTTGTAGCCTATGTTGTGCATCTGTTTGATCTGCAGTAGCAGTTCAGACTCAAATTTTTTGATTTCTCCTTCTATGTCTTCCGACTGTTTCCGCTTTTCTTTTTGATGTCTGGCGATCAAAGAAACCCCCTGGCCTCTAACTACCATCATGTAGGCCTCCCATAAGAGCCAGGCTGATTCTACTGATCGCTCCTTTTCTTCAAAATAACAGACCTTTTGGAGACCAGCACAAATTAGCCACACACGCCTTGAATTGTTTGGTCAGCTCTGAAAGTTTGCATTTTTACATTTTTGGAATTTGCGACGCTTTTTGTTTTAGTTGCATGAAATGATGTCTATTATATCCCAGTGTAAGAAAACAGCTACATTTCCATTCTATACTAGTGTGCTTTAGCTTTATGCTACAGTTTCCCGGGGATGCCCTTATAGCCCATCACTATGATTCACAGACTATTTTCTTTATTTAATACATATTTTCATACGTCAAATTGGCATGAGCAGAGCCTTTTTTTTAGCACAGTAAATAACAGCATGCCAACTATTGGCTGTAAATTTGAAACTACCTTTTTCACTAAACTAAAAGCAGCCTGTAAGAAATAGGGTTATTGGTTGAGGGGCATGAAACTCTCCTAAAGCTGAAATCACAGCCTTGTCAAGGTGAAGTCACAACAACATAATCTGTACTCAACCCTCTACTAGCTTGGCATGGAGCAGTCCGACTTAAAGGCAATGTGCAAAGTATTTGTGCAGCACTTCAAAGAGTAATACAGTGTAAAACACCACACAAAAAGGATTCCACACCAGATTAAGATTAAAAAAAGTAGAGTAATTAAGAAATCACGACCAAACCGACAAAAATCCAATTATTAGAACTAGAGATATGCAAGTTTAAAGATGTCAGTAAAAATAGCACCAAAAAGCCCAAAGTGGCAACTGTGGATATATGGTTGCGTCAGACTGGGACAAAGCCACATGTTCAGGATGACCGTAATGGGAGTATGGACCGGCTACAAGGACCCAGGTAAGCCTGACCCAGGTAAGCCTACTGAAAAAGAGTAACTTAAATCCTGCTTTACAGAGTGTAGCGAGGTCCCGCACAGAAGATGCATCGCTCAGGCAAGATGATGCATTAGTTCAGAGAAGCGAAGCTGCGATGTGAGGTCCTGCATCATTGTCGAGGATCCTCTCGACAAGGGCTTGCGATGGAGAAGTCCAGCGTGGAAGATGCATTATTGAAGGCAATGTGTGGCTTCCGAGGAGCAATGAGGCTGTGATGCAAGAACCTGTGTCGCCATCGAGGCTGCTGTCGATGAGGGGTTAGTGACAGTTCCGATGTAGGCTGCGGGGTCGATGCAGAGTCCTTGTATCAGGAGAACCCTCAAAGCAGAGGCGATGCATCAGTTCTGAAAGTGGTGCGTCAAACAGCAAAGTCGATGCTCCGGGTCTGCTGGTGTTGTGGCATGCCGTGGTGGAGATGCATCAGTTCTGCTGACGCCATAGATGGGCTTTGGGAGTGCCTTGAGGCCCACTTTGAAGGGGGCCATGAGTGGGTTCAAGGTTGTTGAAGCATTAGTCCCTGATGCTCTAGTCAGGATGCCAGCCAACTAGCCCTTGGATTCACTTTGTAGTCCTGGCTTCAACAGATGCAGGTCCAGTCCTTCTCACACAGGCAACAGGGCAGCACAGCGGGGCAGCAGTCCTTCACAGAAGCAGTCCAGCAGAGTGGCAGTACTATCAGCAACACAGCAGTTCTTTTTCCTAGCAAAGTATTCACAGGACCAGAAATATACTGACGGGTTGGTATCTGAGGTCCAATATTTTTACCTGGGCCTTACTTTGAAGTGGGAGAAGCTTCTAGATTCCCAGTCATCCTGCCTTCCCTGTCCTGGCCCCAGCCTAACTACAGGGGTATGCAGCCGTTTGTGTGGGGGCACGACACAGCCTATTGCGGTGTAAGTAGCGCTGTACCCAGTTCCGGTGTCCCATCCTGTCAATGATGGCCCATCCAGGCACACCTAAGCTCTCTATGGTGTGTGGCCGTCTAGGAGGATCAAAGCAAACACAAGGAGACGATGGACGGAGCGCTGAAACTTTTCAGACACTCACCCCCCGTCACACATCTTGGTTGAATCCTTCATCATTCTTAAGCTCACTTCGCCACCCCAGTTCAGACCCAGCCATATGCAAACCAGTTCAGACCCAGCCATATGCAAATCAGTCTTGACCCTGTGCCTCATGGGAAGTGTAGCCCGAACTGCTAAGCCTGGTCTTCCCTGGACCGGAAACAAGAATCCAGGAAACAATTTCAGGGTAACAACCCTCATCAGCCAGGCTAGCTTGAATCCAGTGGTAAAGTAAGCAAGGGACCCACGTATGGGTATGCCCTGTCAAATTAGGGCGAACAAAGCAGAGCAAAGTCATGTGTTGGCTTGTGAGACAGTCCACCACAAGTCAAGTCCACCACAAACTCAGGATAATGAAAGACACAAAATAGTCTCCTGACCTTACGAAGGAATATAGCCTTTGACAACTTCATTATTGTGGGTCACTTCCTTGGCTGTCATTTTTTAATGATGACAGGGAGGAGACATGTCATCCCATATATCAGTATGTTTTACTCTTATTTTGGGGGCTGATTTAACATACAGCTATAAATGAGCACTCACACTTTCTTGTATGGCTTAGGACCCACATCCACATGAAATCTGGTGCACCAGAGTCACATCAGCATTTTCTGGAGGATCCATTTTCTCAAAATATCTCCCAGTTCATCATACTTTGAAATTTACCTTGTAGTTTCTACTCTTACACTGTTATTTTGAGTGAACAGCCTTGTAAGCTAATGTTTCTCAAAATGTACAAGGAACACCAAGCTGCAAACTGAGTTTTTATTTTAAAAATGAAATACGTATGATACTGTAAATTAGAAAAGAGATTAACATTTGATAAGAAACATTTGCAAAATGTACTCTCCTACTTTGTCCCCCGGTCTTATCTGAATGACATGCTAGTTCTCCCTAAATCTTAGTCTATAATTTGTCTGGATTTGGTTAATCAGCAAGACACACACCACTCCTGTTAGTAAACAAATCTATGCTTTACCTAACTTGTGCAGACCACTGACATGTCTGTATGCCAAGCATCACTCCTGTGAAACCTGAGTTCAAAAACAAGTTTAAACCATTGTTATACACGGTTAAACATCTGTACACCATGGGCAACCATAGTTTGTCTATGCATAACAGGCCACACTCTATGTATTTTATACACCTCTCATGTTGTTGAAACATTTAATGATTAGTTGAGGCAGAGCAATCAGGACACTGAGAAGGCTTAGATTTTCTGGAGTGCCGAAATGGCTTTCTCTTGCTGGCCTTTGGAGGCCAGCGGATGTGATTAGCCTTTTCCAGGAAGAGGCATAATGGTGGCAATGCTGCAGTGTCTCTGAAAGTCCTGCAAGCAGAATGAGGAGAAAATTACCCCATGAAGGAGCACTTTCTGAATAGAAGATCTACTTATAGATAAGGGAAGATAATAAGTGCATCAATAAATACTTTTTTGTCTTGGAGAAGAGGGAGGAGCAGGGTGAAGAACACTGCCACGCCACAGGGGCCATTTTAAATGATGTGCCATTTCCCCCATAACTCATTGACAGACTAAAATAGAAATGCTGGAGAATACGATGAAAGATTCATTTTGAGGACACTGGCTCTCATTCAATCTACAGAGGGTGAAGATATCCAAGACATAACAGTTCTTCGACAACGAGGTGCTAGGGATCAACTCTGCATTCGGGATTCAAATACTCAGGGTCTGAAAGCTTCCTGAGCTGGGCCCAGTAGCCAGTATGGGGAGGTCAGGCTCACTGTTGGTGGAGTTGTCTAACTCCAGTCAGAGATAAATGGTGACGATAGCAGCACTCAGGAAGCTCAACCTCCATTTTAATGGTAGAAAGTTGCATGTATTTACTTTAATAAATGGGATTCAGTAATCCCTGGATAAACGAAATCTAATTTCTTTATAATCGTTGCCTTGTGATGCACCATTATAAAAAAGAGAGGCCATAACTCAACTATTACTAGGTGATTACTGGTTATTACAGTTGAGTTCTGACTTCACAATTCCTACTTCCTAAGCCAGCAGCCAAGGTGAAAGGCGGGTCAGGTCACAGAGCATAGCTGAAGCAGCTGTCCATAGCAAGAAAAACCGAACGCTACCTTTCTTCCTTCTGCTCTACTCTTTAGTTTACAAGAACAACCAGAGAGAACATGTTTATTTTGTACACTCCTTAGATAATTAGAGAAAAACTAGAATCTTTCTGCATGTTTCTACGCATTCTAAACTAGTGCTGCTTTTTTTCAAACTAGATTTCATATATAAATATTTGTAATAAATAACTAACACGCTATTGATTTGTTTAATTTTGCACCAGAGGTTAATTTTTATTCTTCATTTTTGTAAATGTGCTCACTCTTTCATATGAAAGAGTTACGCACCTACATTTTCAGTTGTTTGTGTGAAAGGTAATATTGTGACCCTGTATTATTATAGGGATAAAGTACCCCCTGGTGTACATGATAAAATAAGGATATTGGAGTTCCTTAACCTTATAAAGGAACTCAGCCATTGGCCTCATTCCTCTATATGGTTATAGAAGTCCTTGGTGACTTGCAATATCCTTTTACGTTACAGCAAGGGGGGGTACTTTATCACTTATGTTAATTTTATTGAGGAGAGAAAACCTGTAGGCGCTCAAAAAAAATGATCTCTGAAGACAACAAGCCATCGCTGAGATTCCATCACATCTGCGGATAAAGGATGAAGAGAAGATCTTCTAGTTCACTCATCAGGCAGCATCTTCAGAGTTTTTCAAATCCCACATTTTGAATGGAACGGAGAGGGGGCGTCTCAACAGCTTATAGAGATTATATTCAGTACATTATATTGGTACAAGCTTGCTTCACTCACCTTAAGTATCAAGTCTGCCTGATAATGTTCGTCTTATTTCCTGGATAAAGACACTATTCACAACTGACATACCCTTTTAGTTTTGGATCGTAATAGATCCAGCGTGCTTTCCCTATCAAAGTAGGTAGTGCAAGAGAATATCTGTGGTGACATTTCTCATATGAATTTTTTTTTGTCATAGAAATCGATTGAGTTGTGCTTTTTTCAGTTGTACAGGTTTACAATTTATCTGGCATGTGTATTCTTTAAAACAGATGTTTCCAAAACTTGTTTTATCTTATATTTAATGAAAATCATTTAAAAATAATTCCAATGTGTAATCCAGTAAATGAAGACACAACATGACTCACCACCCCACCAGACGAAACATTCTAGAATTCCTGTTCTTGGTGACATTAAGAGAAGCAGGACTGGGGAAGAGAACTGTTATTTTCTCTTCAGTGGATCGGTCATTTGAAATTGTTGGACGAGAGGTTTCACCTTCAAGAGCAGGAGACAAACGTAACCAATGATGCTCTACACATGCTTAGACTGCTGACGGGCATGACAAATGTCAACCCTGAGGTTCACTGCTTCTGACTAAATGATTATATTTACTTCTCACCAGAATTCCTAATATGGACTTTGGGTCAGATGTACTATTTACTGTACTATTTTATGGGTCGCAATTTGCAAATAGTATTTTGGAGATCAATTCATTCATTTGTTCATTAGTTAGGTCACAAATTGTAGCTCAATCCAATCAGCCACTATTACAGGGGTGGTGGCCTGCATGGACCAGCAGACTACAACCTCTGTGATTGATTTTAAAAAAGCAAACTTTAAAGGAAAAGGGGCTGCTTTAAAATATTTTTTTCTTTTTCAAAGTTTATTTAAAGTTGGCTGAGGTCCCTTGGACCACTGTCTACTCATCAACATACGTTTTTTATATTCATCATATTTTGTTTGCACAGCATCCAAACATAAAATACTGATTCTGTATGTGGAGGGGATGCCTACAACACCACTCATCGAGATAACAGATCAATACAGTGGTGGCTTGCCGAGGGAGGGCTGTGGGGGGGGTGAGGCGGGGGAGGGGCAGGGTGGGGGTAGTGGACTCGGACAAATGACAGACAGGACTCAGAGTAAGGCTTACTCTGAGTTCTGTCCGTCGTATGTCCGAGTCGGCAAACCCCCCACCCTGCCCCTCCCCCAAATAACATAAGAAAACTTAATGGTTTGTGCTACCCACTCTAGAGGACTGTATATCCTCATCTTACTGGCTAAGATTCAAGTCTCTTCCTATACTTCCTTACTTAATATTTAAAAAATCTGTTTTTTTTAAAAATAATTACATTATTTAAAATGAATGTTATACATAACTTTTAGAAGCTTAATAGATAAATATAAACATTTAAATTTATGTTGGTTTTTAAATAAATCCTTAAACGAATTAATTATTTATTCAAAATTAAGTTTATAGTCCTGCAGGATACATTTTATTTGTACTACCTTTAAAATAAATACATAACATTAATTAACATTAATATTAAACATAAAATATTTGAACTATATTTGTTTTAAACTATTTTAACGTTTATCATTATCACTAGACTTTACCTTACAGAGATATCTGCTCCAGTTACACAGGTATCCACCAAGTGTGCGGAACGTAAAATACAGCTGTAAACTCATTATAGTAGAAACCTTTGGGTCATAGATGATGTTTTTATTGACTTCGCCCACTGTTTCAGGGAGTGAGGCCAATCTACACGTTTGAGTAACTTTAGACTTGGAAATGGTAGGTATGCAAAAGTAGTAAAATTACTCCAAAAGAGTAAGAGTAAATTTGTAAGTGTAGGCATACTCGTGTGTAAGTTTATCTTTGTGAATAGCCCAATCTGTTTTGGGTATCTGCCCTTGCTTCCAGTAAATACTGCACTTTATGGTCTGTTATATGGACCCATGTTCCCCAGAGGATATTAGGATGCCACATAGTATTTAAACAAACCATATCCTTAGGCATACATTTTACGTCAAAGTAATATAACGCAGAGTCACTGCCCTCAGGTGGCTGGGGGCAAATACATAGTACCAAGAAGGGCTCGAGCAATACTCTGAACTTGGTGTATTTCATCCACTGCAAAATTAGTGAAAAATGTCTTGCCTTGTATGGTATCACTTGCCTTAGACCACAGTCACAGGGCGAGTGGCCTCCAGAATAGTATCTTACTCATTCCTAGACCAGTGTCTAATATCTGAATAAGCTAAGCTATCCTCCGCTTACAGATGCTTCAAGTAAAACACATCTTTCATTTTTGGTTATCCTTTAGTAGCACTATGGCTTGTTTGATATACTCAAATGCTCTTTAGCACCCAGAGATATTCCTCGCAGTAAACTAATTTACACTTCCAAAATGGTTCTGGTCATTCATTGAGAAAACATGTGAAAAAGGTAACATTGTCAACTCTCTTTCTACACACACAGAACACCAGCCAGCAAAGAATTTGGCAAGGTTTTCTCCCTGGCACAAGCTCTTGAATCTGTATGTGAAAGGGCTGCACTCCTCCCACAAACAGTCTGGAATTGCATCCAGCCTTTAAGCTGATGACACTCATTTCTGGGAATGTCTGCCCCAAAAGACATTACAAGGGTTGTCCTTCTCTAATCTTTTGTGGGGCCCGGGTCAAAAGGTTTTGTGGGGCACCACGTGGCTTCCACCTGGTAAACAGAAAAAAAATATTCTCTGCGAACAGAGAATAAAAAGTATTTGTCTCCTGCTCTGTCAGACCATCGCAGTAAGTTTTCCAATGACAGAGCCAGTGGCCCACATGACTGAGCACAGAGCAGGCAGATTGAGGAGTCCATCAGGTGTGATGGATTACCCTGCACGCCAAACTCTAAATCAGGCTCTAAGACTGGTATGCAGTTACATCATGTTCAGAGTTCTGCCCTTGTGTGTACATGCCACCCTATTTTACCTGCTTTATATGGCGTTGTTTAGTGGTTATCACTTAACTGTTTTGCATGGTGTCTGCGCCCTATTTTCACCCCTTTTTAAACTTTTGTAATGCCCATACTTGTGCCTTTATTTACTCTATCAAATGATATGTTATTACCCTAGTAAACGGTAAATGTAATATGCCTTTGTACAAAGCGCTTTGTCACACTCTGGGTTTTGTCAGCGCTATATAAAACTGCTTATAAATATAGAAAGAAATAATAACAGGCCTGAAATATTCTTCTGCTCAGTCAGAATACTACCCTTGTGTATAAATATGCTTTCCCCAGGCTTAGATGTCACTCCCATTTCTGTTTCCTTATCGGATGCTCTCACATTCTCCTGGTAATCCTAATAACATCCCATCTGGTAATCTGCCAAAAAAACGTAACAGCATGACTCACGACTGCACAGTGGAACGTGCACGCTTCGTGCCAGTGACATCATGGGCTGCAGTTTCATTCAAGCAGTGACAGCTTCATTTTAATAGAGTGACTCGGCAGAATGGCTCTGATTCAGAGTCAACGACACAACACTAGAAAGGCTATCACATTTCTGTCACTCCCAATTCCCATCACAATGTATTGTAGAAAATCTTTACAATACCAACATTAAAAACTACTAAAAAAATACATTATCACGTTCGAAACTATTACAATATGAACAATATCCAGAACATTACCAATATGTGTTTTTGAACTGTAAAACAGCCAGGTTAAAACACGCATAACTGACAAAATCATAGGGAAAGCAATAGTTTTGCAAATACTTCCACGAAATGAATTAACATGTGCATATCTCCTGCACGGTCCCCTCCAGTTGGTACAACCTTGATTCACTTAATTAAAATACATTTCCCAGATATTTGTCATGCTTCTCATGTAAAAAACTGTACTATCTTTAATCACCAATGATATGGTTTGATAATATAAGGCAACTGTATTTACATCTGGGGCCATATTACACAAAGTGCTCTGGTGCGCACCAGGTGTTTGCGCCCGATTTGCGCTCCCGGGGCACTTTGGTATTGCAGACGGGGCTGCAGATGCTTGTGCGGCCCCCTTCAGCCCCTTCTGTAATGCCGATAGAGCTGCCACACATAAAGGACCAGCGCTATCTTCAGGGTTGTTCCCTCATTTACATGGTGGCGTGCAATTCTTTGGGGTGCAGGTCAGGGTTCCAGCAGGGTAGTCCTTCTTCTCTTTGTAGTTTCAGGCAGCATATCTGAGTTGCAATGCAGCTCTTTCATGTTTATTCACAGTTTCTGGGTATCAAGCAGGGGGCACCTCTGACCAATGAGATGCAGGGTGCCACCCAGGTGTTTGACCCCCTTCTTCCGAAGTGTGTCATATTCTTGTCCCAGAAAGAACAAGTCTCAAAATCCAACATGGAGAAATTCTCTCCTTGGAGGTTAGGCCAGGCTAAGCCAACCCACTGTCGTGTTTTCGATTACCTAACACTTCCCTTCCATCCCACTTCTTAGACTAATTACCAGGGCTTCTGTGTGGCTAGGGTAGCAGGATGTGGGGGTGAGCATGTGCTGTCCTAAAGTGCCATTCTCTCTTTGAAGACCAGTTTGGCCACCCCTTCTCCCTCGTGCCAGCTGCTTCTACAGTTTCAGTTCTCATTACAAAGGCAACGCATTGGCTCTCTGGAAGGCTATGTCACACCTCATTAGGACAGATTGGTTCAGAGGTTAGCTATTGTATGAATAGGGTTTTTTGGCCCCCAACAACCTTCAGCATCCAAGAGGAGTTCATCCCCCAACCAGTAGTACGACAGGAGACCACTGTGCAGAGCGGTTGAGAAAGAGGGTGGGGCCTCTGATGCCGTCTCAGCAATCCAGCTGCGGGGGACTTACTTATCACAACAATAAGGGTTCTTGACCCCCAATGACTCTCAACAGCCAAGGGGAGTTCTTCCCTCAACCAGTAGTATGCCTGGAGGCCCCTGTGCAGAGTTGTTGAGAAAGGGGGCGGGCCATTGGTGCCATCTCAGCAAACCTGCTGTGGGGGACTTACTTATCGCAACAATAGGGGTTCTTGGCACCCAACAACCCTCAGTAGCCAAGGGGAATTCATCGCCCAACCAGTAGTACGCCAGGAAGTCCCTGCAGAGAGCAGTTGAGAAAGGGGATGGGCCTCCGACAACATCTAAGTAATCCGGTTATTGGGGACTTATTTATTGCAACAATAAGGGTTCTTGGCCCCCAACGACCATCAGCAGCCAAAGGAAGTTAATCTCCCAAACATTAGTATGCCAGGGGCCCCTATGCAGAGGGGTTCAGAAAAGGGGGAGAGGCTCTACCGGCATATCAATGATCTGTCTGTGGTGTACTTAGTTATCGCACCAATAGGGATTCTTGGCCCCCAACGACCCTCAGCAGCCAAGGGGAGATCATTTCCCAACCAGTAATACCCCAGGGGGCACCTGTGCAGAGTGGTTCAGAAAGGGGTGGAGCCTCAGATGAGGAGTCAGCAAGCTGGTTTCTGACCTTTAAATTGCATTTTTTCAGATCTTTTCTGACCTTAATTCTGTCTCTTTCTGCTCATTTCTAACCTTCATTCTGCCTCTTGCTGCTCGTTTCTGACCTCTATTTTGCCTCTTTCTGCTCATTGCTAACCTTTATTCTGCCTCTTTTTTGTCATTGCTGGACTGAATTTCGCCTCTTTCTGCTCGTTTCTCACCTTTATTTTGCATCTTTCTGCTTGTTGCTGATCTCTATTTTGCTTCTTTTTGCTCATTGTTGTCCTTTATTGTCACTCTTTCTGCTAATTTCTGACCTTTCCTCTACCTCTTTCCTGCCTCTTTCTGCTCGTTGCTGACCTTTATTATGTCTCTTTCTGCTTGTTTCTAACCTTTATCTTGCCTCTTTCTGCTTGTTGCAGACCTTTATTTTGTCTCTTGCTGCTCGTTTTAGACCTCCACTTTGCCTCTTCCTGCTTGCTGCTGACCATTACTCTGCTTCCTGGTGCTCGTTTCTGACATCTATTTTGCCTCTTTCTGCTATTTTCTGACATTTATTCTGCCTCTTACTGATAATTTCTGACCTATATTTTGCCTCTTTCTGCTAGTTTCTGACCTTTATTCTGCTTCTTTCTGCTCATTTGTCACCTTTACCTTGCCTCTTCCTGCTCGGAGCTGATCTCTATTTTGCCCTTTCTGCTCCTTGCTGGCCTCTATATTGCCTCTTTCTGCTCATTGCTGACCTTTATTTTCCCTCTTTCTGATCTTGTCTGACCTATATTCTTCCTCTTTCTGTTAATTTCTGACCTTTATCTTGCATCATGCTGCTCATTTCTGACCTCTATTTCCTTCTTTCTGCTCGTTGCGGACCTTTATTCTGCCTCTTGTTGCTCATTTCTGACATCTATTTTGCCCTTTTCTGACCTTTATTCCGCCTCTTTCGGCTTGTTTCCTACCTTTATTCTGCCTCTTTCTGCTCGTTTCTCACCTTTATTCAGCCTCTTTCTTCTTGTTTTTCACCTTTATCTTGCATCTTTATGCTCATTGCTAACTTTTATTCTGCCTCTTTCTGCATGTTTCTGACCTTTAATTTTCATCTTTCTCCTCTTTCCCCGGGCCCCTGCAGTCCCAGCTGGCTCCTGACTCCTGTGGGAGCCGGCACTGCTACCACAAGCAGGGAGCTGCTTGAAATAGCAACTCCCTGCTTGCGGGAGCAATGTTTTTATCTGTTTCACTGCACACATATTTGCATGCAGGGAAACAGATGAAAACTCCGCTTTTTGCAAGTCTGAGCTATTTGACTGCTCCGGCTTGCAGAAAGTGGAGTTATGTTTGCTTTTGCTTGGTGGAAGGAAGCAAAATTAAACAGCTACATCCAGATGGTAGGCACCTCAGGACATAGCAGGAGCTGGCCCTGGGTGGTCGTGGTGCCTAGGGCCATCCATGGCTCCACAGGGGGGGTTCACAGCCACCCAATGTTTATTTAAGCCCCAGGGAGCTGGTGGTCCCCAGGGCTAGGGACCTGCTATGGACCCTCTTTATTATTTTCTTTGCGCCCACATACATATTATATAGTGCCCTGGAGGGGTGATGATCCTTGGAGCTGTGGGGGCATGTGCGCCCCCACATTTAATTGACATTGTTTGCCCTTGGGAGGTATTAATCCCCGGTCCCGCATGCATACATATTATACAGTGCTGAAAATATCATTCAAGGACTTAAAATTATAGTTATGATAAATCCAACAATTTGCCACTGTTAGATTTATAACTATCACAGAAAAGAAGTTATTAAACTTTCTTTTCTGTAAGCCAAAATTCAGCCTTCAAGCTGCTCTCCCCTGATTGGCTAGCCTGTGTGGAATTCACTTGTAACAAGAGTAAGGAATGTATTGTGTTTCTGGATGTGGAAATTGTGATGTCTAATAACCACGTAACATCGAGATTACATAAGAAACTCACTGTGGTGACAGTTAACTTCATGCATTAAGTAATCACCTGAACCAGCTTAACTGGAGAATCCCCTATGGGGAACTCGTTTGTGCCAAATGTAATTTCAGCAATGAATGACATTTCTTAGTAAAACACAGGATCAGGATAGAAAGATTTTCTTAGCACGTTTAACCCATATAGTTCCTGGAGAAAGCACAACACAGAATCAGTACACAATCCAGAATTGAGATTTTGGACTGCCCCAAAAGTAAAACTGATGAAGTAATCAATCAATCAATACATTTGTAAAGCGCACTACTCACCCGTGAGGGTCTCAAGTCGCTGGGGGGGAGGGGAGCTGCTACTGCTCGAATAGCCAGGTCTTGAGGAGCCTCCTGAAGGTTAGTAGGTCCTGGGTTTGCCGTAGGAGGATGGGGAGGGTGTTCCAGGTCTTGGCGGGGAGGTGGGAGAACGATCTGCCTTCATTGGTTGCTCTTCGGATGTGGAGCACGGTGGCGAGGGCGAGGTCGGCGGAGCGGAGCTGTCGATTCGGGGTGTAGAAGGTGAGTCGTCTATTGAGGTATGCCGGTCCGGTTTTGTGGAGCACCTTGTGTGCGTGGGTGAGGAGCTTGAAGGGGATCCTCTTGTTGACGGGAAGCCAGTGGAGGTCTCTCAAGTGTGGTGTGATGTGGCTGTGGTGCGGGATGTCGAGGATCAGGCATGCGGAGGCATTCTGTATGCGTTGTAGTTGTGTCAGGAGTTTGGCAGAGGCTCCTGCGTAGAGGGCAATTCCGTAGTTCAGCCTGCTGCTAATGAGGGCCTGTGTGACTGTTCTTCTTGTTTCAGTGGGGATCCACCTGTAGATCTTGCGGAGCATGCAGAGGGTATTGAAGCAAGAGGACAAGACGGCGTTGACATGCTTGGTCATGGAGAGTGTTGAGTCGAGGATAAACCTCAGGGTGCGTGCGTGGTCGGTGGGTGTCGGTGCTGTTCCCAGTGTGGATGGCCACCAGGATTCGTCCCAGGCTGAGGGGGTGGAGCCAAGGATGAGGACCTCCGTCTTGCCGAGTTCAGCTTCAGCCGGCTGTTCTTCATCCACTCAGCAACGGCTTTCATTCCTTCGTGGAGGTTTGTTTTGGCAATGAGGGGGTCCTTGGTGCGGGAGAGGATCAGCTGGGTATCGCCGGCATAGGAGATGATGCTGAGGTCGTGCAGTCGGGCGACGTGGGCGAGCGGTGCCATGTAGATGTTGAACAGTGTCGGGCTGAGGGATGATCCTTGGGGTACGCCGCAGATGATCTCGGAGGCTTCCGAGCGAAAAGGAGGGAGCCAGACGCTCTGGGTTCTGCCAGAGAGGAAGTAGGTGGTACATTCCAGAGCCTTGTCTCGGATCCGTGCATTGTGGAGGCATGAGCGTAGGGTGCGGTGGCAGACAGTGTTGAAGGTGGTTGATAGGTCCAGGAGGATGAGGGCCGTGGTTTCGCTGTTGTCCAGCAGGGATCTGATGTCATCGATGGCGGCGATGAGGGCAGTCTCGGTACTGTGGCTGCTGCGGAACCCGGACTGCGACGGGTCCATGATGTTGTTCTCTTCGAAGTAGCTGGTCTGCTGTCTGTTGACGGTCTTCTCAATGACCTTCACCAGGAACGGGAGCAGGGATATGGGCCGGAAGTTCTTGAGATCCCTCGGATCCGCCTTGGGTTTCTTCAGTAAGGCGTTGATCTCGGCGTGCTTCCAGCTCTCCGGGAAGGTTGCAGTCTCGAAGGAGATTTTGATGGTCTTGCGGAGATGGGGTGCGATGGCGGCGCTTGCTTTGTTGAAGATGTGGTGTGGGCATGGGTCTGACGGAGAGCCGGAGTGGATGGTGTTCATGATTTTGATGGTGTCGAGGTGAGAAGGGGGTTTATGTGGGTGGTGGCCACGGGGTCTGAGATGTTGGTGGTTGTCGGGGGGTCAGGTTGTTGAAGCTATCGTGGATGTCTGTGATCTTACGATGGAAGAAGGTGGCAAGGGAGTCACACAGGTCTTGCAATGGTGGGATGTCGTTGGTGTTGTAGCTGGGGTTGGAGAGTTTCTTCACGATGTTGAAGAGCTCTTTGCTGTTGTGCGCGTTGTTGTCGAGTCAGTCCTTAAAGGAGGCCCTTTTGGCGGATCTGATGAGATGATGGTATCTGCAGATGGCGTTCTTGTGGGCTGTGTAGCTAGCTGTTGTCTGTTCGTGGTGCCATTTCATCTCCAGTGTACAGCAGATTTGCATGGAGGTCTGCGGTGAACCAGCTGGCTTTCTTGTTGGTCTGTCTGTTGGAAGGTTTCTTGATCGGGGCGAGAGTGTTGGCGCAGTCGTCGATCCAGCGTCTGAGGTTGCGGGCGTCGGTGTCGGTGGGGTCGGTGAGTATGCTGCGGGCAAGGGTGTGAAGAACCAAGCCTTATGGGCCTGGCAGCGCAGGGCACGCCTTAAATCTCTGAGTTCACCTGCCTTGTCGGACAGAGACACGAGACTCTCCGTTAGGCGTAGAAAACCAGGTTTATTAGCTGCAGCTAAGCACAGTTGTCCCAGAAGTACAGAGTAGGTTCTTAGGAGACTGCACACAATCTATTATAGCACACATATTTACAACGTATACTCCCAATACATACATGGCTAGCCAATAGAAAAAGTTGGAAAACAAGCTATCAAGTGTCCCAAATACGCCCTTCTTTCAGACCCTGTGTGTCACCCCTCCCCACAAGTTAATCAGTGCTAGTGCCTACAATCCAATTTGCAGGTGGCAGGACGTATTTGTGTGCCTCAAAGGATAGTTGTGTAGCAAGAGAATACAAGGAGAGAATAGCGAAGGCCAGTCGGATAAGATAAAGTAAGTAAAGAATAGGGAGAGCCAAACAGTCAGTCGAGACAGGGATCAATCAGCCTAGACATGGATTAGTGGACTCGGCCAGACCCTGACATCGGTTTCGTAAACAAGGGCAGGGGGTTTACTTTTTAACAGTAGAGACATGTAGCAGCTGAAAAAGACAAAAACACTCAGTTCGCCGTTCTGCCTGAGAAAGGCAACACAAAATGGCGACGGGACACAAAATGGCGGCCGAATACCGAACGAAGTCGAAAACCGAAGAACCTCAGGTGATGCTTAGCTGGTCTTCGGTGATTTTGTTCCAGCTGCGGCGGGGGATCTGTTGAGTGTGGTGGTGCGTGGTTGGTTATTGGAAGGTGAAGTGGATGCAGCAATGGTCGGTCCAGTGGAGTTCAGTGGTGTGGCTGAAGGTGACGTTGGTGCTTGCGGAGAAGATGGGATCAAGCGTGTGGCCGGCGGAGTGGGTGGGCTTTGTGACAAGCTGTCTGAGTCCGAGTTTGGCGAGGTTGTCGATCAGGGTGGTGGAGTTGGTGTTGTTGTTGTTCTCGAGGTGGAAGTTCAAGTCTCCGAGGAGGATGTAGTCTGTGGAGGCAAGGGCGTGCGTGCTGACAAAGTCGGTGATGGAGTCGCTGAACTGAGGCCACGGTCCGGGGGGTCTGTAGATGAGAGTTCCTCTGAGGGTGGTGTTGGGATCGGTGTGGATCTGGAAGTGCAGGTGTTCGGCAGAGCTGAGAGTGTCATCGCTGCTGGTCGAGACCCTGAGGGGGCTCTTGTGGATGATGGCGATTCCCCCTCCTACTCCATTGGTGCGGTACCTGCGGGTGTTCTTGTAGCTGTCCGGGATGGGTATAGCGATGTCGGGTGCCGAGGATGAGTTCATCCAGGTCTCTGTCAGGAAGGCGACATCCGGGGAGGATGTGTCGAGCAGGTCCCCGATTTCGACGGCGTGTTTGCGTGCGGAGTGGGTGTTCAGTAGTATGCATCTGAGGTGGTTACGTCCTGTCACGGTGGGCAGTTTGGCGGCTCGGAGGCTGGTGAAGCCCCAGCTCTGGCAGGAGAAGGGTCCTTTGGTGTGCTTTGGGGCGTCCAGGAAGCAGGTGTGTGATCGCCCGGTGTTGAGTGCATAGAGGGTGCTGGCATCGTAGCTGTGACAGGCGTCGTGGCATTTGCGGGGGCCAGGGGTCTGGCACTGGGCGCGGTCCAGGCGAGGACGGGCGCAGACAGGCTTGCCTTTGGCATGGCACGCGTGTACAGGAGGGTCCCATTAGAATAATGACGACTTTTAACAGTGAGTTGAGTACAGTAAATAGTATTCTAACTAAGAACTGGAGTCTATTACAATGTGTCAGAAACTCTTACCTATGATTTCCACAGGAGTAGAATGAAGACTGTTCCCAATGCCTAACTTGTAACCTCTCAGGCCTTCAATTAACTGATGACAAGAGGGACCCAAGGGGGGAATGCAAATGGGGAGAAAAGAAGAGACCGCCTTGACTTCCTTCAGATCCTTCTCTCGTCTAGAATAGTTCTATTCGCTGTGCGAGTTGGCACTGCGTGTTTGCTAAAGTATGTTTCCTTAAGAGAGTGTAAGAAACTGCAGAAGAACACAATATACATTACACATCCTTTTTAATCTTCCATTAGCTGTTATCTCTAACTCAATTGAAAACACTAAATAGTTTTATATGCTACATACCCCAAGCGTCTACGGCTATTGCTCATCTTTTAATCTGTATTCTTCCTGCAACAATCTTATTAAATTTTGTTGTCAATTTGTTCTTTTTAATTACACATCACTCAACCTTCATGTAACCCTTTCTGCATAAGTTGTTTCTCATTGATGTGCTCTTATCATTGGTAGTAACCTTTGCATAGATTTCTTTTCTTTTCACATTAAATTTGTGTGTGCCATGAAGAGATGAAATGAGATTAAGACTCCTCGGTTTCCTCAGGTAAGAGTTCTTTATTAAAATTCTTATTTAATTCGCTCTCCTAACTTTCGTTTTAGAAACTAACCCACAGTCACCATTTAAACGTTTACACTGAGAGCTTTTTCCTTCACTCTACTTGCAAGGCATTTGACCATAAATATTATAATTAAACTTGTCACTTACCTATTATCCTGTCCAGATGCTCTAAAGGAGTTGAATGTAAGAAAGTGGCTCTGTATATACTGGACCAAAGTAAGGTACAGTGTGTACAGAGTCCACTGTCCCCCAGAGGTTTGGCAGAGGCTAAAGTTACATATAACCTAACTCTCTAAAGTGGTAGATTGGTCGAGCAGTAAGGCAGTATCAGAGGACAGCGTAAACCATTTGTTGTACACACTCAGTCAGCAAATGGTTTCACACACTCAAGAACTGAACTCCAGGCCAATTGTTTGTATAAAAATATATAGTTGCTTTTATTTTAGAACCAACAAGGTATCAAACTATACTTTCTCAGAATGAGTTACTTTAGTTAAGTACTTTTCAAATAGGCAATAGACTTTTGAGTGCAATATTTACAGTTGTTGCAATAGGCAACACAATTTCAAACACAATATGACATTGAGCTAAATGGGAATTTCTAGTTAAATGCAATTAATTACTTTATGGATTACTTTTCTAACCACAGGACTGGATCCTAGATTCAGTCCTGGGACATCTCCTGTAAACAGTTGAGTAAAAGCGTTTTGGTTACAGTAGTGATTTTTAAAGAAATATTATTGTATTTTAAAAGTTGACACTTAGAAACTTTTTCACATAGAATCACCAATGTTATCCTATGGGAGGAAATTCACTTAGCAGGTAAGTAGTCTTAACGTTACTTTTTCTTACTCAGTGTCGGATCCTGGATCCAGCACTGGTGTATCTCCTGTAAACAATTGAAAGAATGCGTTTAGGTCATACAGGCGATGTTTAAGGAATATTCGTAAGTTTTCAAAATCGACACTTCGAAAATTTTCTGGTGAAAACCAGACAATGGATTCATACGGAGGAAAATTGAGTTCAGAGTAAATCGCGGTTATAGTTACTTTTCAGGTTCAGTCTGGGCTGAAAGGTACAGCACTGGGGTCTCTCCTGTTAACAGGTGAGTAAATCGGAATTCGTTGTTCGGCTGATTTTAGATGAATATTTTAAAGTTTCAAAACTCCACACAACTCCAATTTCCAAGTGAAACCAGTCAATGTTACCCTATGGAAGAAAGGTGAGTTATGGGCTTTAGGGTAAGTACTCGACTAGCAGAGTTAAGGTTCTGGCATGGACTCAGGGGTCTCCCAGGGTCAGGTAGGTACAGTTGGTACACCCTCAGCGGCACAGGGGCAGCCGGGTGCAGAGGTAGTTAGGCCCAATGTTAGCCTATGGGCGGCAGGGGGCCTTTGGTTGGTGGCTGCTGGCAAGCAGGCCACGTGGCTGTGGGAGCTGGGCTCCTGGTGACTTGCTTAGGGCAAAAGGGGAAGTAGATTAGGACAAAGGTTGCGCTCCCAGGGGCTCTCGTGCGGCTGGGTGCAGGGTGCTTTTGAGCAGTCGGGCGCTCAATGTTATTCAATGGAAAACTTGGAAGATGAACAAAGGCTGCAGGCTCAGGGACGGAGATTCTTCAGGAGCGACCAACGCTTCGAGGGGTAAGTTGGGATCTTGGAGGATAGGTAGGCACCCAGGAGTTGGGCACAGGGGGCCGTGGGGCACCGGGTGCAGGGGTGTCTTTTGATGTTGGGAAATCTTACCCTCTGCTGGTCGCGGTTGGAGGGGTCCCTTGTTGTGAGGCTGCAGGCGTCGTCGAGGAGGTTCCTTGGGCACTGGATTTCAGGTCACAATCACCGGGGGGACGTCCTCAGGGTCTTTTTCCACTCAGGCACAGGCCGGGCTCGGCGGCTGCAGAGTGTGCTGGATTTGCCGTTTCTGGCTGGCACCAGGGGTGTTGCTTTTTGAGCAGAACCACTGCTCGTGGGAGTCCCAGTCTTGGTAGCGTGTCAAGACAGTTATGTCTTCCGGGGTTTTTGAGGTTGCTGACCACTGAAGGTGCCAGAGTTTCGCAGGAGCAGGTTCAAGGATCAACAGGCCGGTAGGGCTGGGGCGAAGTCAGTTGGTGTCGTCCTCTTGTTAGCAGCTGCACGGCAGGTCTTCTGGTTTCTTGATCTTCCTGCTTGTTTCAAATCGGGATCCGAGCAAGGAAGGTTCAGGGTGCCCCAAAATACTAAATTTAGGGGCGTTACAGGATGGGCAAGGGGAGGGACCAATGGGTCCCTGTTCCGGGGTGAGTACACCCCTATCCTGCTCCTCTCCTGTGGGAGGGGGCAGGAGCCTATCTCTGATTGGGCAGAGCTCCCCTTCCTCAAGATAGCGAGAGCCCGGAGTTGTGCTTTACCTAGCCTCCCCCACCTGAGCGGTGGGGTTGGCAGAGGCTGGCACTCCCCCTTCCCTTACTTTGTTTTTCCCGCCTGTCTTCCCGCCAGAGTGGGGGTCAGAACCGGGGGGGCCAGTTGCTGAGTACAGCAAGTGGCCTGGGGAAGCTCACAAAGGCGGCATGCCTTTGAAGCTCCCCCTGCCCATCCTGGGGGAGGAGACTTAGCACCTCGTCCCAGGATGTGCATTGTTGCAGGCCCAGGAGAGCGGATGGCTCTCTACCCAGGGGTCCAGCAACATGTCTGCTGTGTGGCAGCATTGGCAGCCTCTCAGTCAGGACACTGGTAGTTGGTTAGGTTTCAGGGGGCATCTTTAAGATGCCCTCTGTGGTGCATTTTACATTAAATATCACACTGGCATCAGTTTGCGTTTTATGTGCTGAGAAGTTTGATACCAAACTTCTCCGTCTTCAGTGTGGCCATTATGGTGCTGTGGAGTTCGTAATGACAACCTCCCAGCACCATATACTCTTTAATAGCATCACTGCAATTACAGTGCCCAGGAATGGCCCTGGGTACTGTAGGGGCACAGGGCTCATGCACCTGTGCCCACACCACTGGCATAGTGCACCCAGCTAGAGGGGTGACTGATGTATGCCAGGGCCGTGTGTTTCTGGCACATGCCCAAGGATATACCGGGAGATCTGGTTATTGTTAATTTTAAGAGTACTAGGGTGATTCCATTTTTGAGAAGCTGGCAACCTCAAATAGGTGATGGTTGCATTATAACATGGGAACTTTCAGACTTCTACCCTAAAACACAACATATCCCACATGTGAGCACTAGGATTAACAGTTTCCCACCCCCGGGTTCGGACAACCTGGTTAATACCCAACCATTGATAACCTATGGTAGGTATGCTCCATTGTCTCAACTGGATGAGAATGACTGACATAGCATTGCTAGGAAATTAACAACGCTAGGGGTTGAAAGGGGTAACAAGTCAGATGTGAAAGTTTTAGTGGCTCCATCATCTAGTAGTATCCCTGGGCTTATTGTTGACTCCAACATGTGTCCCTCTGCAGTTAACACATGTCCTATTACATCGGTTAATTTATCCAGCCCTACTATGACTATGACTATAAATGATCAACTGCTAGCTAAGTCTTACACTAAGGTTGCAGGCTGGAATATAGTGGGGCTTCAGTCTAGATTGTGTCTACCTGATTGGGTGGAATTTATAGACAAAGGCAATGTTTGGTCCTTTCAGGAAACATGGGCGGATGCACCTGTATTTCGTGCGGGGTTCCTACATTTCTATAAACCAGCATTAAAAGGCCACAGAGGGCGACCAGTAGGTGGCCTGACAACATGGGTCCGCCAATCTGAAGGAGTAACGGTTGAGGAAATTCCAATAGATAGCCAAGATGTTTTAATTATTAGGATCCGGTCGACCAAGGGTCTTAATATTTTTCTCGTTAATATTTATGCAAGGGGCCTACAGGGCGGGAAAGTTTCCCCGACATTAACACTTCTGGATGACTTCCTCTATAAAGGATCATATGTGGGGTTCAAGATTGTGGTGGGGGATCTGAACACTTGCTTTGAGCCGTTGGGTAATGAGGATGGTAAACTTACTGAGACAGAAGATATGTCGTGGGGAATTCCCCAGTTAGAACTGTTACCCATTAAAAAGTGGTCACAATCTGCAATGTACATTAAAGGAATGTGCCTAAACCAAGGGTTAAGAGCGGCGAATGGTAGGGTTAAATCTGACAGGATGGGTAGGCACACCTTCAACAACGGCAGACACAGTAGCTGCATTGATTACATCTTGATTGACGTGATGCTGTGGTCTGCCGTTGTTGATATGGAAGTTATGGGCAGACCTGAAAGCGATCACGACCCGCTTGTGTTGTCTCTACTGGATTATAGTTTTCAGGGGACCTCGTGTGAGGACACTAATGTTGTTCAAGCTCAGGTGGCCTAAGGTTGCTGTTGATGAAGTGGCCAGAACAGAGATAAGACTCCTAGTTTCCCATACAATGGAAGTACTGATGAATTGTGGGTCACAGGACATGATCAACGCTAAAATTCCAAGTGCCCTTAGCGAATTGTTCCAGGGGCTTAAAAAGCTGTTCACCAAGAACATATCTGATAAGGCTAGGAATAACACACCTAGAATTCCTACCTGGTATGACGAGAAGTGCAGGCAGACTCAAGGAGAACTGTTCTCAGCAATTAAATCAAAAGTTCATGGTTCAATCCGAATTTGCAGAGCTGCCTATAAAGAAGCACAAAAAAATGCAAAAAAAATTGGGATGAAGAACGCTGGAAGTCCCTGACCGAGGCGTGGTGTGGCAGAAACATGCAACAATTCTGGCATCTCCTTAAATGGGGTAAATGTCTAGATGACCGACCAAGTTCTACATTTGTGGACCAACAGCAATGGGTAACTTTTTTTGAAAATCAGTTTCGGACGAATAATGATGCTGGGGCAGTTTTACCCCCCCTAAACTCTGATGACCCGCTTATATTTACCCACTCTGAAGTTAAGTATATTATGAAATCCAGTCCGAGTGGGAAAGCTCCAGGCCCTGACTGCATCCCCGCTGATCTTTTTCTGCAGGAGTAGGATCTCTGGGTACCCTATATTACTATCCTGGCTAATGCTCTAGCATCAGGTGCGCAGGTCCCCGATTCTTGGTACGGGGCAGAAATTTTACCAATTTACAAAAAGGGTGATCGTTCTGTCCCGTCCAATTATCGGCCGATCAGCCTAATAGACGCGGTGCAAAAAATTAACGGCCCGCCTAGCTTTGGGACGTATCCAGTTATGGATTACTGAACATGATATTTTGACACCACTGCAGGTGGGCTTCCGCAGCCATGTAGGCACTATAGACCAAGCATTTCGTTTTGTGTTGCTTTATTGGAAGTCAGTGTTTATTGGGGGGGGCAAATAATATGCAGCCTTTGTAGATCTTAGGTCTGCCTTCGACCTTGTCCCCAGGGTAAAGCTGTGGGAATGCTTAACTAAACTGGGAATGCCAGTTGAACTGGTGAGGCTTCTGATGAATCTCCATGCCCATACATTCGCACAAGTACGCTGGGGTAAACCAGGAGAGGTGACTAATAGATTTGCAGTAGCAAAAGGTGTAAGACAAGGGTGTGTATTGGCCCCTACCCTTTTTTCGCTATTTATTAATGGGGTCACAAACTACTTTTCTAACTACCCTACAGACGCCCCAACCCTGGCAGGGATAAAAATACCGTTACTCATGTTCGCAGACGATACGCTGTTAATATCGAACACGAGACAGGGTTTACAGTTGGCCCTGTCTAGGTTTGAACTGTTTTGCCGCGAACATGAGTTAGAGGTAAATGTATCCAAAACCAAGTTTATGGTTTTACGTGGGAAGAACTCCGTATCAGCCAGGGTAACAATGGGTGGATCCACCCTTGAACAAACCTCCCTATTTACATACCTCGGCGTAACCTTTAGTGAGAACCTTAGTTGGGCTCCGCAGATTGATCTTTTAGCCTTAAAACACGCTCAAATTGGTGGTGCCCTACTTAAAGAACATAAAAGCTCCTATACAAGGCCTATGTCTCCACTTATGAAGATCCATGGATCTAAAGTTCTACCCTCAGTTTTGTATGGTGCAGAGCTATGGGGCTTTAGTAATTTAGACCCTTTAAAAGTGGCCCAAAATAAATTTCTCAGGGCGGCAGTAGGACTACCGCAATCCACACCACGTATACCCCTTCTTTACGATCTAGGGTGCCAACCAGTGGAGGATATAGCTAGATACAGACCCATAGCGTTCTGGCGCCGCTTGTGGACGACGCCAGAACTTTCGCTCTATGCGAAAGCGTGTCTGGAAGTTAAGGATATTCAAGTCTCCAATAAGATTGGATGGTTGAGAGACCTAAGAAATACACTCAGCCTGCAATGGCAGTGTATGTGTGTCAGGGTACAGGGCCCCTAATGGTGGCACAATAAGTGCTGCAGCCCTTAGTGTTCTTCTCTGGTCACAGTGCCCTGGGAACCTAGGATACCATTTACCAAGGGCTTACCTGTGGCCAGAGATGCCAATTGGGTTTAGGCTTTAGTGCAGTGTTTAGGGAAGGAACACATGCCCTGGGTACCTCATTGGCAGGGACCAAGGGCACACCAAGGAAAAGTGCATCAGTTATCAGGCAAAAAGTGGGGGGGTTACTGCAACAGAAACCCACTTCCCTACAAGTTGCAGCCTGAAAACAGTTCCTATGAATGTTCTATCTTATAGTTGTTTGCCTCAGAAAAATGCTTCAAATTCCAGGTTCAAAGCAGAGGCATCAAATTCCATGGAGAAGTGTGGCTCAATGGTTAGAGCGGCAGACCCTGATGCAGAGGTCTAGCCCGGGACCAGGGTTTAATTCCCTGCCTCGGTGGGTCTTGGGCTCAAAAAATTCCACGGATCTGATAATTCTCGCCTCAGTGCCTATTCCAATCTTGGAGTCCCACTCTGTAACTCTGGGCAATAGCTTGCTTAATCTCCACAACGGCCCCCACAACGCTAAGGATGCCTGGCCTCCACCTTGGGGGTGCCCAGGAGTGGACACCTTACAGGGAAAGCCAGGATGGGTTCCACAGCGGTATTCGTACAAGCGCCTTGAGACCCTTGCGGGTGAGTAGTGCGCTATACAAGTATCAATTTACATTTATAATTTACATTTACTCTCAGGAGGTGGCACGTTACAAAGACGTTTCTCACAGTCTCTTCCCAAAAATTAGCAAACTCAAAACAGAGACACTGCTAGCCTTTATTTGGCCAATGTTATTTCTGCGTAAACTGGAGAAAACATGGAGAACTAGTACGAAGCCTAAAAATCTAAGTCACTACCCTAAACTGAATTTAATGATGGAGGGCTGAGGTAAAGGCTGCTCATGGGGAAATTTCCTCACTGAAATGCGCAGTTTGAAAGCAGCATGCGCTTCACATTCTATTCTAAGCCTGCACTTGAAACACTGGGGAAAGGCACATCAGCAGCCATCTTGGAATTCCGCAATCTCCATTTGCATTCCAATTATTGGATTTGATCTCCTTTTAGATTTGAACTGTTTAACAATGATTACATTTACAATTTTAGGCCTTGCTTTTGGCACCTGCGGCTGGATCCTGACACAATGTGACCTGGTGATAGGTTCCTTTGTAAGGAGCAAACTTCGGTTACATACCGCAGAAGCAGGTCGCTAAGAATGAAATTCTGACTCAAACAGTAGTTAACATTATACATGATCTGAAAGGTTTTTACCAGGCCTGGTCATAGTTCGTTGAGTTTTGCTACACAGAACTCCGCAAGTTGACAAATAAACTCCGCAGAGTTATGCAAGTGGCAGAGTGCAGTGCGAACTGCCGTGCGAGCTGGTCTTCCTGCCGCTCGGGTAGAAATTCTATTTGGGCGACAGTTTGAGCTCGCAAATTTACCGTTCTCGAGCCCGAGCGGGGAAAAAACTCAGCTGGACTACACGGAGCAAAGTTTTCTGCACTTCACGAGCTCACGAACTGCAGAGTGCAGAAAACTCTGCAAACTCCGCAAACGGAGCAGAGTTCACTACCCAAGGTGTCAAGGTGGGCTCTATTTACATTCAGTACCGCTGTGCTGCCCACCTTGACTTTGACTTTCCTACTAAGGATGTAAATATGCTTTTAGAAATACAAACTTGGCATCGATCCTACCAAGGTATTAATTTGTATTCACTTCAAGGGACTACGAAACCCATCATGCACTAAAAACATTCCACTAAGCAAAGCCAAATGGGGGAAAATGTTGATAAAAGCATGCTGGAAATGATAAGAAGTAAACTGTCAATGCCTGTTTGTTTTTGCAGCCCATGAAGAAGAGGCGTGTCAGCCTCGAAACACGTCGGCATGAGAGCGAAGCGAATGGCAAGAGAGAGGCGAGCTACAAAGAAGCAAAAAGACTGGATGGTTGGGAGCGCTGTCGAATGCCCCTTCAATGCTTCAGGGCATTTTGTTTGTGAATCTTTCCGCACGGCTGCACCGTGGAAGGGAGCACCATTTCGCCAATACAGAAAGGCTGTGGAGTGAAACTGGTTTACTCCATGCAGCACAGTGTTTCTGTATGTAAATAGAGCCCACCTTGACTTTGCCTATCCTACTCAGGATGTGAATATGCTTTTAGAAATACAAACTTGGCATCGAACCTACCAAGGTATTTATTTGTATTCACTTCAAGGGACTACAAAACCAATCATGCACTAAAAACATTGCACTAAGCAAAACCCAATGGGGGAAATCGTTAATAAAAGCATGCCGTAAACGATCAGAAGTGAACTGTCCATGCCTGTTTGTTTTTGCAGCCCATGAAAAAGAGGTGGGTCAGCCTCGAAACACGTCAGCATGAGAGGCTGTTGAGTGCCCTTTCAATGCTTCAGGCAATTTTGTTTGTGATATATATATATATATATATATATGACCAAGACACAAGTTGTGTCGAAACGCGTAGCGTGTGAAATGTGAATAAACAAATCATCTTTTGAAACGGATTCCTGAGTGCGCAATTTATTGCTTTGAGGCAACCTTGGATTTATTACTTGATTCGGCCCTTGCGGTCCGCCGAAGTGCTTGCGCCACCTGACATGGGAGGGAGAATCCCAGCAGGACCCTGCCTTGTTTCTTTGGATATATATATATATATATATATATATATATATATATATATATATATTCGCTCTCTGCTCCAAAGGCGCGGCACTACTAGTGGGCGGGTGCGGTCCAAGCGCGTCGGAGCCTCGCGCTTTACAAATCAAAGCTCAATCTCTCCCCGGTCCCGGGAAGAAATAAGGACTGCACACTCGGGATCAATTTTCCAGATAGCAACTTTACTTAGCACAGACGCGTTTCGGAAGCTGGGAAAATTGATCCCGAGTGTGCAGTCCTTATTTCTTCCCGGGACCGGGGAGAGATTGAGCTTTGATATATATATATATATATATATATATATATATATATATATATATATATATAATGGTAAAATAATGAAGACATTTTTTACATTTTTATAAACAATTATAAAATATTTCAAAAGTGTAAAATAAAATCTAAATTGTTAAAAAAATTGCGATATTTACTGACACTAGCTAGTAGTTCTTTTTAACAAAAAAAATATTGTTATACTTAGAAAAACTTTAGATATGCATTAATTTTTAAATTCAATTCTTTTTTGTAACATTTTGTGTTAAAGAGTTAATTACAATAAACTAAACAAACATGAAATGAAAACATAATAATTTTCAAAACATTATTAAAGGAGATGAAAATATTAAATTGAAAATAAAATAAATTTTTTTGAAGCATGGTTAACATTTACTTTACATGTTATTAAGAAAAAACCTCTCACTAACAAACCCCCCAGAATGTGGCACTATAAACCCTTTATCCTGCTCATCACTAAAAAACATAACTTTAAAATATTACATAAACACCGTACAATAATACTTCAACAAAGTACAATTAATATAAAAAATAAATACCACTCACCCAATCCCCCTAAAAACCCAATAGTACATCTCTAAACCTTTTAAATCCTATATTTAAAAATATTGAAAAACCTTTCATATTCATAACAGTTCAATAATATTGAAAAATATTATATACAATAATATTCTATATAATGTTATGTTTAAAAATATATTAAACAATAACACTAAAACTACATTTTATACTGCAATGTTCCTGACAACGATATTCTGCTTGTCACAATATAAAGGCAACAGTATTATTGCGCGACAGCATTTTCAGCTTAATATTTTGGCCAAGCACCTTGTGAAACCAGTGTGTCTGATAAGTGGCCATTTTATCTTTAATTTCCTCAAAGCCTTTGATGCCAAGCCATGCTCTTAGCGACCATTTTATAAAACCAGTGTGTGTCTGAATGAATATTATTAACTATTTTCTGCCATTTGTAAGAACATTTTGTATTATAGCTATTTAGGAGCCTACTGTTATACTATTATATTTGTAACTTTCTTCTATTTAATATAGCGCCCTCGCACAGCATCTACCTCGTCACGCACAGAAGGACACAGCACCCCCAAAGAGGTAATTCTTCATGAAATTAATTTCTTTTATTTTAAGCATACATAGCACCACGGTGAAATGGCCTACACGTTTCAGCCGTAGCCTTCGACAGGGCCATAAAGACATTGTACAGAGTGTACCTTTTAAAGGGGCAGACACCCCCACCCACACCTCAACAAAAACATTATTAACAAAAATGGGACTCAAGCCAGTTACAAATAGAAACACCATCCACATGGGTGTATGCGGCAAAAAGAAGATTTTCCATGCTTTTTCTTAGTATCACCATATATATGCACTTTATATCATAAGAGGGAAGAGAAAATGTATATGAGAGGAAAGTAGAGAAAGGAATAAATGGTAAAGTACCCTGGGGCATATTATCAAGGGCTTTATCTCTGATTTTTTGGCTTTAAAAGCTAAAGAAGCGGAGATAAAAATATCGCCCTATCAATAACAGGGTGCTAACATGCAAAATCGCATATTAGCACCCTTTTCCACTATGCTTCCCTTTGCATCTCTAATGAGATGCAAAGTGGGAGTTCCAGAGCAAAATAATAGAAATGTTCCTAAGCGACATTTCTCCTATTATCAAGCTTCACTCTAACCCTGTTAGAGACAATAAAAGCAGCTCTAACCACGGTTAACGCTGCTTTTTTAAATCTGTTAATTTTCAGATTTTGCCATGTAATCCAATGGGAGGTGGATTACATGGCTAAGATCACCCTGCCCTATCAGCAAGGCTTCGCTGGTTGCAGTTCGATTATTGCTGGATTTCCAGCGATAATCACACTGTTTAGCAGCAAACGCATGGATTCCTATCGGTTGGGAGATAAGCGTTGCTCATAGCACGCTATCTCCGCGATGGAATCCAGCATTAGCCTGCGATAATTATCCTCGCGCTAAAAGCGCTGAGCGATAATTATCGCAGGACCGTGCTAATATCCCCCCTATTTTTATGCAGACTCTCAAGGAGTGTTCTAGTCCAGAATTTCTACAATTATTTTCCACAAGAACAGTTTTTCCTATTCGATTGGATTTGCATGTATGTTTGCATCCAGACTTTTTTCATTTGAATCTTGACTACATACCCCAAGGAAAGCAAAAGGTTCGCTCTCTCCTTTCCTGAAATAGCATCAAATATATATCTCACGCAAATATTTTCTAACACAGCCTCCAGACAAAAGAAAAGTTGTTCTGTTTAATTATCTGGCTGATCATTGCTGCCAATTAAATATGCAGCTGCCATTGAAGTTTGTACAGTACGTTACACAATTAGTTACAAAAGTGCATGATGCTTAAGTCTTACTTGAACCTCCAGTGACACCTCCCACTAAGTATTCATTGCACATTGCCCAAATCAAAGCACACATTCTTAAATATCCGGCTGATCATTACTGCCAACGAAACCTACAGCTGCCGTTGAAGTTTGTACAGTAAGTACACAATTTGTTATTAAAGTTCATGGTGCTTAAGTCTTACTTGAACCTCCAGTGACAAATCTCCCACTAAGTAGTCATCGCACATTGCCCAAATCAAAACACACACTCTTCCACATAAAAGCTGCTCTTAAGTTTCCATAATAACACGTTGTGCTTGTTCGCTATAGGGCCAATTCCCATTTGTAATGAGTGAGGTCAATCTAAACAAACACCCCTCAATCAAAGATTGTTGCACTTTGTTCATATATCGATAAGTGACCATAGCCAATATACAGGCCATAAGTTGAAATACACGAACCAGTGGTGCAATACAGTTTTCTACCCCTTTAAGTAGTAGGGAGAAAAATTCCACAGGAACTTCCTGAAGCCAATTAAAGTGCGTTTGTATCAGACCCAGTGAAAGGAAGGTATATACATTTATCTTATACCAGGGAAATATGAAGATAATCTTGGATTCAAATAATCAATTCTTCACCACCCTCCCTCCCATGAGGCTCAAAACATTACATGGAACATTGCACCAACTACCCGTATTTTCCAATGTCGACATGGAGGCTACCGACACCGAGTTCTCTAAAGTGATATGTGCCAAATTTACAACCAAGGATTGAGATAGAATGAACTATACAAATATATATAGTAGCATCTAGAATTCAACAAAGTGCAATGTGCAAAGATACATAGGTCATTGGGGAAACACAAAGGCAACAATATGAAGTAAATAAAATATATATGTAGCAGCATCTAACAACAATTTGAAGCACAAAACCTATATATATATATATATATATATATACATATATATATATATATCACCAACATCCTCCAAAAGAGCACAGAGGTCACAACGGGGCTCAAATTTGAAAGCTTCTTGATTACCAGGTAGTATCTGAACAGGGCGTATGCATTTCGGCTGCGTGTAGCCTCCTCAGCGCCCAGCATGGTGTGTGAGGAAAGGTCCAGCGTCTCTGTTGATTCTGAAAGTTCAGCTGTTGTTAATGTTCGTAGAGCGCTCCGCCCCTCATGCTGATTCATTACCTCCAATTGCGGTGTCCTGAAGGTAAAGTACACTACATGTCCCAGCATACAACAGGCTGCCGGGGATTGGCTGCTGAATTGTTCTCTACTCCACGAACAAGACTATGGACCCAGTCTCTCGTTTTTGTCGTACCACCTGGAACAAGGGCTTTCTCCAGTCCCCAACTGCACAACCTTAACGTTCCGGACTCTTCATGCCGGGGGTAAGTGCGCACAACGCCTCTCCCAACGCGGAGTTGTAAACTCCGACACCGGTATATATTGTCCATAATTGTCAGGGTGGGTCCGATCATTTTTCAATATTGTGAAAGAAAAGAAGGGCTTCTCGCCGAGACAAGAAGCAGGTTTGCCAGTAATGATCCGACCAAAACTTGCGTGCAGGGGCCTCTGTTATCATGCCAGTGGCAGGCATGAACAATATCACCAACATCCTCCAAAAGAGCATTTTTTGTCTGACCACTCCCCAGTGGCATGCGTCTTGAAATGGGAGAGGCAGTCCTCCCGCCCTTGGACTTGGAGGCTGCCGGCAGATCTCCTTCAGGACCAAGTGGCGAGGAACCATATAGATACCGCCCTTACCAACTATATAGATCTGAAATGGGAGGAGGGAAAACTCACCTTCGCTACCAGGTGGGACGCCCTGAAAGCAATGATACGGGGCGAATGTATGGGCCTCACCTATGTGGTCTAGAAACAGCTTCTTCGGGACCTACAAGAGGCAGAGGATAATCTCCTGCGCCAGCAAACGTTGTTGGACCCTGAGGACTTGCATCAGGAGATGAACAGGCAGCCCGGTGTTGTGTGCATGACATCTTAGACCGGCTAGACAAATACACACTTGGCCAATATAGGCAACGTCTTCACAGAGAAGGCGACAATCGTGCCGACTGTTGGCCTGGATCCTTAGGCAAGAGTTCACCCTGGAGTGGATCGTGGCCCTGCGGGGACCTACGGGTGGTATGGTCCACTCGGAAGTGGGCATTCTCTGAGTCCCCCAATCCCACCTACACACGGTATATGCCGCAGATCCCGCGGTCGCCGAGACCTCATACCTACAGGGGTTGACCCTGCAGTCCCTCCCTAGGGTGGTTCTGGACGAGTTGGATGAAACACCGACACTGCGTGAAGTGTGCGTGGCGATGGCCTGCCTGCAGAGGGCTAAATCTCCGGGGAGCGATGGCTTCCCACCTGAATTTTATCAGGCATTCGGAGATACCCTTTCTCGCCTCCTCTTACAAGTGTATCTTGAGGCGTTCGATCGTGAGACACTTTCGCCAAGTATGAACCGGGGTGAAATCTGTATGATTCTGAAGCCGGGGGGAGATAAGTGCGACCCTTAGGCGTATCGCCCCATTACCATGATTAACACGGACGTGAAGATTTTGACCAAACTCTTAGCCGCTCGTCTGGCGCCGCATATGGCCCATCTGGTCCACCCGGACCAGTGCGGGTTTATCCCGGGGCGCAACACTGCCATGAACCTGCGGCGGTTGAATCACATTATACACGAGGTTCGGACAGGGAGGATCAGATGGTCTTGGTGTCGATTGACCTCGCTAAAGCGTTCAACACTGGCGACTGGGGGTATCTGCTAGAGGTCCTCCATGTGATGGGGCTAGGCCGTAACTTTTGTCAATGGATCCGCATACTATGTAAGGCCCCCCGTGCCAGGGTGAGTCTAGGAGCGGCACGATCAGAGGAGTGGCAGACGGGACGAGGTACACGCCAGGGGTGCCCCCTCTCGCCGCTCCTGTTTGCCCTGGCAATAGAGCCTTTGGCAGTTCGAGTCCGTACGGAAATGGCGCAGTGTGGCATAATGGTAGGGGACACGTGCAATGTGGTTTCCTTGTACGCGGATGACGCCCTTTTTTACTTGATGGCCCCGCAGGAATCGCTGCCTATCCTGCTACAGCACCTGGACCGCTTCGGCGAGGCTTCGGGTCTGAAACTTATTCGCGGTAAGTCTTTAATCTTCCCTCTGGCGGCATGTGGTCCGGGGCCGCTGACAGATCTGCCGAACCTTGGGCTGCGCTGGGAACAGGAGGCATTCCGTTATCTCGGAATTCAGGTGGCCCCAACGTACGCCTTGGCCCGGAATGTCGATCTGATTCTTACGTCCTTACAGCAATCAGTGTCCTTTTGGAACTCCCTGCCACTCTCCCTTATGGGACGGCTAGCCGTCGCTAAGATGGTAATGCTGCGTAATGCTGCCCAGGACGCTTTACGTCCTCCAGAATTCACTGTGCCCTCTCCCCGCGAGTATTCCGCACACTAAACACGTTGCTTACGTCCCTACTTTGGGCGGGACGGCATAGCAGGGTCGCCCTTCATACTCTTGTCCGAAGATGGGAGGAGGGAGGTCTGGAGGTGCCGCGATTTGATTTATACTATTACGCGGCACAAATACTGCCGGCAGCATAATGGTTCCCGGGCGCAGACAGCTGGGAGATGAAACTTATAGCCGGTAGAGCAAATGTGCGGACACTACAGGTTGCATTGATGCAGGGACGGGGAGCTGACGAGGCCTTGCCATATGTGGTACGCCACACGGCAGGCATCTGGCGGCGGTTTGTGGAAAAGATTTTACAATGGGCCCCCTTCCATAGGGAGCTGCCGGTTTGGATTCTGGCCCCTATAGTTGCCATGGAAGAGCACATGTCCTTTCGAGACTGGTGAGCGGGAGGCTGCGAGACCTTGGCTGACCTCTACCCCAGCGAGTCCTTCCTGTCTTTTGAACAGGCCGAGGAGAACTTTGAACTTGGAGGCGGCAATACTTACATTACCGGGGGCTCCAAGATTTGGTGAAGGTGGTCTGGCCCCAATTCCCGGCCGCGCCCCGATGTCCCATACCCTGAACATCCTTCTTTCCTGTGGTAGAGGGCGTAGATTGATCTCCCTACTGTATTCAGCTATGAGGCAGGACTCAGCCCCGCCAGTCCCGCCTTCCTGTGGGGCTTGGGAGGCAGATATCGGTACGGCCCTGGAAAAGGGGCAGCGGAAGCGTATAGGGAGCCTCACCCTCAAGGTATCGTGCAATGCGCGGTACAAATTAATACACTTACATTTCATGCATCGCACCTATCTGACTCCAATTTCATTGAAATGCATTTCTGGGGATAGGGGGGACAGCTGCCCTAGATGTGGTATGGAGGGGGCGGGCATCCTGCATTTCGCCTGGGACTGCCCATTGGTCAGGCGCTTCTGGACGGCGGTGGTGGAACATATAACCTCTGCCACCGGCCTTCGGATAGTCTTGAACCCGCTTCATTGCTTGCTGGCTGTGGTCCCCAAGCCCAAGAAAAGGATCCTTTCCTACAAACTATTGCAACTAATGTTGGTACTGGCTAGACGGAGGGTATTGATTACCTGGATGGGGCAGAGGGCTCCCGAGGTGCCTGCCTGGCTTAGGGATGTGAGGGAGTGGTCCCTGCCCGAGGAGACACATATGCAGCTTACACGCAGGGAGGAGAAACTGCAGGATGATTTACTCACCTGGCGAGTCATGTGTACTTCGGGGTTGTCTCTGAGTGACTCTGATGGGACGAGTGACAAACTGTTTTCACCAGAGAGGTCGGGGTCTGATGGGGAGGGGGAGGGGGATATTGGAGTCAGATAGGTGCGATGCATGAAATTTAAGTGTATTAATTTGTACCGCGCATTGCACGATACCTTGAGGAATTATACAACTTGTATAGACAAATTCCCACCTTCAATTGGCATCAATAAAAACTCATGTAGACAGTTCGATGACCTCATTATAGTACTGGTGGGTACAGGCGTCACTGGGACAAGTTGAGTCCATGAGGAATGACAGAAGCGTGAAATAAACAGAAAAGGAGCATGAGGAAGCAACTGAGCACAAGACAATCCCTCACAATAGGAAAGACCTAACCTACTGCAAAAAGTACTCTTTTTTCTCTAAAACACCTCAAGAAATTGAAACCTTTTCTCCCCATGAGGACTTCATGATAGTAGTTCAATCCCTGGTTCTCTCTAAAATCGACTACGGGAACGCCATCCTTACAGGGACTTCAAAAGCTCACCTAGCCCCTCTTAGGGCAGTGCTGAACATGGCCGCTTGTCTTGTATCTGGCGTAAAAAGATTTGAACACACCACTCCAGCTCTCAACTCCCTCAAATGGCTTCCCATGGAAGGGAGATGTATTTACAAGCTGGCCTGCATCACACACAAAAACCTCCACTCTCTGGCCCCCAACTACCTGAATAACAAACTGGTAAGAGCAGGTCAAACCAGAACCCTGAGAAGCTCCAACTCACTCCTTCTCATTCCACCAAAAATGAAGAAAAAAAAACACCCAATTCCGATCCTTTTCAAAAGGGACCTCAAACTCCATCTCCTTAACAAATACTTTCCTGAACTACGTCAACTAACATAGAACTCAATATTCCGAGTTGACTCCCATTCAAGGATTGTTGGTGAACGGACAATGCTAATCACCTTGTTTTTTGCACAATTATTTATTGTTCATGCTGTATTCTTTATCCGTGATTTGCTTACTTACTGTCAGCCTTCTGGGTAATGTAAGGCCCTTCTATGTTTCACAATTTGTATGTGAAGCGCTCTGATACCTAAGGGTATAGCTAGTGCTATACAAAACTTAAAAATAAATAAATAAATAAATAATAATAAAAAAAAATGTTTTAACCCCTCGTCATTGGTGAACAAATAAATTAAACAAGCATGGGCCCATACGCAAGTAGTTTAGAATTTCATTATCTTCTTCCCACATCAGACAGAAACCAATATGAGCAGTCCCTCTTTTTGACCTAAGACAACAAACCCCTCCATTGCTTGGCACTCCAACAACCAGGTCTCCTGGAGGAGCAACATATGGTAATTCGTTAAGACCTCTCTGTGCTTTCTCATTTCTATAAACAATTTAAACCCATAAATGTTCCAAATCAGGACACGACCCGCCAGCGGATGCCTTGACCCCTACCAGTCAATTTCATCAGCCATCCCACTGCTCCAAGAAGAAAGTAAGTGATCCTTGAAGTTTTTGAGGAGGTGCATCTCTGTTCTATGAGGGATACACCCCTGGCTACACTGTCCTCTTTCTCTCCTAGAAAGTGGTGAGGACGATGGGACCAACTTTGACGGCTGACATCGAGAGCTATATTATCATGTAAATTGTTTGTAACTTTTCTTTCTTGCAAACTGCCTCGCTCCTACCAACTCCTTCTAGCACCTATTCTCTGGCCTGCACCGGGAAGGGGGGTGGGGCGCAAGAAAAATCTGGTTACATTTTAGCCCTCCATGTTCAACAGGACACTGGTTAGTTCTTACCCTGCTACCTTCCTTAAACCAACCAGGGCCAAATTATTTTGAAGAAATCTTCCTAAATCTTTTAATATTGGCAAAAGCACTTAGCACCATGGGTCTATTTAGGGGATGACAAACTGAATGCTGCATTTTCCTTTTAGATTGCATTGGGAATAACAATGGTGGTGTAAATTGCCGACAAGCACCTCCTGTCTGAAATAGGGAGAAATTGTTTGTATCAACACAGGATTTTCTTTTGTCAGCCTCACTACTCTAACATAAGGGTTAGGCAAAGATCGCCCCTTCAAAATATTAATACTTTGAGTATTTTTTTGTGTATTTGCCTACGTTTGTCCCCATAAACCTTTTTTGCCACCCTTGAACTTTCCTTGATTTCTTAAATTTTCCCACTTGCTTTCTCTGGAAGTTTCCCTGACCTCTCTGTGTCTTTCTTGCCCAGCTTCCCCTTAGCGGTTAGTTGTTTTCACATCTTAGTTGTAGCCCTTGAAGCTTTCAGCTTGGGAGGATCTAGGAGCCTGGCTCATGAACTCCATTCCATGTGGCCTTACACAGCTCCTATGCTTTCTACCTACCCTCCCTTCCTGAGCTCTCCTTTTCACCCCAGGCCTCAACAACATAGTGAGGCGACACTTAGATAAGACCCTTTGTTGCCCAAATACACTACTCTTTTTTTAAATAAGGAAGGGACATCTAGAAACATATATCTCATCATTTAAGGTGCGAGTAGATAAAGGGACCGGCTCAATAGGAGAGAAGGAGAACTAGGATCAGTATTAACACCATTTAAATCTCCTTCTAAAATCGCCTCCCTAGAACCATCCTTTGGTGATTTACTAATACTTTCAAGTAGTTGGATAAGCTTAACATTTCGAGTACTGTTCAAAACCAGTGCCTTTAACATTCCCTGACAGGTTGTTTGCATTAGGGAAGGGAGATTCCACATTGACAATTCTTGGGCAAAATCAGAAGCATTTTCCAGGGAATCAGTCTTGTTTGTTAGTTCATGCTTAACATGCTTATCATCATCAACGTCGCCGGTCCTTTTCTCCTCGGCCCAGCGGTCGAGTCGTGAACTCCTCGTACACAGCAGATGATATACAATCCGATTGATCATTATATGGTGGCTCAGACAAGGTTACACCAGACCTAACTCCGCTCCAAATTATTCGGGAGGAAGAAGTTCCTGGGAGTCTGGCTCCTAGGGCTCCCCCTTCTGATATTGGAGTCCCTCAATCAGGTCGGGGAGACTTGACAATTCATACCCCTCAGAATCTCACTGACTAAGCTATGCTCCTGATTGTATGTGGAAATCCTGTAAAATGTCCTGAACATTGGGAGTTGGGGGGTTTAGCACTAGATGTTCACTGCTAATAAAGGGCACACGCTGCCTCTTTGTACAGTAATGTTCCACTTTTCCTATTTTGCTGCGTAAACTTGTGCAGACCTTACATAAGCATACAAGTGGTCCGACTAATCTCTGACACCACACAGTTGTCCAAGTCATTCTGCATATTAATTCGTGATCATATAAGGTCTGGCACATGCATCAGTACCAGGTATGGATTGTGTTCTGCAGTATTATTGAAATCAAAGGACACGGGCGTCCTGGCCTAACTGTATTGCTGTTGTCTGCAGGACTGTGGCAACATTTGTTTTTCTTTTGTACTGGCGGGTGTGAATGGTGGAATCCCCTAATGCAGCCGACATCACATCCGGTCTCCTGCAACAGCTCCTGGGGTTTTCCCTGCTCTCTGTTTAACCTGTAAAGAACATCACTGCATCAACTATGCTCATTCTTGTATATTTCCTTGGCATTGCAATCATGTCTCTCTTTCTTGCTGCACTGGTCAAATGCCTAAAGAAGGTTCGAAGGCAAAACCAGCTACACTCAGGCTCACTTGAGACCAATGGACAAACTGTAACAATTATCCAGACCAGCACCAAGCCTACAAGTCGAGCATGATGCAACTCTGCAAGATCAACTATTCTTCCAACTCCAAATGTAAATGTAATAAATATTGACTCTACCTTATTTACATATGATTAACAATGGTTCTTACGAAGCTGATCACATTTTGGGTAATTCCACCACTTGAAGGCCAGTGGGGTTATGTATGAAATCGTGATATTATAAAGGGGAGAATAGTCATTTATATGGTCTGTTTGCCTAAAACACTATGCATTAATGGTTTGTAGAAAAGATAGACTTCAAAAAATACAATGGCATATATGATACATTAGCAAGCGTTCTGCTCAGGATGTAAAACGTCCAAGAACACAAAAGAACATTTAAGAACAAAAATGCAACAGTGTCTGTAAAACGCAATCTTTTAATTGTATTTGTTCATCCCATTCAGATCTACGTGTGAATTATTTAAAGGATGCCAGTTTTAAAAACAAATTAATTTATTGAAGCACAGTAACAAGGACAACAAATAATAATCATACCTTCATATATGATTTTGAATGTGTTAACTGTCACATTTTCTTTATTAGTAAGAGGTAGCGGGGTACTGGAAACATCTATTTGTTATGCATTTTCCTACCTCTAAAGTTGTATGTCAATCCTTAACCTGTCGCAAATACATTAGACACCTGTGATTCCATGACCCCCAAATGTTTTAATCTTGACTTGTCACATTATGATAATATAATAAAAGGAGAAGCAAGAAATAATCACTCATATAAAATAAATATAATTTAAATCCTTTTATCACTCTTAAACATTCTAAATATTTTTTACTGACTTCTTATGGCATAAACTTTTTTTGTATACTGTATTGATTGTATTATGTATGTGCTTATAAGATATCTCTGAGTATCGAATAAAAGCTTAAATTAAAAAAAAAAAAAAATTAAAATAAATACTATTCTTTTGAATAGAGAAATGTATAACTTAAAGCATTCAGCAATTCGCCTTAGAGGTACTTTATCACTTTTTATTTTATTTTATTTTTTTAGAGTTTTATATAGCGTGAACTTGACCCGAAGGAATCAGGTATCAGAGTGCTTTACATGAGCACCAGTTACAGTACACAAGGACACATTCATTTCTAATTAGGTCTATTTTTATACCTTTCCTATTTGAAATACACATTCAGGCCCAGATGTACACATTTTTCACCCAGCGCAGCATAGCACCCAGTTTTTTTCGAATCTACCAAGATTGGCCTTAAACTGGTGTAGCTCCGTCTGATAAATCTCAAAGGGCTGGCTGCCTTGCGTGACGCACAGCGTCACATCATGGTACATCTGTGAGTGTTCACTGTCTAGCATAGGGTTTATACTGGAGACATACCATTCCAGAACTAATTCCTACGTGTAACAAACTCAGACGGCTCCAGTGCATGGGATATGTGTTGTGCACTGCATTCCATATGGAATGGAATGATTTTTCTGAAGAAAAAAAAACAAATGTTACCTTGCTTGAGCCTTCTTCTGCTAGACAAAGCCTGGTCTTGAGCTTCATAGTCGCGGCTTGGCGTCAGAACCTGTGCATGCTTGCATTGATCCACCCTAGTAATGCCACCTTCAAGCCACAGTTTGGGTGATCTGTAATGTTCACCTTCCCATTGGAACACACCTTTTGCTCTGAATAGTAAATAACATGCGCCACTTTGTGGATGCATGCACAGGCATAAAGCCTTAGTAAACCTCTGCCTTCTTCTCTTTCCAACAAACGCTTCCATCTTACACTATTTCAACAGTGTGGCACCATTTCTTCTATTTCCCAAAATGTTGGCTGTCTAGGATCATCATACTGATCTGAAAAAAACCTTTGTTGTGAGCCGTAGGTGGTAATCAGTTATTATTTACCATGGTAGTTCTCTGGTGCACCAACTTATGCTCATTGTTGTGTGCCATGCCGGCAATTAACAAAACTACTCTAGAAGAAATGATTTCCTGTGCAAATCTTGGTGAAGAGTTTACTGATTTTGTAGTCACTAAAATACCTTGAATCGCAACACCTGTTATTTTTTTTTTGTGACAGGCAGCAACCTTATATAAATCAGTATTAATCCTCCTTCAATAGGGAAGAATGCAGTCCGAATTGCTGGAATAAATGCCCTCTAAATGGAACAACAGCAAACCCAGTAAGTCTATTAGTTCTGTGTCTCTAGAATGTTCAAAAAACAGTTAATTACTTAAGTGGAAAAACAGTTCATATAGCCGCAGCCCGTGCAGGTATGTGTGGTGGGGTGGTGGGTCCGGGTTGGGAGGGATTCAACAGGTGACCACGAGGGAAAATGAAATAAATAATTATTTTTCCCCTGTCTTCATCTGTCGAAATACCCCTCGTCCGCCACCCGGCCCCAGCGCTCTTACCTACACGGCCGCGGCGGAGTTCATGCCATGTTTTCTGTTGGAGCTATACACGCTTGTCAGTGACACTCTCTCAGAGCCACGTTTTACCTTTGACCCCTACATGTGTCCTGCTTTTGTGCAAAAATCAGCATTCACTACACCTTTGGTTATCATGTGGTGCTTATTGTTACACAATGTGCTTAATAATAATAGGGTTGGGCCATCATCCTGGTGTCTAGATGATGTTTGAGTCAGAAGGAAGGTTGGTCCGTAATTGTCAGTGCAACAAAAATCATTTATTAGCAATTGTGTATTTACAAAAAAACCAATTTCAAAGTCAAAGTCAAAGTCAAAAATCTTTATTTCGATAAAATGTCATTATCATAAAAGCATTTTAAAAGTAATGATAAAATTAATGATACATATCCAGTTGATAACAAGAAATACAGCATTTACTAGAATAAATATTGTTTAAGAAAAAATTAAACAGAGTATTTAAACTTTCTGGCTCGAATAGCCCAAGCCCAAAATAGAAATTTTGCTAGGGCACAAGCATAGGGTACATAACTGTCCGAAACAAGTATCCTGGTTGCCTCAGCATGGCTCCTAGTTCCAAGTTGCCGACACAAGTTCTTCAGCCACACCCTTCTTGGATTGGCATATTCCTTGCAGACAAATAAAAAATGAGCCAATGTCTCTGGGTGGGCTGAACAAGATGGACACAGGTCAGTTTTGTCTGTACAGGATTTCCATGTTTTGGTAAAAGTGTTCAGTGGAAGAGTACCCGTTCTGAATTTAAAATACAAAGACCGGGCAAAGGGTTTCCCGATTGTGTCTAGATAGGGTTCTCGCCTGGGACAGTCTTTAAACATCAAAAAATCCTCTGTGAGTCTGCCAATGGATGGACTAGAGTGCCTTTGGGAGCAAGCCCAATCCCGAAAGAGGTTTTTAAGAACTTGTTTTGGAGGAGAGGTTCTGCTGGACCAAAAGTCTAATAGGCCCAAATTTGACAATAGATTTTTCATATCAGTTAACCATTTGACTCTGGCCCAGTGTGGTGACTCCATTATTTCTTCCAAACTTCTCGCATAGGCACTAAGTTCCTCTACCCGCCAAATCCGGGCCCATAATAGGAGAGGGCGAAATTTCGCAATTTCGCCGATCTGAGTACAGCCGAGGTCCATAAATAAGGGCAAAAGGGGGGTACTTTGAGGTAGCGACATAATTTGCCTACAGAATTTATTCTCAGATTTTTGTAGTGCTTGAGAAGATGCAAAGCCCCAAAGTTCAGCTCCATAAAGCGCAGAGCTGACACCTTTGGCGGCATAGATCTCTAGGACTGTTCCTATTGGTTTGAACGAACTGGAACGTTGCTCCCTTAATAGGGCACCTGTGATCCTTTTATGATTCAGCAGCATCTTATCTAAATGGGGAGTCCAATCCATTTTGTCAGAAATGCGTATCCCTAAATAATCAAATTCTTTCACCCTTTCCAGGGATTCGGTGTTTAAAGTAGGGGGGCGCACTTTCTGTTTAGGGGGATTAAGGACGAGGTATTTTGTTTTATTGGTATTTATGACCAAGCCTCGGTCGGTACAAAAGGATTGGAAGTTATCCAAGAGTTTCTGTAGTCCCATAGGGGTTTTGGAGATTAGGAGCGTGTCGTCCGCGAAGAGGAGGGTCGGTATACGTACCCCCCCCAGGGATGGTTCGTCAGATGGAAATTTAAGTAAGTGCTCCACCACCCCATTAATATACAAGGAGAAAAGGGTGGGAGCCAGAACACATCCCTGGCGGACCCCTCTCTCGACCGGAATACAGCCTGTTTTCTCCCCTCCGGAACCCCACCTGATTTGGGCAAAGCTGTCTTGGTGGAGCCTAACTAATAGGGACAATAAGTACTGTGGGAGCCCCATGTTGGCCAGAACCCTCCATAGCGAGTCCCTGGGAACGAGGTCAAAGGCAGTCTTTAAATCGATGAATGCGAGATAAAGACTGCCCTTGCCTATCACTACCACCTTCCAGTGGATCATCATAAGCCTAAAGGCCTGCTCTATTGTTCCAGTGCCTACTCTAAAGCCGGCCTGAAAATCGGTAAGTATTTTGTTTTCATCCACCCAGTTGAGTATCCTGAGTAGAATGACTTTACCGACAACTTTTTGGCTTACATCCAGTAAGCTAATCGGCCTATAATTGGACGGATCATCCCTAGGGCCTTTCTTGTGGATGGGAACCACCTCTGCCCCCTTCCAAGAGACAGGAATGGGGGCACCCCTACAGATGGCAAGGAGAAGGGAGTGGATTAATTTGCCCCAATTAGCACCATCAGCTTTTAGCAGATCCCCAGGGATGCCATCTGGTCCTGCAGCTTTTTGTGGGATGATGGAGTTAATAGCATACTCTACTTCCTTCAGTGTAAAATCGGGATCGCCAGGGAAAAGGGAGTAGTCATCATGAAGAGAGGAATGGACAGACCCTCTTCCATCCATATCGTCATGACAGGAATACAGTTTGGAAAAATGAACCTCCCATACATGACCCGGAATATTGCAGGTTACGAGATCAATATCCGGTCTGTTTCGCGCCCGTATGGTGTCCCAGAAGGATTTAGAGTCTTTTTTCGTGCTGGCTTCCTTAAGGGTTAGCCAATAGTTATCCTCCCACTCCCTTTTTGCTACCAGTAAAGCTTTTTTATGGTCTCTTCTGGCAGTTTGGATTAGAGGGAGAGACTTCCCTTTAACTGCCTCTATTAGGCGTGATTTGGCCTTCCTGCAATTTGCCGAATACCAATCATGTGAGCCTTTTGGTTTGGGTTTCTGTTTCCCTACTGGCAATTGTACCCAAAAGAGGTCCCCAATAGTTTTTATAGCAGCTTCAAAAACAGCGGTGACCTTGTCTGCTGCTATGGTCAGATTAATAGAACCAATTTCAGCTTGCATGCCCTTAACCACTTCGTCTATTGTGGATAGTTTATCGGTATTGCACATAAACTTACTCCACTTTAGACGCCTGCCACAAGTAGCGACAGTAATCCTCTGTGGGCGGCCAAGAGAGACTGGCAGTGCTTCAATGTTCCAAGGATTTTTTAGGGATAAGGAGAGTGGGTTATGGTCGCTCTCTACGGTATTGGTAATAACCATATCGTTAACAAAACTCCAGAGGGCCCTATCCAGCAGGATATAGTCAATCCGAGTGCATTGGCCAACCCTGTTGAAAGTGGGCGCACCCTGGAGATCGGATCGAGTGCGACCATTAACAGCTCTTAATCCAAACTCCAGAGTAAATGCATTGAGATGGATTGCACTGCGAGTCCAGCGCTTAATGGGTGGAATAGAGAGAATAGGGATACCCCATCTGCTGTCCTCTTCTCCTAAATCTGGAATTCCTTCTAAGGGGAGTGGTTCATATGTACAATTAAAATCCCCTGCTATTAGGATATGTCCACAACCACTCTGCTCTCCCAGCTGAACCTCAAGCTCCTTCATTGTGGGTGAAATACACCCATTTTTTGTTCCCCTATTATAAACATTGTAGAGGTCAACGGCTATACTTCCCCGTAGACCCAATAGGGAGACACCGAGAATATCCGGAGATCCTGCCTTCTTAGTAGTTATTCTGCAATTAAGCAGGATACTTATCCAGATAATAAGCCCCCCCGATGGCCGTCCCTTCCCCACCCTGGTTTTTACTGCTGGTACAAAGAGAGTGACAAACCCCACCCTATGCAGTGGCTCGGTAGCCCATGTCTCTTGAAAAATGCAGATATTGTGGGCATCAACCAGGGCATTCCACTCCAGGAGGCCCAGCTTCCTTGAAATCCCAGCAAGGTTCCAGCTAAGGATTTTTAACTCGCCATGCGCTGGATTTCCGGCAGGAACCGCAATACATCGAGGGTTAGATAAATCTACACTGTCCCTAACTGATATAGGTGATGACACCTCTAGGTTTGTGGGGAGAAATGTACCCAACGATGCATCCTTTTTTCCCTCATTTACATCATTTGCATGAGGGAGGTTAGTGACTAAACCTCCCTCAGAAGGGAGTCAATCAACCTCATCCAATACACAGTACCTATTGGGATGGGCAAACTGTGTATAGGAGGGGTTAAGGGACGAGGATGGAGACGGGTCCTGCCATGGCTGTTGCCAATAATGATTGGCAATAGATGGTTGCTGGGGAAGTTGCTGCCACTGCTCAGTAGAATGGAAAAAGGGCGGTACAGAGGGGAAAGGTTGCTGCCAATTGTGTATTTACAAAAAAAACAATTTCTTTCTTGAGTCAACGTTGTGCAAATAGTCCATGGAACTGCAAGTTTTCTAACAAAATGTAAGCATTTTGGGGCCTTAAGTTGATCATTTAGTAACACAGGAAAAGCAAGAGGAGCACTGAGAACAAAGACAGCAAGAGGAACCAGAAGAACAAGCGAGGAAAGAGGAGAAAAGTTTGACAATGATCGCGGGGAGGGACAGCGCCAAGACGATCCACTGGATGATCAAGATGGAGAACGTAAATAGGTAGACGGTTCTGTTGCAGTTCATGAAGTTGGGGTACAGCGGGAAAGTCCAGACGCTCCCTGTTGGGTGAAAAAAGGGAAATTTATCATATCCCCAACACTGATCTCAGATCCTTGCCGACCCATCTTTAAAATAATCCTACATTTTTGATTAACCTACATTTCCTCAAAACCCATGAGTGCAACAGCCACCATGTGCCATTTAAAACTCTACATATGTGTATAACTCTCTTTTCCTGGCATAAGATGTAATCTCCAGAAGGTACATTGATACCAATGATAAAACTATGAATCTTTCAGTTAAAAAATTCTATAATATAGGCTTAATGACAGTATATACGATTTACATGAAACAATTTGCCCAAAGACCTCTAACGCATGAGGGGGGGATTAGAGGACAATAACATTAAATATCACAAAATATACGTGTAACATTTCACTTAAAATATTTGCCATGCAGAAAGCATCAAGCAACAGAAAGCATCAAGAGGCATTTAGCTGGCGTAACCTTTTTGGCTAAGAAATTATTCGCAATCAGGAAGCAGTCATGGGGTGGCTACAGTAAAACTGGTTGCACCTTAGCAGTACTAAGTGAGATGTGTCACTGATTAAAGAAAATCTCTCAGAAGTCCCTTCTTCAGGTGTTTTCACTCACTGGGGCAATCTATGGCCCCTTAGATAAAAGTTCGAAACTTTAAGGTTATTTTGTATGTTAAAATGGCTTTTTATCAGTGGTGAGTAAGGTAAGGCTCTGTTTGAAATACTTTTTGAGTAGGGTACATCGTTTTTCCCTTTATCATAGAGCTCCGCCTACAACTGATGGTAAACTCCAGTTTTCGATTTAGAATAGAATTGTCATCTCCGTGCTGGAACATTGCCTTGGAAACTTCAGTCAGTATGGTAGAGACCTAGTCCAATTGTTTTGAGGAAACAAACTCACTCTAGCCCAGTAGATCACGTTGGCCTCATTGCTTAGCACACCACAATCTGCATCTCATGATAAATAATGTACTTTTCAACTGTTAAATCTGGGTTGCCAAAATGTTATGAACGGTGTGGACTCTATAGCCCCTGGTAATTAGTGAGTGCTGTAAACTCCATACAACTCAGAATTCCACCCCTTGCGCAAACTCTGACTCGCTCACCGCCAGGACCTACGGAGGTACTACACGTTTTGAGCATATGTTTGAGTTGTGATTGATGCTGGGTTCCTCCATTCCAGTGAAGGCGTACGTAAATATGTACCTATCTGCCTTTATAGATCATGGAATAATAACTGAATGAGGGTGTCAAGATTCGAGAAACAGACAGGTGCCAAACTCCACTACCCTTAGCTCCACGAAAGAACTGAAACTCTTCAACTTCTCCATTTACTTCTCTCCCTACCCAGTGTCCCCTCCTGGCCAATCCACAGCACCTCCTATCAATGTATGCAGATCTCAAAGATTTTTTTTCTATGGATTTTACCTGCCCACACCCAATTTGTAAGTTAACCAGTGATTTTTTTAAAGCTGCATCAGTCAGTACAAATTATCTGCCCTTGTAAAGCATTGCGATAGCCTCTGAGTCTACATAAACCCTATGTAAATAACGTCAATAAAATGCAAATAATAGGAGATCTGGAAGCAGGAAAATACAGGTATTTGGAATCAATTTATGGAACAGCCTGCCCCAGGAAATTTGACTTGGGACACATATGTCATATTTTAAACGATGCTTCAAAAAATTACATTCAGCCCAATTTTAGTAAATCACTTTAAGTGCTCTTAAATACAAAGTACACAATGAATCTCAGTTTTTTTACTCAGATATAGAATGTGTCACTTTTCTTACCTTGCCCACAAATTCTAATCCTGGTGGGTATTTTATGTTGTGATGTTAATAAATTGCACAACTAGCCATTCAGAAACAGGAGCCTATCAGGTAACTTTATCCATAAGTATATTGATAATGATAATCAATATACCCACCACTTCATGCTCATTCACTATCTTGTAAATGGCTTGTTGTGCTGTGCGCTCTCATTTTAAAGCCCTTTCTTCATCCACCATCTTATGAATGGCACTTTGTGTTTACAAATTATCTTGCAAATGGACTGCTAATTTTATTAGTTATCTTGTGATTGATAGCTTCCAATTGTTTGATTATAATTTTCCCTAGAACTGTACGACATAATTAAAGGTATTACCTGTGATGAGCCAAGCAAACCAAAAGAGGCTCAACAGTGCAAGGATGCCATAGACAAGCTTATTTGGCCTCAGTCCAGCCACAATAGACAGGAGGGACATGATGATGACAGTGACGCCATTGACGATGAGGTAGATAGGGATGAAGCGTTGCGCTGGGCATTGTTGCAGATAAACAGAACCTGTGAGTATGAAAACAACAGATCAGTGAAATAACTACATTAGGTGTTGCATTACAGAGCAATGCAAAATTGCCAAAGAAATCTTCAGTCGGGTGGCTGATATTTAATTTGATCTTCTACCAGCAAATAACACATTGCCAGATATTTCAGACTCACCTGACAGTAGGAACTAGTCTTATTAAAATTTATAGAATGCAGACAGTATGGCCTCTGGTCTCCAAGACACTAAGCACAATCCTGGACAAAACCATGCTGGGATTTGCAGTTGTGTGGTTTGTTGATGAAAGACTATGGACCTTCTTGCAAGTTAGGTCAGTTAAGGCATTTACCACACTAAGTAATACCATTATCCAAGGATGAGGTATTTACCACCCCAGTTATGGTAAATGCCTACTCTTTCTAGTTTCCATCTTGAAACGGAGATGTAAGATGGCAAAATATTATGGTAGCACAAAAAATTCTGGTTTGCTTGTTTTTCGGTTCAGGGGGGGCCTGGCTTGGCATTTCGGACTGGACTGTTTCTTTTGTAGCAGAGCCATGGTTGAATTACATATAGCTGGGTCTAAACTGAGTCGGCATTGTGTACAAAATAACGAAGGATTGGGATTCAGCCCGAGTGATTACCAGTGCCTTATATTAATTCAAGCATTCCATTCGGCACTGTTTTGTATGCACACAAAATTCCCAATAATTTGTCATTTCTAAAGGCATTTTCCTCAATTTATTCAATTAGGGAAAACTGTGAGGGTATGTTTAAAACACAACTCAGAATCCCCATCCCTTAGTTTACATGGGATCAGGATTTATCAATGAACTTTAAATGGGGCCCTAAAGCAGTTTGGCTTAAAAACATGATTTATAACACCTTCTGACTTGACTCTGGTTTTCCTTTTAGACCACCTGTGCCTTGTCACCTACTTTTTCTCATTCTTTTCTCCTCCCTTTCTCCAATCCTCATCCCCACCTTTGCTTTGTTCTTTTGCTCTCATTCTAGCCCTCTTCCAATCAATCACTTTTATTGGACCCTCTCTTTCTCTTTCTTTCTCTCCCAGTCTCTCACTCTCACTCTCCCCTCTTACTCACATTCTCACTCTCTCTTCCTACCGCTCAGTTTCATGTTCTAGCTAACTCTTTCAATCTATTATTTTAATTGTTTTTAACGGTAAACAGTCAAAATATCGACTAGTAAATATCGAATGGACATAATATCGAGTTTAAAATATAGAATGGACAAAATATCGAATGGCCAGAATATAGACATCAAAAATATTGTTTTTAAGGTAAGTAATGTAATATCGAATGTTAAAAATATAGGAAGTTAAAATATCGAAGTATATAATATAGGTTAATAAAATTATTGAATTTTTAATAATATTGAATTTTTTATAGTGTTTTTTATGTTATTATATGTGTGAAAAGTGTGTATTTATGTTATAATTTATTTTAATTAATGAATTTTGTTATTTAAATTTTTGCGTAATTTAATTCTGTAGCGGGTTGTGGGTTTATAGGGGAATAGGGTGGGAAGTAATTTAATTATAATGAATTAAATATGTAAATTTATTTATTGGTATTTATTTTTAATTATGTGTTAATTAATTTATATTTGGTAATTAATTAAATTTTAATAGGCAATTAATTTTAATTAATTGATTAATTGCTATTCATGTTAATTTTACTAATTTATTTTCTGTAGCGGGTTGTGGGTGTATAGGGGAATAGGGTGGGAAGTAATTTAATTATAATTAATTAAATATGTAAATGTATTTATTGTATTCATTTTTAATTAATTGTTAATTAATTTATATTTGGTCATTAATTAAATTCTAATAGGCAAGTAATTTAAATTAATTGCTAATTATGTTAATTTTACTAATTTATTTTCTATAGCGGGTTGTGGGTTTATAGGGGAATTGGGTGGGAAGTAATTTATTTATAATTAATTAAATATGTAAAATTATTTATTGGTATTTATTTATAATTAATTGTTAATTCATTTTTTATGGGTAATTAATTAAATTTGAATTGCCAATTAATTTTTTTTAATTGATTAATTGCTAATTATGTTAATTTTACTAATTTATTTTCTGTAGCGGGTTGTGGGTTTATAGGGTAATAGGGTGGGAAGTAATTTATTTATAATTAATTAAATAAATCAATTTATTTAATTGTATTTAATTTGAATTAATTGTTAATTAAATTTTAAATGTTAAATTATTAATTGTTAATTTGTAATTAATTTGTATTAATAGGTAATTAATTGTAATAATTAATTTTAATTTGTAATTTGAATTGATTAAATATTATTTTATATTAAATTGGTAATTACTTTTAATTAATTTTTTATAGATATTAATTTATAATTTTTTAAAATAATATATCAAATATTTACTTTCCCTACTGTTGCACTCTCTGGAGTGAGAATAGTAATTTTTACCACTACGCTATCCAACGCTTTCCCTACTGTTGCGCTCTTTGGAGTTGGAATAGTAATTTTTACCCCTACGCTATCCAACGCTTTCCCTATGGTTGCACCCACTGGAGTGGGAATAGTAATTTTTACCCCTACGCTATCCAACGCTTTCCCTACTGTTGCACCCTCTGGAGTGGGAATAGTAATTTTAACTCCTACGCTATCCAACGCTTTCCCTACTGTTGCACTATTTGGAGTGGGAATAGTAATTGTTACCCCTACGCTATCCAGCGCTTTCCCTACTGTTGCACTCTTTGGAGTCGGAATAGTAATTTTTACCTCTACGCTATCCAACGCTTTCCCTACTGTTGCACTCACTGGAGTGAGAATAGTAATTTTTACTCCTACGCTATCCAACGCTTTCCCCACTGTTGCAACCACTGGAGTGGGAATAGTAATTTTTACCTCTATGCTATCTAACGCTTTCCCTACTGTTGCACCCACTGGAGTGGGAATAGTAATTTTTACCCCTACGCTATCCAACGCTTTCCCTACTGTTGCACTATTTGGAGTGGGAATAGTAATTTTTACCCCTACGCTATCCAACGCTTTCCCTACTGTTGCACTCTTTTGAGTTGGAATTGTAATTTTTACCCCTACGCTATCCAACGCTTTCCCTACTGTTGCACCCACTGGAGTGGGAACAGTAATTTTTACCCCTACGCTATCCAACGCTTTCCCTACTGTTGCACTCTTTCGAGTGGGAATAGTAATTTTAACCCCTACGCTATCCAACGCTTTCCCTACTGTTGCGCTCTTTGGAGTTGGAATAGTAATTTTTACCCCTACGCTATCCAACGCTTTCCCTATGGTTGCACCCACTGGAGTGGGAATAGTAATTTTTACCCCTACGCTATCCAACGCTTTCCCTACTGTTGCACCCTCTGGAGTGGGAATAGTAATTTTAACTCCTACGCTATCCAACGCTTTCCCTACTGTTGCACTATTTGGAGTGGGAATAGTAATTTTTACCCTTACGCTATCCAGCGCTTTCCCTACTGTTGCACTCTTTGGAGTCGGAATAGTAATTTTTACCTCTACGCTATCCAACGCTTTCCCTACTGTTGCACTCACTGGAGTGAGAATAGTAATTTTTACTCCTACGCTATCCAACACTTTCCCCACTGTTGCAACCACTGGAGTGGGAATAGTAATTTTTACCTCTATGCTATCCAATGCTTTCCCTACTGTTGCACTCTTTGGAGTTGGAATTGTAATTTTTACCCCTACGCTATCCAACGCTTTCCCTACTGTTGCACCCACTGGAGTGGGAATAGTAATTTTTACCCATACGCTATCCAACGCTTTCCCTGCTGTTGTACTCACTGGAGTGGGAATCGTAATTTTGATCCCTACGCTATCCAACGCTTTCCCTACTGTTGCACTCTCTGGAGTGGGAATAGTAATTTTTACCACTATGCTATCCAACGCTTTCCCTACTGTTGCACTCTTTGGAGTGGGAATAGTAATTTTTACCCCTACGCTATCCAACGCTTTCCCTACTGTTGCACTCTTTGGAGTTGGAATAGTAATTTTTACCCCTACGCTATCCAACGCTTTCCCTATGGTTGCACCCACTGGAGTGGGAATAGTAATTTTTACCCCTACGCTATCCAACGCTTTCCCTACTGTTGCACCCTCTGGAGTGGGAATAGTAATTTTAACCCCTACGCTATCCAACGCTTTCCCTACTGTTGCACTATTTGGAGTGGGAATAGTAATTTTTACCCCTACGCTACCCAGCGCTTTCCCTACTGTTGCACTCTTTGGAGTTGGAATAGTAATTTTTACCTCTACGCTATCCAACGCTTTCCCTACTGTTGCAGTTGCACTCACTGGAGTGAGAATAGTAATTTTTACCCCTACGCTATTCAACGCTTTCCCCACTGTTGCACCCACTGGAGTGGGAATAGTAATTTTTACCCCTACGCTATCCAACGCTTTCCCTACTATTGCACTCTTTGGAGTGGGAATAGTAATTTTAACCCCTACGCTATCCAACGCTTTCCCTACTGTTGCACTATTTGGAGTGGGAATAGTAATTTTTACCCCTACGCTATCCAACGCTTTCCCTACTGTTGCACTCTTTGGAGTTGGAATTGTAATTTTTACCCCTACGCTATCCAACGCTTTCCCTACTGTTGCACCCACTGGAGTGGGAATAGTAATTTTTACCCCTACGCTATCCAACGCTTTCCCTACTGTTGCACTCTTTGGAGTGGGAATAGTAATTTTAACCCCTACGCTATCAGACGCTTTCCCTACTGTTGCACTATTTGGAGTGGGAATAGTAATTTTTACCCCTACGCTATCTAACGCTTTCCCTACTGTTGCACTCTTTGGAGTTGGAATTGTAATCTTTACCCCTACGCTATCCAACACTTTCCCTACTGTTGCACCCACTGGAGTGGGAATAGTAATTTTTACCCCTACGCTATCCAACGCTTTCCCTACTGTTGTACTCACTGGAGTGGGAATAGTAATTTTAACCCCTACGCTATCCAACGCTTTCCCTACTGTTGCACTATTTGGAGTGGGAATAGTAATTTTTACCCCTACGCTACCCAGCGCTTTCCCTACTGTTGCACTCTTTGGAGTTGGAATAGTAATTTTTACCTCTACGCTATCCAACGCTTTCCCTACTGTTGCAGTTGCACTCACTGGAGTGAGAATAGTAATTTTTACCCCTACGCTATTCAACGCTTTCCCCACTGTTGCACCCACTGGAGTGGGAATAGTAATTTTTACCTCTACACTATCCAACGCTTTCCCTACTGTTGCACCCACTGGAGTGGGAATAGTAATTTTTACCCCTACGCTATCCAACGCTTTCCCTACTGTTGCACTCTTTGGAGTGGGAATAGTAATTTTAACCCCTACGCTATCCAACGCTTTCCCTACTGTTGCACTATTTGGAGTGGGAATAGTAATTTTTACCCCTACGCTATCCAACGCTTTCCCTACTGTTGCACTCTTTGGAGTTGGAATTGTAATTTTTACCCCTACGCTATCCAACGCTTTCCCTACTGTTGCACCCACTGGAGTGGGAATAGTAATTTTTACCCCTACGCTATCCAACGCTTTCCCTACTGTTGCACTCTTTGGAGTGGGTATAGTAATTTTAACCCCTACGCTATCAGACGCTTTCCATACTGTTGCACTATTTGGAGTGGGAATAGTAATTTTTACCCCTACGCTATCTAACGCTTTCCCTACTGTTGCACTCTTTGGAGTTGGAATTGTAATCTTTACCCCTACACTATCCAACACTTTCCCTACTGTTGCACCCACTGGAGTGGGAATAGTAATTTTTACCCCTACGCTATCCAACGCTTTCCCTACTGTTGTACTCACTGGAGTGGGAATAGTAATTTTGATCCCTACGCTATCCAACGCTTTCCCTACTGTTGCACTCTCTGGAGTGGGAATAGTAATTTTTACACTTCCGCTATCGTACGGTAATAATATTGGATATTATTTAATTATATTATGTTACTATATATATATGTTTTAACAAATATGATTGTAAAACATTTTTTTATAACTTTCATTAATTATTTAATTATTATAAGTTAATTTAAGTATTTTTAAGTATGTTTTAGTAATTCATTTTTAATATTAATTTAATTTAACACTGTTTTTAATAAAGTCGATATTTTTATAAACGATATTTTTGTAAACGATATTTTTTACTCGATATTTTTGTACTTACCTGTTTGTAGATACAAACTCGATATTCTGTCTGTCGATATTTTGTCACCGATATTTTTGCTATTCGATATTATGTCCCTCGATATTATGTCAGTGATACGTTTTTAACGTCTTTTCTTATAACTCAGCGGATCATTTTGGGATCACATGATAATCCATGACTCACACTACTGAATCAATTGTAAGTTGCAGTCACACCTCAGAGCTCTCACAAAAATGTGACACGAAGAGCTCATGCTTATCAGCAGAGTCATAGCAAGAATGTCAATGAAATCCTATCCTATCAAAATTGTAGTCTACGCTTTGGTTGGTTGAATCTAAATACAGAAACCAACGTGATTCCCTTCCGATGAGTTACCTGCAATAATTTCAAGAGGTGAGGTGAGTCACATCCTGAATATTGACAGAGGTTCCCTCAACCTCTTGCCTTTGGATTACAGTCGGGGAGGTGAGAACTATTTTTAAGAGAACTCAATTAACTCACTATGACAGCTCTCTTTAGGCTTTGGAGAAACATTTAAGTCCCTCCCGGCTACTCATACATTTGTCTCAGTGCATTTTGGTGCTTGCATTTCTGTTCTTCCAAAAGAAAAAAAGTGCTGAAGGGTGAGTAGCATTGGGGTTTTGGCCATTTATTGAGTTTCAAAACATAGCAAATGGCCAACAATCCAGAGATATCTCCTTAAGAGGGTGAAATTAAGAATGCCTTAGTTGATGGAGAGGTTGGGGTGGGCCAGTCACCAGAGATAACCCCTTGGTGGGGTGTAGTATGGACTTAATGATCAACCACAAACCAAAGTGTCAAAGCAGTTTGTCTCGAGTTCTAACAAAATCTTTCTTATAAGAGATGGGCAAAGATCAACCATTTCCTAGTTAATGAGGTAGATACTAAATCGCATGTCGTACACCAAATAAGGCATTACTAGCCAACAGGTTATAAGTATGTATCCATTCAGCATAAAATTATGTTTCGAGGGGTTGTATATCCTAATCTCATGCGGTGAACTGGAAAAAGGGATGAAAAGAGGATAGAAAAAGGGATACACATGTCAGGGTGTTGGGGAGACGAAAGAGTACAAGGAGGCAATGAGATCCTTTGATCTTACCAATGACAATCTCAGCGATGCTCAGTGCTATCCAAACAAGTGACATTAGACCAAGAAGCCATTCTGAAAAAAGAAGAACACATATCAATCTCTGAAATGCCTACTGTTACTCATCTGTAATACTAAAGGTAGAAGCTACTTAGAAAAGTTAAATAAACAAAAAACAATTTTCAAATTAAATCTTCAGTCCCTAACCACCTCACCTTCTAGCCAACATGTTAACATCAAAAACAGAGCTGATTTAAAGGCTATTAGGAACCCACTTATTTATATAATTCTCATCTCGTCCTGTTTTATGATTCTCAGCCCTTTACTTCTTGTAATTTTCAAGTCACACAGCAAGTGATTTTTCTTTTTAGTTCCTTTCAAACATATTTTTTGCACATTTATTGCTCTTTCTTAATTTATTTCATGCAGTGAATTATAATTTCAAATTGCAAAATAAGTTCATACCATACTGTTACTCTACTTTGTAAGTTAAGAATTAATTAAAAATGTTTTGCCAGCACGCGTTTCACTCTAGGTTTCATTACCTGTGTACTCTATGAAGGCAAGTCTAGGCATCCGACTCAATATGTGCCTTTCGTTCCAAGAATATATCGAAGGAAACCCCAGATCTCTCTTCTATGTTGTTAGCGAATCGGAAGATTGGTTTGCGATTCGGTTTGTGGAAGGGGAGTGTTTAGGGCATCCCTTCCAAATACTGATTCACAGTGGTATGTATTAATGTTTTGGGACAAAATTTTGTTCACAAAACATAAATATTGCACCACTAATTCAACATTGGTGGTAACCCATTCATAATTGAAATGGATACTATGGGACCACTTTCCCTTTGACAACGTAACACAAATATTTTTTAAGAGCGGGCAGTGGTCCCATAGACGACTGCCTACTCTTAAAAAATTAATTTTAAGCGTTTCATTTTTTCCTTTTGAACTATCCCGTTTTTCATAAAGTTAAACGGCTGAATTTCAAATTAAAAAGTGTTGCTTTAACGCACACGCAATCACAGACAAGGTGTGTGTGTGTGTGTGTGTAGTTGAGCTTATATAGCGCACAGCTACCCGCAGTGGGTTTCCCGGCGCTTGCTTAGGGAACCCTTCCTGATATTCCCCTGTGAGATAGCAGGGTATCCACAAGGTGAAAGTCAGGCATCCCGCCACGAGGGGCCGTTGTGGAGATTAAGCAAGCTGTTGCCCAGAGTCACAGAGTGTGAACCCGTGAGTCGAGGAGGCACCGGGGCGAGAATTAGCGAGTCCGTGGAATTTTTAGCCCAAGACCCGCCGGGGAAGGGAAATGAACCCTGGTCCAGGACCGATCTCAGATTCCAGGTCTGTCACCTCTAACCCCTGAGCCACACTTCTCCACAGACCAAGGTGGTCTGCGGACCGTAGCAAGCCACCTTCCCTCTGATGGCTTTCATTCCTAATGGGTCGCAAACTGTGACCTACCTCATTAACATTTATGAGGTAGGTCACTACCAAGAATGAATGTTGTGGATGTGAAAGAGAACCAACCTTCCAATATTCTCTTTCAAGTATACCAGAAGCCCTTATTGATTCCATATTGATACTTTTTGATGTTTCTACGTTTTTTACATCTGTCTCTTTACCTGGCAGTCCTGATGCACTCTGTCTTGGGCCATGACTCTGTTGTTTGTTGGCTTTCTTCGGATTCAGTTCCACAGCACACCAAGGATGTCCTTATGAGCTAATGATTGACTGTTTTTCTTGTTGGCCGACCTGCAGAAAAGTTAGGATTAATTAGTTTGATAATCCCAAATGCACAACTTTGCTTGACATATTTTGTTTAGCTCAACTCCACTCTTTCGTCCTTTTGATCTCCCTTGCGATCTCACTCCTCACTGCCTTGAACACTCTTTCTTTGTTGTCAGTGCTTCTTTCCCTGTTTTATGCTGCATTCAGCCTCTTTCTTTCACTCCTTAGCTTGCTTTACCTTTCTTGCTCACTTTTCCTATCGACCACAAAAATATCATGCTGCAAGAATGTTGTAGCAAAAAATATCAACTACCAAAATATTGTGGAGGTAGTCTAGGGAGGAGGTAGAAAATGAAAATACCTCCACTTTAACCATAACTATGATCACACCCAGCATGCCAAGTGAGCAAACATTCCCTTCAGTGAATGTTGTTTAGCTTCTCATCCTCCTTCCATCAATTCATAAATTCATGCTTTCCCCATTTTAAATATTAATCCAATCATTCATCCATCCTTTCTTTCCTATCGATCCTTACAATCTTCCCCATCTGCCCAGCCTTCATCCTTCCCGCTATTCACCCTTTTATCTGTTGATCATTTCACTCTTCCATCTATCCTTGTGCTCTTCCATCTTCCCACTCTTTCATGCTTCGACCAATCAATCAATCAATTAATCAGAGTACTTGTAAAGCGTGCTACTTACCCGTGAGGGTCCCAAGGCGCTGAGTGGAGTGGGAGGGTGCTGCTACTGCTCGAAGAACCAGGTCTTGAGGAGTCTTCTGAAGGCGAGTAGGTCTTGGGTCTGCCGTATGTGGGTAGGGAGGGTGTTCCAGGTCTTGGCGGCGAGGTAGGACAAGGATCTGCCGCCGGAGGTCATTCGTAGGATGCGGGGGACAGCGGCAAGGGCGAGGCTGGCGGAGCTGAGCTAGCGGGTGGGGGTGTGGAAGCTGAGTCTGCTGTTCAGGTAGGCTGGTCCGGCGTTGTGGAGTGCTTTGTGTGCGTGGGTGAGGAGCTTGAAGGTGATCCTCTTGTCGATGGGGAGCCAGTGTAGGTCTCTCAGGTGGGGGTGATGTGGCTGCAGCAGGGGACGTTGGCGATCAGTCAGGTGGAGGCGTTTTGGATGCGTTGTAGTCGTCGTATGTGTTTGGCTGGGATTCCTGCGTAGAGTCAGTTGCTGTAGTCCAGTCTGACGAGGGCCTGTGTCACCGTTCTTCTTGTTTCGGTCGGGATCCACTTGTAGATCCTGCGGAGCATGCGGAGGGTGTTGTAGCAGGAGGAGGAGACGGCGTTGACCTGCTTAGACTTGGAGACGGAGGAGTCGAGGATGAATATTAGATTGCGCGCATGGTCGGTGGGTGTTGGTGCTGTTCCCAGTGTGGTCGGCCAACAGGAGTCGTCCCAGGCTGAGGGGGTGGGTCCAAGGATGAGGACGTCCGTCTTGTCCGAGCTCATCTTCAGACGGCTGCTTCTCATCCAGTCGGTGACGGCCTTCATTCCCTCGTGAAGCTTGGTTTTGGCGGTGTGTGGGTCCTTGGTGAGGGAGAGGATGAGCTGGGTGTCGTCGGCGTAGGAGATGATGTTGAGGTTGTGATGGCGGGCCACTTGTGCGAGGGGGCCATGTAGATGTTGAACAGCGTCGTGCTGAGGGATGAGCCCTGGGGGACGCCGCAGATGATGTTGGTGGCTTCGGAGCGGAGGGGTGGGAGGCGGACGCTCTGAGTTCTGCCGGAGAGGAAGGAAGTGGTCCGGTCAAGAGCCTTCTCTTGGATTCCGGCTTCTAGGAGGCGTGTCTTTAGAGTACGATGGCAGACCGTGTCGGAGGCGACTGACAGGTCCAGGAGGATGAGGGCTGATGTTTCGCCATTGTCTAGTTGGTGCCTGATGTCGTCTGTGGCGGCGATGAGAGCAGTCTCGGTGCTGTGGTTTTGTCTGAATCCGGACTCGGATGGGTCCAAGATGTTGATGTCTTCCAGGTGGCGGGCCAGTTGCAGGTTGACCATTTTCTCGATGACCTTTGCCGGGAACGGGAGCAGGGAGATGGGCCAGAAGTTCCTGAGGTTCTTGGGGTCTGCTTTGGGCTTCTTGAGGAGGGCGTTGATTTCGTCATGCTTCCAGCTTTCCGGGAATGTCGCTGTTTCGAAGGAGATGTTGATGACCTTCCTTAGTTGGGGTGCAATGGCTGCGTCTGCTTTGTTGAATACGTGGTGTGGGCACGGGTCAGACAGAGATCCTGAGTGGATGGAGTTCATGACCTTGCGTGTCTCATCATCGTTGACATTGTACCAGGAGGTCAGGCGGTTGGCGCTGGTGGTGTTCACAGGGGAGGTGGAGTCTGACTTAGTCTGGCGGTCGTGGTGTTGAAGCTGTCGTGGATGTCAGCGATCTTGCGGTGGAAGAAGCTGGCCAGTGAGTCGCACAGTTCTTGTGAGGGCGGGATGTCATTGGCGTTGGTGCTGGGGTTGGAGAGTTCCATTACGAGGCTGTTTGGTGTGCGTTCGTGGAGCCATGTCTTCTCCAGTTTCTGACATGCGCGTTTCGAGGTCTGGAGCTCGTCGGTGAACCTGGTGTCTCTCTTGTTGGCGTGGCTTTTGGAGGGTTTCTTGAGCGTTGCGAGGGTGTTGGCGCAGTCGTTAATCCACTGTCTGAGGTTTCGGGCTGCGGCGTCTGGGTTGGTGGGGTCGGTGGGTGGGTTCTTGGCAAAGGAGGTGATCTGCTGGTCTTCGGTGACTTTGCTCCAGCAGCGGCGAGGCTGCAGTTGGGTGCGGTGGAGCACGGTTGGTTTCTTGTAGGTGAAATGGATGGTTGGTCCAGTGGAGTTCGATGGTGCGGTCGAAGGCACCGTAGGAGCCTGTGGAGAAGACGGGATCCAGCGTGTGGCCGGCGGCATGGGTGGGTGTGGTGATGAGTTGTCTCAGGCCGAGGTTGGCAAGGTTGTCGATCAGGGTGGCGGAGTTGGCGTCATTGTTGTTCTCGAGGTGGAAGTTCACGTCCCCGAGGAGGATGTAGTCTGTGGAGGTGAGTGCGTGGGTGCTGGCGAGGTTGGCGATGGAGTCGCTGAACTGAGCCCGGGGGGTCTGTAGATGAGTGTTCCTCTGAGGGTGGTGTTGGGGTCGGTGTGGATCCGGAAGTGCAGGGGTTCGGCGGTGTTGAGGGTGTCGTCTGCGTGCGTGGTGACCTTGTGGGTGGACTTGTGGACGATGGCTATTCCTCCTCCGGTTCCGTTGGCGCGATCCCTGCAGGTGATCTTGTAGCCGTCTGGGATGGCTATGGCGATGTCGGGCGACGAGGAGTTGTTCCACCAGGTCTCGGTCAGGAAGGCCACATCTGGGGCGGAGGTGTCGAGCAGATCCCAGAGCTCGACGGCATGTTTGCGTGTGGAGCGGGTGTTGAGCAGTATGCAGCGGAGTTGGTTGGGTCCAGTACTTGGAGGTTTGGTGGTTCTGTCGCAGGTGAAGCTGCAGGTGTGGCAGGAGAAGGGTCCATGGGTCCGTTTCGGGGCGGCTTGGAAGCAGGCGTTGAGTGCGTAGAGGGTGCTGGTGTCGTAGTGGATTCTGGTGTCATGGCGTTCGCGGGATCCTGGGGTTCTGGCGCTGGGCACGGCCCAGGCACGGCCCAGGCGCAGACGGGCACAGACAGGCTTGCCTTAGGCACCCGCTGCTCACGTCCACTGCGCTGCTGCTTCTCGGCCTGCATATGAGGTGGCTTGGGAGGGAGAAGCAGCTGGGAGGCGGGAGCGGGGAGGCACATGAGTGTGCAGGGGGCGGGGCCATGGGGAAGCAGTGGCGGGAAAGTGCTAGATCGGGATGGCGGGGGGGCAGGGGCAACTGGCGCACAGGGCAGAGGGGAAGCGAAAAAAAGACAGAAAAGAAGGAGGCAGCAAGGAGGCAGGAACTAGGCAGTCAGGTGACGAGCAGTGGCGTGGGGGCGACCTGCCTGCAAGCAGGGTCAAAGGTCGCTTATTCAGTCTTTCACTCTTCCATCCTCAAAGGTCGATCCATTCAGTCTTTCACCCTTCCATCCTACTTTTCTCCTTTTCTTCATTACATCTTTCGACATTTACTTCCATTCTTGCAACCTTCCTCTGACCACCTGCTCTTTCCTCTTTCTTTCCATCTACCCATGTTTATGTCTCTCATCCTTATTTTATTCTTTCTTACTACAAACAGAGGAAAAGCTCCCCAACGTCGCTATCTAGGAGCCCGCCGCCAGTATAAGATAGCCTGGAGGATCTATAGAGTAGGTACGTCCTCTGTTAAAGTTTCTCTGTAGGCAAGTATCTCGAGAGAATTTGACACATTTGGAGTCAACTCCTCTCTGTCCCTACCTCAACCATCCTAGGCCTCTGACTGGTCAGACACAAATGTACTTTAATGTATGGTAGGGTTTTATTGTTTTACTTAACTCGTGCTATTTTTGAGTAAGTAATTCATCCATCTTAAATGAATTGTTTTTACTCTATCGATATCAAAGTATAACATAGTACTGTTTGCTTTTATTGTTTTTATCAATCTAGTACTATTAATGAGAATGTAACACATCCTGAATTGTTTTCATCCTTTTATGGTATGATGTATTTGTACTTGCACTGATGAATTGTTACTTTTATGGTCTCTGACCGAAATAAAGTAACAAATTGAAATGAAATGACTGACTTTGTTAGAATACAAACTACCTTAAACCGTGGGAAAGAATTGTCTATATACTTCTGCTTTAGGGTTGACACACTAGGTCACACTGAGAACCTGACGATTTTCTCAGATTCCACTGCATGTCTTTACGGACACTGGGTATATAGTTCACTGGTCACTTTTCTAGACACACTACTTCTAACTCTGAACTAATCCTACCCGAGAGATTGATATGAACTGCTTTCACCGGGTTAAAAAAACCTTGGAATACAGATTGACAGGAATATACCCAAAACACTTTTAAATAGCACGTGCATCTGTAGATATTACAGATCAATAAGATGAAGAGCGTTTTACTCACACTCTCAGGAAAATTCTTCTCTTTGGAAATAGAAATTAAGCATGCAATTATCGTCTCATCAGGTTTTCAATACAACAATAGTACACATTCCAAATGTACTTTGTTGAAAACTAAAAAAGTCGCCATCTTACAGCAGATTCAAATCCCAACATGGCAGCAACCCTACCCTCCGGAAACTAAGAGGGTACATTCAAGCACTTACCTTCTTGTGAGTTCTAGGATTGTTGGCAGAGAAGGTGCCGGGCTCTTTCAGTGCTGGTAAATGTGTGTGCCTCGAAAGAGGTTTTATAGCACCGCTGCCACGTTGTGCAATGTGTAATTAACGACACACACCCCACACGAAAGCTCATGCATATTTATCACCTGAAAGGAAACAATAAAACATGTGGGCTGCTGAAGTAGGAATGTTAAAGAAGAAAGTCACGTTTATACTATCAGCCCGACCAGGACAAATTCCGCAAATTGATTAGGTAAAAAAAAATCCTAGAAACAATGGATTCTTAAATACATCACCCAGCGACACGAGAAACACGAGCAGCGCATTCGTACTTCTAAAGCAAGGGCTAAATTCGAAATCTGTACTTTCTGTCAGACACTTTGAGAGTGACATAGTACCAGCTGTGAAATGAAGGCTTTTAGGAAAGAAGCAGGATGATCAGGGGATCCATATACTAGTCGATCTTTGGGGCATGTTTTCTTCCTTCTGAGGTGCCCATGTAATGCCATTTGTTACACCACAGCGCACTGGAGACTGTAATTCCCATTTAAAACCTACAATGTCCTTGGTTCAAACAAGAGGGTGTATCGCCACTAGTTCTGCCCACTGTAATGGAGTGCCTACTCTGTCATGGTGGTCGTCAAATAACACCATAGAGAGAAGAGTGTCCCTCCCAATGCATCGCCTCCTGTGAAAGTGGGGATATGGGAGATCATACAGTAGGGCGCCATGTTTACCCAAGTCCTAATGTTTTAGGAGCAACTTAGGGTTCCCACGAGGGAGGGTGCTGGCCTTGACTGATCCTCGCCCTCTGGAGGCCCTCAAGCTCCTCCACAGACTAAAGCTGTGGGTGCCTATGCATATGTACTGTATGCACAGTCTAAAAAGTACTCACAGACTCAGTGCCCCTGTGGCCAGCCATCGGATGTGACTGCCCCATGTGAGGGGAGGGTCTTTAAGGGCACCTCACAGTCACACCAGGATGTTGGCAATGTATGTGTGATCGGTGTCTAGTTTTTCGCCTCCGGTCCTCCTTCCACATTTGAATGCTGCCTTACTAGGAGTATGCGCATGTGCAAAGTGAATTCCCTCATTTTCTTGGGGTACGGCTCCGTAAATCAGAGAACACTCTTATTTCCAAGGCATGAATGGGCGCTACCTTATAGACTTTCTCGTGGTCTCTGCACAATTTATGCAAGATGCAAAAAGAACATAACATTACTGCTTAGGTGCAATCATTTGAGTGCCTAATGTTCAACGGTTAAACTTGGCGGTTTTAGAACAAGAAACATTGCCTTAGCACAACTGTAATAACTGCAGCCATTTTTTTTATTAATTGCTAACCATCTCTGCCAAGTTCTGCCAATCTCTGACATGTAAACCTGTCTCTCATGTTTAACACCGTAGCCACACAATTCTTTTTTTTTTAACATCTTGTTATTATAAAAGGGAAAAGAAAAGGGACTAAAGGGCACATGACAGCAGTGGTTATCACAGCCAGTGTCAGATCACAATTACGTGTCTTTTAAATATCAGGACATTCATCTCTAAGTTTTGACGCGTTGCTCGCCCATTTCCCCCTTTTCAGATCTCAACAATATTGCTATTGTACGTAATCCTCAGTCCCTTCCAAACTGTGAGGTCTTCTAACTGGCTGACAGGGCATCCCTCTACTTCCATTCCAGCCCACCAAAATGTTTGTCCATTTGTGTGGGCAACCTCTCCTTTCGTAAACCACCTTCTCTGCCTGCATGCACTAAGCCATGTTGGTTTCCCAGCCCAGGAATGTGGGCCCCACCTCTGCCCTCTATTTTGTAGCTATGTTACGTTTGGCCACCATGAGGCCTAATGTGACCCACAGTCATTGCCTGGCTGTTAGATTTGTTGTCGCCCAAATATTTAATAAACACCATTGAGGAGAAGCCTCCTCCTATTCCCAACACAATATCATCAAACGTTTTACAATTGCCTTCCAGTATGTTTGAATCATTGGGCAATTCCCCCACAGGTGTAAAAATGTGCCCTCCTGGCTTCAGTTCCTAGGACATTGTGTTGACTCGAGTTTTCCCATTTTTACTAGTGTTGTGCATGTACAATATGTCCTGTGTAGGATCTTTAGTTGGACCAATCTGAATTGTGACCATGGAGAAGTGTGGCTCACTGGTTAGAGGAGGCAGTCCTGGAAGCAGAGGTCAGCCCGGGACCAGGGTTCAATTCCCGGCTCGGCGGGGTCTTAAGTCCTAAAATGTCCATGGACTCGACAATTCTCGCTCTGGTGCCTACTCGATTCACGGGTTCACACTTTGCGACTCTGGGCAATAGCTTGCTTAATCTCCACAACGGCCCCTCGCGGCGGGATGCCTGGCTTTCACCTTGCGGATACCCTGGCGGGGTTATCTCATAGGGGAATACCAGGATGGGTTCCCTAAGCAAGCGCTTAGAAACTGCTCGGTGATTTGCGCTATATAAATTCCTGTACATTTACCATAGGCCACCTCCCAGGTGAACGCAATTACTCAGATCCCCATATCTTCCACACATTTGGCCCGCACTTTCTCCAAGATGTCGATGGAATTGTTTAGTATTTTTCAATAGGTTAAAGATATTGCTTTTTCTTTCAGATAGTCATCTAGCAACCTATCCTCCAGAGGGGAGGAGACCTGGAGGTCGGTACCCTTTGGAAAGGCAAGTTGTAGAGCATGCCTTATCTGACTATAGCGGAAGGTATTTTACAACACCAACTCATAGTCCCTTTGGAGGTTCACTCACATGTCACCTACCCTTGACCAATAAGGTCCCATTTGTCAAAAACTGGGTGGTTTACTAGAAATCCCAACTGTGCCGTATCTGATAGGGGAGTGGCTTGGGTAATTTTCTCTCGCCACCCTAGAGCCGCTGACGCTGTATGCCATATCATGATTGAGCTTGATGTTGGTGTTTGCTACTGGTGTTTCTCGTTTCCCCATAGATGGCCCTACGGAATCCCCTCGATCCCATATTGTGTTTATCCATCCTATAGGCCGGTTCGTCATGTGGTGTATGTACCCACTGATTGATCACTATAAGCTGCGCTGCCCAGTAATAATATTAGTCAATTTATTTAACGCTATTCGTGGAGTCCCTCCATTCCAGAGGATTGTCCGTACTTCCGCTTCAACTGCCTGAAAGTATGTGTGAGAGACCGAGTAGGGTGTATTTTGCAAAATGTATAAGAAATGTATAAGAAGCGGGGAAGTGCCATCATTTTGCATAAGGAGGCCCTGCCTATCAGCGACAAGGGCAAAGACCTCCAATATTGTACATCTTCCCGAAGCAGTCTTAGAGGGGGGACTAAGTTGAGGTTCATAAAAGACGGAGGGGTCTCTGGTGACATAAATTCCCGGATATTGGAATCCTTCTGTTACAACTCTTGCTGTGCAGGTTCTGGGAAGATTTGGTCTTGGGCCATAGAGGACGTATATAGCAATTTATCCCAGTTTATGGTGTAACCGGAGTAATTTAGAAACAGGATAAAGATATGGAGCACCCTGTATAGGGAGGAGTAGGGTTTTGCCAAGTAGAGAAGGATGTCGTCTGCATGAAGGGAGAGCCTATCCTCCCAATCTGCAGTCCTTCTAAGTCCCCCAATAAGCGGGTCACCCCGTATACACATCGGTAGTGGCACCAGGACCAGAATGAATATCAAAGGAGGAAGGGGACATTCCTGTCTCGTCCCTCTTTGTAATTTAACAACAGCTGAATGCCCCCCATTTACCGTCATTTGTGCTAAAAGTTCCGCATATCGCAGTCGGACAGAACTTCCCACCAAACCCCAGTCTCTCTCTCTCTCTCTCTCTCTCTCTCTCTCTCTCGCTCTCTCTCGGACAGCAAATAGGAAGGGCCATTCTATCATATCAAATGCCACCTTGGCTCCCAAATACACCACAACGGCCACTCCTCGAATGCTGTCAGCTCTCCCAGTACTCCCTGAAGATGCCGCAAGTTAAGTGCAGTATTTCTACTAAGCTTAAAGCCTGATTGTTCGGGTGGATTAACTTGTGTAGCATTGGAGCCAATTCGGTTGGCAACACTTTCGCTAAAATCTTGACCTCTGCATTTAGCAAGGATATTGGTCTGTAAGACGCACAGCTCTCCAGTTATTTCCCGGTCTTGTGTATCACTACTTTATTTGCGAGTCTTTGGTTTTTGGGTAATTTCCCGATTTTAAGACTTTCCTGGTACATCTTCACTAAGTATAGGGCAGTTTTGGTCACTGTCAGTTTGTATAGTTCAATCGGTAAGCGGTTCGGGCCCATTGCTTTCCTGGCTTTTAATGATTCGATAGCCTACACTACTTCACAGTCTGTAAGGTCTGATTCTAAATGATCCTTGTCCACTGCCTCCAGTTAGAGCATATCCAGAGTTGCTAATAGTTCCATCACTTCATTTTCTGTGATACGAGCCAATAGTGTATATAATTGCCTCTAGTAAGTTGCGAAGGCATCTGCTATTCCCTGCCGATCCCTCCCTGTCTCCCCCATCTAGAGTGATCTCAAATACCCATATGGAAGCTTCTTCTCTCTTGTCCAACCACACCAGAAGCTTGCCCGCTCTGTCCCCCACCTCGTATAAGCGATGTATGGTCGCTAGGTGTTTCCGCTTTTCTTTTTGATGTCTGGTGATCAAAGAAACCCCCTGGCCCTTCTAACCACCATTATGTAGGCCTCCCATAAGAGCCAGGCCGATTCTACTGATCCCTCTTTTTCTTCAACATAACAGACCTTTTGCAGACCAGCACAAATTAGCCACACAAGCCTTGAATTGTTTGGTCAGCTCTGAAAGTTTTCATTTTTCAATTGCGACGCTTTTTGTTTTAGTTGCATTATATGTTGTCTATTAGATCCCTCTGTAAGAAAACAGCTATATTTCCATTCTATACTAGTGTGCTTTAGCTTTATCCTACAGTTTCCCGGGGATGCACTTATAACCCAGCTCTATGATTCACAGACTATTTTATTTATTTGATACATATTTTAAGTCGTCAAATTGGCATGAGCGGAGCCTTTTTTTTAGCACAGTAAATAACAGCATGCCAACTATTGGCTGTAAATTTGAAACTACCTTTTTCACTAAAGTCAAAACAGCCTGTTTGAAATAGGGTGATTTGTTGAGGGGCAAGAAACTCTCCTCAAGCTGAAACCACAATCCTTGTCAAGGTGAAGTCACAACAACATAATCTGTACTCAACCCTCTACTAGCTTGGCATGGAGCAGTCCGACTTAAAGGCAATATGCAAACTATTTGTACAGCACTTCAAATAGTAATACAGTGTAAAACACCACACAAAAAGTATTCCACAACAGATTAAGATTTAAAAAATAGAGTAATTAAGAAATCACAACCAAACCGGCAAAAATCCAATTAGTAGAACTAGAGATATGCAAGTTTAAAGATGTCAGAAAAAATAGCACCAAAAAGCCCAAAGTGGCAACTTCGGATATATGGTTGCGCCAGACTGGGAAAAAGCCACATGTTCAGGCTGACCGTGATGGGAGTATGGACCGGCTACAAGGACCGAGGTAAGCCTGACCCAGGTAAGCCCACTGAAAAAGAATAACTTAAATTCTGTTTTATGGAGTATAGCTAGGTCCCGCTCAGAAGATGCATCGCTCAGGCAACAGGATCCATTAGTTCAGAGAAGCGAAGCTGCGATGTGAGGTCCTGCATCGTTGTCGAGGATCCTCTCGACAAGGGCTTGCGATGGAGAAGTCCGGCATGGAAGATGCGTTATTAAAGGCGATGTGTGGCTTCCGAAGAGCTATGAGGCTGTGATGCAAGAACCTGTGTCGCCATAGAGGCTGCTGTCGATGAGGGTTTTGTGATGCGAAGGTCTGTGTTGGGAAAGGTTTGAACTAGTGACAGTTCCGATGCAGGCTGCGGGGTCGATGCAGAGTCCTTGTATCAGGAGAACCCTCAAAGCAGAGGCGATGCATCAGTTCTGAAAGTGGTGCGTCAAACAGCAAAGGCAATGCTCCGGGTCTGCTGGTGTTGTGGCATGCTGTGCTGGAGATGCTTCAGTTCTGCTGACTCCATAGATGGGCTTTGGGAGCGCGTTGAGGCCCACTTTGAAGGGGCCATGAGTGGGTTCAAGGTTGTTGAAGCATTAGTCCCTGAAGCTTTAGCCAGGAGGCCAGCCATCTAGCCCTTGGATTCACTTTGAAGTACTGGCTTCAACAGATGCAGGTCCAGTCCTTCTCACACAGGCAACAGGGCAGTAGTCCTTCATAGCAGCAGTCCAGCAGATTGGCAGTATTATCAGCAACACAGCAGTTCTTTTTCCTAGCAGAGTATTCACTGGACCAGAAATATACTGACAGGTTGGTATCTGAGGTCCAATATTTTTACCTGGGCCTTACTTTGAAGTGGGAGAAGCTTCTAGAGGTTTTAATTTGAAATTCCCAGTCATCCTGCCTTCCCTGTCCTGGCTCCAGCCTAACTACAAGGGGGAATGCAGCCGTTTGTGAGGGGGCAGGACACAGCCTATTCAAGTGTAAATAGGGCTGTACCCTGTTCCGCTCTCCCATCCTGTCAGTGATGGCCCATCTAGGCACACCTAAGCTCTCTACGGTGTGTGGCCGTCTAGGAGGAACAAAGCAAACACAAGGAAACTTTTCAGACACTCACCCCCAGTCACACATCTTGGTTGAATCCTTCATCATTCTTAAGCTCACTTCGCCACCCCAGTTCAGACCCAGCCATATGCAAATCAGTCTTGACCCTTTCCCTCATGGGAACAGTGTAGCCCGAACTGCCAAGCCTGGTCTTCCCTGGACCGGAAACAAGGATCCAGGAAACAATTTCAAGGTAACACCCCTCATCAGCCAGGCTAGCTTGAATCCCGTGGTAAAGTAAGCAAGGGACCCACGTCTGGGCATGCCCTGTCAACGTACGGCGAATAAAGTAGAGCAAAGTCATGTGTAGGCTTTTGAGAAAGTCCACCACAAGTCAAGTCCACCACACACTCAGGATAATGAAAGACACAAAATAGTCTCCGGCCCTTATGAAGGAATATAGCCTTTGACCACTTCATTAATGTGGGTCACTTCCTTGGCTTTCATTTTTTAATGATGACAGGGAGGAGACATGTCATCCCATATATCAGCATATTTTACTCTTATTTTGGGGGCTGATTTGAACATACAGCTATAAATGAGCACTCACACTTTCTTGTATGGCTTAGGACCCACATCCACGTGAAATCTGGTGCACCAGAGCCACATCAGCATTTTCTGGAGGATCCATTTTCTCGAAATATCTCCCACTTCATCATACTTTGAAATTTACCTTGTAGTTTCTACTCTTACACTGTTATTTTGAGTGATCAGCCTTGTAGGCTAATGTTTCTCAAAATGTACAAGGAACACTAAGCTGCAAACTGAGTTTTTATTTTTAAAATGAAATACGTATGATACTGTAAATTAGAAAGGAGATTAACATTTGATAAGAACCACTTGCAAAATGTACTCTTCTACTTTGTCCCACGGTCTTATCTAAATGACATGCTACTTCTCCCTAAATCTTAGTCTATAATTTGTCTGGATTGGGTTAATCAGCAAGACACACACCACTCCTGTTAGTAAACAAATCTATGCTTTACCTAACTTGTGCAGACCACTGACATGCCTGTATGCCAAGCATCACTCCTGTGAAACCTGAGTTCAAAAACAAGTTTAAACCATTGTTATACATGGTTGACCATCTGTACACCATGGGCAACCATAGTTTGTCTATGACCATAACAGGACACTCCCTATGTATTTTATACACCTCTCATATTGTTGAAACATTTAATGATTAGTTGAGGCAGAGCAATCATGGCACTAAGTAGGCTTATATTCTCTGGAGTGCCGAAATGGCTTTCTCTCGCAGGCCTTTGGAAGCCAGCGGATATGATTAACCTTTTCCAGGTAGAGGCCATAATGGTGGCAATGCTGCAGTGTCTGTGAAAGTCCTGCAACCAGAATGAGAAGAAAATTACTCCATGAAGGAGCACTTTCTGAATAGAAGATCTACTTATAGATAAGGGAAGATAATAAGTGCACCAACAAATACTTTTTTGTCTTGGAGTAGAGGGAGGAGCAGGGTGAAGAACACTGCCACACCACAGGGGCCATTTTAAATGATGTGCCATTTCCCCCATAACTCATTGACAGACTAAAGTAGAAATGCTGGAGAATACGGTGAAAGATTCATTTTGAGGACACTGGCCCCCCTTCAATCTACAGAGGGCGAAGATATTCAAGACATAACAGTTCTTCGACAACGAGGTGCTAGGGATCAACTGTGCATTCGGGATTGAAATACTCAGGGTATGAAAGCTTCCTGACCTGGGCCCAGTAGGCAGTATGGGGAGGTCAAGCATAGACTCCAAAATTGACTCCAAAATTGACACGATCAATACTCGCATGGATAGTGTGGTTACCAAGCTGGAACAGCACGACACCAGACTTAAAGATGCGGAAGATAGGATCTCAGACCTGGAGGATGGTGCCACTACGAATAACAGACAAGTGACCCAAATGGACAGGCTCTTAAAAATCATTGCGGAGAAAAACGAGGATTTAGAAGCCAGGTCCAGGCGCAACAACATCCGCGTCCTGGGCCTTGCGGAGTCCACCAACACGGGGAAGATGGAGGTGTTCATCGAAAATTTGGTCGTCGAACTCTTTGGTAAGGAATCGTTCTCCTCGCACTTAATAGTGGAGCGAGCCCACAGATCCTTGGCCGCACGCCCACCGCCAGGTGCCCAACCACGCCCCATCATTGCGAGGTTCCTCAATTATAGAGACCGGGACGCGGTGCTACGCCGAGCGAGAGAGATTGGCACCGTAGGATACTGTAATACTACACTCTCATTTTTCCCGGACTTCACCCCGGCGGTGCAGGAAGCCAGGAGGAAATTCTCAGGAGTAAAGAAGAAGCTTCAAGATCAAGAGATGACGTACGCCATGCTGTATCCGGCGAAATTGAAAGTTTCCCACGGGGGCAAGCAACACTTCTTCCAAAATCCTCAACAGGTGGAGGACTTCCTTAAACGACACAGAACAGACAAAACCAGAGAAGGCGCTGAAAATCATCGCTCCAGATCCACTTCGCCTATGAACCAGCAAGAATAGACCACACTCAATGTGACTGCTCCGTTAACGAGGAGAGGCGACGAACTGGGCACCAACAACCTGGTGAGGTGCAAATTAACACTGCTGCTTGACTTGGTATAAATATTTGGCAGGCTCGATCGCCCACCTCCGTCCCACGCCTAGAGACCGGGTCTGTACCTGGTTCCAAGTGGGTGCGAGTAGGGAGGTGGATGGCAAGTTTGGTGCCCCTAGTACGGTACCCCAATGGGCGAGCCCCAAAATCTCCCTTCTAGTTGTAGAATGGAGGGATATGAGACATTGCTTGTGTTTTTAAGTTGGGGGGAGGGAGGGATAGTTGGGATTGGGAAGGTTCAGGATGCCCGGCGAGTTGGGGTTGCCGGAGTGGGAGGGGGAATGTTCCAGCATGATACCTGCATGACAGAATTGTTTACCGTTCACGCTAGTAGTTGGACATACCAAGAGGGTAGTTGGAATTCACTTCACATATTTGATGCCAATTGTTATAAACGCATGGATGTTGCAGATATTTGGTACTCAGTTTTTCTGTTAGAGATATGGGAGACGTAGCTGAACCACAGTCCGCCTCGAAGTTCCGTGTAACCTCCTGGAATATACGCGGGTTAAATAACCCTAAGAAAAAAAGACAAATATTGGGGTATCTGGACAGACACGGGATATCTGTAGCTATGTTGCAGGAAACTCATCAGATGCCTAGCGGTTCCCCTCTGTTCGCTTCCAAATGGGCTATGAGCAGGGTGTTCTCATCCTACTCTAATTACGCTAGAGGGGTGGCAATACTTGTGAAACGAGGAACACATTTCACTCCAGCTGGGACTGAGGTAGACGCTGAAGGGCGCTATTGTATGCTATGGGGGAAATTACACACACACACAATACTGTTTGCATGTTACTATGGCCCTAACACTGATGACCCCGATGCTCTTCTCACCATGTGGGGGAAAATACAGGCTTTGGGGATAGATCACGTGGTACTAGGGGGAGACTTCAACACGGCACTAATACCCGCACAGGACAGGTCACACCCACAAGCCTCTCACTACACGAATACTCAACGCTCACTATTGGGAATACTGAAGGAACACCACCTGGTGGATACGTGGCGACATATGCATCCCGCCGCCAAACAAGGTACTCATTGCTCTGCGTTCCACTCCACATGGGCCCGCCTAGACTATATATTTGTTTCAGCAGGTCTGTCCCCATGGCTAACCAAGGCAAGCCATCTGGCGCGCACATACTCAGATCACTCCCCGGTCCTTCTCTCCCTACACATTCCCCTTACCACACCCCCTTTCCTGAACTGGCGCCTGAATCCCGCACATCTAACTGACACTGCCTTCACTGCTGAATTGGAGCAGGAAATCACAGAGTTCTTTGAACGGAATATTAATTCAGTCTCGAGTCTCACTACAGTTTGGGAGGCCTTTTAAAGTGACGATGAGGGGGAGTTGTATAGCCAAAGGGGGAGGAGTTCTCAAGGCACTGCGAACAGACATACGCAAGCTAGAATTAGAGCTCCGCCAGCTAGAGCGAGAGATAGCTAGTGGAGACAGGGACGGCGCAGCGCATGCTCAGATTAGGGAAAAACTGAACGAATACTCAGAAGTGGCAGATAGGGAAGGCAAGTTTCTGGGTAAACCCTTCAATGCTCGGATATATGGTGAGGGAGACAGACCTGGTAAGGCACTGGCCAACGCAGTCAAAACCCCTCGATATCAAAACTATGTCCCCACTTTACTGGACAAACATGGCACACCACAACGCGATACCGCGACACAACTCCAAGTGTTAACTGAACACTACACCTCGCTTTACACCTCACATAGGACTGACACGCTCAACTTGCAGGAATACTTAGATGACACTGCTATTGCCTGGCTGGGACCGTCCCAGCAAAAATTCCTTCATCATGAGCTCGAACTTGATGAGATCAAGGATGCCATCATGTCCATGAAGTCAGGGAAGGCGCCGGGATCGGATGGCCTACCGATCGATTTTTATAAATCCTTTATACATGTGCTAGCGCCCATACTGAAACAAGTCTTCTACACTGCGTTGGAAGAAGGCTCACTCCCCCTCACAATGCGAGAAGCACTAATAATGTCACTGCTGAAACCGGGCAAGCCACCAGAACACTGCGATTCCTTCAGACCCCTCTCATTATTAAATGCAGACAGCAAGATCTTAGCTAAAGTCCTCGCTACACGTCTCAACCTCCTTATGGAGCGACTCGTCCTTCCAGATCAGGCGGGGTTCATTCCGAACCGTGGCACATCTCATAATTTGCGTACTTTACAAGCAGTGCTGCAAGATATTAACCCCAGATGCGAAGCTGCTGCTGTGTTCCTTGACGCCACAAAGGCGTTCGACTCCCTGGAGTGGGATTACCTCCTTACACTGCTCGAAAGGATGGGGGTCCCCTTTAATTTTTTAGACTGGATTCGGCTGTTATATTGTAAACCCCAAGCTACGGTGCTGCTCAACGGAGCTCGCTCCGCTCCATTTGAGATCCATCGGGGTACCCGGCAGGGTTGCCCTCTGTCCCCGATACTCTTCGCGATCGCCATCGAACCCCTAGCCGCGAAACTTAGACAACACCACAGACATCGTGCACTCGTTTATCCGGAACGGCAACTCCTGATCGCGTTATATGCTGATGACATGACCCTCTATGTAGACAAACCACAAGACAATCTAAATCCCTTGCTGCGCGAGATTACTAAATTCGGGGCTATAGTGGGGATACAGATAAACTGGGCAAAATCTGCTATGTTCCCCTTGACGGACAAGACCTCGGAGTTTCCTCTTGACTACCCCCTAGTATGGGAATCTGATGAAATAAAATACTTAGGAATCAGAATCACCAGGAATCGAGAGGACCTTATCAGAGCAAATTATGGGACGGCCCTGGACAAATTGACGGACAGCATTACCAGGTGGCTACACCTTCCTTTATCTATGGCTGGCCGCATATCCCTTATAAAAATGGTTGTCCTCCCCAAACTATTATATCTATTTACAAATATACCATATAGCCCGGGTTCTTGCTTCTTTCGGGCCCTCGACTCCCAGCTATCGCGACTGATCTGGGGAGGCAAACAGGCCAGAATCAGTTTGAAAACCCTGATGCTGCCTTACCACCAAGGAGGGTTTGAAGTCCCGGACTTCCGAAAATACTACGATTGTGCCCAAGGGCACTTCGCTTCGTACTGGTTCCATCCCCCTCCATTCATGGCCCACCTGGCAGTTGAGGATGGGTACATGAGACCAGAAAAACCCTCGGGGTATATCTACACTACGGTCAGTATGACCGACAGAGACCCGACTACGGTGGACTGTACTGTTAGAGCCTGGAAACGCATTGCAGGGCATATGGGAGTACTATTCGCTTACTCACCTCTGATGGCGGTGGCTAATGACCCCAGAGTGAGTGTCGCCCGGGAAGAATTAGGACGTAAATTCCTTGCCAAATGCGCTATATACACCTGGGGAGATCTTTATCTCCATGGCACTTTCCGCACGGTAGTGCAGCTTTTTGGGGACAACTCCCCCACGATGATGAATACTTTCCTCTATGTTCGCCTCCGGCAAAACATTAAATCCGTCACGCCCAATTTTCCGGACGAACCAGAAATCATGGCGCCTCTACATTCCCTGCTCCAGTCAACGGTCCCGAAGCATGTAGTCTCCATGTTGTATAAACATGTCCAGGTAGCTCCATCACCTCCCTCCCTTAGAGCCAGGCACGACTGGGATGCTGACCTAACCGATCCCATGACAGACGAGCAATGGGAGACGAGCTGCTCTCACACGCACGCCGTAACCGGCAACACTCGCCTCCGATTGATACACTATAAATTCCTGCACCGGCTCTACTTCACGCCTGCAAAATTACACCGTCTGGGCCTCAAGGACGACGATCAATGTCTCCGATGTGGCACCCCGGGAGCAGATTTTATACATCTAGCGTGGAGATGCCGAGCAGTCGCCTCATACTGGCTGGAGGTGTTTGACGCTATATCGGCCATGATCGGAATATCCATAGACCCTTGTCCTAAAATAGCACTGCTCGGACTTGCTCACCCTGCGGTAAAGACAAACTGCAAATTTTTTGCACTAAGCCTTCTTTTGGCTAAGCGACTGGTGGCATGCAGATGGGGCAGGGGGCGGGCACCTAAATTTAAGGACTGGCTGAGTTGCATGGCTACCTGGCAAGAACAATTACACAATTATGCTGACCTCTTACCACATAAGTCACGACCCAAGGATCTATGGGGTCCCCTCACTTCATACCTACTTCAGTCACACACTGATGAGGCATCCGTTGAGGGGGATAACTGAGGGATAAATGGCAGTAACAGCAACACCGCCCACACGTATGGGCTACACCCACTCTCACACTACCAACGACATTACCCCCGCGCGCGCCTCCTACATATGCTTCCCCCTGCTGGAAAAAGCTTGCTCTAGGACCTGCAATTGCAAACACACGTCACACCGAATGTTACGCCCCCGAACACACAACGTCAAAAACATGGAGGGATTGGATTGCGAGGAGGCTGGCGTCCCCCCCCCCTTTTTTATTCGGCCTTGTTTCAGCACGGCTAGTCTCACTCAGGAAAATATCCACTGCAACACACCCATAGCAAGACACAATATCATACTTTCCGCATGGCAAGCATGAAAAATACCTTCCCCGAAATTGAGTCACATTTGATGCAGCGGTGACGACACGGCCGGCATGGCCTAACATTACATGCTGGACGAGGACGTCAACTTCGCGCCCCCGCGCTACAAGCTCCACCACACCGCTAACCCAACATAGTGGCTTCACTTGGGGAAGGAAATGAACATAATACGTTGTATAGTTGTTTTAAATGTTAAAAGTAACCTCATTGCTTTGTTGCTCAAAAACCACATGGTAATCAAGTAGATATCATGCAATCTCCTCTATGACCCACGTCTAAGTACATCGCGGCCGGCCCGTATGGGTTGTAGGCGGCTTGCTGTGTTAATCACATACCCTTATTGGGACTACTTGAACATCTTCTTACGGAACACTGTAACTGCCGGCCTACGGATGTGGGTTGTAGGCATTGAGCTGTATATCATGTGTTTATGACCAATAAAGGTTTTCAAAAAAAAAAAAAAAGTTCAAGATCTTCTGCAGGTTTTGTCTCAGCCCTACCCCCAGATATTTGAATGCCTCAGCCTCCCATCTCAGTGAGAATTCAGATGTCACTATTGGAGTACCATCTGTCAGTGGGAAAATTACTGATTTTGTCCAGTTAATAGAGACACCTGCTAGCCCTCCAAATCTGATGAATTCTCTAAGGACCGAATCTAGATTTTCTTCGGGGTTGAGAATGTACAGGGTCACATCATCCGCATACAGCAAAATCAGGAGGCTACGTGTACTGAAACCAATTCCCCGTGCGGTATGATGTTGCCGGATTCTGGCAGCCAGGGGCTCCATGTCTATGGCAAAGAGTAGAGGCGAAAGGGGGCTACCCTGTTCGTGCTCCGCGATATATGGAATGGGTCAGATAGCAAACCATTAACCCTGATCCGAGCAAGCGGCTTTGTATACAACAACCTGATATGATTTATAAACTGAGGGTTTAATCCCATGCGGGTTAATATTGTAAACAAATATGGCCATTCAAGCGTGTCAAACGCTTTTGTTGCATCTAAATAAATGGCAGCGGCGTGGAAGCTCGGGTGAGGATAATGCAACACCGAAAACAATGTACGCAAGTTGCGTGATGTTGACCGTCCAGGGATAAACCCTGATTGGTCCGGGAGTGCAATCATCGGAAGGAGCGGTTGCAAGCTATTTGCCAGCAGTTTAGCATAGATCTTTACATCCACATTAAACAAGGATAGTGGCCTGTAGGAGTCGACCTCAGTTTCTGCCTTCTCGGGCTTCAACAGCGTTATGATTATTGCTTCCCTCATTAACGGTGGAAGAACGCCTGTCTCCAATTCCTCTTCATATACTGTGAGCAATCTGGGGGCCAGTTCCTCCGCATATGTCTTGTAGAAAGCAGTAGTCAGGCCATCTGACCCAGGGGTATACAACCTTTACCACGCAACTTTTACCACGACCTACCTTTACCACGCAACTTTTACAACGCAGGACCCTTTACCACGCATACCATTACAACGCTGGTATTTACAACGCAGGTACTTTTACAACGCATACCATTACAACGTAAGTATTGGTAAGTATATAATTTTTTTAAAAATATTTTAGGTTTGGGTTTTGGGTAAATGGGTATTTTTAGGGTTCAGGGTCAGTTTTCAGTTTTTGGGTAAATGGGTATTTTTAGGGTTTAGGGTCAGTTTTCAGTTTTTGGGTAAAGGGGTATTTTTAGGGTTCAGGGTCAGTTTTCAGTTTTTGGGTGCAGGGGTATTTTTAGGGTTCAGGGTCAGTTTTCAGTTTTTGGGGTACAGGGGTATTTTTAGGGTTCAGGGTCAGTTTTCAGTTTTTGGGGTACAGGGGTATTTTTAGGGTTCAGGGTCAGTTTTCAGTTTTTGGGGTGCAGGGGTATTTTTAGGGTTCAGGGTCAGTTTTCAGTTTTTGGGGTACAGGGGTATTTTTAGGGTTCAGGGCTGGGTTTGGGTTTTGGGGTTCAGGGGTATTTTTAGGTTTTAGGGCTGGGTTTGGGTTTTGGGGTACAGGGGTATTTTTAACATATATATTTAAAAATTAATAAATAAATATTAATATAAATAATTAAAATATTAAATATTAAAATAATAATTTATTAATTAAAAAAATATTATTAATAATTAAATTATTTTACCATATTATTTACTTACCTATAATTACGTTGTAATGGTATGCGTTGTAATAGTACCTGCGTTGTAAATACCAGCGTTGTAATGGTCTGCGTGGTAAAGGATCCTGCGTTGTAAAAAATGCGTGGTAATGGTCTGCGTGGTAAAAGACCGCGTGGTAACGTCATATATCCGACCCAGGGGCCTTATTAAGCGGCAAGATTTTTACGACCTGTGCTACTTCCTCCACCGTGATGGGGATGTCCATATAAACTCTGTGTGTATTGTTATACCATACCAGGGCAATAGGGTCTGAAAACTCCTGCAGGCCTTCTGGGCTGGATTCCTGGATGGCAGTATACAGGGAAGAATAAAAGTTGGAGAACTCGTTGAGAATCTCTGATTGTCCCCTAATAGTGTCTCCACTAGCAGTGTTTATCTCATGTACGAAGGCAGTAGACCTGGATGGACGAATCATGCCCGCCAGCGTACGGCCCGGTCTGTTACCTTCGCCATATCTTCTTGCCTCGGCATATTTACCCAAAAATGGGACCTCTCGCTGCGATTCCTCAGCAAACTCCAATAGTTTTGCCTTTAGAAGTGCAGCTGTAACGGAGTCATTTATAGAATAGAATTGCTTTTCTAGTTCCCTTATCTGGCCTTCTAAGTCTGCTATAGTGCCCCTGATGGCTTTAAGCACCCAGGCCTGTCTTGCGAGACATTGTCCTCTGATCACGATCTTAAAGGCCTCCCATAGCGTAGCTACAGTGTCTACCGACCCAGTATTAAGAGTGAAATATTCAGAAATGTTGGATCGGATTTCCTCTTTGAAGGCCTCGCCTAGAAGTGAATGGGGGGTAATCGCCAAGTGAAAGTACGCAGGGGCACATCTGGCAAGTGCAGTTTAAGCAAACAAGGGGCATGGTCTGACAGCGAGCCCGCCAGGTGGACCACTTTGAGTGTCCAGGTGGCAGCATCCCGCGATACCAACCAGTAGTCCAAACAGGACCAGGCGGTATGGTGGCTAGAGATACATGTCCCCTCCTTAAGCCCCAGAGGACGGACCCGCCAAATATCTAACAAATCCCCGTCTGACATGATATCCTGTATTGCCGCGCTAGCCTGAGGATGTAAGGTGCCAGCCGAGCCCTGTCTATCAATGTCATCATTCAGTATGGCATTAAAGTCTACGCCCCAAATTATCATATGGCAGCTAATTGCTCTAATCCGTGACCAAAGGTCGTGGAAAAATTCCGGGGAGTCGACATTTGGACCATACACAGCCGCTAGTATTACTGACATACCGCCCAGTCGCCCATTTAGAATTATACACCTCCCTTCGGGATCAATATATGCAGCATCTTCACGCCAGTCCACTCCTTTCGGAATTAGAACCGCCACTCCCTGTGCGTAGTTGGAATAAATAGCGGAGTGTGTTTCTCCACATCTACTGTGGCGCAAACGATGTAATGGCTTCACATTACGGTGCGTTTCTTGCATGAAGCATATGTCAATATTGTGCCTTGCTAAATACGCATGTGCAAGTCGGGCCTTCCTGCCATCATTCAACCCCCTAACGTTCCACGTAAGGACATTCAATGTGTTAGTGTGCAGTCCCTCAAGAAGCACTTGCATCCAACCCTTGTACCTGAACACCGCTGCAGACTATTATTCCAGTGTAGCACTCCAAAGTATCCTGCATCGGCATGCTGACATAAAACCAAATAACCAAATAACCAAAACCCCAGCCTCTACCCTCCACCCACTCCAACCCCCCAATCAGGTTGTAGTATACCCTTCCCAATTCCAACTTTGGAAAACTTCAAACATAATACAGGGAGATTTCCCATGATGGCGAGGTAAAGCCAGCGAACTACCCTGTCTGCACAGGGTGGCCGGGAGTAATGCGGACAGGCATTCCGCGGTAACTAGTGAACATGAAGGATCAGTTATATATGCGCCCCAGGGCCGCCGGGGTCTAACAACCAGCAGTGCGGAGCTAATAGACCGCAGATCACCACAAGGAACCAACCGTGTTCAGCAAAATAGAATATCTGCACAGCATGTTAGAACTTCAATAACTAAGCTAAGCAAAAACCAAGTAATAAATCAATCATTGTCACTTGGCCTCCTGAATTTCCTTCCACAGCTCCGGTGTTCTTAGATCTCTTATCGTCAACATGTTTGGCAAATTTCAGAGCAAATTTGGCATCCGTGAAATAGTGATCAGTGCCATCGTGCGGGACCTTTAGTTTAGCTGGGTAAAGCAGGGAGTAAGGGATCTGTACCTGCATGAGGAGGCGCTTGGCTGGGAGAAATTCTCTGCGTGCCGCCTTTACTGCCTGTGTAAAATCCGGCTAGAAAGGAGATGGTATTACCTTTGTGATTTATTTGTCCCTTTTCCCTCGCCAGGCGCAAAATAAGGTCTCTGTCTTGATAGTTTAATAGTTTAGCCAGGATTGGTCTTGGCGTCCCATCAATAGGAGGTTTCTGGCCCAGGAATCTGTGAGTCCTTTCAATTGCGAATACTGGGGACAAGTGAGGGTCAAACAGCTCGTGCGGGAGATCCACAACAAAGACTTCCATTTTGGAAATACCGGTGGTCTCCGGAATTCCAGTAATTCAGAGGTTATTTCTTCTAGACCACACCTCCAAATCATCATTTTTGGCCCTAATAACACACAGCAGTTTATCCATATGTAGCAATTGTTCCCTGGTTGAATTAAGTGTGTCTGTTCTCCAAACTGTCCAATTTGGTCTCGTGTGTGGTCACCTGGCTCTTCACGGAGTCTAACTGTGTGGTCAAGTTATCCAGCTTCGTGTCGATGTTTCGCAAGCTGGAGCGCATTTCCAGCATTAATGTCTGCAAATATTCCCCCTGATCCTCTGCCTGCGAGCCCTGGCGTGAGTCACCCTGCGAGGTAGGGTCAGGGTCTGTGTGCCTCGTAGAGTGTTTATTCTCGAAGTTCAGCTTGGGCTGCTTTGCATTGGGCTTGCCCATGTCACGACAACCAGCAGTCCGCACAGTGCTCGCGCCATCACTTCTACAACGCCACCCACTACACAAACGGTCGCAAGTCAGCAGGATAAACTCAGCCCCAAAATTCAGGGCTCCTCCACTGCAGCTTCACACTCCGCAGCGAATGGCCGGACCCCACTGATGAGCAGGTTGCAGCAGATCGGCTGGCGGGAACACCCCAGGATGGGCCTCACCTCAAGCAGCGCCAGCGTCCCATGCTCTATATGTCTTCGTTAGCATGAGCAATGGGGTAAGCCGTGCGCGGGTTAATTCGGGGCTCCTATCCAGTGCTCACTCTCAGCCGCCTGGGCACAATGTCCTCTACAATCAGGGGCGCACAATAGCGTATCAAACTTCCCCTCCTTTGCGCCTCTTGTCATTCCCAAGCACAGCAACCGAATCTTCCGCACTTAGTCCCGGACTAGTGTACCCCTCCTCCGATGCAGTACGAGGAAGCATCCAGACACACAGGAGTTATGAAGGAAGTGTGGCCCCATCCACCATGGTACAGCTGCGAGTGGCACACATCCCCCAGTTCATTCTCATCTGACCTGTGCTCCCATGTGTTGTGGTCCGTGCACGATAGCCACTGCCCCAGGACTCCTTCTCAAGCTCCAATCCACTAAAATGGCGGCCGCAGCCCACCAATGCTCGCCCCTCTGTGTCCCCTCAATTAGCTGCTGCCTCCCAATGACACCGCCGGGCTCTCCGTACCTGCAGGGAAATGTATGTAGGCGGCCGTCACTCACGGCCACCAGCTCTGCTTTCCGTCGTCACTCAGTGCGCTTTAGACACAGTGGGCCCCCGCAGCCTCGGGCTCAAGTTGCCGAACAATCCGGTCTCCGCGATCAATCAATCAATCAATCAATCATTACATTTATAAAGCGCGCTACATACCCGTAAGGGTCTCAAGGTGCTGGGGGGGGCGCTACTGATCGAAGAGCCAGGTCTTGAGGAGTCTTCTGAAGGCCAGCAGGTCCTGAGTCTGTCGTAGGTTGGTTGGGAGAGTGTTCCAGGTCTTGGCGGCGAGGTAGGAGAAGGATCTTTCGCTGGCTGTGGTTTTCCGGATCCGGGGGACTGTGGCGAGGGCGAAGTTGGCTGAGCGGAGGCTTCGGGTGGAGGTGTGGAAGCTGAGTCGGTTGTTGAGGTAGGTGGGTCCGGTGTTGTGTAGTGCTTTGTGTGTGTGGATGAGGAGTTTGAAGGTGATCCTCTTGTTGACGGGGAGCCAGTGCAGGCCTTTCAGGTGGGGAGTGATGTGGCTGCAGCGGGGGTCGTCGAGGATCAGTCGAGCTGAGGCATTCTGGATTCGTTGTAGTCGACTCAGTAGCTTGTTTGTGGTTCCTGAGTAGAGGTCGTTCCCGTAGTCAGCCGTCGCACATCTCGACCCCCTGTATCTGCTGCAGACGATGCGCTCCGTTCATGAAAGTTGCCGCACCACAGGATTTGGGGTCCCCGCCACTCGGGGGGGGGGATATTTTGTTCAATTTGCTGTGCGGCCTTACGATCGTAGCTGCTGCCTCGGGCACCACCCCACTGGGCTCTAGCACCAATCTCTAAAATGGCATATGCGGCCCTCCGCGTCGCGTCCCTCCGTGGCACCCTGGTGAGCCGCTGACTCTTGATGGTGCCTCTGAGCCTCTCGCACCTGCACGGATCTTCGTGTAAGCGGCCGTCGCCCACGGCCACCAGCTCTGTACTCTACCGCCACCTTGAGCGTCCCAGGCACAGTGGCTCCGTGTTCAGGATTATATTAGGATTTTCTCCCGGCCGGCGGAGCTCGCTTACAAAGCGGCCGTGCCACGCCCCTTCCTGTTTTTTATATTTTATTTAATTGTCATTTCTTTGCACATCGTTCGGGCATATCACTCTGCATGGACATATTTTATTTATTATACTACTACTATCTTTTGGCTCATTGCTCTTATTCACACTATTTTCTCCAGCTGCTGGATCAGGGGATTCATTACCACCTTTTGCCTCACAACAATATCGTAAGCTATAACAAACTTATGATAGAGTTCATTGGAAGTTTATGTTTGGACCACAAAATATTTTGTTTTGAAAACAAAATAGTTTGAAAATAAAATTAATATGGGATACCAATTTACACCTCCAACAAATGTTATTATGTGTTTGTTATAGCTTACTATATTGTTGCTTGAAATTATTGATATGAGGAAGTATTCGCCAGCTATTCAATTCCCTTCTCTCTCCCCTTTCTGTCTATAAATAACGTAGCACATCCATCTTCAAAGACCCCGGTTCCACAGCTGAAGTCAAGGGTTCCATCGCAAAATGAAGCGTCTTTGACTGAGGCAGGTGAGTTACCTTTGAGTATATGTAGCAATTTCATGCAAAGATCAACTCTTACCTTCACATCTTTATGTATATTCTCATGTTACTAATTTAAAGTGTAACTTCTTTCAGAAATATATTGCCATACAAAGCTTATGGAGTAGGGAGCACACATGTTATTCTATGTATATCAACTTTTAACATATTCTTCTTGCAGGTACTGAGGATACTGTGGTTCTGACTCTGAAAATGGTATTGCACCATCTGCAAGTTGAGGACATCTGGCCCTCCCCTCTAACAAACAGCTGTCTCAGTGGCTGACACTGTAAAAGAAGAGAGATCCAGATAAATCAGAGCATCTACTACGGGTCTTATGACATACTTGAAAGTAGTCATTGTGATAATCAGATGTAGCAGGTCAGAATAAATGAGGGCTCAGGGGTACCATTTGCAGAGGTGTGCCTCTACTGCTGTTACTGTTCGGATGGGAACTTGGAGTAGAAGGAGGCACAGCAAGGTTGCAGCTGTAGGCCCTGTTGATATGGGCGCCTTTGGAGTTAAGAAGGGGTGCTTGCCAGTATGATTCTGGATCATTCTAAGGCCTGCGTTTGGAACATTGCAGATATTTCTTGTTCTAGGCTAGGTGGATCTCATTCACCCTTGCTGTGGTATCAATGCCTCTACACTGTTCCACTCTATGCCATGCTAATCCAGGCTACTCTACTTTATGCCAATCCACTATATTCCACTCTATTCTACTCCACTATAAGCCACTACATTCTGTGCTACTACACCCTATGCAAATCCACTGTACACCACTCAACTCTGTGCTATTCCTCTCTCTGCCATCCCACTCTATGCGATTCCACTCTACTGACCTCGGCTCTATGCCACTCCACTGTACTCCACTCCAGTCTACAGCACTCCACTATATGCAACTCCACTCTATGCTATTCCCCTCTATACCACTCAACTCTACGTCACATTACGGCACTCCACTCTACGCATTTCCACTCTATGCCACTCCACTCTACACCACCCCACTATACACTATTACACTATACACCACTCCACTATACGCCTCTACATTCAATGCCACTACACTCTATGCAAATTCACTGAACTCTACTCCACTCTGTGGCACTCTACTCTACGGCCCTTCACTTTACGCCACTCTACTCTATGCCACTCCTCTCTACACCACTCAAATCTGTGCCACTCAACTCTGAGCCACTCTACTCTATAGTATTCCACTCTATTCCACTCTCCTCTACACAATTCTACTCTACGCTATTCCCCTGTCCACTACTCCACTCTACGCCACCATACTGTACACCACTCCACTGAACTCAATTCTGCTTTATACCACTCCCCTCCACCCCCTCCACCCTACGCCACTCCACTCTACACTACTTCACTCTGCACAGTCCACTGCACACCACCCCACTCCACAAAACTGCAGTCTATGCCATCTTCACATGACACTCTTCTCCAGTTTATCCTATGTGACTTTATTTCACTCCACTATACTCAACTATATGATACTTTACTTCATTCTACGAAGCTCTCCGCCACTCTGTATAACTCCACTCTACAAATCTCTACTCCACTCTATGCCACTCTGCAACACTGTATTACACTCTGGTCTTGCACACTCTACTGTAAAACTCTGTACCCTACTCTATGTCTGTACACTCCACAGTACAACACTTTACTCCACTCGATGACACTTTCTAAAGATCTACGATACTGCACTCCATCCTACTGTGCAAGTCGCCAGTTCAATTTATGACACTTTGCTGCAATTTGCGCTACACCATTCCACTCTACTCCACTCCACGTTACTGTACGACAAGGGAACACACTCTATTAGACTTTACTCAACACTATGTTACACCACTCCAGTCTACTCTACTGCATGACACTTTTCCTCACTCTCCATCACTGTATGACTTTCCACTCTACGCCATTCCACTGTACAACTCCCTACTGTACTCTATGCAACTCCACTGTCCAAGACCCTAATACACTCCATGCCACTCTATTCCACTTTATGACCATTCACTCTTTGTTACTGTGCAATGCTCTATGATACTGTAGCACACACCACTCGTCTCTATGACACATCACTCCACTATATGACAAGCCACTCCATTCTACAACACTCTCCTCCACTGTACAACACTGTACCACACTCCACTGTACAACATAGCACTGTACAACACTGTACAGGACTCTCTGCCACTCTACTGTATGCCACTCTACTCCACAACACTGAACTGTACGACCAGTCTATGATGCCACTACATTGTACAACACTCTACTACACACTGTGTCACTATATAACGCTCTGCTCCATGACACTCCACTCCATGACACTCAACTTCATGATACTGCAGGCGACACACTCCACTATATGATACTTAACTATACTGTACAACATGCCATTCCACTGTCCAACACCCGACTCCACTCTACAATACTCCACACCACTACATGACACACCTCGCCACTCCACTGTATAACACTTTACTCCACTGTACAGTACGCCACTCCACTCCATTCGATTCCAATGTACAACACTAGATTCTATGACAGAAAACTGTATGATGCCATCCTTGACTATACTCTAAATTCCCCACTTAACAACATTCAACTGAATAACACTCAACACTACTATTTGAAATACATTTATATTAAAACATAAAAATCGGTTACATTGAATGAAAACTGAAGGTTAAAGGTAAGTTATAGTTGGGATAATTGTATTTATTCTTTCTATACAACCCCAATTTAAACTAAGATTTGAAATTCTAAAGGTATAGTTATGACTAAAATGTTTAATTTACACACCACCTTCAATTTTATATAATTCATGCATCTCTGTACTCAGTCTTCTCTCATCACTCACCACACTACATTAACCTGTAATAACGTTACAACCCGCTACTATACCATGCACAGTGCTCTCAGAAATGATGTCATTTAAGATGTCATAAATGCTGTTAATGCTTTGATTTCACATGCTCTAAGTCATGTTATAAGCAAGGGTATAATCAATGCATGGAGATCGTGCAAGAGATAGTTGGCCACTGCGGATGACTCCCGCAGGCAGCCAAACCCTCCTCCGCACCCAACACCCTATATATAACACAGATCCATAATCTTTCTCCAAAAATTGCCAATAATTTTTATCAAATGTATATTTCTATAATGCAAACAATAAATATTTACTATTAAAGATTATTAAAAACTATTTAATGTTTTATTAAACTACATGTCTGTGATTTTTTCTTTTTACATAGTTTTTCTTTTTGAATTTTAAGTGTGAAAAATGTGAAAATAAACTCAGAGATATCTTATATTTTTTTTAAGAAAAGTAAACAAAACAAATAAGTCTCTTAGTCTGCCCTTTAACATTTTACACCCCAAAAAATGTAGATCAATCAGTAACAAGATAGAATTGCCGTCCAGATAAACCCAATGTATTTGTTAACGTGCGTTATAACATACCTGTTGCCTTCTTGCCTCAATGACCGAATACAGATAACGCGAATGCCGGCCCACGGTTGTTTTCCTGACACGAGCAGCCAGGGTGAAGGATCCAAGAACCACCCGTGGGATTTGACTGTCCCAGCAACCCTCCGTGGAGTAACCACAACTACGTGGATTATACACTATATATCGGATTTTACTCATACCAACCTGGAGATTGATACCCGGTTGTAACTTGACATCACCCCAGTTGAGCAGTAACAGTGGAATCATTGAAGGTCCAACTCAGACGGTCACTTGACGGCCACTAATGAAGTGCTCTCATACTTCAAATGTCCTGATGAAGACCCCAGAATGAGGTGTAGAACAACCATTGTATTTAGCGGGGTCGAAACGTAGACTACACAACCCTCTCACAACATAGGAGCAAATCAAATTGAGTAATTCTAGCCTATGTTGGAAGAGATCTAGGGAACTATGGATCTCACTAGACTTTAAAGGTCTTTACAAATTGCGTTGTGATTGTGTTATTGTCACAGCACCTTTACCCAGTCCCCCACTTACCTCATCACCCCCATCCTACCCTAATACCCTTTTCTCTTTCACTGAGAGCACGCTCAATTTTATTGTATTACAGATGACTTTGATTGATAAAAGTTATTGATGTAATTTGGTGTTTCTGAACTAAATGTTTTGAACCATACACTTGGGAACTACAAGATTTGTATTGAGTTTCCCTGAACGTTATGATGATTAAATATGAACGGTGAAATATATTGATGGTGAACACTTGATATTTTTTTTAACCTAGCATTTGCATTTTGAAATGAGTAAACACTGACCCATACTTCACGTACCTCACGTTTGTTTTAAGTTATCGAATCATGGAAATCAAAAATGGACTTCATGCTTCAGTATCCAAGTGTGAGCACCATCTTTGAAAAGTATCACTAACCGATTACACGGAAAGGAAACCAATACCTCAAACCTCAAGGTTATTGATACTTTTTAAAGATGGGGCTCACGCTTTGGCGACGATTCTATCTTATCTATCTACTGATTGATATACTTTTGCTCGCACCGGTATTTCCCCGTGCTTCAGGGACCTGTTCTAAACACACAGGAGCTTAATGGTCTCCCAAGGGATTTTGAAACTCACTGACTTATGTTGCGGTAAGCACTTACTTTGGTCTATTCTAGAGACATCCATAAGAACGCATGGGGAACCAGTTAATTTATGATGTTTGACGATTGTAATCTAGATTTTGCCACTAATTGGCAACCTTTTGGACTGATATTGGCACGTATTGGCAACCATTTTGGATTTTTTATAACTTTGCTCTTGGATTTCACTGACATATTTTGGACACAAGACCTCTTCGCAGAATTTACGCTTTAGGAGGTAAGCCCAACCTCTGGCATTAATCCTTGAAATATTGCAATATTTGATTTCAGAGATTGCTCATGATACATTGTGCCTTATGTCTTATTATACATTTTTTTCAGCTCTTGTAGGTCGTGATATCTGAACATATTCAATACTCTAAGGTACAGCACGCCTTCTGGGTCTTTCTTTAATACCTAGGGTGTATTATTCATGTGTGATTAGTAACTTTTAGCTATCACAAGCTATGGTAAAAACTTAAATATCACAACACCATAGGGGCGTTGCAACTACTCATTATGAGATCTGTCTATTTTCTAAAATTTAAAAGGATATTTCACCATATGTTTTTCAAATCTGGGCATGCTTTCATTGAGCTGTACAGCAGTAAATGCACTGAAGACTTATATTTAAATTTTGTGAACATGTTAGTGTTTGCTACCACATAGTGCACACGAGGAGCCGATTATTTTCTAGTTTTCTTGCACAGGGCCAAATAGATGGCATGCTTTGTGTTCTTTAAATATGTAACTTCTGCCTGTATTACAAAATTGGCATTTTTATTACTTTTAGCCCTGAGGGAAGCCGTAGGGGTGACACCCCTAAGCGACGAAAAGCGTTGGCTGAAAGGAGTGGGTGGAATAAATGCACCAAAGAAGGTACTGAGTTTATATCATTGTTTTTGACATTACTCAGGTGTACTATACTATGATCTGACTTGAATTGTGTGTGCTTTGAACAGTGTAAATTGTCATTTTCAATCTCAGATTGATGGTTGGGGAAAGCAGGGTGCATCTCCCCTTTCTCAACGCACCGCTAAGATACTATTTGTTGTGGGCTGATTAATATCTGCTTTTGCAATTTCTACATGAGCGCCTGTAACCCCTTGCGCCCAACTCAGTAGACTACAAGTCGAGCATGATGCAACTCTGCATGATCATCAACTATTCTTCCAACTCCAACCGGAAATGTAATAAAGAATGCTTCTACCTTATTTAAATATGATTAACTATGGTTCTTAAGAAGCTGATCACATTTTGGGATATTACGTCACTTGAAGGCCAGTGGGGATCAGTATGAAATGGTGATTTTATAAAGGGGAGAGAACTTTTATATATTCTGTTTACCTTAAACAATATGCAATAATGGTTTGTAGAAATAATAGATTTGCAAAAATGCGATGGCATATCTGGTACATTAGCAAGTGTTCTGCTCAGGAAGTAAAACGTCCAAGAACACAAAAGAACATTCAAGAACAAAAAGGCGACAGTGTCTGTAAAACACAATCTTTTAATTATATTTGTTCATCCCATTCATTTTTAGGCGTGAATTATTTAAAGGATGACAAGATTCCAAACAAATTAATTTATTGAAGCACAATATCAACGACAACAAATAATATTCATATATTCATATATGATTTTGAATGTGTTAACAGTCAAATGTTCTTTATTAGTAGGAAGTAGTGGGGTACTGGAAAAAAATATTCGTTATGCTTTTTCCTGGAAGGGAGAGCAGTTTTGAGCTCAGTAGATAAGGCAGGTAAAGGCCACTCATATGCTGGTTCTGATAGTGGGTTTGATCTAGGAGTGAACGTACCCGGTGGACTGCCAACAGAATGCCCCGGCTGTCAATTGCACCCATCGAAGCAGGAGAGGATATTAAATCTGTTGGAAGTTTCTAACGGGGTGAATGGAATCAGATGGTCCATTCTCCTGTCCCCATACGCTTGGTCCAACCTCCCTGATGGCATACAATAGTTTCTAACGGGCACTGTATTCCACCCAAGGTCATTCCTAATGGGCAAAGGTCTAAAGGCTTGCCCCGTGTAATTGTTGGTGGATGGCATATACATATTAAGTTGAGTGTCAGCTAAACCTCCCGGGAAGAAGGGGGGGCACACAAGGGATCTTGGGTAGAAAAAAGTTAGATCGTGTGGAACTATGGCACTGCTCGAGTTCCCCGAAGACCCGTTCAGTATAAGTCTGACTGCCTCTGGGTCTCTAAAGTTTATAACTATAAGGTCTCCCTTTAGATTTTTTTCCCTACTACCCAACCATGGGATGCGCCTGACATGAACAATCTCTCCATTAACATAGTATGGGAGTGGTCTGTTTAGTCCCAGCCAGTGCAGTGTTTTGTTTTTTAGTTGGGAATACCCCTCCCTTTTACCAACCTCTAGGGTTGGGACGCCAGTAAGCACGACCACAAAGGGCACAGAATCGGGGGGCAATTCAACATTAGGGCCCTGCAATTTGTCTTTGATAGGTCGACTCAACCTTCCCCGGCCCGCTCGTTGGTTAGGGGGTGTCAGACTTTCCCCTCCCTTCAGAGTTTCTCTAGTCGCCAATGCAGCTGATTTTACTGCTGTCACCAAAGGGACCTGTTGGACAACTTGCTGGGTATCTGGTACTCCCGAGTGAGTATTAAAGGGGAGATTGTTAACTCCAGTAGTGCCCTTAGCAGGGCCCTTGGTGACAGCCGGGGGCTGGACAGGAGCAATTTGGGCCTGGACTGTGACCCCCGATGGAAGGGCTGGCTTATCATTAATCAATAAGGGCCCTGCCTCTACATTATCAACAAACAAAGACTCAAGATTCCCCAGCCTTTGTTCCACCCTCTTCAAAATGTCCAATATTGGGTGCATAAAGGACCTAAGTAGGTGCTCAATAGACTCACATGGAATATTGGACATTAAATCTTTCTCTAAAGGGGGAAGGGCTGACCTCGTTTCACATACTGAATCAGTGACACACATTAGATCAGATGTATCCAAAACCTCAATGGACGGTGGCACCAGCACCACAGGGGCCGGTGAAACTACCACAGAAATATCTTTGGCCTTAAACTTGGATACAACTGAAATATTAGTTTTTAATGATTTGCCAAACTCTAAATGACTGAGCTTGCTTCTCTGGGGTGCCCCCCCCCCCTTCTCCGTTTGGCTGGAGGGGGACCATGAACTTTGGGGACATTGGGCAACTTGCCCTTCTTTTTAGGTAGCTCCCTGGCTGGAAGAGAAGGCACGTTAGATACATTTGGACCTGTAGTATAAATACTTGGGGACGCCACAATGGGTGTAGGTGTGGTATTTACCACAACTGGGTGCGGTGAGGTGTCTCTTAGGAGTAATGGAAATTTGTCCAGGGACAGTGGGTCCTCGCTGGAGGGGACAGAGGCAGAGACCGGCAGAGTGGGATCGCCATCAATTCCAACAAGGGTCTAGTTTTCTTTGATTTGATGGAGCGACGTCGCTCAGACCTGCGCTCAGCCATCTCAATATCCTTGTCCAGCTCCGTAGAAGTCCTCGTGAAATAGCCCTCTAGTGTTCCTTTACTACCACCCCCCGCAGACGCCGATTTATCACAATTGGAGGTCATGGTGGAAGTGTCCTACCTTCCCAACTGCCTGGGTGGCTTGTGAGGATGAAAGAGGGGTGTCCCGTCCCGTCCTCCTCCGTCCCCGGACGGCCACAGACCAGTTACTTTACACAAGGACACATTTATTTCTAATTAGGTCTATTTTTATACCTTTCCTATTTGAAATACACATCTACCGTCCGTAAAAATGTAATAAAACCCCCAGTCAATATAGGTGAAGATGGTACGTCACATCAATCTCAGGAAGACTCTCCTGTTGTAGCAAATGGTGATATTTCATTAGCTCTGATTTATGAGTTTATAATGTCGCTTCTAGATGAGACAAGGGAAGATCGTCAAAGGGTACAAACCCTATGTCGCAAGCTTCAGAGGTCAGTCCGGAGGATCGCGAAGTCGCAGGCGGACTCTGCAACCAGGTTTAATGAAGCGGAGACCCGTATTTTCCAACCTTGAGGATATGGTCGAGCAGCTGAAAGGAGCGAAAGAGGCATTACAGGGAATAAAGGAGGACACTCAGTGGAAACTAGCGGACTTTGAAAATAGGGCTCGCCGTAAGAATCTGAGGGTTCTCCAAGTCCCTGAAGGCAAAGAGGGTCAGGATCCACGCAAGTTTGTAGTAGACCAATTTAAGAGTGCCTTCCCGGAGCTAAGTAAATGGGACTGGGACAGGGAGATTGAAAGAGCACAGCGCTTCCCATTCAATATTCGGGGATCCGCTGGCCAGGCTATCGGTAAACCCGGTGAAAGAAATTTGGGTAGACCTAGGGTATTGTTAAGATCTTTCAACAGTCTCTTAGCCCAGGAGGATGTTTTCAGACTTGCTAGACCAGATAAGTGGAGACCTGACCCAGGGTTTGAGTTTTTTGTCACCCCGGATTTTTGTAAATACACCATGGAAAATCGCTGGCAGCTCCGTCAATTAATCACCCCGCTACAAGCTAAAGGAGCACAAGCATATCTTTTGAACCCTGCAAAATTGAAGATTATATATAAGGAACGCACACAATTTTTCACCAATGCAGGGTTAGCTAAGGAATTTTTGAATAACATCTAGAATTGAGGAACTTTGGGCTAACTGCGTAACAGACTGACTGGATTTTTCTGTGGACTGGAATATTTGTAATGAAAGGCTCCAACAGGGTAGTTAAGCCCATTAGTTCTGTGTAATTGCTATTGCTTGTCTTTTTGTTTTTCTTTTGTTTTTTCTTGTTTTTGGGGTGATTTCTAGATAGGAAAGAAGGGTTTATAACCAACGATCTCTCGTATATGTATTTTCTCCTGCAGTTAGGGAGGAGGTCTTCCTCCTTTCTTTTTTTTTCTCTTTCTCTGAGGGCTTGTGGGTGGGTACGAGGAAACTGCCAGCTGGCATCTACAGGACCATAAGTCCTAATGCCTCGTTATTGGGAAGGGTGGGGGGGAGCGGGTGGCTGGGGGGTTGGTGGGTGTAAGGGTGATAGGGGGGGTCATGGTGGTGAGGTAAAAGGGGAGAAAAAATTCACACTTTCAGACAAAGAAAACAATAAAATGAAAAGAGAGTTAATTAAACGTCTGCCATAGAGTGGGAAAGAAGGTTTTTTTGTGGTAGTAGCTTTGTTAATATGTCTCAAACATCGTTGGGGAATTTTATTGGGAATATATGGCTGCTAGAGATATTCGAATATGCTCCTTAAATGTTTCAGGTTTAAATAACTTTAACAAACGGAGGAGAGTAGCTGCTAAGCTACGTTATGTTTCCCCGGATATGGTGTGCATTCAAGAAACCCACCTCCCATGGAATAAGCATCAGGTGTTAGCAGAGTTGGGTTTCTCTGTTTTAGTTTCCTCTCAACAAGCAGGAATGACGCGCGGGGTGGCTATTTTAGCCAAAAAGAATCTAGTTGCCGTACGGCGGATATTAGCAGTCAAAATTGGTCGATGGGCTATAGCTGAATGTGCTGGGCGGCTTGGGACATTTACCATATGTTATTACTTTATTTGATATTGCAGAGGTAGAGAAAAGAAACCTGGGGCTGATTCTGCTAGACGCAGAAAAAGCGTTTGACCGTGTGGAATGGAAGTATTTATGGTTACTAATGGAGAGTATGGGATTTCGTAGAAAATTTTTGATTGCACTGCAAGCTCCATATGAGTCATCGATAGCTAGAATAGCATCAATGGGCACAACCTCAGAAATAGTGCAGATCACCAGAGGCACGAGACAGGGGTGCCCCTGCTCTCCCCTGCTCTTCCCGTTATACATCAATCCTTTTATTGTAATGCTCTCTAGAAGCCGGTTTATTAAACCCTTTGTGGTGCGTAGTAATCCTCATATGGTTTTTGCATACGCGGATGATATTGCGATAACTTCGGAAGACCCAGCCTCCGCATTGACTGAGATTGAACGGTTAGCTATAAAGTTTGGCCGTATCTCAGGCTATAAGTTAAATGCCATGAAAACCCAGCTTGTATGTACTGACACTGTGAGAGTTAACGATCCAAGAGTTGTTGTGGAAGCAACATACTTGGGAGTTAAGTTAAGGGCATCGATGTCTGATGTAGTGGAGGCAAATTGGGGATCGTTATACAGAAATATTGCAGATTCTTTGGAGAGGTGGGGGAGGCTGCATTTTACCTATATCGATCGAACAAATATATTAAAAATGAATATATTACCACGAGTACTATATCTTTTTAGAGCATTGCCACTAGAAATATCGGCAGTCCAACTCCAGAAATTACAGACCTTGTGCTCTAAGTTTATAAGGACTCCTGGGAAGCCGCGAAGAGCCATGAGATTTATGACATTATCAAGAGACAGGGGTGGGTTAGCGGTACCTGATTTTGTTTTATATTATTATGTTTGTTTTCTTCAAAAAATGGCTGCTTTACTATATGGAGTAGATGAGGGCAATACAATAATATTAAGGCCCAGTAGTTCCATTTATCATCTAACTTTAGGAACGGAAGCTAATCGGAGCTTATTCAGAGAAATAGAATGGAGCTATTTTAAAAGAACTAGGTTTAAAACCGTAGAGGCAGCAAGTAAAGAGTGGAAGAAAGTGCATAAATTGATTAATTTAGGAGGTCTTTCTTACTATACTCTCATGAGTGCGACAAAGCTGCTCCCATCTATATTTGGTGTTAGGATGGCAAGGGTTTGGCAAGAAAAAGAAATTGGGTTATTAGGTGACTTGTATGATCAGAGGGGAACTATTAAACAGTTTGAGGTGTTAGCAAAGGCTTATAAGTTATCACAGTCACTTAAGTTTTTACAAATCCGTGATTTTTTATTAAAACGAAAATTTAATTTAATTTCCAATCCCCTGATTGAGGCTTTAAAGTCTCAGAGTAGAATTGGAGTGTTGTACAAGATTTTAAGTTCGGGTAAAAAGGACGACTTGGAAAAGCATACGTTACAATGGGCTGAGATACTGGGAGAAAATGAATCCGACATTTCATTTGACGAAGCACTTATTAGATCAAATAAAGTTCTTATGTCAGCAAACTTAAAAGTACAATGCTTTAAAACTTTGTTTAGATTATACTATACACCTGCTCGGATGAAAAAAGTGGGTAATCACTACAACGGGAGATGTTTTCGCTGTGGGGCAGAAAATGCTGATATAGAACACATTTTTTTTAGTTGTGCTAAATTAAATTTGTTTTTGCGAGATATGGAACGTTTTTTATCTAATATCTTAGGGGATTCACTCCGTGTCACTCCCGCTTTGATGCTCCTAGGGATGGGGCACTCTGTTTCAAAAGGTGGTAGTATGTATAAACATAGATTGTTCGTATTTGTAGCAATGACTGTGGTCCGTTTATGCATTGCGGGGGATTAGCTTTGCCCTGAACCACCAAGGTTTGATGTGTGAAGGGCGAAAATGTATAGATTAGCCAGTTTGGAATTTAGTCTATATTCATCAAAGGGGGTAAGGAAACGGAAATTGGGGCTTATGATTTGGGACCTTTTTCTTGTTTATATGAACAATCGAGGGTATTATTATGCAACTATATATAGATGTATGATTTTCAACTAGTATGATGTTCTGAGTAGCTATTAGCTACCGTATATCATTGGGGTACCCTGAGGATTGATTGACTGCATGACTTCCTGTGTGCTTTTTTTGTTTTGTGTATATATTAATTCATGACTATTCACTCTGATTTTCGACCATTTAGTAGCCATTGAATAGAGGATATTTATATACTTATCTTCGGATGTATTAACTCTCTTAAGTACATAATTCTTGCATTGTTGATTCATTGAGCTTTATTTCTATAATAGTTTACCTGAAATGTCATATCATATGTCTGAAAGTGTGGAAATGAATAATAATTAAAAAAAAAGAAAAGATTCCAATCAAATTAATTTATTGAAGCACAATAACGACAACAAATAATATTCATATATTCATATATGATTTTGAATGTGTTAACAGTCACATTTTCTTTATTAGTAAGAAGTAGTGGGGTACTGGAAAAACTATTCGTTATGCTTTTTTCTACCTCTAAAGTTGTGTCAGTCATTACATTGTTTCAAAGGTGTTAGACACCTGTGGTTCCATGACCCCCAAATGTTTTTCATTTTGACTTGTCACATTATGATAATATACTGAAAAGGAGAAGACTGAAATAAGCACTCATATAAAATAAATACTATTGTTGTAAATAGAGAAATGTATAACTTATAGCATTCAGCAATTCGTCTTAGAGGTGTTTTATCACTTTTTTTTAAAAGAGTTTTATATAGCGCAAAATTCACCCGAAGGTATTAAGTATCAGAGCTCTTTATATGAGCACCAGTTACATTACACAAGGACACATTCATTTCTAATTAGGTCTATTTTTATACCTTTCCTATTTGAAATACACATTCAGGCTCAGATTTACACATTTTTCTCCCAGCGCAGCATAGCATCCACATTATTTTCGAATCGACCAAGCATTGGCCTTAAACTGTTGGTGCTCCATCTCATAAATCTCTAAGGGCTGGCTGCCTTGCATGACACACAGAGTCACTTCATGGTAGATCTGTGAGTGTTCACTGTCTAGCATAGGGTTTATACTGGGGGCCTACCATTCCAGAACTAATTCCTACATGTAAACAAACTCAGAAGGCTCCAGTGCAAGGAGTATGTGTTGTGCACTGCATCCCATATGGAATGATTTAAAAAAAAAAAAAAAGCCACATTTTACCTTGCTCGAGCCTTCTTCTTCTAGGCAAAGCCTGGTCTTGCTATGCTTCACAGAGCCAGCTTTGAGTCAGGACCTGTGCATGCTTGCATTGATCCACCCTATTAACTTTGTGGATGCTTGCACAGGTATAGGCTTAGTAAACCTCGGCCGCCGTGTCTTTCCAACAAACGCTTCCATTTTACACTATTTCAACAGAGTGGCTCAATTTTTTAAATTTCCAGAAATGTTGGCTGTCTAGGATCATTATAATGATCTGAAAAAAACCTTTGTTGTGAGCCGTAGGTGGTAATCTTTTATTATTTACCATGGTTGTTCTCTGGTGCTCCAACTTATGCTCATTGTGTGTGCTGTACCGGCCAATTAACAAAACTATTCTAGAAAAAATTATTTCCTGGGCAAATCTTGGTTAAGAGTTTACTGATTTTGTAGTCAGTAAAATAACTTGAATTGCAACACCTGTTACTTTTTTGTGACAGGGAGCAAACTTATATAAATCAGTATTAATCCTCCTTCAATAGTAAGAGTGCAGTCCGAATTACTGGAATACATACCCTCTAAATGGAACAACAGCAAACCCAGTAAATGTATTAGTTCTGTGTCTCTAGGATGCTCAAAATAAAATTAATTACTTAAGTGGAGAACTATTTCATGCAGCTGCAGCCTGTGGAGGTAAGTATGGTGGGGCCGGGTTGGGGGGGATTCGACAGACGACCACGAGGGAAGATTAAATAAATAATTAATGTCCCCTCATTTTCATCTGTCAAGATATGCCTCCTCCCAAACCAGCCCCAACGCCCCACCGCAGTTACCTGCACGGGCTGTGGCTGAGTTGATGCCATGTTTTCTGTTGGAGCTATACATGGACCACTTGTCAGTGACACTCTCATAGCCACGTTTTATCTTTGACCCCTACAAGTGTCCTGCATTTATGCAAAACCACGATACACCACACCTTTGGTTATCATGTGGTCCTTATTGTTACAAGAGGTGCATAATAATAATAAGGTTGGGCCATCATCCTGGTGCCTAGATGATGTGTCAGTCAGGAGGAAGGGTGGTCCCTAATTGTCAGTGCAACAAAAACCATCTATTAGCAATTGTGAATAACCAATTTCTTTCTTGAGTCAGCATTGTGCAAATAATCAACAGAACTTCACGTTTTCTAAAAAAATGTAAGGATTTTAAGGCCTTAAGTTCATCATTTAGTAACACAGGAAAAGCAAGAGGAGCACTGAGAACAAAGACAGCAAGAGGAACAAGAAGAACAAGCGAGGAAAGAGGAGAAAAGTTTGACAATGATCGCGGGGAGAGACAGCGCCAAGACGATCCACTGGATGATCAAGATGGAGAAGGTAAATAGGTAGACGGTTCTGTTGCAGTTCGTGAAGTTGGGGTACAGCGGGAAAGTCCAGACGCTCCCTGTTGGGTGAAAAAAAATGAGATTTATCAAATCCACAACACTGATCCTTGCCGACCCATCTTTAAAATAATCCTAAATTTTTGACTAACCCACATTTCTACAAAACCCATGAGTGCAACAGCCACCATGTGTCACTTAAAACTCAACGTATGTGTATAACTCTCTTTTCCTGGCAAAAGATGTAATCTTCAGAAGGTACATTGATACCAATGATAAAACTATGAATCTTTCAGTTAAACAGTTCTATAATATAAGCTTGAAGACACTGTATATTTGATTTACGTGAAAAAATGTAACCAATGACCTCTAACGCATGCGTGGGGGATTAGAGGAAAATAACATTAAATATCACAAAATATACGTGTAACATTTCTCTTTAAATATTTACCTTGGAAATAACAGAAAGCATCAGGGTGCAATTAGATAGCGTAATCTTTTTGGCGTAGAAATTAATCGCAATCAGGAAGTCCCAGGAAGCAGTCATGGGGTGGCTACAGTAAAACTGGTTGCACCTTAGCAGTACTAAGCGAGATCGGATGTATGACGCGACATCGCAAACACTTGCTTTTAACACGCTGTTTGTACATCGCATTTACTGTTACATCACGTGTTTTCCCTCCGCATACCATTTCAACGGCAATCTGTTTCCCCCGATGGAAGACAACATTACAACGTCTCCGAGTACATCGCGTTACCATTACAATGCGTTTTTTCTGTTTTCTTGTCCCTATACGAGGCTGCAGGGAAAGCAGGGGTTTTTGTGTCTCCAGCTCCCCCGTCCACCCCCCACCCCGCAGAAGGCATTCAGCAGCGCACATGTGGCAATTAGTCAGTGTGCTCCATAAAGGCAAAAACAAGACCCTACACCACTCATAACCCTAAGCCCTAAAAGCCATAACCCCTAAAGCCCAAAACCGTCACCTACACCACTCTTAACACTAAGCCCTAAAAGCCCTAACCAACAAGGCCAAAAACAGTACCCTACACCACTCTTAACCCTAAGCCCTAGAAGCCCTAACCCCTAAAGCTAAACACCGTACCCTACACCACTATAAACCCTAAGCCCTGAAAGCCCTAACCCCCAAAGCCAAAAACAGTACCCTACACCACTCTTAACCCTAAGCCCTAGAAGCCCAATGCCCTAAACCCTAATCCCTAAAGCCTAAAATAGTACCCTCCACTACACTCCCCATCCAGCGTCATCCTTACCTGTCTCTCCTCGTCGTTCCAGCGTTGTCTCCCAGTCTTTGTGCACGACCGTCCCGGCGCACAACAGAAACGGTGTAAAAGCATGCGTAGTAATGTCGCATGCGATGTTATGTCGTGCGTAGTGAACGCACTAGTCGTAACGTCGCATGCGTTGTGACGGCATGCGACGTCAACGCATGCGTTGTAAAGCATGGGTTGAGATGGGTGTTCGCCAGTGAGATGTGTCACAGATTAAAGAAAATCTCTTCGAAGTCCTTCTTCAGGTGTTTTCAATCACTGGGGGCAATCTCTGATCCCACTGATAAAAGTTCGAAACTTTAAGGTTATTTTTTATGTTAAAATGACTTTTTATCAGTGGTGAGTCAGGTAAGGCTCTCTTTGAAATACTTTTTGAGTAGGATACATCTTTTTGCCTTTATTGTAGAGCTGGGCCTACAACTGATGGTATACTCCAGTTTACCTCTTAGAATATAATTGTCATCTCCGTGCTGGAAAAGCGGCTTGGAACCTTCAGTCAGTATGGTAGAGACCTGGTCCAATTGTTTTAAGAAAACAAACCCACTCTAGCCCAGTAGATCACGTTGGCCTCATTGCTTAACACGCCACAATCGGAATCTCATGATAAATAATGTACTTTTCAACTGTTAAATCTGGTTTGCCAAAATTTTATGAACGGTGTGGACTCTATTGCCCCTGGTAATTAGTGAGTGCTGTAAACTCCATACAACTCAGAACTCCGCCCCTTGCGCAAACTCTGACTCGCTCCCCGCTAGGGCCTGCAGAGGAACTACACATTTTGTGCTCATGTTTGAGTTGTGATTGATGCTGGGTTCCTCCGTTCCAGTAAAGGCGTAAATAAATATGTACTTGTCTGCCTTTATAGACCATTGAAAAATAACTGAATGAGGGTGTTAAGATTCGAAAAACAGATAGCTGCCAAACTCCACTGCCCACGAGAAAACTGAAACTCTTCACCTTCTCCATTTACTTCTCTCACTACCCAATGTCCCCTCCTGGCCAATCCACAGCACCTCCTATCAATCAATGCAGATCTCAAAGATTTTTCTTCTTTGGATTTTACCAGCCCACACCCATTTTGTAAGTTAACCAGACCTTTTTTTTTAAAGCTGCATCTGTCAGTACAAAATATCTGCCCATGTAAAGCACTGAGATAACCTCTGGGTCTACATAAACCCTATGTAAATATCGTCAATAAAATGAAAATAATAAGAGATCTGGACGCAGGAAAATACAGGTATTTGCAATCAATTTATGGAACAACATGCCACGGGAAATTTGACTTGGGACACATATATCATATTTTAAATGATGCTTCAAAAAATTTCATCCAGCTCAATTTTAGCAACCACTTTAAGTGCTCTTAAATGAAAAGTACACAATGAATCTGAGTTTTCTACTCAGATATAGAATGTATCACTTTTCTTACCTTGCCCAAACATTTTAATCCTAGTGGGTATTTTATGTTGTGATGTTAATAAATAGCACAGCTAGCCATTCAGAAACAGGAGCCTATCAGGTCACTTTATCTGTAAGTATATTGATAATGATAACCAATATACCCACCTCTTCATGCTCATGCACTATCTTGTAAATGACTTGTTGTGCTGTGCGCTCTCATTTTAAAGCCATTTCTTCACTCATCATCTTATGGATGGCAGTTTGTGTTTACAAATTATCATGCAAATGGACTGCTAATTTCATTAGTAATCTTGTGATTGGTAGCTTCCAATCGTTTAATAATAACCTTCCCCAGAACTGTACGACATAAGTAAAGGTATTACCTGTGATAAGCCAAGCAAACCAAAAGAGGCTCAACAGCGCAAGGATGGCATAGACGAGCTTATTTGGCCTCAGTCCAGCCACAATAGAGAGGAGGGACATGACGATGACAGTGACTCCATTGACGATGAGGTAGATAGGGATGAAGCGTTGCGCTGGGCATTGTTGCAGATAAACAGAACCTGTGAGTATGAAAACAACAGATCAGTGAAATAACTACATTGGGTGTTGCATTACAGAGCAATTAAAATCACCAAAGAAATCTTCAGTAGGGTGGCTGATATTTAGTTTGATCTTCTACCAGGAAATAACACATTGCCTGATACTCCAGACTCAGCTGATAGAAGGAACAAGTCTTATTATAGCCTTATAGCCCGCTGTAGAGGGCTATACCGGCTATTAAAGGCCCTATCCGGCGTTTACAAGGGAGAGGGACTTTAATAGCCGGTATAGCCGGTATAGCCCAGCTACGAAGGGCTATAAGGCTATTAGAACATCCTGCCACTAGAGGGCAGAATGTTCTAACAAATAAAAAAAGCCTTTTGGGAGCGTGAGCGGATTGGAATCCCCTCAGGCTCCCTGAAGCCTTTGTTCACAGCCAAGCTGTGAACAAAGAAACATTGGAATGTTGGAGCTCCAGGCTTATACCAGCCATATAATGCAGACAGTATGGCCTCAGACCTCCAAGACACTAAGCACATTCCTGGACAAAACCATGCTGGGATTTGCAGTTGTGTGGTTTGTTGATGAAAGACTATGGACCTCCTTGCAAGTTAGGTCAGTTAAGGCATTTACCATACTTGGGAATACTGACATTCACGGATGAGGTATTTACCACCCCAGTTATGGTAAATGCCTCCTCTTCCTAGCTTTCCTAGACGTAACATGGCAAAATATTATAGTAGCATACACATTCTGGTTTGCTTGTGTTTCAGTTCAGGGGGGACCTGGCTTGGCATTTCGGGCTGGATTGTTCCTATTGAAGCAGGGTCAAGGTTGATTTGCATATAGCTGGGTCTAAATTGAGTCGGCATTGTGTGCAAAATAACGAAGGATTGGGATGCAGCCTGAGTGATTACCAGTGCCTGATATTAATTCAAGCATTCCATTCAGCACTGTTTTGTATGCACACAAAACTCCACATAGTTTGGTATTTCTAAAGGCATTTCCCTTAATTTATTCCATTAGGGAAAACTGTGAGGGTACGTTTAAAACACACCCAGAATCCCCATCCCTTAGTTTACACGGGATCAGAATTTAGCAATGAACTTGAAATGGGGGCTTAAAGCAGTTTGGCTTAAAACATATGATTTAAGACACCTTCTGACTTGACTCTGGTTTTCCTTTTAGACCACCTGTGCCTTGTCACCTTCTTTTTCTCGTTCTTTTCTCCTCCCTTTCTCCAATCCTCATCCCCACCTTTGCTTTGTTCTTTTGCTCTCATTCTAGCCCTCTTCCAATCAATCATTTCTATTGCACCCTCTCTTTCTCTTTCTTTCTCTTTCTTTCTCTCACTGTCTCTAACTCTCACTCTCTCCTCTCACTCACATTCTCACTCTCTCTTCCTACCGCTCAGTTTCATGTTCTAGCTAACTCTTTCAATCTATTATTTTAATTGTTTTAACGGCTTTTCTTATAACTCATCGGATCATTTTGGGATCACATGATAATCCATGACTCACACTACTGACTCAATTGTAAGTTGTGAGGCCTTATATAACACCTGCAGTCATACCTCAGAGCTCTCACAAAAATGTGACATGAAAGAGCTCATGCTTATCAGCAGAGTCATAGCAAGAATGTCAATGAAATCCTATCCTATGAAAATTGTGGAGTATATGCTTAGGTTGGTTGAATCTAAACACAGAAACCAACGTGATTCCATTCCGATGAGTTACCTGCAATAATTTCAAGAGGTGAGGTGAGTCACATCCTGAATATTGGCAGAGGTTCCCTCAACCTCTTGCCTTTGGATTACAGTCGGGGAGGTGAGAACTATTTTTAAGAGACACTCAATTAATTCACTATGACAGCTCTCTTTGGGCTATGGGGAAACATTCAAGTCCCTCCCGGCTACTCACACATTTGTCTCAGTGCATTTTGGTGCTTGCAGCTCTGTTCTTCCAAAAGAAAAAAAAGTGCTGAAGGGTGAGTAGCATTGGGGTTTTGGCCAAAGGAGGTATTTAAAAAAGAACTATCCAGAGATGTTATTTGGACCTGTTTCCAACAGAGACTACTTTACATGTAGAGATTGAGTTTCAAAACATAGCAAATGGCCAACATTCCAGAGATATCTCCTTTATAGGATGAAATTAAGAATTCCTTAGTTGGTGGAGAGGTTGGGGTGGGCCAGTTGCCGGGGATAACCCCTTGGTGGGGTGTAGAATGGACTTAATGAACTACCACAAACCAAAGTGTCACAGCAGTTTGTCTCGAGTTCTAATAAAATCTTTCTTAAAAGACATGGACAAAGATCGACCATTTCCTAGTTAATGAGGTAGACCCCAAATCACATGTCGTACACCACTTTATAATAGAATTCTACACTCCCACTCTCATCTCATGTGGAAATGGAAACCTCACCCTAGCAAATAAAAGAAGACCCTGGCATAAGCTGACCCAACAAGATTTTAACAAAAAATTTGTGGGACCAATTTCAAATGAGAAAGAGAACATTGACAATGCCCTACAGACATACGAGGAAACTCTCCTCAAAACTATAGATAGCATTGTGCCATTTAAAACCTTTAAGCCCAGACCTGCACACAAGCAGGAAATCTGGTTTTCAGAGAACCTTAGACTTCTCAAACAAACCACTAGAAAACTGGAGAAGAAATGGAGGGCATCACGCCAAGATCAGGATAAACAATCATACAAAAGTTCTCAGAAAGTATACCACAAAGCCATCCGAGCAGCAAGGAAAAACCACATTGCGTCACAAATATTAGCAGCTGGTAATAATCCTAAGACTCTTTACCAGATTTTAGAGACTTTTTTTAAACCCATTGCATGTGAAAGTGCAGAAGTAGCGTCACAAAAACTCTGTGACAACATCTCTCAGTTTTTCAACCAGAAAATAGATGCCATTTATAACAAAATTACGCTCCTGAATTATCAGAACACCGCTGACAATGATCTCATCATAAACCTGGAACCAGAAAAGCCGATTAGGCACTCCCTCTCTGCCTTCCCCCCTATATCCACGGAGGAAGTAATAGGAAACATTTCTATGATAAAGAGTGGATCCCCTACTGACATCATCCCTGCACGAATCATGCCTATCCTGGCTGCAGCTCTGGGACCCTTTATCCAGCAAATAATCAATCTCTCTTTAAGTACGGGACAGGTTCCCAAGGGATGGAAAAAGGCTTTGGTGAAACCGCTGAGGAAAAACACAGCTACTCCTTGGGAAGAATTAGCTAACCTCAGACCCATCTCCCTGCTTCCGTTTCTGGGCAAAATCGTTGAAAAACATGTGAACAGCAAATTGTCTAAATACATCGAATCCACTGAAGTACTGGACCAGTCCCAATCCGGGTTTAGACCCAGACATAGCACGGAGACAGCCCTGATGTCAGTCGCAGACGATCTACACATGTACCAGGACAGGGGTTACTCTGCTGTCCTGGTACTGTTGGATCTGTCTGCGGCATTTGATACCGTGTCCCACTCTATCTTGATCACCAGACTGGCTAACATCGGCCTAAAGCAGGAAGCCTTGGCATGGTTAAAGAGTTTCTTGAAGGACCGCACCCAGCAAGTAGCTATGGGTGCATACAGGTCAGAGGAAGTTGAGATCACCAAGGGGGTGCCACAGGGCTCCTGTTTGAGCCCCACCTTATTCAACATCTATGTGGCACCCCTGGCGAACATCATGAGAAGATATGGTTTTATCCCAATATCTTACGCAGATGACACTCAACTCCTCTTCCCTTTTAAGATCTTTTCACCTGAGGTCAGAAACTCTTTCTCCAGGGGCATGAAAGCGGTGGCACGATGGATGTCCTCCAACTACCTGCAGTGCAACGTGGGGAAGACGGAAGTCATGATGTTTGGTGAGGCAAAAATGCTCTGGACCCCAGATTGGTGGCCACAAGATCTTGGCCCAGTGCCCAAACCTAAACAAACTGTCAAGAATCTGGGGGTCCGTTTAGATCAGGAGCTTACCCTCAAACAACATGGCAACCAGGTGGTGGGAGCATGCTTTCATGTTATTGGCATGCTACGGAAAATCTTCCCATTCCTACCTGATGCAGTTAGGAAGACACTGGTCCAGGCACTCGTTCTGAGTCGCCTGGACTACTGCAACGGCTTGCTCCTGTCAGCAAATGAGGGAGTCATGAACAGACTTCAGGTAGCCCAAAACACGGCCGCCCGCCTGGTTTTGAATGCTCCTCCCCGCACGCCTTCCAAACCCCTGCTGACTAAACTGCATTGGCTATCTGTCAGACAGAGGGCAAAATTTAAGGTATGCTGCATCATACACAAAAGCCTACATGGTATGGGCCCCGCATACTTGACCACAAAATTCACGCCCTACATTCCTACTCGGACACTAAGATCAAGTGAACAAGGTCTTCTGTGTGTACCCAGAGCTAAGAAGGCCAGACATGGAACCAAAACTCTATCAATAGCTGGCCCCTCTCTCTGGAATAGCCTCCCTATATCTCTTAGGCTATGTGTAGACCATCTCCCCTTTAGGAAAAGGTTGAAGACCTTTTTGTTTGAACAGTAAACCTAGACTAGAACAGCTTTAAAGACTCCCTCTCTCAAACTCTTTTGTAGAAGCCAAAGGCGCGGAGATACTCCCTCGGGAGTGAAGCCAGCGCGGTACAAACCTGCAAATAAATAAATAAGGCATTACTAGCCAACAGGTTATAAGTATGTATCCATTCAGCATAAAAGAATCTTTCGAGGGGTGGTATCTCCTAATCTCTTGAGGTGAACTGGAAAAAGGGATGAAAAGAGTATAGAAAAAAGGATGCACATGTCAGGGTGGAGGGTAGACAAAAGAGTACAAGGAGACAATGAGATCCTTTGATCTTACCAATGACAATTTCAGCGATGCTCAGTGCTATCCAAACAAGTGACATTAGACCAAGAAGCCATTCTGAAAAAGAAGAAAACATATCAGTCTCTGAAATGCCTATTGCTGCTCATCTGTGATACTAAAGGTAGAAGCTATTTAGAAAAGTTAAATAAACAAAAAACAACTTTCAAATTAAACATTCAGTTCCTAACCACCTCACCTTCTCGCCAACAACATGTTAGCATCAAAAACAGAGCTGATTTAAAGGCCATCCGGACCCCACTTATTTCTATAATTCTCATCTCTTCCTGTCTTATAATTCTCAGCCTTTTACTTCTTGTAATTCTCAGCGAAACATGTTTCAAGTCACTCAGCATGTGATTTTTCTTTTTAGTTCATTTCAAACATATTTTTTGCCTATTTATTGCTCTTTCCTATTTTCAACAGTGAATTATAATTTCTAATTGCAAAATAAATTCATACCATACTGTTACTCTACTGTAAGTTAAGAACTCATTAAAAATAAAAATTGCCAGCAAGCGTTTCACTCTAGGTTTCATTACCTGTGTACTCTCTGAAGGCAAGTCTTCTCATCCAATATATGCCGTTTGTTCTAAGAATATATCAAAGGAAACCTCAGATCTCTCTTCTATGCTGTTACTGAATCGCAAGATTGGTTTGCGATTCAGTATGTGAAAGGCGAGTGTTTAGGGCATCCCTTCCAAATAGCGATTCACAGTGGAATGTAATAATGTTTTTGGACCAAATTTTGTTCACAAAACATAAATATTGTACCACCAATTCAAAGTTAGTGGCAGCCCATTCTAAATGGGAATGGATAATATGGGACCACTTTCCCTTTGTGAACTTAACACAAATATTTTTTTAAGAGCGGGCATAGGTCCCATAGACCACTCCCCACACTTCAAAAATGAATTTAAAGTGTTTCATTTGTTTCTTTTGAATCATTCCATTATTTTCATGAAGTTAAACGGCTGCATTTTAAAGAAAAAAGTGTTGCTTTAATCAAAAGCAATTACAGACAAGGTGGCTTGCGGACCCTAGCAGGCCACCATCCTTGTGATGGCTATCATTCCTAATGGGTCGCAAAGTGCGGCCTATCGCAATAATATTTATGAGGTGGGTCAGTTTACGACCCATTAGGAATCGCTAATTAAACTCAACAAGTTTCATACCTTAGGAAAAGTGATTTCCTAACTGCGATTTGCAGGAAATCGCAATTAGGAAATCACTATTCCCAATGTTTGTACATCTGGCCCATAGTGGACTCCACCATCACCCCAAGAAGGCAATTCTCCATACAATTGTGTGACCACATCAGGGCTCTACTGTGGCTCCCACCCCCATTATGCATTACGTTCAAAATGTTTTGTATCATTCAGTAGGTGATCTATTCAAGCAAAACTAGCTAACCAGCTGAAAACAACCTTCTTTCCAGGCCCTAGCCTCAACAAATAACTGCTGTAAATCATTGATTGAATACTAACACCCAAAGCAGTGGTATCCATTCACATAGAAGAAGTAGTGTCTGAGGAACAGCTTCCACTTTACAAATGGGGGCTATTCGGAATGGGGAGCCGCCAGAGTTCCAAGGTAATGCTGCATGCACCCAGCAAGGCATTTGCCAAATGCATACTTTATTTTTTGATTGCAGCTCCTGTTCCTGTAAAGCGCAGGAAGCAGATTGATAAAATAAAATGTTTTTAAGAATGCAAAGACAGGGATGAGGTCCGTTGCCTCTTGCACTCCTCCATCCCTACCATTCTGCACCATTCGCAGACAGAAACCTGCCCCATTGATTTTAATAGGACAGGATTCTGCAAATCCTACTGAATGTTCATTTTGTGCTGAAGAGTAATATATCTATTACAGTTGAAAATGAAGGTATGGTAACAAGGCGTTTGGTGTGTTTTCCTTCACCAACTGCCTTGCATTCAGCCCATATTAAATCTGGGATTGTCTAACAAATATGGTGGCTTTCCCTCTTTGTACAATGGTGCACCTTTAAAAAGGTGCACCATGCGCAAACAGGGAAAGTGCGCAATATTACCACGAATGCCCCCCCCAGGGCAGCCGCAAACTAGTGCTGCCTTGGGGGCAGCACATTCAAGAGAAATAAAGCACAGCTGCTTCAAAGCCACTCTGTGTTTCACTGTGCAGGTGGCACCCGCTTGCACTTTCAAGAGGGGTGAGAGATCCCCTTGCAGGTGGGTGCAGTGAGTGACTGCACCAGCCTACAAGGGGATGTCTGTGAGGTCCATGGGACCCCCTTTCTCCCCTCTAGAAGGCTGCCTTTAGCAGGTGCCTCCTATAGTCATGTTTGCCTATTGTCTACGTCCAAAATAGGGTGCAGGCGCAGAGGCAAGGTGATTCCCTCATTTGCATGTGGTCACGCCTTCGTTTAAATGAGGAAACACCCTCTAATTATAGCGATTGTATTCCATGTGTGCCAGAGCCATCTGTGATACCGAATGGGCTGCAGACGCATCTGAGGCCCCTTCTGTCATACCAAAGTGTCCTGGGTGCACCAAGCTGGCGCACATGCCCTTTGCACCCCTGAGGCACTCTGGGTAATACGGCTGCAGGTCCCCAAAACCACAGGGTCCTGGAGACTGCAATGGCCGCTCATCTCTGAAGATGTTTGTGCCGGATGGTATGTCAAGGCATGAATGGAGATGAGAGTGGAGACTCCATCAGTGATCCATTCATGGAGAAGCTCAGCAGTGCCTAGGTGAAAAGGTGGAACGAATAAATGTGCATTTGTGAGAAAAGCAGTGATAGGAAACTTATTTTTCCGAATAGAAGGATTTCCATTTCCCGAGGAACTCAACCATCAAACACTAAGAACTTTCCAACACCAAAAAAGTCTTAGAATATAATAATAACCTTAGTTAATTGAAATGCAGTAAATTAACCAAATACTCACTGAAACACTGAGTGGCACAGCAACAGCAACTCTTGACTGATGTATCCTGTGCAAACATAAGACAGTGATTGCATTAGAACTGAGATCAAGCTTGGCATTTAGCAGATTTGGGTCTGCTTTGTACTAGCAAGGAGCTGTGATAGGCGTGCCTTGATGCTGCCTTTAATCATAAAGAGGCACTACTGAAATGCGCTACGAAGCCTCAATAAGGGTGTGCTATACAAACGCTAATTAAGAAAGAACAGTAAAGAACGAGATGGAATTGCCATTGAGATATGTGTGTGTGCTCATGCTGTACCACACATCCTCTTTGGGTTTCATATTGGCATTTGTGAGCATCACATCTGCCATTGCTCAGCTAAGAAAGAATGTTGTGGATGTGAAAGAGAACCACACTTCCAATCTTCTCTTACAAGTATACCAGAAGCCCTTATTGATTCCATATTGATACTTTTTGATGTTTCTACGTTTTGTACACCTGTCTATTTACCTGGCAGTCCTGATGCACTCTGTCTTGGGCCATGACTCTGTTGTCTGTCGGCTTTCTTAGGATTCAGTTCCACAGCACACCAAGGATGTCCTTATGAGCGAATGATTGACGATTTATCTTGTTGGCCAACCTGCAGAAAAGTTAGGATTAATTAGTTTGATAATGCCAAATGCACAGCTTTGTTTGACATATTTAGTTTAGCTCAGCTCCACTCTTTCTTTCGATTGGTCTCCCTTGCCATCTCGCTCCTGGCTCCCTTGAACTCTCTTTCTTTGTTGTCAGTGCTTCTTTCCCTGTTTTATACTGCATTCTGCCTCTTTCTTTCACTCATTAGCTTGCTTTACCTTTCTTGCTCACTTTTCCTTTCACTTGTATGTCAGAATATCGACCAAAGAAACATCAGGCTGCAAGAATGTTGTAGCAAAAAATATCAACTACCAAAATATGTGGAGGTAGGTTCCAGGGAGGAGGTAGAAAATGAAAATACCTCCACTTTAACCATAACTCTGATCACACCCAGCATGCCAAGTGAGCAAACCTGCCCTTAGGAGAATTTTGTTTACCTTCGCATCCTCTTTCCATCAATTCATAAATTCATGCTTTCCTCATGTATATATTAATCCAATCACCCATCCATTCATCCTTCCATCCATCCTTCCTTCCTTTCCTTTCGATCCTTACAATCTTCCCCATCTGCCCAGTCTTCATCCTTCCCGCCATTCATCCTTTTATCTGTTGATCGTTTCATTCTTCCATCTATCCTTGTGCCCTTCCATCTACCCATTCTTTCATGCTTTCATCCATCCAGTCGTTCACCCTTCCATCCTACTTTTTACATTTTCTTCATTATATCTTTCAACATTTACTTCCATTCTTGCAACCTTCCTCTGACCACCAGCTATTTCCTTTTTCTTTCCTTCTACCAATGCTTATGTCTCTCATCCTTATTTTGTTCTTTCTTACTACAAACAGTGGAAAAGCTGAGAGCTCCCCTACGTCGCTATCTAGGAGCCCGCCACCAGTATAAGATAGCCTGGAGGATCTGTAGAGTATGTACGTCCTCTGTTAAAGTTTCTCTGTAGGCAGGTATCTCGAGAGAATTTGGCCCAATCAGAGCAGAATCCTCTCTGTCCCAACTTCAACCAACCTGGCGGACCCTTGGTAGGCAGTACCTAGGCCTCTGACTAGTCAGACACAAATGTGCTTTAATGTATGGTACGGTTTTATTGTTTTACTTAACTAGTGCTATTTTTGAGTATGTATTTCATCCACCTTAAATGCTTTGTTTTTACTCTGTAGATATCAAAGTATAACATAGTACTGTTTGGTTTTATTGTTTTTATCAATCTAGTACTATTATTGAGTACGTAACACATCCTGAACTGTTTTCATCCTTTTATGGTATGATGTATTTGCACTTGCACGAATGAATTGTTACTTTTATGGTCTATGACTGAAATAAAGTACCAAAATGAAATGAAATGGCTGACTCAGTTAGAATACAAACCACCTTAAACCGTGGGAAAGAATTGTCTATATACTTCTGCTGTAGGGTTGAGACACCAGGGTACACTGAGAACATGCCGATTTTCCAGATTCCACTGCATGTCTTTACGGACACTGAGTATATAGTTCATGGTCACTTTTCTAGACACACTACTTCTTACTCTGAACTAATCCCACCCGAGAGATTGATATGAACTGCCTTCACCAGGTTTAAACAATCTTGGAATAAAAATTCACATGAATATCCTCAAAGCACATTTAAATAGCACTTGCTTCCATCTATATTACGGGTCAATAAGAAAAAAGGGCGTTTTACTCACACTCTCAGGAAAATTGTACTCTTTGGAAATCGAAATTAAGCACGCAATTATCGTCTCATCAGATTTTCAACATAACAATAGTACACATTCCAAATGTAGTTTGTTGAAAACAAAAAACAGTCACTATCTTACATCAGCTTCAAATCCCAACATGGCAGCAACCCTACCCTCCGCAGGCAAAGAGGGTACATTCAAGCACTTACCTGTGAGTTTGAGGATTGTTGGCAGAGAAGGTGCCGGGCTCTTTCAGTGCTTGTAAATGTGTGTGCCTCGAAAGAGGTTTTATAGCACCGCTGCCACATTGCCCAATATGTAATTAACAGCACACACCCCACACGAAACCTCATGCATATTCATCACCTGCAAGGAAACAATGAAACATGTGGGCTGCTGTATTTGGAATGTTAAAGAGGAAGGTCACGTTTATACTATCAGCACGACCAGGACAAATTCCGCAAATTGATTAGGTACAAAAAAATCCTGGAAACAATGGATTGTTAAATACATCACCCCCCGGCACGTGAAACACGAGCAGCACATTCGTACCTCCCAAGCAAGGGCTAAATTCGAAATCTGTTCTTTCTGTTAGACACTTTGAGAGTAACCGGGGGTCATATTATCAAGAAAGGGCGATACATTATCGCCACTTTTATCGGCAGGAAACTGCCGCTAAAGCTGCGATAATGGGCTTGATAATATGCCCTTGTGAATTCCCATAGAAGCCCAGGTTAACACCAGAACCTGGGCTTCTATGGGAATTCACAAGGGCATATTATCAAGCTCATTATCGCCGCTTTAGCGGCAGTTTCCTGCCGATAAAAGCGGCGATAATGTATCACGCTTTCTTGATAATATGGCCCTGCGTACCAGCTGTGAAATGAAGGCTTTTAGCAAGGAAGCAGGGTATTCAGGGGGTCTGTATACTTGTCGATCTTGGGGGTATGTTTTCTTCCTTCTGAGTTGCCCAAGTAATGCCATTTATTACACCACAGCGCATTGGAGACTGTAATTCCCATTTAAAACCTACAAACAATGTGCTTGGTTCAGACAAGAGGTGGTATCACCTCTAACTCTGATACTGCAATGTAGATCCTACTCTGTTATGGTGGTCCTCAATAACACCATAGAGAGAAGGGTAAACAGTCAGAATATTATTGTCGACTTGCACTAATATTGAGTGCAAAATATCGTGATACAAAAATATCGACTGTCAGAATATCATGGACAAGAATATTGAGTCTAAGATAAGTAATATCGTTTTTAACAATATCGAAGTCATTAATATCGTTTGCAAAAATATAGTTGTTAAAAATATCGTTTTTTTAGTTAGTGTTATGTATTTAAGTATGTATTTTAAATGTATGTGTTCTTTTTTTTCGTCTAAGTATTGCATTTGTTTTTTAATATATATGTGACATTTTTAGAAGTTATTACTTTTATTTTAAGTAAATTTTGCGGTTTTGTTCCGTAGCGGTTTGTGGGTTTATAGGGGAATAGGGTGGGAAGTAATTTAATGATAATAAATGTATTAATAATTTTTAGAAATTATTAATTTTATTTTATTTAAATTTTGTGTTTTAGTTCCGTAGCATGTTGTGGCTTTATAGGAGAGTACGGTGGGAAGTAATTTAATTATAATTAATTAATTAATATTTTTTATTAGTTAATATTTTATTATGTCATATTTTATATTGTTAAGTGTGGCAATTGATTTATTATTCATTATTTTTTACGTAGTTGTTAATTATTATTACTTAATTGGTAATTATGTTAACTGCTGTTTTTTTAGGAGCAGGTTGGGGGTTGATAGGGGAGTAGGGTGGGAAGTAATTAATCTGAATACAATTTTTTATATTTTTAATATAATATTTATTTAATTTTAATTGTGTGAAGTAATTTATTATTAATTGCTTTGAATTTGTTTAATAGTTATTAATTAATTAAATAATTGTCAATTGATTATGTTAATTGTGTTATGTTTTACAAAATTGGTGGTGTCATTTATAGGGGAATATGGTGGAGGTAAATTATGTATAGTTAAGTAATTATTTGTTAAATAATGCTAATTAATTAATTAAATATTAAATATGCTAATTGTGGAATAATTTTGATGTGCGAGTGGTGGGGTTTAGAGCTGTAAATGTTGGATGAAAATTAAAAATGATTTGTTGTTAATTGTTATTAATTTATTATTGTAAAATTAGGTATGAAAATTGTGTAAATGTTTTTAGGTAGGTGTTTTGGTGTTTATTGGGGTAGAGGGTGAAAAGTAATTTAGTTTAAATAAATTAATCATTAGTTGATCATTAATATTATTTATTAATAGATAAATATTTTTGGTACTTGTTTTGTTTGGAAATTTAGGTTTCATAGCTGTAATCTTTGTTTTTCTCCCCTCAGCTATCCAACACTTTCCCTACTGTTGCACTCATTGGAGTGGCAATAGTAATTTATTCCCCTCCGCTATCCAACACTTTCCCTTCTGTTGCACTTGCAGGAGTGGACATAGTCATTTTTACTTCTCCGCTATCCAACATTTTCCCTACTGTTGCACTCCCTGGAGTGGGAATAGTAATTTTATCCCCTCCACCATACAACAATGTCCCTACTGTTGCACTTGCTGGAGTAGGAATAGTAAATTATTTCTCATCACTATCCTACACTTTTCCTACTGTTGCACTCGCTGGAGTGGGAATAATAATTTTTACCCCTACGCTCTCCAACACTTTCTCTAACGTTGCATTAGTTGGAGTCGGAATAGTAATTTTTACCTCTCTACTATCCAACACTTTCCCTACTGTTGCACTCCCTGGAGTGGGATTAGTAATTTTTATGCCTCCGATATCCAACACTTTCCCTACTGTTGCACTTATTGGAGTGTGAGTACTAAATTAGTACCCTTTGCTATCCAAAACTTTCCCTACTGTTGTATTCATTGGAGTGGGAATAGTAAATTATTCCCCTCCGCAAGTCAACACTTTCCCTACTGTTGCACTCGCTAGAGTGGGAATAGTACATGATTCCCCTCCTCTAACCAACACTTTCCCTACTGTTGCACTCGCTGGAGTGGGAATAGTAATTTATTCACCTCAGCTATTCAACACTTTCCCTACTGTTGCACCTAATGTAGTGTAAAATGTTGTTTTAAAAATTAATAAATATTTTAATATTTTAATTTATAATATACATATATATTTTTTATGTTACAGGTGTATGTATATATATATATATATATATCTATATGTATTCATCATTTCTTTAAATATATTTCTAATATATTAAATGAATTATTTATTTATTATGTATTACATGTGTTATATGTATGTTTAATTTATTTTTACATTACATTTATTACTTATAATTGTTAACATTTTCTAAACAATCTAAATATTGTTTTTTAAGTTATATGTTTTTTATACATTTAAAAAAACAATATTTTAACAACTATTTTCTTTTCTCTCGATATTTTATTACTTACCAGAATGAGGATAGAATGTCAATATTTTTCACATTGATATTTATGTCTGATATTTTGGGAACACGATATTTGTCACTCAATATTTTGTCAGTGATCCAGAGAGAAAAGTGTCCTTCCCAATGCATTGTCTCCTTTGAAAGTGGGGATATGGGAGATCATACAGGAGAGTGCCATGTTTACGCAATCCCTTATGTTTAGGAGCTACTTAGGGTTAGAGATGGTGCAAGCCTAGACTGATCCTCACCATCTGGAGGCCCTCAAGCTCCCTCAGAGACAGAGCTGTGGGTGCCTGAACAAAAAAACATTGCCTTAGCACAACTGTAATAACTGCAGCCATTGTTTTCATTCATTGCTAACCGACTCTGCCAAGTTCTGCCTTTCTCTGACATGTAAACCTGTCTCTCATGTCTAACCCCGTAGCCATACAATTTTTTTTTTTTTAAACTTTTATTGTCAAAGGAAAAGGACAAAAGGACACATGACAGCAGTGGTTATCACAGCCAGCGTGAGATCACAATTACGTCTTATAAATATCAGGATATTCATCTCTAAGTTTTGCCACTTTGCTCACCCATTTCCCCTTTTCAGATCTCAAAAATATTACTATTGTATATAATCCTCAGTCCCTTCCAAACTGGGACGTCTTCTAACCGGCTGACAGAGCATCCCTATACTTTCATTCCAGCCCCCCCATATTCATCCCCCCCATATTTTTGTTCATTTGAGTCGTTAACCTCCCCCTTCGTAAACCACCTTCCATGCCTGCATGCACTAATCCATATTGGTTTAACAATCCCGGGATGTGGACGTCACCTCCACCCTCCATTTTCTAGCTAAGTTACGTTTGGCCACCATGAGTTCTAACGTGACCCACAGTCATAGCCCGGCTGTTATATTTGATGTCTCCCAAATATTTAATAAACGTCATCGAGGCCTATTACCTCTCCACTATCCAACACTTTCCCTACTGTTGCACTCCCTGGAGTGGGATTAGTAATTTTTATGCCTCCGCTATCCAACACTTTCCCTACTGTTGCACTTATTGGAGTGTGAGTACTAAATTAGTACCCTTTGCTATCCAAAACTTTCCCTACTGTTGTATTCATTGGAGTGGGAATAGTAAATTGCCTCTGCCTATTACCCACACAATGGGCCAGATTCACAGAATGAACTTAAGACTCAATCCTAAACTTACTACTATTTTGGTATTCACAGAATGCACTTGCTACTTTTGGCATTCACAGAATGAACTTACTACTTTTGGTATTCACAGAAGTTAGGATTTTGTCTTAAGTCTGTCTTAAGTCTGTCTTAAGTCTGTCTTAAGTTTGTCTTAAGACAAATTTAAGACAAAATCCTAACTTCTGTGAATACCAAAAGTAGTAAGTTCATTCTGTGAATGCCAAAAGTAGTAAGTGCATTCTGTGAATACCAAAATAGTAGTAAGTTTAGGATTGAGTCTTAAGTTCATTCTGTGAATCGGGCCCAACATCATCAAAAGTGTTACAATTGCCTTCCAGTATGTCTGAATCATTGGGCAATTCCACCACAGTTGCCCAGTTTTTACTAGTGTTGTGCAGGTTTACTCTGTCTTTTGTAGGATCTTTAGTTGAACCAATCTCAATTGTGACCGTATGGTCACCTCCAGGGAGACACGAGTGCTTCCAACCACTCCTCATCCCTCAGGTCCCCCAGATCTTCCACCCATTTAGCCCGCACTTTCTCCAAGACGTTGGGGGAATTGTTTGTATTTTTATATTGCTTTTTCTTTCAGATAGTCATCTAGTAACCTATCCTCAAGAGGGGAGGAGACCAGGATATCAGTACCGTTTGGAGTGGCAAGTTGTAGAGCATTTCTTATCTGAATATAGTGGAAAGTTTCGGATGACACCAATTCGTAGTCCCTTTTGAGTTTCACTCACATGTCACCTACCCTTGAGAGGCCAATAATTTCACATTTATCAAAGCCTGGGTGGTGTGCTAGAAATCACAACTGTGCCGTATCTAATAGGGGAGTGGCTTGGATAATTTACTAATCCCCCCCTAGAGCCGCTGACGTTGTATGCCATATTTTGATAGTGCTTGATGTTGGTGTTTGCTACGGGTGTTCCTCATTTGCCCCACTAGATGGCCCTAAGGAATCCCCTCGATCTCATATTATGTTTATCCATCCTATATGCCAGTTTCTCATGCGCTGTATGTGCACACTGATTGATCACTATAAGCTGCACTGCCCAGTAATAGTATTGAAGCGGCGGCAGACCGATCCCTTCATTGTACCAGCTCTTAGTCAATTTATTTAACACTATTCGTGGAGTCCCTCCATCCCAGAGGAGTGTCTGTACCTCCGCTTCAACTGCGCGAAAGTATGTGGGAAAGACCAAGTAGGGCGTATTTTGCAAAATGTATAATAAGCAGGGAAGCGGCATCATTTTGGAAAAGGAGGCCCTGCCTATCAGCGACAAGGGCAAAGACCTCCAATGTTATACATCTTCCCAAAGCTGACTTAGTGGGGGAAATAAGTTGAGTTCATAAAAGACCACTGGGTCTCTGGTGACATAAATTCCCAGCTATTGATATCCTTCTGTTATAACTCTTGCTGTGCATGTTCTGGGAAGTTTTGGTCTGGGGCCATAGCAGACGTATATCAGCACGTTATCCCAGTTTATGGTGTAACCGGAGTAATTTTGATACAGGATAAAGATATGGAGCACCCGGTGTAGGGAGGAGTAGGGTTTCGTCAAGTAGAGAAGGATGCCGTCTGCATAAAGGGAGATCCAATCCTCCCAATCTGAAGTCCATCTAAGTCCCCTAATGAGTGAGTCACCCCGTATCCACACCACTAGTGGCTCCAGGACCAGAGCAAATATCAAAGGAGAAAGGCGACATCCCTGTCTCGTCCCTCTTTGACACTTAAAAATTACTGAATGCCCCCCATTTACCGTCACTTGTGCTAAAGGTTCTGCATATAGCAGTCGGACCCATGCTAAGAAATTCCCCCAAACCCTAGTCACAGGAGGACAGCAAACAGGGAGGGTCATTCTATCAAATAAAACGCCATCTTGTCACCCAAGGACACCACAACGGCGTCTTCTTGTATGCTGTCAGCTCTCCCCAGTACTACCTGAAGATGCTGCAAGTTAAGTGCGATATTTCTACCAGGCATTAAGCCTGATTGGTTGGGGTGGATTAACTTGTGTAGCATTGGAGTCAATTGGGTTGCCAACACTTTCTCTAAAATCTTGACTTCTGCATTTACCAGGGATATTGGTCTGTAAGACGTACTACTCCCCGGTGGTTTCCCGGTCTTGTGTATCACTACTATATTTACGAGCCTTTGGTTTTCGGGTAATTTTAAGACTTTCCTGGTACATCTTCACTAAATATGGGGCAGTTTTGGACACTGTTAATTTGTATAGCTCAATCGGTAAGCCGTTCGATTCCATTGCGTTCTCAGCTTTTAATGATCAGATAGCCTGCACTGCTTTACAGTCTGTAAGGTCTGATTCTAAATTATCCTTGTCTGCTGCCTCCAGTGAAGGAATCTCCAGAGTTGCTAATAGTTCAATTGCTCATTTTGGGTGATGCGAGCCGATTGCCTATATAATTGCCTATACTAAGTTGCGAAGGCATCTGCTATTCCCTACCAATCCCTCACTGTCTCCCCCTCATCTAGAGTGATCTCATATACCCATATGGAAGCTTCTTCTCTCTTGTCCAACGACGCCAGGAAATTGCCTGCTCTGTCCCCACCTCTTACAAATGATGTAGGGTCGTTAGGTGTTTGGCTTTTGCCGCATCCTCTGCAATATCTCTATATTCTTTTCTTTAATTCGTAGCCTATGTTTTGCATCTGTTTGATCTGCAATAGCAGTTCAGACTCTAATTTTTGGATTTATCTTTCTATGTCTTCCATCTGTTTCAGCTTTTCTTTTTTATGTCTAGTGATCAAAGAAAACCCCTGGCCTCTAACCACCATCTTGTATCAGCCGCGGCCCGTGGAGGGAGTTCCGTGGGGCAGAGAGGCGGGGCACTTTGCAATGCAGGGCGCGCTACGAAATTTGTTTTATTTATTAAATTGTTTACTTACCTGCAATCTTCCATATTCCGGTATTTACTACCCCCCACCCTGCCCCTCCGCCGCCCCGCCTCTCTGCCCCAAGGAACTCCCTCCACGGGCCGCGGCTGTCTTGTATGCCTCCCATAAGACCCAGGCTTAAGTCACCACATCAACAACTTCCACCTACTCAATGACTGCCAATCTGGTTTCTGACCTGGACACAGCACTGAAACCACCATGCTCCACATCGTCGATGATGCCCTACAAGCCCTTGACCAAGACAAAACCTGTCTGCTAATCCTCCTAGATCTATCCTCGGCCTTCGACACAGTCAACCACGGTAAGCTACTTGAAAGCCTCAAACTTAGGATGGGATTAGATGGCCCTGTCCTTGACTGGTTTAGATCCTTCCTCCAAAACCGATCTCAGAGATTCCTAATCAGCGGTAACCTGCCCGCTCTCTCCATGGTCACGGTTGGAGTCCCTCAAGAATCAACGTTGTCCCCCACTCTTTTCAACCTTTATTTAGAACCCCTTACCGAAGTCCTTCGCACTGCAAATATCTCCTACCATTTGTAGGCCAACGACACTCAGATCTACATACAAATCTCATCTCTCAAGGAGATGGCTCTCCTCCAACCAACTCAAACTCAATGCAAAGAAAACTGTGTTCCTTCTAATTTCCCCGCCAAAAAGCAAACCGGAGATCCAGACATGGATTAAAGCCATCATTATTCCCCCTGCACTTCGTCGGTTACAGCCGATTTCAGGGCTGTTTACCGAGCAGAAGGTAAGAATACAAACGGCAGACATCTTGAGTGGGAGGCGGCAGCTGGGTCAGCCTTCTAGCCATCCCTGCAAAAGGAGCCCAGGGCTTTCAGACGCGAGAATCATTGCGCTGATACTGTTTACCTGCGTAAAATTGGACCCCTCCTGAGGCTTGAGCCGGGAGGTAGAAGAAGATAAAGCTTAACGGTGTGCAACTGGCGCTGACTGATAGCGCATTGTACACGAACGTTATTTGCAATTTTAGACGCCGAATTTTAAAAAAATTTGCATTTGCTGGTAAAAAGCATTCTGATAGTAATTAGCACTTACCCCGTGCCTGTAAATCATTCCCCCTGCACTTCGTCGGTTACAGCCGATTTCAGGGCTGTTTACCGAGCAGAAGATAAGAATACAAACGGCAGACATCTTGAGTGGGAGGCGGCAGCTGGGTCAGCGCTCTAGCCATCCCTACAAAAGGAGCCCAGGGCTTTCAGACGCGAGAATCATTGCGCTGATACTGTTTACCTGCGTAAAATTGGACCCCTCCTGAGGCTTGAGCCGGGAGGTAGAAGAAGATAAAGCTTAACGGTGTGCAACTGGCGCTGACTGATAGCGCATTGTACACGAACGTTATTTGCAATTTTAGACGGCGAATTTTTAAAAAATTTGCATTTGCTGGTAAAAAGCATTCTGATAGTAATTAGCACTTACCCCGCCCTTGTAAATCATTCCCCCTGCACTTCGTCGGTTACAGCCGATTTCAGGGCTGTTTACCGAGCAGAAGGTAAGAATACAAACGGCAGACATCTTGAGTGGGAGGCGGCAGCTGGGTCAGCGCTCTAGCCATCCCTACAAAAGGAAACGGACATCCTCCGCGACAGCGGACGCGTGCAGTGGACGCGCCTCGCCAGCGCCGGAGTCAAGCCTGAGTCAGCCCGTCTGCGCCCGTCCGCTGAGGGCTGTAGGCCTTGCGCCACTTACTAAATAATGCATACAGGTCAGTTAACCAAAGAAAAGCTACTGTCCTTAAACTCTAACACCAAACAATGCCAACATGTCATACCAATAGACAGATGGCTAGGACCCATTTCATGTATCATGTGTAAACAAACTTTACAATCCTATGTAAAATTTACTCCAAAAATTACATATAAAACTATCAAGGGAGGACTAATTAACGCACGCTCCATGTGCAAAAATGCCCTACACATATATGATCTGATGATAGAAAATAATTTGGACTGTCTCATGGTCACCGAAACATGGCTAAAAAACTTGTCCAACCCTGACATTGTATGCGCACTCCCACCTGGATACACAGTACAGAGAATGGATAGACCTATACAAAGAGGGGGAGGGATTGCTATCATTCATATAGAAACCCTCACATGTAATATTCAGGAATTACCGGAAATAAAATATGCGGAATGTTTAGCTTTTAATTTAAAAGCCCACGACTCTTTCACTTTCTCAGGGGCACTAATTTATCACCCACCAGGACAAACCAGCCACTTTTTAGAAAGTCTAGGAGAAGCACTTACTAATATGACACTGAAGGCTGCTAACTTCACCCTAATGGGAGATTTAAATCTTCATCTTGACTGCATTAACGACACAAACGTACTACAATTTAAAGGCATCATGCATGTGCTGGGACTCACAATTCTTACGAACGATCCCACACATTCAGCGGGCCATGTATTGGATTGCATTTGCACGAATTTGAAGTCAATAAACGTCTCTACGCCCCTACTCCAAACGTGGACTGATCATAAATTCATTGCCTTCCACCTCAAAATGGAAGAAATGAAAACTTCAAAACCAGCTAAAGTTAGAGATGAGAAGCCAACTCCCTGCTGGACCAAAATCATAGAGCACCCTGACCTACAAAATTGGGTTAGAGAGAATAAACCAGAGACGGTAGGAAAAGCTACTATTGACAATCTTAGTTATGATAAATGGATGAGAACCATAGGTGAGAAACTGACTTCCGGAAGAAATAACAAAAAATCCACGTCCAAACAGGGGAAAACATCAGCTCCCTGGTTCACAGATGAATTGAAAGACACACGACGCACAGTGCGTAGACTCGAATGTAAATGGCGTAAACAATATGACGAGGTAGATCAGGCCAACTTTAAAACTGCAAGACAGAACTACCACGCACTTATAAAAAAAACTAAAACAACCTATTTTTCCAAAAGAATAGAAACTTCACAGAATGACCAAAAAGAAATTTTTCGTATAGTCACAAGCTTTCGAAATCCAAAAATATTATCTCATGAGATACCACCATCACAAAGTTTCTGCAATGACATTGCAGATTACTTTGAACAAAAGATTGTAAACATCACCAAAAATTTCCCTGTTATTACGGAAAACAAAGAACACAATTCGCAAGGAAGTAACCCTGGGATAACAGTTAGATGGAACACTTTTGACCTGATTGATAAAGCAGACACTTCGAAAATCCTGTCAAAAATTAAATCTGGATCGCCACTTGACCCGTGCCCTCCCTCACTAATCCAGGCTATTAAAGAGGACGTAAGCCCCATGATCAATGACATCATCAATGCCTCACTTCAATCTGGAGAAGGCCCCAATGCGTGGAAAACGGCCATTGTAAAGCCACTACAAAAAAAGGCTTTTCATGATCCATCTGTCCTAACAAACCTGCGACCGATCTCCCAACTCCCTGCACTGTGTAAATGCACTGAAACCCTGGTCAACAGACAGTTAACAACGTTCCTGGAAACAAATAACATCCTACATCCCAACCAGGCTGGTTTCAGAGCTAACCACTCTACTGAGTCAGCTCTGCTATCCACAACAGAAACTATAAGAACTGCACTAGACCAGGGGGGCAAGGCTGTCCTTGTCCTCCTTGACTTATCGGCAGCTTTCGACACGGTGTCCCACACCATGCTATTACATCGCCTAGCTGAGGCGGGTATAGGGGGCACCGTGTTGAACTGGTTCACAAACTTTCTATTAAACAGAAAACAAATCGTCAGGTTGGGACAATTCTATTCAAAGGAGAAGGAGATTGGCTCAGGGGTACCTCAGGGCTCTAGTCTGAGCCCTACCTTATTTAATTTGTACATGGCTCCCCTGATCAATCTAATTGCGTCCTTCAACGTGAAAACGGTTGCATACGCCGACGACACCCAACTGGTCCTGACTCTGGACGAAGATACAGCTAAAGCAGAACGAGACCTAAAAGAGTGTCTGACGGCGACCTTTAAATGGATGCACGAAAATCATCTGAAATGTAACTCTGCAAAGACAGAGATCCTTCCATTTGGGAAAAATAATTTATTTTCCCCACTCACCTGTTGGCCACCCGATGCGGAAGCTCCTCCCGATACCATCAATGCCACTAGAAACCTGGGTATAAAATTTGACAATCTGCTCTCTTTCAAGCAACAATCCAGAGAAATAGCAGCTGTCTGCTTTAACATCATGAAAGGACTACGCAAATTTTTTGACTATCTACCATTGCCCGCCCGCCGAACAGTAGCAGTTGCTTTAATAACATCTAAAATTGATTACTGTAATAGTCTGTATGCAGGGGTAACAAAATCTACCCTACACAAACTACAGACTATTCAAAATGCGGCAGCGAGACTGGTCCTAAGGTTGCCTAGAAGATCATCAGCATCAGCCGCCCTGAACAAGCTGCACTGGCTTCCTATTCAGAAGCGGATTTTATTTAAAATCATTGTGATCACATTTAGGTGTTTTGACAAACGGGGCCCAAAATACCTAAATAGCAGATTTCATAGGTATTATCCCTCGAGAGAACTCAGATCAGCCACAGCCAATCTGATGACTGTCCCCATGTTTAAACTTGCCACCAATGGGGGTAAATCACTGGCAGTTCTTTGGGCCAAGGCCTGGAACACACTCCCCACAGACCTCCGTCTAATATCATCAGAACAGACTTTCAAAAAATCCTTAAAAACCTGGATCTACGGACTCTCAGAATCAAAATGCAAAACTCTGGTCTAATTATACTCAAGTAACCCTAATGCAGTCGAAACACCGTACGACTTGTCAGCAATGAAGACAAAGCGCCAGGATGCTCCCTGGAGTGACAGAGCGCTATATAAAAACCATCAAACATCAAACATCACAGCCTTAAACTGTCCCCCGACCATTGTGGACTCGGCCAAATCTCTGGGAATAACCTTGGATTACAACCTAAACATGCGAGACCACATAAACTCAAAGGCCAAATCGGCCAGATTCCACCTGAGCTACCTATGGAAACTGAAACCCTTGCTTGACGCTCCCGACCTAAAACTTGCAGTCCAAGCACTAGTCATCTCTAGGCTGGAATATGACTGTTCCCCCCTCTCTGGTTTACCCAAGATCTCCCTAGCACCCTTAAAAGCCTGCCTCAATGCAGCCGCCAGACTACTTACCAAAAACAACAATTGATGGACGGAATGTTGCACAATGGCAAAACATTCACCCCCAGTCACAGATCTGGGTTTAATCCATTGATATTTTGCTCACAAGACCACCCCAGTTCAGACATGGCCATATGCAAATCAGTCTTGACCCTGTGCCTTATGGGAACATTCCAGCCCGAACTGCCAAGCCATGTCTTCCCTGGACTGGAATCAAGCATCCTAAGACCGGTTTCTGGCTATCAGCCGTCATCAGCCAGGATAGCTTGATTCCAATGGCCTGGAGAGCACGGGACTCACGTCTGAGCATACCCGTCCCATTCAGGGTGACAAATGCAAAAACAATTAATGGACGGAATGTTGCACAATGGCAAAACATTCACCCCCAGTCACAGTCTGGGTTTAATCCATTGTTATTTTGCTCACAAGACCACCCCAATTCAGACATGGTCATATGCAAATCAGTCTTGACCCTGTGCCTCATGGGAACAGTCCAGCCCGAACTGCCAAGCCATGTCTTCCCTGGACTGGAATCAAGCATCCTAGGACCAGTTTCTGGCTATCAGCCGTCATCAGCCAGGATAGGTTGATTCCAGTGGCCTGGAGAGCACGTGACTCACGTCTGAGCATACCCGTCCCACTCGGGGTGACAAATGCAAAAAGAACAATTGATGGACGGAATGTTGCACAATGGCAAAACATTCACCCCAGTCACAGATCTGGGTTTAATCCATCGTTCTTTTGCTCACCAGACAACCCCAGTTCAGACATGGCCATTTGCAAATCAGTCTTGACCCTGTGCCTCATGGGAACAGTCCAGCCCGAACTGCCAAGCCATGTCTTCCCTGGACCGGAATCAAGCATCCTAGGACCGGTTTCTGGCTATCAGCCGTAAGCAGCCAGGATAGCTTGATTCCAGTGGCCTGGAGAGCACGGGACTCAGGTCTGAGCATACCAGTCCCACTCGGGGTGACAAATGCAAAGACTACTTTCCGGCAAAAGGAAATTTGATCACATCACTCCTCATCTGAAAGCGTTGAACTGGCTTCCTCTTGAGGCTAGAATTCAACTCACCTGGCATGCATCACGCACAAGGCCTTACACTCAAACTTCCAAGCGTATCTTACACAGAAACTTGTGAGATCCGGAGGAAGCAGAAACTCACGATCGGCCATTGCCCTCCTACTCGAGCCTGCATGCTTTCAGGAAAAAAAAACACTATAATCGGGCGTTTACAAGAGGGCTGCACCAAGAATATGGAACTCCTTCCCATCCAGTACACAAAAACTTTAGGTATAGGGTCCTAGGGAAATCTTTAAAGACCAGGTAGTGTTGAATCCCCACTCTACCACTAAACAACAAATGAAACACTGCCGGTCTAACAAACAAATATATAGGCTCTAAGACTACTAGCTGTCGGGGCCAAAGAAGAAAAGCAACATCAAGTGCTAGAGAATCCCATCAGCCCACATGAGTGGCTACTCTTCGTCATCTGGGATTAAAGGTAAATTGCCATATTCGTGCAACCTACCAAAGAAAATATCAAAACTCAGCTTGTTTTGTACCCCATTGATCGGTACAGCCACTCGCCAGTCTTAATGTGAGGTACTGATGGTTTGCAGTGCAAAAAAGTGAAAATCATATAGTGAAGTGATTAAAATTGGCTACTGGGACAACTCCTGATACTTTAATAAACGTCACAGTGTCAAGCTTAAAAACAGAACTCAGACAGTTTGAAAGGATAACTGTCACTTGCGATGACAAGAAGGTCTATATGTTTCATCCATTAGTCTTTCGTCAGGACCAATCTAGCGCTACTGCAAAAATATTCTAAATGTGAAAAGAAAAATAGAAATATAGAGCAAAACTGGTGGGTATGATACAACCTACCAGTATCCTTTGGCTCCTATAGGTAAGCCTACCTTACAGGAATACGCAAATTCATTCCTAAAAAAAGAAAAAATGTTAAGAAAACCTTTTCTTCCATGAATCAGACTGAGCAACAATCTCATGAGACAAATTTCGATATTTTTTTTAAAATAAATTGCCGGAAAACATGTCCTGACAACTCCTTTTAAGTGACAACACAGATTCCAAATGATAAATGTACCTACCCAGCTTTATGTGGGAGTACTCCTCACCTCTCCTGGCGACTGCTCAGGGGATGAGGCCCCGCTCTATAGATAAGTGAATAAAACAAATCACACTGAGCAGAACTGTCTCTGCGGGACCAAATGACTAATTAACCTATATTAATACTATTATCATTCCCCAAACGACTGACTTTGGCAGGAAAAACCTTGAGAAATTTTCAAAACTAGGACCTCAGATCACACAGGGCCTATTGGTATTATGATTAAATTATACCTGTATCGGCTATGATCAAAATGTCATGCTAGAGTAGCCCTCTTGGCTCAAAAATTCCTTAGCACTCCTAGATAGATAACCAAAAACGGTTCTTGACAAACAGACTCTTTACTATTAGACTCATATCCATTCGCCAACCGGCATGCATCTGTTTTTACGAAATAACAGATAGAGACCCATATATGACTCAGACCATACTTTGGAGCTAGGGATCGAAACGTCACGTCGACTGTGTTAACAGTACTGCATCCTTCAATTGTATATATTCATTGCAGTAACTGTTGGTTTGTGCTTACTCAAGATTGCATTGTAATGTAAGCCGCCTTTTGCTCCATTTCCTTTGCCTGTCAAACCCCCTTTTTCTTATTTTTCCCTGTATTGTTCTCCTGGGCACAAGCACTTGGTACAGGCTTGTGCCCAGTTTCTTGATTCATGTCGTGCCTCACGTAACCTTGAATTTTTGTGCAATTTTGAAAATAAATAATTCCTTGTCCGGCTGGACATCGAAAAAAGAGCCATAGTTCTTATTTAAGTCTATGTTCGCCATTTATGAATTTATCTGATAAGCTTAGGACCTTTGTTCTTGATAAAAATACTAAATACCCGAGGTCCGCAGCTACCTAAACGGGTTCCCTTGTTGAATATACCACAAACTATTTGTGCAGCACTTCAAGGTGTAATACAGTGGAAAACACCACACAAAAAGGATTCCACACCAGATTACAAAAATAGAGCAATTAAGAAATCAAGACCAAACCGGCAAAAATCCAATCAGTAGAACTAGAGAGATGCAAGTTTAAAGATTTCAGGATAATAGCACCAAAAAGCCCAAAGTGGCAACTGTGGATATCTAGTTGCGCCGGACTGGGACAAAGCCACATGTTCAGTCTGACCATGATTGGAGCATGGACTGGTTACAAGGATCCAGGTAAGCCCACTGAAAAAAAGTATCTTAAATCTAGCTTTACGGAGTGAAGCGAGGTCCCACTCAGAAGATGCGTCACTCAGGCAAGATGATGCATTGGTTCAGAGAAGCGAAGCTACGATGTGAGGTCCTGCATTGTTGTCGAGGGTCCTCTTGGCAAGGGCTTGCGATGGAGAAGTCCAGTGTGGAAGATGCGTTATTGAAGGCGATGTTTGTGTTCCGAAGAGTTATGATGCTGTAATGCAAGAACCTGTGTCGCCATCAAGGCTGCTGTCGGCGAGGGGTTTGTGATGCGAGGGCCTGTGTTGGGAAAGCTTCGAACTAGTGACAGTTCCGATGCAGGCTGCGGGATCATTGCGGAGTCCTTGTATCAGGAGAACCCTCACAGCAGAGGCGATGTATGAGTTCCGAAAGTGCTGTGTCGAACAGCAAAGGTGATGCTCCGGGCGTGCTGAGGTTGTGTTGCGCCGCGTAGTAAATGCATCAGTTCTGTTGACTCCATAGATAGACTGACGGAGCACCTTCAGGCCTACTTCAAAGGGTCCATGAGTGGGTTCAAGGTTGTTGAAGCATTTGTCCCTGAAGCTCTAGTCAGGAGGCCAGCCAACTAGTTCTTGGATTCACTTTGGAGTCCTGGCTTCAACAGAGTGCAGGTCTAGTTATTCGCACCCAGGCAACAGGGCAGCACAACGGGACAGCAGTCCTTCACAGCAGCAGTCCAGCAGAGTGACAGTACTATCAGTAGCACAGCAGTCCTTCTTCTTAGCAGAGTATTCACAGGACCAGAAATATAATGAAGAGTTGGTATCTGAGGTCCAATATTTTTATCTGGGCCTTTGTTCGAAGTGGGATAAGCTTCTAGAGGTTTTAATTTGAAATTCCCAGTCATCCTGCCTTCCCTGTGCTGGCTCCATCCTAACTACAGGTGGTATGCAGCCCTTAGTGTGGGGGCACGGCAAAATCTATTCAAGTGTAAGTAGGGCGGACCCCTGTTCCGCTCTCCCATCCTGTCAGCGACGGCCTAGCAAGGCACACCTAAGCTCGCTATAGTGTGTGGCCATCTAGGAGGAACAAAGCAAGCACAAGGAGACGATGGACGGAGCGCTGAAACTTTTCAGACACACAGCCCCAGTCACAGATCTGGGTTGTATCCATCATCATTCTTTAGCTCACTTCAGCATCCCAGTTCAGACCCAGCCATGTGCAAATCAGTCTTGACCCAGTGCCTCATGGGAACAGTCCAGCCTGAACTTTCAAGCCTGGTCTTCCCTGGACCGGAAACAAGGATCCTGGGACCGATTTCAGGGTAACACCCCTCATCAACCATGCTAGCTTGAATTCAGTGGCAAAGTGAGCAAGGGACCCACGTCTGGGCATACCCTGCCATCTTAGGGCGAGCAAAGCAGAGTACAGTCATATGTAGGTTTGTAAGAAAGTACTTCAAGCATGATATCCAATTAAGTTATTTAAGTTCACCACAAGTCAAGTCCACCACAAACTTAGGATAAAGAAAGTCACAAAATAGTCTCCTGACCTTATGAAGGAATATAGCCTTTGACCACTTCATTGATTTGGGTCACTTCCTTGGCTTTCATTTTTTAATGATGACAGGCAAGAGACATGTCATCTCATATATAGCATATTATTAGTATATATTATTTTACTCTTATTTTGGAGTCGGATTTAACATGCGACTATAAATGAGCACTCACACTTTCTGTATGGCACTTAAGGGGCTTAGGACCCACATCTGGTGCAACAGAGTCACATCAGCATTTTCTGGAGGATCCATTTTCTTGAAATATCTCCCACTTTATCATACTTTCAATTTGACCTTGTAGTTTCTACTCTCAAATTGTTATTTTGAGTGATCAGGCTTGTAGGCTGATGGTTTATGGACACTTTAACATACAACTTCTCCAAATTAACTTTCTCAAAATGTACAAGGTACACCAAGCTGCAAAATTCATTTTATTTTCAAAATACTTTTGATACTGTAAATTAGAAAAGAGATTAACATTTGAAAAGAACCAGTTGCAAAATGTACTCTTCTACTTTGTCCCCCGGTCTTCTGTGAGTGACATACTACTTCTGCCTAATTCTGAGCCTAAAAATTGTCTGGATTGGGTTAATCCACAAGTCACACACCAATCCTGTAAGTAAGCAAATCTATGCTTTACATAACTTGTGCAGACCACTGACATGTCTGTATGCCAAGCATTACTTCTGTGAAATGTGAGGTCAAAAATAAGTTTAAACCATTGTTATACATGGTTTACCATCTGTACACCATAGGCAACCATAGTTTGTCTATGACCATAACAAGCCACACCCTACGTATGTTATACACCTCTCATGTTGTTGAAACATTTTACGATTAGTGGAGGCAGAGCAATCAGGACACTGAGAAGGCTTAGATTCTCTGTCGCTCCAAAATGGCTTTCTCTCGCTGGCCTTTGGAGGCCCGCGGATGTGATTAACCTTTTCCGGGAAGAAGACATAATGATGGCAAAGTCCTGCAAGCAGAATGAGGAAAAAATGACCCCATGAAGGAACACTTTCCGAATAGAAGATCTATTTATAATTAAGGGAAGATAATAGGGGCATCAACAAATACGTTTTTATCTTGAAGAAGAGGGAGGAGCAGGGTGAGGAACACTGTCACATCACATGAGCCATTTTAAATGATGTGTCATTCCCTCCATCACTCATTGACAGACTAAAGTAGAAAAGATGGAGAATACGGTGAACGTTTTATTTTGAGGACACTGGCTCCCCTTCAATCTACAGAGGGCGAAGATATCTAAGACATAACAGTTCATCGATAACGAGGTGCTAGAGATCGACTCTGCATTCAGGATTGAAATACTCAGGGTCTCAAAGCTTCCTGATCTGGGCCCAGTAGGCAGTATGGTGAGATTGGGCTCACTGTTGGTGGAGTTGTCTTACTCCAGTCAGAGATAAATTGTGATGATAGAAGCCCTCAGGAAGCACAGCCTCCATTTTAATGGCAGAAAGTTGCATTTTTTTAGGTGGGATTCTGTAATCCTTGTATAAACGCGATCTAATTTCTTTATAATATGTGACGTGTGATCACCATTATCAAAAAGAGAGGTCAGAACTCAACTATTACGAGGTTATTACTATTACTATTATGAGGTTATTACAGTTGAGTTCTAGCTTCCTACTCCTTCCTATTCCTACTTCTAAAGCCAACAGCCAAGGTGAAAGGCAGGTCAGTTCATAGAGCATAACTGAAGCAGCTGTTTAACGCAACAAAAATGGAACGCTACTTTTCTTTCTTCTGCTCTAATCTTTAGCTTTACAATGACAAGCAGACATAACTTGTTTATTTTGTACACTCCTTAGATAATTAGAGAAAAACTAGAATCTTTCTGCATGTTTCTTTGCATTCTAAACTAGTGCAGCTTTTATATTTTAAACTAGATTTCTAATATGTCTTTGCAATAGATAATTAACACTTTTGATTTGTTTGATTTTGCACTAGAGGTTAATTTTTACTCTTCATTTTTGTAAATATGCTCACTCTTTCATATGAAAAGACTTACACACCAAGATTTTAAGTTGTTTGTGTGAAAGGAAATGGTGTGACCCTGTATTATTATAGGGATAAAGTACTCCCTGGTGTACATGATAAGGATATTGCAAGTCATCTTAGAGTTCCTTAACCTTATAAAGAAACTCAGCCATTGGCCTCATTCCTCTATATGGTTATAGAAGTCCTTGGTGACTTGCAATATCCTTATATGGTACTGCAGGGGGGGGGGGGATTCATCACTTATATTAGACATGTAGACCTATAGGCGCTCAAAAAGGGATCTCTAAAAATATCAATGCATTGCTGTTGTTCCATCACATCTGCGTATAAAGGATGAGGAGAAGATCTTCTAGTTCGCTGATCAGGCAGCATCCACAGAGTTTTTGAAAACCCACATTTTGAGTTGAACGGAGAGGGGGCATCTCAACAGCTTATAGGGATATATTCATTACAATATATTGGTACAAGCTTGCTTCACTCACCTTAAGTGTCATTTCTGCCTGATAATGTTTGTCTTTTTTCCTGGATACTGAGACTATTCACAACTGACATACCCTTTTAGTTTTGGATCATGATAGATCCAGTTTTATTCATGTTCCCTTCCTCTTCCCCATACAAAGTAGGCAGTTCAAGAGAATAACTGCAGTGACATTTCTCACATGTAAACATTGTTCGCTGAAATGGGTTGAGTTGTGCCCTTTTTCAGTTGTACAGGCTTACGATATGTCTGGCATGTGTATTCTTTAAAACAGATGTTTTCAAAATTTGTTTAAGCTTATATTTAATGAAATTCATTTAACAATCATTCCAATGGGTAATCCGGTAAATGAAGACAAAATATGACTCAACACCCCACCAGACGGAACATTCTAGAATTCCTGTTCTTGGTGACATTTAGAGATGCAGGACTGGGGAAGCGAACTGGTATTTTCTTTTCACTGGATCAGACATTTGAAATTGGTAGACAAGAGGTTTCAACTTCCAGTGCATGGGGAAAACATAGCCAATGATGCTCTACACCTGCTTAGACTGCTGAGGGGCGTGAAAAATGTCATCCTGGAGGTTCACTGCTATTGAACAGTGAAAGCCTTGGTCCCCTTCTGACTGGATTATTGTATTTACTTATCACCAGATTTCCTAATATGGACTTTGGGTCAGATGTGCTATTTACTGTACTACTTATGGGTCGCAATTTGCAAACATTATTTTGGAGATTAATTCATTCATTTGTTATTTAGTTAGATCACAAATTGTGACTCAATTCAACCAACCACTATTACAGGTATGGTGGCCTGCAGGGGTCAGCAGGTCACTATCTTTGTGATTGGTTTTAAATAAAGCAAACTTTAAAGGAAAAGGGGCTGCGTTTAAAAAGATTTTAGAGTTGGCTGAGGACCCTTGGACCATTGTCTACTCATTAAAAAACTTTTTTTTATATTCACAATATTTTGTTTGCAGAGCATCCAAAAATAAAATACTGATTCCGTGTTTAGAAGTGATGCCTACAACATGCCTTATCCAGATAACGGATCTGTATCCATTCAAAATCCCATTTTAAAGTCGAAACAACTTTTCTGACTCCTAAATTGAGCTTAGTACGTCAAAAAAGGCATGTTAACAGCGGCAAACACTACATCAGAGGTTTTGCAACTGTCAAAATGCTTAGTACATCCGGGGCTTTGTCTCATAGCCTCCTATTTCACAGCGCTTGTGATCAACTACCTTGGACGAGTTTCAATCATGGCTAATGCTGTATGAAAAAGAACATAAGAAAACTCAATGGTTTGTGCTACCCACTCCAGTGGCTCTAAGCTGTACTATGAGGTCTGTGTATCCTCATCTTACTGACTACGATTCAAACCTCTTTCTATACTTCCTTACTTAATATTTAAAAAATGATACAAATTGTAAATAGATATATTTTTTTTAAATAAATGCAAATGTATTTTTTAAAACAATAATTACATATTTAAATTTAGTTTTATACATAACTTTTAATAGCTTAATAGATAAATGTAAACATTTTAATTTATATGGTTTTTTAAATATATATTTAAAAAAGAATTGTAGTTGTATTCAATATACTTAAATTCATTAAATATTTGTTACAAATTAGGTTTAGAGTGTTGCAGAATTCATTTTAATTTGTACTACCTTTAAAATAAATATATACAATTAATTTACCTTAATATTTACCATTAAATATTCTAATTATATATATTTTCAACTTTTTTAACTTTTATAATTTTCCCTATACTTTACCTTATAGACAACTCTGCTCCAGTTACACAGGTATCCACCAAGTGTGCGGAACGTAAAATATGGTTGTAAACTCATTATTAGTAGAAACCTTTGCATCATAGATGACGTTTTTATTGACTCAGCCCACTGTTTTAGGGAGTGAGGACAATCTACACTTTTGAGTAACTTTAGACTTGGAAATGGTGGGTAGCCAAAAGTAGTAAAATTACTCCAAAAGAGTAAGAGCAATCTTGCAGGTGTAGACATACTCGTGTGTAAGTTTACCTTTGTGAATAGCCCCATATGTTTTGTATATCTGCCCTTGCTCCCTGTTGAAATAATGCATATAAATACTGCATTTTATGGTCTGTTGTATGTACCCATGTTCCCAGGAGGATATTAGGATGCCACATAGTATTTAGACAAACCGTTACCTCAGGCATACATTCTTTTTCTAAGTATTGTAACGCAGAGTCACTGCACTCAGGTGACTGGGACAAACACAGTAGCAAGAATGGCTCGAGCAAAGAAAGCAATACTCTGAACTTAGAGCATTTCACCCACTGCAATATTAGTGAAAAATGTCTTGCCTTGTATGGTATCACTTGCCTTAGACCACAGTCACAGGGCGAGTGGCCTTCAGAATAGTATCTTACTCATTCCTAGACCAGTGTCTAATATCTGAGTAAGCTAAGATAAATCCTGTTGGCATGGAGACGCCGCTTACAAATGCTTCAAGTAAAAAATATCTTTCATTTTTGGTTACCCTTTGGTAGAACTATGGCTTGTTTGATATACTCAAATGCTCTTTAGCACCCAAAGATATTCCTCACAGTCCAGAAAACTAATTTACACTCCCAAAATGGTTCTTGTCATTCATTGGGAAAACGTGAAAAAGGTAACATTGTCAACTCTCTTTCTATTTGCTGTGTGCCAACTCTCTTTATAAACACACAGACCACCATCCGTCAAAGAAGTTGGCAATGATTTTTCCCTGACATAAGCTCTTGAATCTGCATGTGAAAGGGCTGCACTCCTCCTACAAACAGTCTGGAATTCCATCCATCCTTTAAACTGATGAAGCTAATTTCCGGGAATGTCTGCCTTAAAAGACATTACAAGGGTTGTCCTGTAATCTTTTGTGTGGCACCATGTGGCTTTCACCTGGTAAACAGACAAAAAAGTATTTGTCTCCTGCTCTGTCAGACCATCGGAGTAGGTTTTCCAGTGGCTTATCCAGTGGTTCACGTGACTGAGAACAGAGCAGGCAGATTGAGGGGTTGGAAGACACAGTAATCCATCAGTTTGTGATGGATTACCCTGCACGCCAAACACCGAATCGGGCTCTAAAACTGATATACAGTTACATCAGTTACATCATTTTCAGAGTTCTGCCCTTGTGTGTACATGCCACCCTATTTTAACGGTTTCATATGGCTTTTTAAACTTTTGTAATTCCCATACTTATGCTTTTATTTAATCTATAAAATGATATGGTATTACTCTTGTAAACGGTAAATGTAATATGCCTTTGTACAAAACGCTTTGTCATACTCTGGGTTTTTTCAGCGCTATAAAAAACTGCTGATAAATATAGAAAGAAATACTAACATGCCTGAAATATTCTTCTGCTGAGTCAGAATACTACCCTTGTGAATGGACTTGGTTTCCGCAGGCTTGGATGTCACTCCCATTTCAGTTTCCTTATCGGATGCTCTCACATTCTCCTGGTAATCCCAATAACATCCCATCTGGTAATCTGCCAGAAAAACGTAACAGCATGACTGACGACTGCACAGTGGAACGTGCACGCTGCGTGCCAGTGACATCATGGGCTGCAGTTTCATTCACGCAGTGACAGCTTCATTTTAATAGAGTGACTCGGCAGAATGGCTCTGATTCAAAGTCAACGACACAACAACACTAGAAAGGCTATCACATCTTAGTCAGTCCCAAATCCCATCACAATGTATTGTATATAGTCTTTGCAATACCAACAGTAAATACAAAAATTACTACTAAAAAAATACATATTCACGTTCGAAATAATTACAATATGAAAAATATCCAGAATATTACCAATATATGTTTTTAAACTCTAAAACTGCCAATTTATAACACGCCTACCTGACAAAATCATAGGGAAAGCAATTGTTTTACAAATACCTCCACTAAATGAATTAACATGTGCATATCTCCTGCACGGCCCCCTCCAGTTGATACAACCTTGATTCACTTAATTAAAATACATTTCCCAGATACTTGCCATGCTTCTCATGTGAAAAACTCGACTATCTTTAATCATATGTGATATGGTGTGATACTATCAGGCAACTGTATTTACATTTGGGGCCGTATTACACAAAGTGCTCAGGTGGCAAAATGGGTGTTTGCGCCCGATTTGCGCGCCCCGGGGCACTTTGGTATTACAGACAGGGCTGCAGATGCTTGTGCGGCCCCTTCTGTAATGCCGATAGCGCTGGTGCACATAAAGCACCAGCTGTTCCCTCATTTGCATGGGGGCGTGAAATCCTTTGAGGTGCAGAAAGAACTAGTCTCAAAATACAACATGGAGTAATTCTCTCCTTGGAGGGTAGACCAGGCTAAGCCAACCCACTGGTGTGTCTAAGATTACCTAACACTCCCTTTCCATCCCTCTCCTTAAACTAATTACCAGGGCTTCTGTGTGGCAGGACATGGGGGTGACCCTGTGCTGTCCTAAAGTGTCATTCTTTCTTTGGCCATCCCTCCTCCCTCCTGCCGACTACTTCTACAGTTTCAGTTCTCCTCCCAAAGGGATCCCATTGTCTCTCTGGAAGGCTATGTCACACCTCATTAGGACAGGTCGTTCAGAGGTTAGTTATCACATTAATACAACACCTCATTAAGACAAGTGGTTCAGAGGTTAGTTATCACATTAATATCACACCTCAATAAGACAGGTGGTTCAGAGGTTTGTTATGCACTTCCAGATCCACACCAACCCGAAGACTACCCTCAGAGGCACCCTGATCTACCGACCCCCGGGTCCACGCACACGATTCAGCGAGGACATCGCCGACTTCGTCAGCCCGCACGCTCTCCCCTCCGCCGACTACATCCTCCTCGGGGACCTCAACTTCCACCTGGAGAACAACAACGACCGCAACACCAGCACCCTGCTCGACAACCTCGACAACCTCGGACTCAAGCAACTGGTGACCACCCCCACCCACCTCGCCGGACACACACTCGACGCCGTCTTCTCATCCAGCAAAGACGTCACCTTCAGCCACGCTACAGGACTCCACTGGACGGACCACAGCTGCGTCCACTTCACCTTCAGAAGAACGACGATCCACCACCTCCAGCAACAGGTTGCTCGAAGAAGCTGGAACAAGATCACAGCCGACCAGCTCACCGCCTCCCTGAGCCAGCACCCTCCCGCCAACTCAGCGAACCCCAGCCAGGCCGCCGACAACCTCACGAAGTGGATCAGCAACTGCGCGGACGAACTCGCCCCTCTAAGGACCCCGCCCAGCAGATCCTGCAGCAGAAAAACACCATGGTTCACCGACGAACTCAAGTGCTCCAAGAAGAACTGTCGAGCCCTCGAGAAAGCCTGGAGAAGGGAACCAACGACGGACAACATGACCACCCTCAAGCTCGCCACCCGGAAACACCACCAACTGATCCGCGCCACCAAGAAAAATGCATACAAGGACCGGCTGGACAACAACGCACACAACTGCAAGGAACTCTTCAACATCGTGAAAGAGCTCTCCAACCCCAACGCCGGAAACAACGACATCACACCATCGCAAGACCTCTGCAACTCCCTCGCGTCCTACTTCCACAACAAGATCACGGACATACACAACAGCTTCAGCAACCAACCAACGCAAGCCACAACCGCAACGACGCCACCATCCACCACCCTCCGCACCTGGACCCCGATCAGCACCGAAGACACCATCCGCACCATGAACTCCATCCATTCCGGATCTCCGACTGACCCCTGCCCTCACCACGTCTTCAACAAGGCCGACGCTGTCCTCGCACCCCACCTGCGGGACATCATCAACACCTCCTTCGACTCCGCCACCTTCCCTGAGAGCTGGAAGCACGCCGAACTCAGCGCTCTCCTCAAGAAACCCACAGCAGACCCCACCGACCTCAAGAACTACCGTCCCATCTCGCTCCTCCCGTTCCCGGCCAAAGTCATCGAGAAGACCGTCAACAAACAGCTGGCCGCCTTCCTCGAGATGAATGGATCCCTCGACCCCTCACAGTCCGGCTTCCGAGCGAACCACAGCACCGAGACCGCCCTCATCGCCGCCACCGACGACCTTCGAACTCTGATGGACAACGGAGAAACAGCGGCCCTCATCCTCCTGGACCTCTCCGCGGCTTTCGACACTGTCTGCCACCGCACCCTAGTACAGCGCCTCAGCAACATCGGAATCCAGGAGAAGGCACTGGAATGGATCACCTCCTTCCTCGACGGAAGAACACAAAGAGTCCGCCTACCACCATACAAGTCAGAGGCCACCAAAGTCATCTGCGGCGTACCCCAAGGATCCTCGCTGAGCCCAACCCTCTTCAACGTCTACATGAGCCCCCTCGCGGCCATCGCACGCCAACACAACCTGAACATCATCTCCTACGCCGACGACACCCAGCTGATCCTCTCCCTGACCAACGACCCCTCCACCGCCAGAGCCAACCTGCACGAAGGGATGAGAAACGTAGCCGAATGGATGACGACCAGCCGCCTGAAACTGAACTCAGACAAGACGGAGGTCCTCATCCTGGGCTCCACGCCCTCCGCCTGGGACGACTCCTGGTGGCCCCCCGCCCTGGGCACCGCACCCAAACCGACGGACCACGCACGCAACCTGGGCTTCATCCTGGACTCCTCCCTCTCCATGACCAGACAAGTCAACGCCGTCTCCTCGTCATGCTTCAACATCCTGCGCATGCTACGTAAGATCTTCCGATGGATCCCCACCGAGACGAGGAAGACGGTCACCCAAGCCCTCGTCACCAGCCGATTGGACTACGGTAACGCCCTCTACGCCGGAACCACTGCCAAACTCCAGAAGAGACTCCAGCGGATCCAGAACGCCTCGGCGAGACTCATCCTCGACATCCCCCGACGCAGCCACATCTCCGGACACCTGAGAGATCTGCACTGGCTCCCGGTCAACAAGAGAATCACCTTCCGGCTCCTCACCCACGCGCACAAAGCCCTACACGACCAAGGCCCGAGCTACCTCAACAACCGGATCAACTTCTACACTCCCAAGCGCCTCCTCAGATCAACCAACCACGCCCTCGCCGCCGTCCCCCGCATTCGAAGAGCGACAACAGGAGGAAGATCCTTCTCCTACCTGGCCGCCAAGACCTGGAACTCACTTCCGACCAATCTGCGCCTGACCCAAGACCACCTCTCCTTCAGGAAGAAGCTCAAGACCTGGCTGTTCGAGCAGTAGCGGCACCCCCCCCCTCCCAGCGCCTTGAGACCCTACGGGTGAGTAGTGCGCTCTACAAATGACCTGATTGATTGATTGAATAGGGTTTTTTGGCACCAATTACCTTCAGCAGCCAAGGAGAGGTCATCCCCCAACCAGTAGTACGACAGGAGTCCCCTGTGCAGAGTGGTTGAGAAAGAGGGTGGGGCCTCCGATGCCGTCTCAGCAATCCAGCTGTGCGGGACTTACTTATTGCAGTGATAGGGGTCTTGGACCCCAACAAACCTCAGCAGCCAAGGTGAGTTCATCTCCAAACTAGCAGTACGCCAGGAGGCCCTTGTACAGAGTGGTTGAGAAAGGGGGTGGGCCTCCGATGACATCTCAGCAATCCGGTTGTTGGGGACTTAGTTAACATTAATATGCAAGGCGGCCCCTCTGCAGACTGGTTCAGAAAGGTGGGGGCCTCTGACGACATATCAATAACCTGGTTGTGGCATACTTGGTTATCGCAACAATTGGGGTTCTAGTCCCCCAACGACCTTCAGCAGCCACCCAAGAGGAGTTAATTTCCCAACCAGTAGTATCCCAGGAGGCCCCTGTGCAGAGTGGTTGAGAAAGGGTTGGGTCCTCAGATGAGGAGTCAGCAATTCTCAGCAAGCTCATTTCTGACCTTTAATTTGCCTTTTTCTGATCGTTTCTGACCTTTATTCTGCCTCGTTCTGCTTATTTCTAACCTTCATTCTGCCTCTTGCTGCTCCTTTATGACCTCTATTTTGCCTCTTTCTGCTCATTACTAACCTGTATTCTGCCTCTTTTGGCTCGTTTCTCACCTTCATTCTGCCTATTGCTGATCATTTCTGACCTCTATTTTGCCACTTTCTGATTTTTATTCTGCTTCTTCCGGCCTCTTCCTGCTCGTTTCTCACCTTTATTCAGCCTCTTTCTGCTCATTTCTCACCTTTATCTTGATCCTTTATGCTCATTGTAAAATGTTATTCTAGCTCTTACTGCTTGTTTCTGACCTTTATTCTGCCTCTTTCTACTTGTTTCTGACTTTTATTTTTTATCTTTCTCCTCTTTCCCCAGGACCGCCACCACAAGCAGAGAGCTGCTTGAAATAGTTGCTCCCTGCTTGCAGGAGTAATGTTTTCATCTGTTTCACTGCACGCGTATTAAAGTAAACAGCTACCTCCCAATGGTGGGCATCTAAGGACGTAGCAGGAGCCGGACCTGGGTGGTGTCTGTCCCCAGGGTCATCTATGGCTCCACAAGGAGGGAGTGTGCACCCCCCAATGTTTATTTAAGCCCCTGGGACGTGGTGGTCTCCGGGGCCAGGGATCTGCAATGGACCCCCTTCATTATTTTCTTTGCACATCGGTGGGGCAGTCCCCAGGGCTGCTGGAGGGCCATGCAGGACACTCGCATTTATTTTACATTGTTTACTCTGGGAAGGTGGAGGTCCCTGGGTCGTGGGCTGGCCCAGTGACCCGCCCACACGCATATTATATAGTGCCCTGGGGTGTGACTGTCCTTGGAGCTGCGGGAAGTGCGTGGACGCCCCCACATTTAATTGACATTGTTTGCCCATGGGAGGTGTTGGTCCCAGGGCCCGCATGCATACATATTATACAGTGCTGAAAATATCATTCATAGCCTTAAAATGAAAGTTATGATAAATCCAACAATTTGCCACTGTTAGATTTATAATAGATATCACAGAAAATAAGTTATTAAACTTTCTTTTCCGTTAGCCAAAATCCAGCCTTCCAGCTGCTCTCTCCTGATTGGCTAGCCTGAGTGGAATTCACTTGTAAGAGGAATGGGGAATGTATTGTGTTTCTGGATGTGAAAATTGTGATGTCTAATAACCAGATAACATCAAGGTTAGATAAGAAACCCACTATGGTGACAGTTTACTTCATGCATTAAGTAATCACCAGAACCAGCTCAAATGGAGAATCCCCTATCGGGAACTCATTCGTGCCAAACATAATTTCAGCAATGAATTACATTTCTTAGTAGAACAAAGGATCATGGTAGAAAGGTTTTCCTAGCAGGGTTACCCCATATAGTTCCTGGAGAAATCACTACACAGAATCAGTACACAACCCAGACCTGAGATTTTGGACAGCCCCAAAAGTAAAACTGATGAGGTAGAGGAGGGTCCCATTAGAATCATCTAGACTTTTAACAGTGAGCTGAGTATAGTAAATAGTATTCTACGAACTGGAGCCTACTACAATGTGTCAGAAACTCTTTCCTATGATTTCCACAGGAGTAGAATGAAGACAGTTCACAATTCCCTACTCATAACCTCTCAGGCCTTCAATGCACTGGATGACAAGAGTGCCCCAAGGGGGGAAAGAGGATGAAGAAAAAAGAGACAGCCTTGACTTCCTTCAGTTCCTTCTCTCGTCTAGGATATTTCTATTCGCTGTGGGAGTTGGCACTACATGTTTGCTAAAGTATGTTTCCTTGCAAGAGTGTGAAAAATTGCAAAGGAAGACCATGTACATTACACTTCCTTTTTATTCTTCCATTAGCTTTTATCTCTAATTCAATTGAAAACACTAAATAGTTGTATATGCTACAAACACCAAGGGGTCCATTAGGATGTTGGGCGGTGGCACCACCGCGGTGCGGAAAAGGCATTTTCCCGCCTGTGAGCAGGGGTACTCACGTCCCACCATATTAGTATGGCCAAACATAGACCATTTCCCATCCGCCGCAGTGCGATGTGCACCGCCATTAAAATGCACCTGCCGCCGCAGTGGTGGGAGCCAATGTTGACTCACCGCCGTGCAAATGTAGTCCGCCCGCTCCACAAATTAGGATGCCCCAAACAAGGAGACGCACTGCAGAGGAGCAACCGCACAATCAGAGACGGGGAAAGCTTGACAGCGGAGCGCGAAACCAGAGTCACGGTCCACACCACCCGGTCACGACCGACATGGACCCATCTCTACACGTTTTTACGGTGATGTACCTGCTACATCACCAGCAACTCATGGACGGCCGCGGATGCCATGGCAGGTACGCAATTACACAAACACACACGCAACACATGGGCTGACACAGGGTCCAAATCAACATCAGACAAGAGTACCCACACATGGCCCACCTGTAAGCATGGGCGGATCTAGCGGATCTCGCGTACGCGAACTTGCGGATTTACGGATTCGCAATCCGCAAAGATCCGCGAACTCTAGCGGATTTGCGGATTTTCCCGTTTTTTGTGTTTGCGCGCGTTCGCGCCGATTTTGGGACAAGTTCGCAATTGCGAACTTACTTTTCGGCTCGCAACGGCCGCGACTATGTTGTTTCTACGTCTGGTTTATCATCACAGGTTCACAGCACCCTCTGTTTCACCACTGCCACCCTCTGGGACACCCATGCCACCCTCTGGTACATCCTCACTGCCACCCATTAGGTTTATTTATCACTGTAGATTATGGTGGTTGAAAAAAGCAAGCACACCTGCCCTTCTTCAACTGCCATCAATTAATTTGTGTTTCATTAATGTGTCAGTAATTTTGAAAGTTCCAGTCTGGCTGGCACCTGCTTCCTTCCTTATCTGTAATTTGCTTTTTGTTGCAGTGAAAAAAAAATTTCACAGGACCTTTATGGTCTACTTGTAGCTATTCTATGAGCCTGCTGTTTGGGTCATAGCAGGGTCATAGAATAGTTGCAAACTCTGGAGGGGCCCATCAGGAAGCACTACCTTGAATGTTACTAATGTTAAGTTTGAACTTTTGCACCTGCTCATTGCTTTCAGTTTAGCTAAAATCGTTTTTTTCTGCAATTTCGCGCGTTTTTTGGGGCGCGAATCCGTGCGAGATCGATTTCGGAAGCCGCGAATACGTGCGAATACAAAATTGTTTTTTTTGCGATGTGTATGTTCGCGTGATCTTGCGCGTGTTCGCGAGGCGCTTCTAGCTATACGTTTGCCAAGTTACCCTATCGGTCGTACACGGGCGCGGCCATCTTGTTTGCGTGACGTATTCCGTTTCCGGCCGCTATGTGTAATCTCGCAAAGTGTGCTGCTCGCTAGTACAATTTCGCGCGTACTCGCAAGGAAAATCTCGCGCGAACTTACCCACGCGGTCGTGAACGGGCGCGGCCATCTTGTTTCTCATTCATTGCTATGGTTCTGGGCATGCTTTCTCTATCCTCTCTCAATCTCTGCCATCCTTTGCTTGTTTGAAGTTTTTTTGATCTAATTTTACTTATTATCTATCCCTCTATTTTTCTAGCTCTATATTTTTGTGTTTTCTGCAGCTTTTAGTTACTTTTAAACTACTTTTTTAAACTCTTTTCTTTTCTTCTTCACTATTCTATTTCTTGTTTATCATTTAACTCTATTTCTGCCCAGACCATGGTAAAGGGAGCCGGGAAGCACCCTGAGAAGGGGAAGGGTCCCGCACCCCCTGCCCGGCTCCCGTGCGGGCGTTTAAGGGGGGAGCAAGTGGTCCCGCGGGAGATCTTCAGCGCGGAGGAAGTGGCGGCACTGATCTTCCACGTCCAGCGCCGCCTCCCCAAGACGATCCTGGGAGGCGGCAAGATCGCGACTGGCTATGGCATCCGGGAGCGTCGCAAGCGGTGGGAGAAGGTGTGCCGGGCCATGTACAAGATCTCTGGGGTCCGGCGCACATATAACCAGGCCACCCACCGCTGGACCGATGTCATGGACCGGGAGCGGGACTTGCTGGACGCGCTCGGCGTAGAGGTCCCCGGGCTTGGTGAGTAGTGGTAGTAGTACATTTACTACTCTGTTTTATCCTGCTCTGTTATTTGCAAATCTTTGTTCTTTACCAAGAGCAATAATGCTGCCGATTACATTGAGGTAAATTATATTTCAAAATCTTCTATGCATTTCAGGTGCACTGCTCTCCTTCTCAGTAGCCTTGCTTGCTACTATGCTTCTTTGTTTTGTATGTTGTGTTCAGAAGCATTTCATTGGCCTGAGAAATTATGTATGAGTGTAGTGTAAAGATAAGAACTGCGTAATGCTAGACAGTAAGGGTCATATTTTCAATTACCGGCGCATCCCTGCAAAGTAGCAGGGATGCGGCAGTAATTGTGTGCCATGCCACCACCACCCATTGGCCCAAAACGTCACAGAAGCCTTACGCATCTGTGCCGTAAAGGCAGCGCATTGCTGGAGTTGCGTGCCAACGATGGCGCAGCTCCAGCAATGCTCTGGGGTACCCTATCTCCCCAATGCTGCATCAAGCCGTACGTCGGCTTCAGGCGCGCAGGGTTTGAGTCATGCATCATTGTCCTAAAAGTGACTGATTGACATCTTGTAGATTTCCCTCAGCCACTTTTAGGATTCGTTCCTGCGCAGGTACGTCCTCCCTTGCGCCGGAACGCCCCCTGATGGCGCAGGGCTTTACAACGTGATGCATCGCCCATATGCCCATATGTGTTTTTTTTTTAATATATACGCCGCACCAACACCATGGCGAGTCTTTTGTTCTGCCGCTGCGTCACAAAAGGCACGCAACAATGGAGGAAAATGAGCCGCAACTTCCGCAAGGGACTTCTAAATAAGCCCCAACAGACTGAAGTCCAGTCCTTCCTTTAGACACATGGCTATAAGAAGAAATAGTGGCGGTGGTGGCGGGTGGATTGATAGTTTGAGTACTCACTGATCTGCAAGCAGGATGGACTTTGTCGGTCACTTCGCGTGCTGCGCACTGCTGCCTGCAGTGCCAGGCCTAGGCAAACCTCTTTAGTAGTCTGTTTATTGAGTTACATAGGAACTTTCTAAGTCAACGTTCCGCAAATCAGGCAATACGAATAACGTAGTATACCACATGAGATAGATCCCGTGGAATAGTTGTCTATCTATTTGCTATTTTTCCAAAATATTTTGTTATTGTTCTTTTGAAATGTTTGATTTGGTTGAAAAATCTCATCCATGTTTTCTGGTTTTTCTTTCTTTCATGTTGTACATCAGCTCCCCCCAAGGGCAAGAGGACACAGGAGGAGGGTGCTGAGGATGCAGGCCAGGATCGGGCAGGCGAGGGCTCCTTTGCTGGCCCCAGTAAGTTTACATTTTAATAAACAGTACCTATTTTTTCCTAGCGTTCCTCATTCGATTTTTTCTAAATCGTCTTTGATCTTCTTGTAGACTGGATATAAATTCTTATCCTGCCTCGAATATGACTCCCTGTGGTATTACTAGACTATTCTTATTAGTCTGTCTGTGTAGCTAACTAAGATTGGACATTTGGCAATTCCATTGGACTCCCATTCTATTCAGCAATACCTCTATGCACTGTCTCCTTACTGACTAGATAGTGTGGCAGAGTCATTCAGCTCCCGAAGTCACCGATTATAGATCCCCAATGATCTCTAGATTATCGTACGCAGGACAAGAGAGTAGTACGGAGTCACAGCACAGTCAAGAAGTGTCAGAGGCACTCATGCTTGCAAAAATTCCAAAACCTTTAGCTCATCCCCTCTAGTCTGGAGGAACAAAAACCACAGAGTCTATTTAAGTTTAAAAGCTTTATTAAAAGTAAACACATTTATTAAAATCTACTTTGTCATAAAACTATTTAACTGAAAACGGAAAAGTGGTTAGTGCTGACGATTAATTGGACACATTTCTTGTGGTCGAGCCGAGCTCTCACCTGGTTTGAACTTGATCCTGGTCGTGTTCTTAGGAGTCAAGCTTCTGTCTGTTAGGAGAAAAAGTGGTGCGTGTTAAAAATCAAAAGCAAGCATTCATCAGTTGTGCATAAAAGTGCAGCAAGACAACAGCCTTCCCTGGAAAATGGGACATTTTTACTATGGAGTAGACAGTCACAAATTATTAATTGTATTCAGTTTTTTTAACATTTCTCCTAGACCAAATATTATATAGTAGTGAGTGGTGTATTCTAACATTCTTAAATGTACTTTGTAGGTGTAACATCTGGTGACGGGGCCAGCGCGGAGGTGGCTGTGTTGGGCGAGGACTCGGAGGACTCTGGGGAGGAGGCGGTGCAAGAGCCGGCGGACGGTCCTGTGGGGGTTCAAACGGTGGTGGCGGAAACAGGTAAGCTATATATTCCTTACTTATTGAGATTGAAGACTGCATAGTGTGCTTTCTGCACGGGTGTATTACAATTACAAATCAACCAGGTAGTAGCCTCCTCGAAATGTACTTCGACTTAGCTGTGAAGTTTTTGGTGATAAGAATCCCAATAAGTTCTTAGACGAACGTGATGGATGGGATGAACGAAAAGCGAAAGAAGGGTGTAAGTAAGTGGGACGCGAACTTGTATGATGGCTGGCAAAGAAGAACGATATGTGTTTGCTTGGCCCCCGAGGTGGCTGGGAAGGAAAGAATATGGTATGGTGCATGGCTGGGTCAATGATGAAGCAAGGATGGGTGGAAGGACAGCAGCCTGGGTGGGTGAAACAGAAACTGTATGTGTGCGTATACTTTGACTGAATGGATGCCTGGAGCATGGTATTCTCTGACTCTTAGATAGCACATGTGTATCTAGAGAGAGTAGATGGTCGCCAGGTGAAGTAAGTGTTACCTTGAAGAGCATGTACCACCGCACCCGCACGTCCGTTCCAGTGCAGGGAAGGCAAGGAAAAGAAATTGTAAATGTGTCCAATACTACCATGAATAGTAGCAGTACTTTGTATTGCGTTTGCAATCACAGCATATATCTGGTTATTACGGTGGACACTCCGTACCTCTCTTAATAACTTTAGTTTACTTGTAGTACGTCATTCATGTGTGGGTGTATCACTGTTCACTCAATATTAAGCAAAGCACCTAAAGTCATCTCATATGTCATCAAATACGTCCCATGTGAAGTGATAGATAATCAAATTAGTTAGCTTCTTCATTTTCCTTTTCTAGTACTCATTTGCACTGTAGGGTGAAAGGTAAATTAATTAAGCAGTAGCCCTTGTAACAGAGTATTCTCAGTGCCACCCGTAATAGAAAAGTAATAGCTTCACCACCTGCATGTACTGTACCGGTACAGTAACGCAAGTCTGTCTCACTCATCATGGTGTGCAACTTTTTTTCTCGGGTGCAAGTTCACTGTGCTGTTCATGTCATTCTGCCGGCTTGCATAAGATAACGTACCAATTTCCCTAAACAAGAGAGAAGAAGAAGAATAAGACTGGTGTACTGTCATAGTCGACTGTAATGGAAGTCCATAGTGGTCGTAGAATTTGTTCATTAAACTACCACTAATGTTAGTGCAAGGATGCAGAAGTGGGAGGTTACATAGATACTGTCCTCAATAGTTATGTACTGTGCTTTCAATTTGCTACTTGTACTCTGTGACCCAACTTTCGGCTCAATCACTTTGTGTTATTAATAAGGAGCATTGGTTACAGACTATGTCTTTCTTTCTTCATATAGTTGCTCCTTCCAAATCAACAACACGGAGAGAGCAGGCTAGATTGGCCCGGCAACGGAGGCTGGAGGCCACTGTCGCCGAATATCGGCGGCTGGTGGCCCTGGAGGAGGAGGAGGACACGCAGTCGAGCGGGGCAACAACGACATCCTCGACTGTGACCACTGCATCCTCCTCCGTGACTAAGCCAGCGGGACCGAGCCGGGCTAAGAAAGACGACCGCCACCGCCAAGCAACCGAAATACCAGCTGCCCCCCACAGTAGCTGCAAGGAACGCCAACGCCGCCTACGAGTCCGCATGTCCAACCTGGAGCAGGAGGTCCTGAAGTATAAGAACTTGGTTAAGGGCCTCCGCTCCGAGCTTGCCACCCTCCGCAAGGAGTATGATGCCCATGCCGCATCATGCACCAGCACCAGCACCCTCCAGTAGTGGAGTGTCCCTTGCCCTTTTTTTATAGACTTTTGGGGGGTGGGATTTGGGAGTTGGGATCGTTTTGGGACGTTTCAAAGACAATCGTTGGGGTTAGGGTGGGTGAGGGAGATTATTTTGTTAGGGCTAAATAAATATATTTTTAAACTTTATCTGACCATACCTGTTTTTTACTGCTTTTCAGTCTGGTGGGTGGGGGGCGGGGGTGTAACAGTAACTTTGTTTTCCTGAACAGTCGTAGGACTTTAGTAGTACAACCGTCAATCTCTTGTCTACTCCGAAATAATACTCCATTATACTACCTCCCACCAAACGCTTATCTTACCTGTAATTTGTGTTAGAAATTAGTGCTAGGCCCAGGGCTGGCTCCAGGTGAAATGGGGATTAACGTTGTCAATCCTGGGCGGGTGACATTTCCTCATTGCGGTGGTACTAGTGGTGTGACACAGTGGCAGTTGCATGCCTATGGAAAAAAAGAAAACGAAACCTTGTTTGTCCTCCTTACTGTAGCATTACAACGGTTACGGTACGATCGAGAAAACAGCAGGTGACAGTACACTAGAACAGTGCCATAATGTAGCCTAACAAATGGTAAAGTATTTGCTTGCAAGTATAACTAGTACTTGCGTTGAATTTATTTGACATTGGCTACTACTACTAGAAGATATAGTACTGAAGCTGAGTAAGTCTAGAAGATATCCTCGTATTCCTTCACCAGCCTGTTGCTATGACCTTATCCTCCCCAGCAAGTGTGTGGAATTATTGATGTCATTTTAGCCAGACATCAAGCAAAACAACACAGCCCGGGGGAAGAGGGTTAGGGTTTGTAAAATGGATGGGAATGGGGGTTTCTTTTTGGGTAGGTTTTGTTGAGAGAAGAAAAAAAAAGCAGAGCATGGACAAACAATAATTGAAGATACAGACAATCTTTGGTTACAAACTAAAGGTAAGCACATGCAGTCACACTCATAGAATAAAAGACAACAATGGATACTGTATCTGTATTGCGTATGTTGTTGGAGTTGTCCTGTTGAATTTGGTAAGTAAGTTGCATGCAGCAAACAATTCCTCTTATTGGCGGCACTCCTCCATTCCAGCTGACGCTTCGTCCATCAATGTGGCTGGTGACCACTGACAGAAGACACCCTGTCCACTGCCTGCCTGGCGGATGTTGACTGAAACCCGGCCTGTAATTATTGAACGGAAAACAGGAAGTGCTATTACAATACCACTGATAAATAAATAAAAGGTATGTACACTGTGTGGTTCAAAAAGTGACACTTTGATTTCCCTAATAGACAGTACAATATTTTTGAAATTGCGTGCTCTGTCTGAGTCACCTTTTTAAGGATCAATAAGTATGGCCAAAATATTATAGCGGATCTTTCCCCTCAAGGTAGGTGTACTGTAAACTGTGTTTTAGAACAAAATTTGACCTTCCCAGCAATGCTCCCACCAAGACCCTTACTAAAGCCAGTCGCAAAAATGTAGAAGAACCCCAATCAGATCTCCAAAAACGATGCCTAGCAGAAAAATGGTTACAAAACGTACTTTGAAAGTAACAGTAGGCCCAAATACAGACCGTGGATTGTATTCAAACCACTTGCAAGCAAGCAAAAGTATCCATAGCCAGCATCGCTCCAACAGTGCTCTACAACAACAGAACTGCGTTGCAATAGAACCCCCCGAAACACATGCAATCCTGCTGCTAGGGCTAACCCTAACGCACCCTAACTTACAAAAAGTGCCAAAACTGGTGTTTCCTTATGGATTTTGTCCAACAAACTTCTATCCGGTATTAGACCTTCCCAGGAATGCCCCAGGCAAGACCCGCCAACCCACCCGCAAAAAAACACCCGACAACACCCCCAAACAGCGAAAAAGCTAAATCTCATACTTACAATGTCTCTCGGCCTTCGGTCCAAACGCGGCGCTGTGCAGCTAGGTCATCATCATCATCAATCATCATAACTCCTGTTTTCCACCACGGATTTCCTGAAAAGCAAATGCAATCAAGATTAGACTGTCGCAGCAGTGCTTCGACAGAGACCCCGGCCGCAACCCACCCACGAACAGCAGGAAGCCCCCCAAAACGCTACATTGAGCAAGATGTCAGAAGAAATAGCAAAAAAAAAGGCTGTTCCTTATGGATTTTGTCCAAAACACTTCTATCCGGTATTAGACCTTCCCAGGAATGCCCCAGGCAAGACCCGCCAACCCACCCGCAAAAAAACACCCGACAACACCCCCAAACAGCGAAAAAGCTAAATCTCATACTTACAATGTCTCTCGGCCTTCAGTCCAAACGCGGCGCTGTGCAGCTAGGTCATCATCATCATCAATCATCATAACTCCTGTTTTCCACCACGGATTTCCTGAAAAGCAAATGCAATCAAGATTAGACTGTCGCAGCAGTGCTTCGACAGAGACCCCGGCCGCAACCCACCCACGAACAGCAGGAAGCCCCCCAAAACGCTACATTGAGCAAGATGTCAGAAGAAATAGCAAAAAAAAAAGGCTGTTCCTTATGGATTTTGTCCAAAACACTTCTATCCGGTATTAGACCTTCCCAGGAATGCCCCAGGCAAGACCCACCAACCCACCCGCAAAAAAACACCCGACAACACCCCCAAACAGCGAAAAAGCTAAATCTCATACTTACAATATCTCTCGGCCTTCAGTCCAAATGCGGCGCTGTTCAGCTAGGTCATCATCATCAATCATCATAACTCCTGTTTTCCACCACGGATTTCCTGAAAAGCAAATGCAATCAAGATTAGACTGTCGCAGGCTCGCAGCAGTGCTTCGACAGACACCAAAAATTACCCACAAACACCCGGAACCCCGCCAAAGAGCACCTCAAAGGCAAATAAGTCCGCAAAAACGGCAAGAAATTTCCACCTCATATTTGGTACAAAACACTTTTGTCCATTATTAGAGCTTCACAGCAATGGGCCCAAATCCGTCAACTCACCCGCAAAGAAGTACAACACCCCCACAAGTGCTGAGTCTTTCTTCATTGGGCGTAATCCAGCACTCTGCTTGGAGGGAAATCGCAGTCTGGAGGAGGAGGATAGAGGAGCATGTTCTTCAGAACTTGTGAACCTGAGGAATGTAGACTGCGGCACCTTCAAATCAATAAGCAAACAAGTGAAGACAGTTCTGATGATGGTCTTGTTTTTGGGATTCGGTGATTAAAGTTTGAATTAAATTAACTGTGCAAAACAAAGAAAGAGAGACACAAAGCACACAGGAATAAAAGTGAAAAGGACGAAAAAGAAAGTTCTTGATTGATTGTCTCATTTTCAGCGCTCGGTGTCAGGGAATAAGAACAAGATTTCGTCATCATACTCTGCGAATTCAGGCTGGATGAGGTCAGTGCCACCGAACAGAGAACAAATCCCCTCATCTACGTTGCCGTCCTCCTCGTCTTCATGCGGCGTGCTTTCTCGTACTTTGTAATCTGGTGGTATGAGGTGCTGATTCATCTTGATCATTGTCAGCCGCTCCACATTTTTGGGCGAGAGGCGGCTCCGTTTGGGAGTTACAATGCCACCAGCAGCACTGAAAACACGTTCAGAAGACACACTTGCGAGTGGGCAAGACAAATAGTTTATAGCCAGGTTGAAGAGCTGTGGCCACAATTGTTTTTTGCCATGCCAATACTGCAATGGCTCATCATTAAGAAAGACCTCTGTTGAGTCATTCAGATAGTCCTGCACCATCGACTCAAGGTCATCAACGGTTCCTCCACTTTGCTTACTTTTTGCTGTGGCTGTGACATTTTTTCGAGAACCATACCCAAGCAAACTTAGCCAATCCTCTACAACAGCCACTGTTTTTGTTGTGTGTGGTGCAGATGATCCAGTTGCCGGTGTCTTTAACGGCTGAGAGGTCACTTGTGCCCCAGCCACAGGTGCAGACGTGGATTCTTGTGACTGGGGATGGCCTGCTGATGCTGATGCTGATGTACTGGCTTCTCCTTCAATAACCTGCCGTTCTTTTTCATACCTCTTGGCTGACCAGGCTAACCAATGTTTGTACTTTTGAACATCTGCATCAGCAAAAGGAAAGAATGCTTCGCCTGCCAGCGCCTTTTTGTAGCGTGGATCCAGAATAGTAGCACAAATGTAATGCTGATCTGACTTGATCTTTTCAAGACGTTCATCACCACGTAGGCGCTCTAATAATTTCTCAGACAAAATAAAATGGTCTTTTTTTTTTCATCTTTTTCAAACTCAGAAGACACCGCCATCAGTTGGTGCTCCAGCATGCACAACAATGGGATAGCTTTTCCCAAATTACAGTCCTCCTGGCTGACTGCACGCGTGAAGAACTCAAAAGGACGAAGCATGTCTGTCAGGCTTTTAACTATGTCCCATTGCGCCGCACTCATCCGCAGGTCCTCCTTCTGAGATGTACCCTCTGTGAAGAAATAGTGATCGAGTACCGTATACTGCTCATACAGACGCTCAAGCATGTAGAAGGTTGAGTTCCAACGTGTTGCCACCTCCTGGATGAGTGCTTTCACTGGCATTCCACGTATAAATAGCAGTCTCCGCAGATGCTTCCGGGCCTTAAAAGAATTGCTGAAATGGTTGCACATTTTGCGGCAGGTGGCCATTACCTCGAACGCTGTACTCTGTTTATCCATCAAGAATTTTTGAACTACCAGGTTGATACAGTGCGCCAAACACGGCACTCTAACATGGTCACCCTTCAACATGGCCTTAACTACATTGGCGCCATTATCCGTGGAAACATAACCAATCTTGAGTTTTAGGGGGGATAGCATTTTCAACACCTTTTTGTTAAACTCTTCCAAAAGGTTTTCTGCTGTGTGACTTTTCTCCAAGCCAAACATGGCTAGTGTTGCATGTTTCCGAGCAGCTTTGAAAACTTTGTCCGGGCCAACACCTGCGTTTAGCTTTGCTATAACACCTGAAAAAGAGACCCAGTGTGCAGTGATGCACATGTAATCAGCGCCTGCGCCACTGGTCCACATGTCTGTTGTCAGATGTATTGTGTGAACAGCACTCTTCTGCAAAGCTGCCCCAATCGCCTCCAGCACATCTTCATGTAGTGCTGGAACCGCAACTCTGGCAAAATAGAACCGGCTCGGAACCTTCCATTTAGGGCAGAGCGTTGCCACTAATTCAAGAAAACCTACTGCTTCTACAAAAGAAAAAGGTAGAAGGTCCACAGCTAGCATTTTAGCCAGCTTAGTGTTATACAGACGCGTCAGTGGGTGGTTGCGTTCATATGGCACGTCTGAAGTAAGCATTGTTCTAATGTTGCCCTGGACCAAGCATTTACGGGCTGATAATGACTTCGTTGACCCAATTTTGCTCGCTGGTGAACTTTTGTGCGTTGGTGTCTCACTCGCTCCAACACTCTTAGTGTGCCTCACATTGGGTGTGCTGCTGACAGGGGTACTGGGTGTAAGGGAAGTGTTTGACACGTCTTCTTCCTGCTCGTCATCATCAGATGAAACATCAACGTTTCCTTGAATTTGGCCTTTCTTGATCGCATCTAGGTGCGCAAACCATTTGACAGTGTGCTGTCTCCTAAGATGACCTCTCTGGCCTCCGGTACCATAGTTGGTACCTGGCTTACCACGACTAACTGCTTGCTTACAAATGGTACAAATGGCAAACTTTGGATTTTTTGGACAAACAGTAAAGAAGTCCCAAACTGGGGACTTGAAGTGTCTGTGGGACATGGAGGAGGCGGCGATACTGGTGGTGGTGGTCATGAAGCTAATGCCAGATGAAGTGGAGGATCTGGATTGCCCAACTTTTGTACGTTTTGCACTTTCACCGCCACTAATTAAGGTCGAGGTTGACGGAGGTCTCTTCTTGCCAGAAAGAAATATGGAAGCGGGACGAGTTGGTATACTACTTAACTCCAATGATTGTGGTGTTTCCACTGCCTCCTCATCGACAACATTATCATCATCATCACACTCAGCAGCTCTTCGGGCTAGGGTCAAAATGTCTGTTTGCTGCATGCCCGCTGGGGCTGCAGTGACCTTTATGATGACTGGGTCGTCATTGGCAGAGTCTTCATCAGCAGCAGTATCCGCCACTTCTTGTTGAGACTCATCACACTCCATAACTCTGAGACTTTGGACGAGCTTCCTTTTACGCTTAGCTACCTTTGTCGGATCATGGTGTGCCTCACTCTCAGACGGCTGTGGTGCTGGTTCCCAAGTTTGATCCGTATCATCAGAAGGAGGTGTGCTTGAAGAAGATGTAGACACCACCCTTGATCTCTTCCTTGCTAGGGGTGTGGAAGACAATGAAGGATCATCAGGAGGAGTGGCTTCCTCAAATGATACCTCGCCTTGATTGTCGATTTCCTGATGTGCCCCTACTTCGGGAGGAACAACTATTGTGGGCACTTGTTGTGACCCTCCATGCACCTCTGCTTGCGCATCTCCTTGCGCTGCCTCTCCTTCCACATGTACTTGGGCTTGTACTTGCACATGTGATTGTTGTTGCGGCTGTGGTTGTTCAACACTCGTCAGATGAGCTACAACAACCTGTGTTGATTGAGGGACATTGCTGCTGCTTTCTTGCGATGAGCCAACATCACTGGTCGATGGTGATTGAACAACTATACTGGCTGCCTCTGCAGCACTCAAGGGCTTGGACTTAAGTTGGCGTGGTGGTGGTGGTGGCACTGAGCCCAATGGAGCGGGGGTGCTGCTGCCAGCTTGGTCCCCAGCAGATCCCGCTGCTGCTGCTGCAGGCATACTTTTTTTTTTACTCCCAAAAAAAGGGGCGGGCAGCACACCAGTGTCCTTGGTAACTTGCTTCTTCTGCTCCTTACTGGCACCTTTCTTGCTAGAGGAGCTACGGGTTACTTTTTTGGGGGCCATCTTCTTCAGAGCAGGTCAGCACGGCAGCAGTTGCACGAGTTGCAGAGGGTTCTGTGTCCAGACGTGACGTTGCGTGACGTTATGCTGCACACACACACCGCTGCAGGACTTCTTCCTGGCACTGGTGGTTCTCTTGAGTCTTTTTGTGCACCTAAAAGCAATGGAAGACAGAGGAATATCAGTTCAGTTATACACCCCAAAAAATCGACAAAGCACAGAAAAATGAGCACAATCCCATGCCATCCATGATGTTTACATTGAAGACACCCCACAGAAAGACTAGGGAGTGGGACATGCAAGTATGCAACACTCAGTCACTACCCCTGGGCATAATGGATGAAAAGTAGGCAAAATAAGTGCAGGCCTCAGACACTGCCTCTCCTCAAAATGGCCCCTCCCTTACACCCCAAGCACATGTTGCCTGTACCAGCCAGCACTCAAGATGGCCACCACCACCACCCACATGGCCAGTCCACATCAACAGTACACCCCCAAAAAACAGAAAAACAGCCAGAAATCACCACAATCCAATGCCATCCATGATGTTTACATTAAAGAGAGTGAGACCACACCACAGGCACACTCAGTCCATGCACCACCACCCCTGGGCAAAAGGCCACACCAGCACCCCCCCAAAAACGACAAAAAACAATAAAATCAGCACAATCCCAGGCCATCCATGGCCTCAATTATGTTTAAATTCAAGAAGACACCCCACAGAAAGACTAGGCCCATGCAACACTCACCACCCCTGGCCAAAGGGCCCCACCAGCAGGCCCAAAAAAACGACAAAAAACAATAAAATCAGCACAATCCCAGCCCATCCATGGCCTCAATGGTGTTTAAATTCAAGAAGACACCCCTCAGAAACACTAGGCCCATGCAACACTCACTACCCCTGGGCATAATGGATGAAAAGTACGCAAAATAAGTGCAGGCCTCAGACACTGCCTCTCCTCAAAATGGCCCCTCCCTTACACCCCAAGCACATGTTGCCTGTACCAGCCAGCACTCAAGATGGCCACCACCACCACCCACATGGCCAGTCCACATCAACAGTACACCCCCAAAAAACAGAAAAACAGCCAGAAATCACCACAATCCAATGCCATCCATGATGTTTACATTAAAGAGAGTGAGACCACACCACAGGCACACTCAGTCCATGCACCACCACCCCTGGGCAAAAGGCCACACCAGCACCCCCCCAAAAACGACAAAAAACAATAAAATCAGCACAATCCCAGGCCATCCATGGCCTCAATTATGTTTAAATTCAAGAAGACACCCCACAGAAAGACTAGGCCCATGCAACACTCACCACCCCTGGCCAAAGGGCCCCACCAGCAGGCCCAAAAAAACGACAAAAAACAATAAAATCAGCACAATCCCAGCCCATCCATGGCCTCAATGGTGTTTAAATTCAAGAAGACACCCCTCAGAAACACTAGGCCCATGCAACACTCACTACCCCTGGGCATAATGGATGAAAAGTAGGCAAAATAAGTGCAGGCCTCAGACACTGCCTCTCCTCAAAATGGCCCCTCCCTTACACCCCAAGCACATGTTGCCTGTACCAGCCAGCACTCAAGATGGCCACCACCACCACCCACATGGCCAGTCCACATCAACAGTACACCCCCAAAAAACAGAAAAACAGCCAGAAATCACCACAATCCAATGCCATCCATGATGTTTACATTAAAGAGAGTGAGACCACACCACAGGCACACTCAGTCCATGCACCACCACCCCTGGGCAAAAGGCCACACCAGCACCCCCCCAAAAACGACAAAAACAATAAAATCAGCACAATCCCAGCCCATCCATGGCCTCAATTATGTTTAAATTCAAGAAGACACCCCACAGAAAGACTAGGCCCATGCAACACTCACCACCCCTGGGCAAAGGGCCCCACCAGCAGGCCCAAAAAAACGACAAAAAACAATAAAATCAGCACAATCCCAGCCCATCCATGGCCTCAATGGTGTTTAAATTCAAGAAGACACCCCTCAGAAACACTAGGCCCATGCAACACTCACTACCCCTGGGCATAATGGATGAAAAGTAGGCAAAATAAGTGCAGGACTCAGACACTGCCTCTCCTCAAAATGGCCCCTCCCTTACACCCCAAGCACATGTTGCCTGTACCAGCCAGCACTCAAGATGGCCACCACCACCACCCACATGGCCAGTCCACATCAACAGTACACCCCCAAAAAACAGAAAAACAGCCAGAAATCACCACAATCCAATGCCATCCATGATGTTTACATTAAAGAGAGTGAGACCACACCACAGGCACACTCAGTCCATGCACCACCACCCCTGGGCAAAAGGCCACACCAGCACCCCCCCAAAAACATCAAAAAACAATAAAATCAGCACAATCCCAGCCCATCCATGGCCTCAATTATGTTTAAATTCAAGAAGACACCCCACAGAAAGACTAGGCCCATGCAACACTCACCACCCCTGGGCAAAGGGCCACACCAGCAGGCCCAAAAAAAGGACAAAAATCAGCACAATCCCAGCCCATCCATGGCCTCAATGGTGTTTAAATTCAACAAAACATTTGTATCATGCACCCCTAACCAACCCTGGTCCTACTGGATACTGTGGCTACCCACAATATAATTTATTTAATGTTCTGAAAAAGTTCCAAAATTTTACTTGCAGCAACTGTAATGCCCCAAACAAACTTACTTGTGAAAGTTGATTTCTAATCCAAAAGTGATCCAAAGACAGTCAAAAAGGCCTCAAATCCAAATATCCAGCAGCACCCACAAAAAGTAATCCTTCCAGCTCCAGATCCAAATGAAAGTGACCAGGAGATGGACAAAGCACTGGGAGGAGCCTGCTGGACAGGAACAGGAAGTTGGAGACTGTGGGGCACTTCCTTCCTCCCCCCCCCCCCAAAATGGACTCCTTGCAAAAAAAAAAGGCCATGCAAATGTCAACCTGAGGAGTGATTCTGATAAAAATCATAATTTTCTGAAGGTTTATCCTGTTTGCTGGTGATTTTCTTGTGCGAAATTGCAAAATCTCTATTTCGCAAGTGCGAGATTGTTCCTTTCCGCCGCAACTACGTGTTCGCAATTGCGAACTCTCGCGAGGTGTGCTGTGCAAGGTGGCAAGCCGCGAGTACGTATTCGCGGGCGCTAAACTCCCGCGGGAACACGCAGCAAGATCTAAAATGGCGTGTCACTCGCAAAGAAAAACAACTCGGCAAACGCTAAATGACGGAAAGTGAACGCCGTGCACCACGCCGCGCGCCGCAACCAAGCAAAAAATCCGCCGCGAGCGGATTCACGGATTTTCGACAAATTCGCGAGAGTTCGCGGATTGCGAATTTGCCAAAAATCCGAAAAATCCGCGATCGGAGCGGATTTTACGCCCATGCTTACCCACCTGCCACCAAGTGACCCCTCCGCGTCCTGGACACACATCTTCTGCGACAATGCAGCAATGTCCTGGTCACGCCACCGCAGCAGTGAACACAAGGGAATACATGCGCACAATGCAGAAGACAGGGCCAGTGCCAGACATGGGGAGGGCACAAAGACCACATGGTCACACCGCCTCCCACCACACATTACCCCACCCCATGAAGGCACCTGCCATGTGCCCCTCCTGTGCACCCCCATGCACAACAACAAGCCAGGTCAAACCACACCCTGCACCACACAACAAACAACCAGGGAGACAGCCACTGCAAGAGTGGCTGCATAGGGACACAACACACAGCACAGTAGCACAGAGCCAGGGAAACAGACACACCACAACACCACCACACTCAGGGAAACAAAAATGAGTACAAGCACCAAATGAACACATACAAGGAACAAACATACAAATGGACACACAGCCTGCATAGTCACACATACATACCGCAGACTGACACACATACCCCAAATGCCAACAGCAATAGAGCACAACAAATAGGAAAGCCAAAGTGGGTTGCACACAAATGAAAGGCCATGGAGACACACAACAAGCATGTGTACATCGCATGCAAGACAAGGAACACAGAACACCCCCTTCAGACCATCATAACACACATGGCTGGTACAGTGAGTGAAGTAAAACCACAGACATCACAGTGCAGCAACACAGGGAGACAGCAAGGCAAACTAGGTATAGGCACAAGGATGAAAGGAAGGCCCTGAAGTCAAACTATGAACAGCTGCACATGTATACAACTATTTCACAGGAGTACACCAGCAGCACAACACACAGGGCCCATTGGCACACTCCATGACTTACAAACACCAGGAGGAATGTACACACACACCCCCCTCACACCAACAGCACACAACACCAGTGCCAAACACACTGACGGCTGCCAATACTTGCCAGTCTATACACAAACAAACACACACACCCCGCGTGTAGCCACAAACATCACCCACAAAACACAAATCAACAAAGCACAAACACAACAGCACACTCAGTACAAGAAGCAATATCACAGCCAACACACATACATCCAACACAACAACAACAGATGCACAAGTATGTGATACAAAGGTGGAATAAACTAGACCAGAGGACTGGGCAGCACACACAGTTGAACAGCAGATGAGCAACCATGACTGCCAAACAGCACAAAAACATCACAAATAAACAATTGGGAAATATCCTGAGTGACACATTGCTCGTGGCCAAAGAACTGCATCACAAAGCACAGTGTCACAAATTAAGTGATGAGGAGGCACACACACATGTAAACTAAGGGGACAGCTGACATCTAAGTGAAGTGTACTGCACGTCAGTAGTGGACATGGCAGGAGTGCACCATACACAAATAGAGGGAGTGCAATGGATAGGCATCTGAAGCACAGATAGAGGATGGCATGACACCACACACAACATCCCCCACGGGAGGCAAAAAGGCATCATGTGACAGCAATGAATGAGAAAACACAACCACAATGGCATTGTGGAGCAGCAGGTCTTCCCAGTCTCCACAAACACTATCAAGACAGATGGATGATCAATAAAACGTGCCAGTCACACACTCTGCATACTCACAAGTGACTAAAAGTAGGAGTCAGACGGAACTGCATGGACACACCAACACACTGCACAGTGCACAACTAACAATTCACACATGTGCATACAATCTCATCCACAGTGCTGAACAATCCAACAGGCACCCAACTCCTGGGTAACACATGTGTGTGGTTGACAATGCAGGGGCACACACACATCAAAACTCCCTACAAAGTCACCCCTTCACACTGCACACTTCTTGACTACCCAAGAGCACACATCTAAAGTAGGCCATGGGACCAGGATGACTGGCCATCACAGGATGACCACACACATACACTGCTGGGCACACAGAAAATGACAACAGCAGTGCATGTACAATTAACATCATAGACACCACAAGTATCAGGGTCAGGAAGAACTGAAGTCCCTGTCACCCCTGTAAAATAAGAGTACGTGAGCCAAGCCATTGGCAATGTTGAGGTTAACCATATACACACACCAAATGAACTTTATTCAGTAAGAACACTGACAAAACAGACAACAGGAGTAACTGTCTTTATTCACATATTGCACAGATAGGCGCCAAGAGTAGAGAAGACCAAGGCACAGAATGCAGAGCATATCCATGAGAATCTGCACAGGCAAGGGCAAAACAGGAAGGCCAGTGGCAAGCCCAGGGTGCAGAGTATGTCCATGAGAAGCTGCATAGGCAAGGGCAAAACAGCAGGGAACAACAAGGCCAGTGTCCAGGGCAAAGTGCAGAGTATGTCCATGAGAAGCTGCATAGGCAAGGGCAAAACAGGAAGGCCAGTGGCCAGTCCAGGGTGCAGAGTATGTCTATGAGAATCTGCACAGGCAAGGGCGAAACAGCAGTGAGGGACAAGGCCAGTGGGCATGGCAAAGTGCAGAGTGAGTACATGAGAAGCTGCACAGGCAAGGGCAAAACAGCAGTGAGGGACAAGGCCAGTGGGCATGGCAAAGTGCAGAGTATGTCCATGAGAAGCTGCACAGGGAATGTGTGCGACTGTTCCTTTCCATGGTCAGCAACACAGTCAGGGGGTAACAATGGGCAGTACAGGCCCACCTGTGTGAGAGACAGGTGTGTGAGGGTGACTACCACTCAGACTTGGATGTCAGGCGGACTGGGAGCTGGCTGTGTGTTGGGGACAGTATCCTGCATCGGCATGCTGGCATAAAACCAAATAACCAAACCCCAGCCGCCACCCTCCACCCACTCCAACCCACAAATCAGGTTGTAGTATACCCTTCCCAATTCCAACTTTGGAAAACTTCAAACATAATACAGGAAGATTTCCCATGAGGGCAAGGTAAAGCCAGCGAACTACCCTGTCTGCACAGGGTGGCCGGAAGTAATGCGGACAGGCATTCAGCGGTAACTAGTGAACACGAAGGATCAGTTATATATGCGCCCCAGGGCCACCAGGGTCTAACAGCCAGCAGTGCGGAGCTAATAGACCGCAGATCACTACAAGGAACCAACCGTGTTCAGCAAAATAGAATATCTGCACAGCATGTTAGAACTTCAACAACTAAGCTAAGCAGAAACCAAGTAATAAATCAATCATTGTCACTTAGCCGGCCTCCTGAATTTCCTTCCACAGCTTCGGTGTTCTCAGATCTCTTACCGCCAACATGTTTGGCAAATTTCAGAGCAAATTTGGCATCCGTGAAATAGTGAACAGTGCCATCGTGCAAGACCTTTAGTTTAGCTCGGTAAAGCAGGGAGTAAGGGATCTGTGCCTGCATGAGGATGCGCTTGGCTGGGAGAAATCCTCTGCGTGCCGCCTGTACTGCCGGTGTAAAATCCGGGTAGATGAAGATGGTATTACCTTTGTGATTTATTTGTCCCTTTTCCCTCGCCAGGCGAAAAATAAGGTCTCTGTCTTGATAGTTTAATAGTTTAGCCAGGATTGGTCTCGGCGTCCCACCAATTGGAGGTTTCGGGCCCAGGGATCTGTGAGCCCTTTCAATCACGAATACTGGGGACAAGTGAGGGTCAAACAGCTCGTGCGGGAGATCCGCAACAAAGACCTCCATTTTGGAAATATCAGTGGTCTGAGGAATTCCAGTAATGTGGAGTTTATTTCTTCTAGACCGCACCTCCAAATCATCGTTTTTGGCCCTAATAACACACAGCAGTTTATCCATATGTAGCAATTGTTCCCTGGCTTCGGCCTGAAACTCATGGAATTCAGTATGTCTGTTCTTCAAACTGTCTAATTTGTCTCGTGTGTGGTCACCTGGCTCTTCACAGAGTCTAACTGTGTGGTCAAGTTATCCAGCTTCGTGTCGATGTTTCGCAAGCTGGAGCGCATTTCCAGCATGTCTGAAAATCTTCCCCCCGACCCTGTGCCTGCGAGCCCTGGTGTGAGTCACCCTGCGTGTGAGGGTCAGGGTCTGTGTGCCTCATTGAGCGTTTATTCTCAAAGTTCAGGTTGGGCTGCTTTGCATCAGGCTTGCCCATGTCGCCGGCAATCAGCAGTCCGCACAGTGCTCGCACCACCACTTCTGCAACGCCACCCACTACACAAACGGTCGCAGGATAAACTCAGCCCCAAAATTCAGGGCTCCTCCACTGCAGCTTCACACTCCGCAGCGCCTGGCCGCACCCCACTGATGAACAGGTTGCAGCCGATCGGCTGGCGGGAACACCCCAGGATGGGCCTCACCTCAAGCAGCACCAGCGTCCCATGCGCTATATGTCTTCGTTAGGGTGGGCAATGGGGTAAGCCGTGCGCGGGTCAATTCGGGGCTCCTATCCAATGCTCACTCTCAGCCGCCTGGGCCCAACGTCCGCTACCATCAGGGGTGCACAATAGCGTATCAAACTTCCCCTCCTTCGCGCCTCTTGTCGTCCCCAAGCACAGCAACCGAGTCTTCCGCACTTAGTCCCGGACTAGTGTACCCCTCCTCCGATGCAGTACGAGGAAGCACCCCGACACATAGGAGTTATGCAGGTAATGTGGCCCCATCCACCATGGTACAGCTGTGAGTGGCACACATCCCCCAGTTCATTCTCATCTGACCTGTGCTCCTATGTGATGTGTGGTCCGTGCATGATAGCCGCCGCCCTAGAACTCCTTATCACCGGGCTCAAGCTCCGATCCACTAAAATGGCAGCCGCAGCCCACCGATGCTCGCCCCTCCGTGTCCCCTTGATTAGCCGCTGCCTCCCAATGACACCGCCGGGCTCTCCGTACCTGCAGGGAATGGTATGTAGGCAGCCGTCGCTCACGGTGCACCAGCTCTGCTTTCCGCTGTCACTCAGTGCGCTTCAGACACAGTGGGCCCCCGCAGCCTCGGGCTCAAGTTGCCGAACAATCCGATCTCCGCGATGAGTCAGCCGTCGCACATCTCGACCCCCCCGTATCTGCTGCAGACGATGCGCTCCGTTCATGAAAGTGGCCGCACCACAGGATTTAGTGTCCCTGCCACTCGGGGGGGGGTGTATTTTGTTCAATTAGCTGTGCGGCCTTACGATCGTAGCTGCCGCGCTGGGCACCACCTCGCTGGGCTCTAGCATCTCGGTGAGCCACCGACTCTTGATGGCGCCTCTGAGCCTCTCGCACCTGCAGGGATCTTCGTGTAAGTGGCCATCACCCACGGGCACCAGCTCTGCCCTCCACCACCACCTCGAGGACAGTGGGCCCCCGCAGCCGCGGGCTCAAGTTTCAGGACAGCCCGGTTCTCGCTCGGATCTGGCTGCAATGAATCAGCTGCCGCACAGCTCAATCGCCCGTATCTTTGGCACTCGAAGTGCTTCTGCAGGAACTGGTGTCCCCTCAACCGGGGGGGGGGGGATTCATATTTGTACCGCTACAGCCCTCTGTGTGCAGGATTATATTAGGATTTTCTCCCGGCCGGCGGAGCTCGCTTACAAAGCGGCCATTCCGCGGCTCGGCTAGCCATGCCCCTTCCTGTTTTTTATATTTTATTTAATTGTTATTTCTTTGCTCATCGTTCGGGCATATCACTCTGCATGGACATATTTTATTTCATATACTTCTGCTATCTTTTGGCTCATTGCTCTTTTTCACACTATTTTCTCCAGCTGCTGGATCAGGGGATACATTACCACCTTTTGCCTCACAACAATATCGTAAGCTATAACAAACTTATGATAAAGTTCATTGACAGTTTATGTTTGGACCCCAAAATATTTTTGTTTTGAAAACAAAATAGTTTGAAAATAAAATTATTATGGGATACCAATTTACACCTCCAACAAATGTTATTATGTGTTTGTTATAGCTTACTATATTGTTGCTTGGCAATTATTGATATGAGGAAGTATTCGCCAGCTATTTAATTCCCTTCTCTCTCCTCTTTCTGTGTATAAATAACGTAGCACATCCATCTTCAAAGACCCTGGTTCCACAGCTGAAGTCAAAGGTTCCATCACAAAATGAAGCGTCTTTGACTGAGGCAGGTGAGTTACCTTTGAATATATGTGGCAATTTCATGCAAGGATCAACTCTTACCTTCACATCTTTATGTATATTCTCATGTTACTAATTTAAAGTGTAACTTCTTTCAGAAATATTTTGCCATACAAAGCTTATGGAGTAGGGAGCACAAAACGTTATTCTATGTATATCAACTTTTAACATATTCTTCTTGCAGGTACTGAGGATACTGTGGTTCTGACTCTGAAAATGGTTTTGCACCATCCGCAAGTTGAGGACATCCGGCCCTCCCCTCTAACAAACAGCTGTCTCAGTGGCTGACACTGTAAAAGAAGAGAGATCCAGATAGATCAGAGCATCTACTACGGGTCTTATGACCTACTTGAAAGTAGTCATTGTGATAATCAGATGTAGCAGTTCAGAATAAATGAGGGCCCGGGGTATCATTTGCAGAGGTGTGCCTCTACTGCTGTTACTGTTCGGATGGGAACTTGGAGTAGAAGGAGGCATAGCAAGGTTGCAGCTGTAGGCCTGCTGATATGGGCGCCTTTGGAGTTAAGAAGGGGTGCTTGCCAGTATGATTCTGGATCATTCTAGGGCCTGCGTTTGGAACATCGCAGATATTTCTTGTTCTAAGCTAGGTGGATCTCATTCACCCTTGCTGTGGTATCAATGCCTCTACACTGTTCCACTCTACGCCATTCTACTCTAGGCTGCTCTACTTTATGCCAATCCACTATATTCCACTCTATTCTACTCCACGATAAGCCACTACATTCGGTGCTACTACACTCTATGCAAATCCACTGTACACCACTCAACTCTATGCTATTCCTCTCTCTGCCATCCCACTCTATGCGATTCCACTCCAATGTACTCCACTCCAGTCTACGGCACTCCACTATATGCAACTCTATGCTATTCCCCTCTACACCACTCAACTCTACGTCACATTACGGCACTCCACTCTATACATTTCCACTCTATGCCACTCCACTCTACACCACTCCACTATACACTATTCCACTGTACACCACTCCACTATACGCCTCTACATTCAATGCCACTACACTCTATGCAAATCCACTGAACTCTACTCCACTCTGTGGCACTCTACAGCCCTTCACTTTATGCCACTCTACTCTATGCCACTTCACTCTATGCCACTCTTCTCTACACCACTCATATCTGTGCCACTCAACTCTGCGCCACTCTACTCTATAGTATTCCACTCTATTCCACTCTTCTCTACACAATTCTACTCTACACTATTCCCCTGTCCACCACTCCACTCTACGCCACCATACTATACACCACTCCACTGAGCTCAACTCCGCTTTATACCACTCCCCTCTACCCCCTCCACTCTACGCCACTCCACTCTACACTACTTCACTCTGCACACTCCACTGCACACCACCCCACTCCACACAACTGCAGTCTATGTCATCTTCACATTACACTCTTCTCCAGTGTATCCTATGCAACTTTATTTCACTCCACTCCACTATACTCAACTATATGATACTTTACTTCATTCTACGAAACTCTCCTCCACTCTGTATAACTCCACTCTACAAATCTCTACTCCACTCTATGCCACTCTCAACACTGTATTACACTCTGGTCTTGCACACTCCACTGTAAAACTCTGTACCCGACTCCATGCCTGTACACTCCACAGTATAACACTTTACTCCACTCGATGACACTTTCTAAATATCTACGACACAGCACTCCATCCTACTGTGCAAGTCGCCAGTTCAATTTATGACACTTTGCTGTACTTTGCGCTACACCATTCCACTCTACTCCACTCTACGTTACTGTACGACAAGGGAACCCACTCTATTAGACTTTACTCAACACTATGTTACACCACTCCACTCCAGCCTACTCTACTGCATGACACGTTACCTCACTCTCCATCACTGTATGACAATCCACTCTACGCCATTCCACTGTACGACACCTTACTGAACTCCATGCATCTACGGAAGGTCCTGCTCTACTGAATGCCCCGTCTTGGCGCCGGGAAACTCTTCTTGGGTAGCTGTGCGCCCTATAAGCTTAACAAATAAAAATAATAAATATGCAACTCCACTCTACAAGACCCTAGTACACTCCATGCCACTCTATTCCACTTTATTACCATTCACTCCTTGTTACTGTGCAATGCTCTATGATGGTGTAGCACACACCACTCGTTTCTATGACATGTCACTCCACTATATGACAAGCCACTCCATTTTACAACACTCTCCTCCACTGTACAACACTGTACCACACTCCACTGTACAACATACCACTGTACAACACTGTACAGGACTCTCTGCCACTCTACTGTATGCCACTCTACTCCACAACACTGAACTGTATGACCAGTCTATGACGCCACTACATTGTACAACACTCTACTACACACTATGTCACTATAGACCGCTCTGCTCCATGACACTCCACTCCATGACACTCGACTTCATGATACTGCAGGCGACACACTCCACTATATGATACTTAAATATACTGTACAACATGCTATTCTACTGTCCAAAACGCCACTCCACTCTACAATACTCCACACCACTACATGACACACCCTGCCGCTCCACTGTGTAACACTTTACACAACTGTACAGTACGCCACTCCACTCCACTCGATTCTATTCCAATGTACAACACTAGATTCTATGACAGTAAACTGTATCATGCCATCCTTGACTATGCTCTAAAATCCCCCACTTAACAACATTCAACTGAATAACACTCAACACTACTATTTGAAACACATTTATATTAAAAAAGTAAAATTGGTTAAATTGAATGAAAAACTGAAGGTTAAAGGTAAGTTATAGTTGGGAAAATTATATTTTTTCTGTGTATACAACCCCAATTTAAACTAAGATTCGAAATTCTAAAGGTATAGTTAATACTAAAATGTTTAATTTACACACCACCTTCAATTTGATATAATTCATGCATCTCTGTACTCAGTCTTTTCTCATCACTCACCACACTACATTAACTATAACCCGCTACTATACCATGCACAGTGCTCTCAGAAATGATGTCATTTAAGATGTCATAAATGCTGTTAATGCTTTGATTTCACATGCTATAAGTCATGTAATAAGCAAGTGTACATTCAATGCATGGAGATTGTGAAAGTTATAGTTGGCCACTGCGGATGACCCCCGCAGGCAGCCAAACCCTCCTCCGCACCCAACACCCTACATATATAACACAGATCTATAATCTTTCTCCAAAAATTGCCAATAATTTTCATCAAATGTATATTTCTATAACGCAAACAATAATATATTTACTGTTATAGATTATTAAAAACTACTTAATGTTTTATTAAACTACATGTCTGTGATTTTTTCTTTTTACATAGTTTGTCTTTTTGAATTTTAAGTGTGAAAAATGTGAAAATAAACTCAGAGATATATTATATTTTTCTTTAAGAAAAGTAAACAAAACAAACAAGTCTCTTAGTCTGCCTTTTAACATTTTACACCCCTAAAAATGTATATCAATCGGTAACAAGATAGAATCGTCGTCCAGATAAACCCAATGTATTGGTTAACGTGCGTTATAGCGTACCTGTTGCCTTCTTGCCTCAATGCCCGAATACAGGTAACGCGAATGCCCGCCCACGTTTGTTTTAACGATTCAGAAAAGGGGGTGGTGATGAACAGAGTGTCTGAATTAAGCAGACCACTCTTACCCAGTCCAAAGATCAGGGCTAGATCCATCACCGTTATTTAGCTCACTGCCCCATCCCAGCTCAGAACCTGGCTATATGCAAATTAGTCTGTCCCTGGCCCAGTGCATCATGGGAACAGGGCAGACCAAACTACCAAGCCAATTCTTCACCAGAAAGGAGACAAGCTACCGGGGACCGGTTTCTGGCATTTCAGCCTCGTCGGCCCGGCTTGCTTGAATCCTGATGGAGCAGTGAGCAAGGGACTCATGTCTGAGTATACCCTGCCACACCTATAGTGGCCAAAATCGATTCAGAAAAGGGGGTGGTGATGAACAGAGTGTCTGAATTAAGCAGACCACTCTTACCCAGTCCAAAGATCAGGGCTAGATCCATCACCGTTATTTAGCTCACTGCCCCATCCCAGCTCAAAACCTGGCTATATGCAAATTAGTCTGTCCCTGGCCCAGTGCATCATGGGAACAGGGCAGACCAAACTACCAAGCCAATTCTTCACCAGAAAGGAGACAAGCTACCGGGGACCGGTTTCTGGCATTTCAGCCTCGTCGGCCCGGCTTGCTTGAATCCTGATGGAGCAGTGAGCAAGGGACTCATGTCTGAGTATACCCTGCCACACCTATAGTGGCCAAAAACGATTCAGAAAAGGGGGTGGTGATGAACAGAGTGTCTGAATTAAGCAGACCACTCTTACCCAGTCCAAAGATCAGGGCTAGATCCATCACCGTTATTTAGCTCACTGCCCCATCCCAGCTCAGAACCTGGCTATATGCAAATTAGTCTGTCCCTGGCCCAGTGCATCATGGGAACAGGGCAGACCAAACTACCAAGCCAATTCTTCACCAGAAAGGAGACAAGCTACCGGGGACCGGTTTCTGGCATTTCAGCCTCGTCGGCCCGGCTTGCTTGAATCCTGATGGAGCAGTGAGCAAGGGACTCATGTCTGAGTATACCCTGCCACACCTATAGTGGCCAAAAACGATTCAGAAAAGGGGGTGGTGATGAACAGAGTGTCTGAATTAAGCAGACCACTCTTACCCAGTCCAAAGATCAGGGCTAGATCCATCACCGTTATTTAGCTCACTGCCCCATCCCAGCTCAGAACCTGGCTGTATGCAAATTAGTCTGTCCCTGGCCCAGTGCATCATGGGAACAGGGCAGACCAAACTACCAAGCCAATTCTTCACCAGAAAGGAGACAAGCTACCGGGGACCGGTTTCTGGCATTTCAGCCTCGTCGGCCCGGCTTGCTTGAATCCTGATGGAGCAGTAAGCAAGGGACTCATGTCTGAGTATACCCTGCCACACCTATAGTGGCCAAAAGGATTCAGAAAAGGGGGTGGTGATGAACAGAGTGTCTGAATTAAGCAGACCACTCTTACCCAGTCCAAAGATCAGGGCTAGATCCATCACCGTTATTTAGCTCACTGCCCCATCCCAGCTCAGAACCTGGCTATATGCAAATTAGTCTGTCCCTGGCCCAGTGCATCATGGGAACAGGGCAGACCAAACTACCAAGCCAATTCTTCACCAGAAAGGAGACAAGCTACCGGGGACCGGTTTCTGGCATTTCAGCCTCGTCGGCCCGGCTTGCTTGAATCCTGATGGAGCAGTGAGCAAGGGACTCATGTCTGAGTATACCCTGCCACACCTATAGTGGCCAAAAACGATTCAGAAAAGGGGTGGTGATGAACAGAGTGTCTGAATTAAGCAGACCACTCTTACCCAGTCCAAAGATCAGGGCTAGATCCATCACCGTTATTTAGCTCACTGCCCCATCCCAGCTCAGAACCTGGCTATATGCAAATTAGTCTGTCCCTGGCCCAGTGCATCATGGGAACAGGGCAGACCAAACTACCAAGCCAATTCTTCACCAGAAAGGAGACAAGCTACCGGGGACCGGTTTCTGGCATTTCAGCCTCGTCGGCCCGGCTTGCTTGAATCCTGATGGAGCAGTGAGCAAGGGACTCATGTCTGAGTATACCCTGCCACACCTATAGTGGCCAAAAACGATTCAGAAAAGGGGGTGGTGATGAACAGAGTGTCTGAATTAAGCAGACCACTCTTACCCAGTCCAAAGATCAGGGCTAGATCCATCACCGTTATTTAGCTCACTGCCCCATCCCAGCTCAGAACCTGGCTATATGCAAATTAGTCTGTCCCTGGCCCAGTGCATCATGGGAACAGGGCAGACCAAACTACCAAGCCAATTCTTCACCAGAAAGGAGACAAGCTACCGGGGACCGGTTTCTGGCATTTCAGCCTCGTCGGCCCGGCTTGCTTGAATCCTGATGGAGCAGTAAGCAAGGGACTCATGTCTGAGTATACCCTGCCACACCTATAGTGGCCAAAAACGATTCAGAAAAGGGGGTGGTGATGAACAGAGTGTCTGAATTAAGCAGACCACTCTTACCCAGTCCAAAGATCAGGGCTAGATCCATCACCGTTATTTAGCTCACTGCCCCATCCCAGCTCAGAACCTGGCTATATGCAAATTAGTCTGTCCCTGGCCCAGTGCATCATGGGAACAGGGCAGACCAAACTACCAAGCCAATTCTTCACCAGAAAGGAGACAAGCTACCGGGGACCGGTTTCTGGCATTTCAGCCTCGTCGGTCCTGCTTGCTTGAATCCTGATGGAGCAGTGAGCAAGAGACTCATGTCTGAGTATACCCTGCCACACCTATAGTGGCCAAAAACGATTCAGAAAAGGGGGTGGTGATGAACAGAGTGTCTGAATTAAGCAGACCACTCTTACCCAGTCCAAAGATCAGGGCTAGATCCATCACCGTTATTTAGCTCACTGCCCCTGGGATGGTGCAATGAGCTAAAAAACGGTGTTGGATCTAGCCCTGATCTCTTGACTGGGTGAGAGTACTCTGCTTAATTCAGAGACTCTGTCCATCATCACCCCTTGTTGTAAATAATTTTGTCCACCCTAAGCGTGGAAGGGTATACTCAGATGTGAGTCCGTTGCTCATTGCACCATCAGGATTCAAGCAAGCCGGGCCGAAGACGGCTGAAATGCCAGAAACGGTCCCCGGAAGCTTGTTTCCTTCCCAGTGTAAGAATTGGCTTTTGTAGTCTGGTCTGCCCTGTTCCCATGATGCACTGGGCCAGGGACAGACTAATTTGCATACAGCCAGGTTCTGAAACTGGGATGGTGCAATGAGCTAAAAAACGGTGTTGGATCTAGCCCTGATCTCATGACTGGGTGAGAGTACGCTGCTTAATTCAGAGACTCTGTCCATCACCACCCCTTGTTGTAAATAACACGTTTGTTTTAAGTTATCAAATCATGGAAATACAAAATGGACTTCATGCTTCAGTATCCAAGTGTGAGCGCCATCTTTAAAAAGTATCACTAACCCATTACACGGAAAGGAAGCCAATACCTCAAATCTCAAGGTAAGTGATACTTTTCAAAGATGGCGCTTACTCTTTGACGACGATTCTATCTTATTACTGATTGATATACTTTTGCTCGCACAGGTATTTCCCCGTACTTCAGGGACCTGTTCTAAACACACGGGAGCTTAACGGCCTCCCACGGGATTTGAAAACTCACTGACTTATGTTGCGGTGAGCACTTACTTTGGTCTATTCTGGAGACATCCATAAGAACGCACGGGGAACCAGTTAATTTATGATGTTTGACGACTGTATTCTAGATTTTGGCATGTATTGGCAACCCTTTTGGATTGTTTATAACTTTGCTCTTGGATTTCACTGACATATTTTGGACACAAGACCTCTTCGCAGAATTTACGCTTTAAGCGGTTAGCCCAACCTCTGGCATTAATCCTTGAAATATTGCAATCTTTGATTTAAGAGATTGCTCATGATACATTAATGTGCCTTATGTCTTATTATACATTTTTTTCGGCTCTTGTAGGTCGTGATATCTGAACATATTCAATACTCTAAGGTACAGCACGCCTCCTGGGTCTTTTTTGAATACCTTGGGAGGGTGTATTACTCATGTGTGATTAGTAATTTTTAACTATCACAAGCTATGGTAAAAACTTAAATATCACAACACCATAGGGGCGTTGCAACTACTCATTGTGGGATCTGTCTCTTTTCTAAAATTTAAAAGGATATTTCACCATATGTTTTTCAAATCTGGGCATGCTTTCATTGAGCTGTATAGCCGTAAATGCACTGAAGACTTAAATTTGAATTTTGTGAAAATGTTAGTGTTTGCTACCATATAGTGCACATGAGGAGCCGATTATTTTCTAGTTTTCTTGCACAGGGCCAAACAGATGGCATGATTTGTGTTCTTTAAATAAGTAACTTCTGCATGTATTACAAAATTGGCATTTTGATTACTTTTAGCCCTGAGGAAGTCGTAGGGGTGACACCCCTAAGCGACGAAACGCATTGGCTAAAAGGAGTGGGTGGAATAAAAGCACCAAAGAAGGTACTGAGTCTATATCATTGTTTTTGACATTACTCAGGTGTACCATACTATGATCTGACTTGAATTGTGTGCGCTTTCAACAGTGTAAATTGTCATTTTCAATCTCAGATTGATGGTTGGGGAAAGCAGGGTGCATCTCCCCTTTCTCAATGCACCGCTAAGATACTATTTGTTGAGGGCTGATTATTATCTGCTGTTGCAATTTTTATATGAGCGCCTGTAACTCCTTGCGCCCAACTCAGTATTCTACAAGTCGAGCATGATGCACCTCTGCATGATCATCAACTATTCTTCCAACTCCAACCGGAAATGTAATAAAGAATACTTCTACCTTATTTAAATATGATTAACTATGGTTCTTAAGAAGCTGATCACATTTTGGGAAATTCCGTCACTTGAAGGCCAGTGGGGATCTGTATGAAATGGTGATATTATAAAGGGGAGAGTACTTTTATATATTCTGTTTACCTTAAACAATATGCAATAATGGCTGTGTTTTTTTTCTCTTGTTGGTTCCATTTTATTGACACTTGAATGTTTATTAATGATTGATACAAAATCATATGAATTATCCAACTGCGCTTGATTTCATTCTGATTTTAATCTGATGATGTGTATAATAATTCCTGGTGAAGTAGTTTTGTTATATAGGTACTTTTTTGTATTTCTTGAACTGACCTCTGCTCTGCTCAATAAAAAAAAGAAAAAAAAAGTAAAACGTCCAAGAACACAAAAGAACATTCAAGAACAAAAATGCGACAGTGTCTGTAAAACGCAATCTTTTAATTATATTTGTTCATCCCATTCATTTTTAGGCGTGAATTATTTAAAGGATGACAAGATTCCAAACAAATTAATTTATTGAAGCACAAAAACAACGACAACAAATAATATTCATATATGATTTTGAATGTGTTAACAGTCACATTTTCTTTATTAGTAAGAAGTAGTGGGGTACTGGAACAAACTATTCGTTATGCTTTTTTCTACCTCTAAAGTTGTGTCAGTCATTACATTGTTTCAAAGGTGTTAGACACCTGTGATTCCATGACCCTCACATGTTTTTCATTTTGACTCGTCACATTATGATAATATACTGAAAAGGAGAAGACTGAAATATTCACTCATATAAAATGAATAATATTGTTATAGCATTCAGCAATTCGCCTTAAAGGCGCTTCATCACTTTTTTTAATGAGTTTTATATCCTCAAACTTGACCCGAAGGTATTAAGTATCAGAGCTCTTTATATGAGCACCAGTTACATTACACAAGGACACATTCATTTCTAATTAGGTCTATTTTTATACCTTTCCTATTTAAAATACACCTTCAGGCCCAGATGTACAAATTTTTCACCCAGCGCAGCATAGCAGCCACATTATTTTCGAATCGACCAAGCATTGGCCTTAAACTGTTGGTGCTCCATCTCATACATCTCAAAGGGCTGGCTGTCTTGCATGAGTCACAGAGTCACTTCACGGTACATCTGTGAGTGTTCACTGTCTAGCATAGGGTTTATACTGGGGGCATAACATTCCATAACTAATTCCTACATGTAAACAAACTCAAAAGGCTCCAGTGCAAGGAGTATGTGTTGTGCACTGCATCCCATATGGAATGATTTAAAATAAAAGCCACATTTTACCTTGCTTGAGCCTTCTTCTACTAAGCAAAGCCTGGCCTTGCTATGCTTCATAGAGCCAGCTTTGCGTCAGAACCTGTGCATGCTTGCATTGATCCACCCTAGTAATGCCACCTTCAAGCCACAGTTTGTGTGATCTGTAATGTTCACCTACCCATTGGAACATACCTTTTGCTCTGAATAGTAAATAGCATGCGCCACTTTGTGGATGCTTGCACAGGCATAGGCTTAGTAAACCTAGGCCGCCGTGTCTTTCCAACAAACGGTTACATCTTACACTATTTCAACAGTGCGGCTCAATTTTTTCAATTTCCAGAAATGTTGGCTGTCTAGGATCATTATAATGATCTGAAAAAAACCTTTGTTGTGAGCCGTAGGAGGTAATCTTTTAATATTTACCATGGTAGTTCTCTGGTGCTCCAACGTATGCTCATTGTGTGTGCTGTACCGGCCAATTAACACAACTATTGTGGAAAAAATTATTTCCTGTGCAAATCTTGGTTAAGAGTTACTGATTTTGTAGTCAGTAAAATAACTTGAATCGCAACACCTGTTACTTTTTTGTGACAGGGAGCAAACTTATATAAATCAGTATTAATCCTCCTTCAATAGTAAGAGTGCAGTCCGAATTACTGGAATACATACCCTCTAAATGGAACAACAAACCCAGTAAATGTATTAGTTCTGTGTCTCTAGAATGCTCAAAATAAAATTAATTACTTAAGTGGAGAAACATTTCATTCAGTTGCAGCCCGTGCAGGTAAGTATGGTGGGGCCGGGTTGCGGGGGATTCGACAGACGACCACGAGGGAAGATTAAATAAATGATGAATTTTCCCTCGTTTTCATCTGTCAAAATATGCCTCCTCTTCCACCCGGCCCCAACGCCCCACCGCACTTACCTGCACAGGCTGCGGCTGAGTTCATGCCATGTTTTCTGTTGGAGCTATGGACCGCTTGTCAGTGACACTCTCATAGCCACGTTTTATCTTTGACCCCTACAAGTGTCCTGCATTTGTGCAAAATCACAATACACTACACCTTTGGTTATCATGTGGTCCTTATTGTTACAAGAGGTGCCTAATAATAATACGGTTGGGCCATCATCCTGGTGTCTAGATGATGTGTCAGTCAGGAGGAAGGGTGGGCCCTAATTGTCAGTGCAACAAAAACCATCTATTAGCAATTGTGAATAACTAATTTCTTTCTTGAGTCAGCATTGTGCAAATAATCCACAGAACTGCAAGTTTTCTAAAAAAAATGTAAGGATTTTAAGGCCTTAAGTTCATCATTTAGTAACACAGGAAACGCAAGAGGAGCACTGAGAACAAAGACAGCAAGAGGAACAAGAAGAACAAGCGAGGAAAGAGGAGAAAAGTTTGACAATGATCGCGGGGAGAGACAGCGCCAGGATGATCCACTGGATGATTAAGATGGAGAACGTAAATAGGTAGACGGTTCTGTTGCAGTTCGTGAAGTTGGGGTACAGCGGGAAAGTCCAGACGCTCCCTGTTGGGTGAAAAAACGGAGATTCATCATATCCCCAACATTGATCTCAGATCCTTGCCGACCCATCTTTAAAATAATCCTAAATTTTTGACTAACCCACATTTCCACAAAACCCATGAGTGTAACAGCCACGATGTGTCACTTAAAACTCTACTTATGTGTATAACTCTCTTTTCCTGGCATAAAATGTCATCTCCAGAAGGTACATTGATACCTATGATAAAACTATGAATCTTTCAGTTAAACAGTTCTATAATATAATGAATGAATGAAAAGGATCTTATCTTGCGCAGACTTAGCCCCAAGGGCGTCAAGGCGCCTAAGACACTGTATATTCGATTTACATGAAAAAAATTGACCAAAGACCTCTAATGCATGAGGGGGGGATTAGAGGACAATAACATTAAATATCCGAAAATATACGTGTAACATTTCACTTTAAATATTTACCTTGGAAAAAACAGAAAGCATCAGGATGCATTTAGATAGCGTAATCTTTTTGGCGAAGAAATTATTCGCAATCAGGAAGTCCCAGGAAGCAGTCATGGGGTGGCTACAGTAAAACTGGTTGCACCTTAGCAGTACTAAGTGAGATGTGTCACAGATTAAAGAAAATCTCTCCGAAGTCCTTTTTCAGGTGTTTTCACTCACTGGGGGCAATCTCTGACCCCACTGATAAAAGTTCGAAACGTTAAGGTTATTTTTTATGTTAAAATTACTTTTTATCAGTGGTGAGTCAGATAAGGCTCTGTTTGAAATACTTTTGAGTAGGATACATCTTTTTGCCTTTATTGTAGAGCTTGGCCTACAACTGATGGTATACTCCCGTTTAACTCTTAGAATATAATTGTCATCTCCGTGCTGGAAAAGCTGCTTGGAAGCTTCAGTCAGTATGGTAGAGACCTGGTCCAATTGTTTTAAGAAAACAACCCCACTCTAGCCCAGTCGATCATGTTGGCCTCATTGCTTAGCACACCACAATCTGAATCTCATGATAAATAATGTACTTTTCAACTGTTAAATCTGGCTTCCCAAAATTTTATGAACGGTGTGGACTCTATTGCCCCTGGTAATTAGTGAGTGCTGTAAACTCCATACAACTCAGAATTCCGCCCCTTGCGCAAACTCTGACTCGCGAACCGCCAGGGCCTGCGGACAAACTACACGTTTTGTGCTTATGTTTGAGTTGTGATTGATGCTGGGTTCCTCCATTCCAGTCAAGGCCTAAACAAATAGGTACCTGTCTTCCTTTATAGACAGTTGAATAATAACTGAATGAGGGTGTCAAGATTCGAGAAACAGACAGGTGCCAAGCTCCACTGCCCACGAAAGAACTGAAACTCTTCACCTTCTCCATTTACTTCTCTCACTACCCAATGTCCCCTCCTGGCCAATCCACAGGATCTCCTATCTATCAATGCAGATCTCAAAGATTTTTCTTCTTTGGATTTTACCTGCCCACACCCAATTTGTAAGTTAACCAGACCTTTTTTTAAAGCTGCATCTGTCAGTAAAAATATCTGCCCATGTAAAGCACTGCGATAACCTCTGGGACTACATACACCCTATGTAAATATCTAATAGGAGATCTGGAAGCAGGAAAATACAGGTATTTGGAATCAATGTATGGAACAACCTGCCACAGGAGATTTGACTTGGGACACATATGTCATATTTTAAACGATGCTTCAAAAAATTACATCTAGCCCAATTTTAGCAACCCCTGTAAGTGCTCTTAAATACAAAGTACACAATGAATCTCAGTTTTTTTACTCAGATATAGAATGTATCACTTTTCTTACCTTGTTCACAAATTCTAATCCTGGTGGGTATTTTATGTTGTGATGTTAATAAATTGCACAACTAGCCATTCAGAAACAGGAGCCTATCAGGTCACTTTATCCATAAGTATATTGATAATGATAATCAATATACCCACCAATTCATGCTCATTCACTATCTTGTAAATGGCTTGATGTGCTGTGCCCTCTCATTTTAACCCCTCTGCTGCGCTGAACGTTCCGCGCTGGTGCGGAACGTTCTATTGCGCGGGCGGCGCCACGACGTTCAGCGGACGTGCGCAGCACTACCGAGGTAGTGCACACGACGTCCGCTGAACGTGCGCAGGACTTAACGAGTTAAAACCCTTTTCTCATCCACCATCTTATGGATGGCACTTTGTGTTTACAAATGATCTTGCTAATAGACTGCTAATTTCATTAGTTATCTTGTGATTGATAGCTTCCAATTGTTTGTATATAATTTTCCCTAGAACTGTGCGACATAAGTAAAGGTATTACCTGTGATGAGCCAAGCAAACCAAAAGAGGCTCAACAGCGCAAGGATGCCATAGACGAGCTTATTTGGCCTCAGTCCAGCCACAATAGAGAGGAGGGACATGACGATGACAATGACGCCATTGACGATGAGGTAGATAGGGATGAAGCGTTGCGCTGGGCATTGTTGCAGATAAACAGAACCTGTGAGTGTGAAAACAACAGATCAGTGAAATAATTATATTAGGTGTTGCATTACAGAGCAATGCAAAATTGCCAAAGAAATCTTCAGTAGGGGGCTGATATTTAGTTTGATCTTCTACCAGGAAATAACACATTGTCAGAAACGCCAGACTCACCTGATAGGAGGAACTAGTCTTATTAAAATGTTATAGAAAGCACACAGTTTGGCCTCAGATCTCCAGGACACTAAGCAAATTCCTGGACAAAACCATGCTGGGATTTGCAGTTGCGTGGTTTGTTGATGAAAGACTATGGACCTCCTTGCAAGTTAGGTCAGTTAAGGCATTTACCACACTTGGTAATACCCTTATCCAAGGATGAGGTATTTACCACCCCAATTATGGTAAATGCCTCCTCGTCCTAGTTTTCATCTTACAACGGAGACAAAACATGGCAAAATATTATGGTAGCACAACAAATTCTGGTTTGCTCGTGTTTCGGTTCAGGTGTGGTAAATAAATAATTAATTACCGGTACTATTTTTCTATACATTAACTAAAACAGATAGCTCAATAAATAAGAGGCAGGATCCGTGATATCTGAGTCAGAATGGGCTTTAATCGGATGGCTCGAGCCTAAAGACCATTAAGTGGCATGCAATGGAATGGAATGGCAGCTGCCACGTCTCATTAACATCATATAGTATATATAGTAAAACAGTATAATTGCATTGCATACAGTAGGCGTAACAAGTGACAAACGTAAGATAAGAACATATGGGCGTACAAAGAAGGCGTGCACAGGGCGTGCATGTAGACATGTGATGTAAACGTCACAGAAGTGTCATGAATGGGTGGATACATGAAGGGGGCTACCTGGGCGGCTGGGACCTTTAACCTACTGGTGCGCGCAAACGGGCCATAACGTGTAACTGGGGAGAGCTGGGGGCTCTGACTTCTGTACTAGAAGAGGAGACTAAAGTCTGGGATGTCAGGACGACATGTACCTATAGCATATCTGATATCTTGTGTTTGGAGTACATGTTGGTTGAATCCGAAAGTCATCAGGGCAAAGGCTACTTGACACTAAGGCTGGTGCATGCATATATTCTACATGTATTGCGTGTGCTATGAATCTTCTATGAATACTAATTCAGTAATTCTCTTGCATGGAGACAGGAAGACTAGACTATAGCTGAAGATGTTTATGCGGTTCGTTAGCTTAGGAATGTGAAGCCGGGGAGCTGAACTGATAACTAGAGGCATAACATATTCTTGGCAGACAGGCAGGCAGGCCAGGCCGGGCACCGCGCTGCTTGGCAGAGAGTAAGTGAAGGGTCAGGGATGCGGGAGGGGCTGCATCGCTCCTCGGAGTGGTTTCAGGAGACTGGAGCTTGAATCTGGTGTCCGGGCCCTATGAGGCCTAGAAACGGGGACAACTCGATGAATTAACGTGCACAATGTAAAACGTTTGGCAACATAGGCCTAATACTCGTTGCTTTCACGAGGACTGGATAACTGGCATACTAACGTTGGACACAGCTATAATTGCATCTTTATTCAGTCAAGGGGGTAAATATGCATATCGATCATGCACATATAGCATATAATGGGGAACACGTAGGGACACATGACAAGGCAAAATTCAATTTTCCTCACAGGGGGGACCTGGCTTGGCATTTCGGGCTGGACTGTTCCTATTGGAGCAGGGTTGATGTTGATTTGCATATAGCTGGGTCTAAACTGAGTCGGCATTGTGTACAAAATAACGAAGGATTGGGATGCAGCCTGAGTGATTACCAGTGCCTGATAATATTTCAAGCATTCCATGCAGCACTGTTTTGCATGCACACAAACTTCCACATAATTTGGCATTTCTAAAGGCATTTTCCTTAATGTATTCCATTAGGGAAAACTGTGAGGGTATGTTTAAAACACAACTCAAAATCCCCATCCCTTAGTTTACACGGGGATCATAATTTAGCAATGAACTTGAAATGGGGGCATACGCAGTTTACCTAAAAAACATATGATTTAACATACCTTCTGACTTGACTCTGGTTTTCCTTTTAGACCACCTGTGCCTTGTCACCGTCTTTTTCTCATTCTTTTCTCCTCCCTTTCTCCAATCATCATCCCCACCTTTGATTTGTTCTTTTGCTCTCTTTCTAGCCCTCTTCCATTCAATATTTCTATTGGTCCCTCTCTTTCTCTTTCTATCTCTCCCTGTCTCTTACTCTCTCCTCTCACTCACATTCTCACTCTCTCTTCCTACCGCTCAGTTTCATGTTCTAGCTAACTCTTTCAATCTATTATTTTAATTTTTTTCCTAAAGGCTTTTCTTATAACTCATCGGATCATTTTGGGATCACTTGACAATCCATGACTCACACTACTGCCTCAATTATAAGTTGTGAGGCATTATATAACACCTGCAGCCACACCTCAGAGCTCTCACAACAATGTGACACGAACAAGCTCATGCTTCTCGGCAGAATCATAGCAAGAATGTCAATGAAATCCTATCCGATGAAAATTGTGGAGTATATGCTTAGGTTGGTTGAATCTAAACACAGAAACCAACGTGATTCCCTTCTGATGAGTTACCTGCAATAATTTCAAGAGGTGAGGTAAGTCACATCTTGAATATTGGCAGAGGTTCCCTCAACCTCTTGCCTTTGGATTACAGTTGGGAGGTGAGAACTATTTTTAAGAGACACTCAATTATTCACTATGACAGCTCTCTTTAGGCTATGAGGAAACATTTAAGTCCCTCCCGGCTACTCATACATTTGTCTCAGTGCATTTTGGTGCTTGCAGTTCTGTTCTTCCAAAAGAAGAAAAAAAGTGCTGAAGGGCGAGTAGTATTGGGGTTTTGGCCAAAAGAGGTATTTAAAAAAGAACTATCCAGAGATGTTGTTTGGACCTGTTTCCAACAGAGACTACTTTACATGTATTTATTGAGTTTCAAAACATAGCAAATGGCCAACAGTCAAGAGATATCTCCTTTATATGGTGAAATTAGAATGCCTTATTTTGTGGAGAGTTTGGGGTGGGCCAGTCACCGGAGATAACCCCTTGGTGGGGTGTAGTATGGACTTAATGATCTACCACAAACCAAAGTGTCACAACTGTTTGTCTCGAGTTCCAATAAAATCTTTCTTAAAAGAGATGGACAAAGATCGACCATTTCCTAGTTAATGAGGTAAAGCCCAAATCACATGTCGTACACCAAATAAGGCCTTACTAGCCAACAGGTTATAAGTATGTATCCATTCAGCATAAAATAATCTTTAGAGGGGTGGTATATCCTAATCTCATGAGGTGAACTGGAAAGAGGGATGAAAAGAGGATAGAACAGGGTATGCATATGTCAGGGTGGAGGGGAGACAAAAGAGTACAAGGAGGCAATGAGATCCTTTGATCTTACCAATGACAATCTCAGCGATGCTCAGTGCTATCCAAACAAGTGACATTAGACCAAGAAGCCATTCTGAAAAAGAAGAAAACATATCAATCTCTGAAATGCCTACTTCTACTCATCTGTGATACTAAAAGTAGAAGCTATTTAGAAAAGGTAAATAAAGAAAAAAAAAACTTTCAAATTAAACTTTCAGTCCCTAAGCACCTCACCTTCTCGCCAACAGGTTAGCATCAAAAACAGAGCTGATTAAAGGCCATCCGGGCCCCACTTATTTCTATAATTCTCATCTCTTCCTGTCTTATAATTATCAGCCCTTTACTTCTTGTAATTCTCAGCGAAACATGCTTCAAGTCACACAGCAATTGATTTTTCTTTTTATTTCATTTCAAAAGCATTTTTCTCCTTATATTTGTTGCTCTTTCCTATTTTCAGCAGTGAATTATAATTTACAATTGCAAAATAAGTTCATACCATACTGTTACTCTACTTCTTAAGTTAAGAACTCATGTAAAATCTTTTTTTCCAGCACGTGTTTCACTCTAGGTTCCATTACCCTTTTGCCCTCTGAAGGGAAGTCTAGGCATCAACTCAATATGTGACTTTTGTTTTTAGATTATATATATGGAAACCCCAGATCTCTCTTCTAAGTTGTTACTGAATCGCAAGATTGGTTTGCGAATCGGTGTTTGGAAGGGAGGTGTATAGGGCTTCCCTTCCAAACAGCGATTTGCAGTGATATGTAATAATGTTTTGGGACCAAATTTTGTTTACAAAACAAAAATATTGTACCACCAATTCAAAGTTGGTAGTAACCCATTCTAAATGGGAATGGCTACTATGGGACCACTTTCCTTTTGAGAACGTAACACAAATATTTTTTTAAGAGCAGGCAGTGGTCCCAGACTTCCTACTCTTAATGAATTTTAAGAGTTTCATTTTTTTCTTTTGAAACATCACGTTTTTCATGAAGTTAAACGGTTGCATATCAAAGTAAAAAGTGTTGCTTTAATCAAAAGCAATCACAGACAAGGTGGTCTGCGGACCCTGGCAGGAAACCATCCCTGTGATGGCTTTCATTCCTAATGGGTCGCAAACTGCAACTTATCTCATTAATATTTATTAGGTAGGTCAATTTACGGCCCATTAGGGGTCGCTAATTGAAACTCAACAAGCTTCATACCCTAGGAATAGTAATTTCATATTTGCAATTTGAAAGATATCGCAATTAGGAAATCACTATTCCTAATATTTGCACATCTGGCCCATAATGGACTCCACCATCACCCCAAGAAGCCAATGTTACATACAACCACCTACCTCAGTGTGACCACATCATCCCTATCTTCAGGGCTCTTCTGTGGCTCCCAACCCCATTATGCATTAAGTTCAAAACGTTTTGTATCATAAAATCTAGCTAACCAGCTGAAAACACTCTTTTTTCCAGGCCCTAGCCTCAACAAATAACTGTTGTAAATCATTGATTGAATACTAACACCCAAAGCTGTGGTATCCATTCTCATTGAAGAAGTAGTGTCTGAGGGACATATTTCACTTTGCAAATGTGGGATATTCAGAATGGGGAGCCAACAGAGTTCCAAGGTACTGCTGCCGGCACCCAGCAAGGCATTTGCCAAATGCGTATTCTATTTTTTGATTGCAGCTCCTATTTTTTTAAAGCGCAGGAAGTAGAATGATAAAATAAAATGTTGTTTAAGAATGCAAAGGCCGGGACAAGATGAGGTCCGCTGTCTCTTGCAGTCCCCCTTCCCTACCATTCTGCACCATTCGCAGACAGAAACTGCCCCATTGATGTTAATAGGACAGGATTCTGCAAATCCTACCTAATGTTGATTTTGTGCTCAAGAGTAATATATCTATTACAGTGGAAAAGGAAGGTATGGTAACAAGGCGTTCGGTGTGTACAAACACCAACTGCCTTGCAATTCAGCCCATAGTACATCTGGGGCTGTATAACAAATATGGTGGCTTTCTCTCTTTGTGCAATGGTGCACCTTTAAGTACATGCGCCATGCGCAAACAGGGATATAGCACAATATTTCCATGAATGCTCTGTCCCCAGGGCAGCCGCAAACTAGTGTTGCCCTGGGTGCAGCACATTCAAGAGAAATAAAGCACAGCTGCTTCAAAGCCGATCCGTGTTTCACTGTGCAGGTGGCACCCGCTTGCCCTGTCAAGAGGGATGAGAGATCCCCTTGCAGGTGGGTGCAGTGAAAGACTAGAAGGGGATGCCTGTGAGGTCCATGGGACCCCCTTTCTCCCCTCTAGAAGGCTGCCTTGAGCAGGCGCCTCCTATAGTCATGTTTGCCTCTTGTCTACGTCCAAAATAGGGCGCAGGGGCAGAGGCAAAGTGATTCCCTCATTTGCATGGATTCACGCCTCCGTGCACATGAGGAAACACCCTCTAATGATAGTGTTGGTGTTCAATGTGTGCCAGAGCTCTCTGTAATACAGAATGGGCAGCAGAAGCGTCTGATGCCCCTTCTGTAATACCACAGTATCCCGGGGTGCACCAAGCTGGCACACATGCCCTTTGCATCCCTGAGGCACTCAGGGTAATACGGCTCCAGGTCCCCAAAACCACAAGGACCTGGAGACTACAATGGCCGGTCATCTGTGAAGATGTTTGTGCCGCATGGTATGTCAAGGCATGAATGGAGATGAGAGTGGAGATTCCATCAGTGATCCATTCATGGAGAAGCTCAGCACTGCCTAGGCATAAAGGTGGACTTAATTAATGTACATTTGTGAGAAACTTAATTTTCCGAATGGAAGGATTTCCATTTCCAGAGGAACTCAACCATCAAACACCAAGAAATGTCCAACACCAAGAAAGTCCCAAAATGAAATGATAACCTTACTTAATTGAAATGCAGTGAATTAACCAAATACTCACTGAAACACTGAGTGGCACAGCAACAGCAACTCTTGACTGATGTATCCTGTGCAAACATAAGACAGTGACTGCATTAGAACTGGGATCAAGCTTGGCATTTAGCAGCTTTGAGTCTGCTTTGTGCTAGCAGGGAGCTGTGATCGGCGTGCATTGATGCTGCCTTTAACCATGAAGAGGCACTACTGAAATGCGCTACGAAGCCTCAATAAGGGTGTGCTATACAAACGCTAATTAAGAAAGAACAGTAAAGAACGAGATGAAATTGCCATTGAGATATGTGTGTGTGCTCATGCTGTACCACACATCCTCTTTGGGGTTAATATTGGCATTTGTGAGCATCACATCTGCCCTTGCTCAGCTAAGAAAGAATGTTGTGGATGTGAAAGAGAACCACACTTCCAATCTTTACTTTCAAGTATACTAGAAGCCCTTATTGATTCCATATTGATACTTTTTGATGTTTCCACGTTTTTTACACCTGTCTATTTACCTGGCAGTCCTGATGCACTCTGCCTTGGGCCATGACTCTGTTGTTTGTTGGCTTTCTTCGGATTCAGTTCCACGGCACACCAAGGATGTCCTTATGAGCGAATGATTGACGGTTTATCTTGTTGGCCGACCTGCAGAAAAGTTAGGACTAATTAGTTTGATAATGCTAAATGCACAGCTTTGTTTGACATATTTTGTTTAGCTCAACTCCACTCTTTCTTTCTATTGGTCTCCCTTGCCATCTCGCTCCTGGCTCCCTTGAACTCTCTTTCTTTGTTGTCAGTGCTTCTTTCCCTGTTTTATGCGGCATTCTGCCTCTTTCTTTCACTCATTAGCTTGCTTTACCTTTCTTGCTCACTTTTCCTTTCACTTGTATGTCAGAATATCGACCAAAGAAATATCAGGCTGCAAGAATGTAGTAGCAAAAAATATCAACTACCAAAATATGTGGAGGTAGGTTCCAGCGAGGAACTAGAAAATGAAACTACCTCCACTCTAACCTGAACTCTGATCACACCCAGCATGCCAAGTGAGCAATCCTGCCCTGAGGAGAATTTTGTTTACCTTCGCATCCTCTTACCATCAATTCATAAATTCATGCTTTCCCCATGTATATATTAATCCAATCACCCATCCATTCATCCTTCCATCCATCCTTCCTTCCTTTCCTATCGATCCTTATAATCTCCCCCATCTGCCCAGTCTTCATCCTTCCCGCCATTCATCCTTTTATCTGTTGATCGTTTCATTCTTCCATCTATCCTTGTGCCCTTCCATCTACCCAATCTTTCATGCTTTCATCCATCCAGTCGTTCACCCTTCCATCCTACTTTTTACATTTTCTTCATTATATCTTTCAACATTTACTTTCATTCTTGCAACCTTCCCCTGACCACCAGCTCTTTCCTCTTTCTTTCCTTCTACCAATGCTTATGTCTCTCATCCTTATTTTGTTCTGTCTTACTGCAAACAGTGGAAAAGCTGAGAGCTCCCCTACGTCGCTATCTAGGAGCCCTCCAGTATAAGATAGCCTGGAGGATCTGTAGAGTAGGTATGTCCTCTGTTAAAGTTTCTCTGTAGTATCTCGAGAGAATTTGGCCCAACCAGAGCAGAATCCTCTCTGTCCCTACTTCAACCAACCTGGTGGACCCTTGGTAGGCAGTACCTAGGCCTCTGACTGGTCAGACACAAATGTGCTTTAATGTATGGTACGGTTTACTTAACTAGTGCTATTTTTGAGTATGTATTTCATCAACCTTAAATGCATTGTTTTTACTCTGTAGATATCAAAGTATAACATAGTACTGTTTGGTTTTTATTGTTTTTATCAATCTAGTGCTATTATTGAGTACGTAACACATCCTGAACTGTTTTCATCCTTTTATGGTATGATGTATTTGCACTTGCACGAATGAATTGTTACTTTTATGGTCTATGACCGAAATAAAGTACCAAAATGAAATGAAATGACTGACTCAGTTAGAATACAAACCACCCTAAACCGTGGGAAAGAATTGTCTATATACTTCTGCTGTAGGGTTGAGACACTAGGGTACACTGAGAACAGGTCGATTTTCTTAGATTCCTCTGCATGTCTTTACGGACACTGAGTATATAGTTCATGGTCACTTTTCTAGACACACTACTTCTAACTCTGAACTAATCCTACCCGAGAGATTGATATGAACTGCCTTCACCGGGTTTAAAAAATCTTGGAATAAAAATTCACATGAATATCCTCAAAACACATTTAAATAGCACTTGCTACCATCTATATTACAGGTCAATAAGAAAAAAGGGCGTTTTACTCACACTCTCAGGAAAATTGTACTCTTTGGAAATAGAAATTAAGCACGCAATTATCGTCTCATCAGGTTTTCTACACAACAATAGTACACATTCCAAATGTACTTTGTTGAAAACAAAAAACAGTCACTATCTTACATCAGCTTCAAATCCCAACATGGCAGCAACCCTATCCTCCGCAGACAAAGAGGGTACATTCAAGCACTTACCTTCCTGTGAGTTTGAGGATTGTTGGCAGAGAAGGTGCCGGGCTCTTTCAGTGCTGGTAAATGTGTGTGCCTCGAAAGAGGTTTTATAGCACCGCTGCCACGTAGCCCAATATGTAATTAACAGCACACACCCCACACGAAACCTCATGAATATTCATCACCTGCAAGGAAACAATGATACATGTGGGCTACTGAAGTAGGAATGTTAAAGAAGAAAGTCACGTTTATACTATCAGCCCGACCAGGACGAATTCCGCAAATTGATTAAGTACAAAAAAATCCTGGAAACAATGGATTGTTAAATACATCACTCACCGACACGTGAAACACGAGCCGCACATTATTACCTTTCAAGCAAGGGCTAAATTCGAAATCTGTTCTTTCTGTTATACACTTTGAGAGTGACAGGGGGCCATATTATCAAGAAAGGGCGATACATTATCGCCACTTTTATCGGCAGGAAACTGCCGCTAAAGCTGCGATAATGGGCTTGATAATATGCCCTTGTGAATTCCTATAGAAGCCCAGGTTAACACCAGAACCTGGGCTTCTATGGGAATTCACAAGGGCATATTATCAAGCCCATTATCGCCGCTTTAGCGGCAGTTTCCTGCCGATAAAAGCGGCGATAATGTATCGCGCTTTCTTGATAATATGGCCCTGCGTACCAGCTGTGAAATGAAGGCTTTTAGCAAGGAAGCAGGGTATTCAGGGGTTCTGTATACTTGTCGATCTTGGGGGTATGTTTTCTTCCTTCTGAGTTGCCCAAGTAATGGCATTTATTACACCACAGCGCACTGGAGATTGTAATTCCCATTTTAAACCTGCAAACAATGTGCTTGGTTCAGACAAGAGGTGGTATCGCCTCTAACTCTGATACTGCAATGGAGATCCTACTCGGTTATGGTGGTCGTCAATAACACCATAGAGAGAAGGGTAAACAGTCAGAATATTATTGTCGACTTGTACTAATATTGAGTGCAAAATATCGTGATACAAAAATATCGACTGTCAGAATATCATGGACAAGAATATTAAGTCTAAGATAAGTAATATCATTTTTAACAATATCGAAGTCATTAATATCGTTTGCAAAAATATAGTTGTTAAAAATATAGTTTTTTTAGTTAGTGTTATGTATTTAAGTATGTATTTTAAATGTATATGTTCTATTTTTTTGTCTAAGTATTGCATTTGTTTTTTAATATATATGTGACATTTTTAGAAGTTATTACTTTTATTTTAAGTACATTTTGCGGTTTTGTTCCGTAGCGGTTTGTGGGTTTATAGGGGAATAGGGTGGGAAGTAATTTAATGATAATAAATGTATTAATCATTTTTAGAAATTATTAATTTTATTTTGTTTAAATTTTGTGTTTTAGTTCCGTAGCAGGTTGTGGCTTTATAGGGGAGTACGGTGGGAAGTAATTTAATTATAACAAATTAATTAATATTTTTTATTAGTTAATATTTTATTATGTTATATTTTATATTGTTAAGTGTGGCAATTGATTTCTTATTCATTATTTTTTATGTAGTTGTTAATTATTATTACTTAATTGGTAATTATGTTAATTGCTGTTTTTTTAGGAGCAGGTTGGGGGTTGATAGGGGAGTAGGGTGGGAAGTAATTTAATCTGAATACAATTTTTTATATTTTTTATATAATATTTATTTAATGTATTTTATAGTTTTAATTGTGTGAACTAATTTATTATTAATTGCTTTGAATTTGTTTAATTGTTATTAATTAATTAAATAATTGTCAATTGATTATGTTAATTGTGTTATGTTTTACAAAATTAGTGGTGTCATTTATAGGGGAATATGGTGGAGGTAAATTATGTATAGTTAAGTAATTGTTTGTTAAATAATGCTAATTAATTAATTAAATATTAAATATGCTAATTGTGGAATAATTTTGATGTGCGAGTGGCGGGGTTTAGAGCTGTAAATGTTGGATGAAAATTAAAAATGATTTGTTGTTAATTGTTATTAATTTATTAATGTAAAATTAGGTATGGAAATTGTGTAAATGTTTTTAGGTGGATGTTTTGGTGTTTATTGGGGTAGAGGGTGAAAAGTAATTTAGTTTAAATAAATTAATCATTAGTTGATCATTAATAATAATTTATTAATAGATAAATATTTTTGGTACTTGTTTTGTTTGGAAATTTAGGTTTAATAGCTGTAATCTTTGGTTTTCTCCCCTCCGCTATCCATTACTTTCCCTACTGTTGCACTCATTGGAGTGGCAATAGTAATTTATTCCCCTCCGCTATCCAACACTTTCCCTTCTGTTGCACTTGCAGGAGTGGACATAGTCATTTTTACTTCTCCGCTATCCAACATTTTCCCTACTGTTGCACTCCCTGGAGTGGGAATAGTAATTTTATCCCCTCCACTATACAACAATTTCTCTACTGTTGCACTTGCTGGAGTAGGAATAGTAAATTATTTCTCTTCGCTATCCTACACTTTTCCTACTGTTGCACTCGCTGGAGTGGGAATAATAATTTTTACCCAACGCTCTCCAACACTTTCTCTAACGTTGCATTAGTTGGAGTCGGAATAGTAATTTTTACCTCTCCACTATCCAACACTTTCCCTACTGTTGCACTCCCTGGAGTGGGATTAGTAATTTGTATGCCTCCGCTATCCAACACTTTCCCTACTGTTGCACTTATTGGAGTGTGAGTACTAAATTAGTACCCTTTGCTATCCAAAACTTTCCCTAGTGTTGTATTCATCGGAGTGGGAATAGTAAATTAATCCCCTCCGCAAGTCAACACTTTCCCTACTGTTGCACTCGCTAGAGTGGGAATATTAAATGATTCCCCTCCTCTAACCAGCACTTTCCCTACCGTTGCACTCACTGGAGTGGGAATAGTAATTTATTCACCTCAGCTATCCAACACTTTCCCTACTGTTGCACTTAATGTAGTGTAAAATGTTGTTTTAAAAATTAATAAATATTTTAATATTTTAATTTATAATATACATATATATTTTTTATGTTACAGGTGTATGTATATATATATATATATATATTCTCACACTCCTGGTACAGGTAGTACGTGTTACACTGGAAAAGACCAGAACCGGAGCCCAAATATCGTTTAGTGCTATATTTATTGGCACACGTATAAACAAACCCTACGCGTTTCGAAGCGTTAAGCTTCTTGCTCACGGGTACAGTTGTTAAAGCGGCCATTCTATTTAAAGTGACAGATTTCTAAACATTTGGTGCACGTGATTACACTGACATAGAAGAGTTACTATGTAGCGACTGCAATTCAAGTTTTCTTAGCAATGTTGCTTTTCGGAGAATTAAACAAATTTGTATCTTCTCAGTTGCCACTCTAAAAAAGTAAATAAGGCTGACAGCATTCATTTTACACGACTAGTGTAACATTTTGTGGTATTACGCCCAAGTGGGCAAATAAATAAATCACTTATCAAAAGCATAATTTAACAGTTTGCATATCCTGTAATTTTTTAACCAATGTTAGTGGTTACATATTCAAATAAATCAGCTGTTTCAGCAAAAATTCGTATTTTTGTGTTGTTGAACCCAAGTGGGTTATTTCAGTTCAACTGTAGATTTTATCTCCATCTGAAAATGAAAAACAAAGTACACTATATTTTACTATGTCAGTGAGGTTGCTGTGAATATAAAAACATTAAAATACATACAGAATGGATATGTTTTAGAAAATTAGGCAGTTAATTAACCATTACATTATATTTATAAATGAACTGAAAGTTCTTCTCCCATATTGTGCCCTTCGGGCTGTATTGTGTTGTATCTGATGATGTAACGTGATTCCAGTTTGCGAAGTTCCAATAGCCTGTTACCACCCCGTTCTTTCTGTTCCACACAGTCAATCACAAAAAATTTCAAGAGATTGGGGTTCTGTTGGTGCTCAGCTAAAAAATGCCTGGCTACAGGATATTGCGGATTTGCATTTCTAATGGCCCTCAAATGTTCCAATGCCCTTAATCTGGCTTTTTTGGTGGTCATGCCAATATAAAATTTGTCACAAGGACATTGTAATGCATACACTGCAAATTCAGTGTTACAACCTACCCTTTTACTGATTTTGTGGTCTGCTTGGTCTTTACATAGTTTCACGGTTTTACACTTGTGACTGTTTTTGCAGGCCTTGCATTTGGTACAAGGAAAAAATCCCGTGATGCTACCAGATTTACAAGGTTCCTTTACTAAGGCATTACTCAGTGTGTCTTTAAGCGATTTTGCTTTTCTGAAGGTGATGGATGGATTTTCATTAAGTGCCTCTTTGAGGTCATCATCCAAACGGAGAATACTCCAATGTTTGTTCAGACTCCTCCTTAATTGCCATGATTGGTTGTCAAAGCCTGTAATGAATCTGATTTGTTCAGAATTCTCACGAGTTTTTGGCACTAAAAGATCTTTTCTTTGCATTTGATCAACTTTAGCCTTGGCTTGATCAATTACAGATTTGCTATAACCTCTTTCCTCAAATCTATGGCACATAATGCTTTTCTCCTGGTCATAACCTACTTTTGTACTGCAGTTCCGCTTGGCTCGAATCAGCTCCCCCAGCGGTATACTTCGTATTAAATTCTGGGGATGGCAGCTCCCTGCGTGTAATAAACTATTTCCTGCAGTGGGCTTGCGGAACAAAGAGATGATAAGCTTTCCATCCTTCACCTCAAGACTTACATCTAGAAACTCCAGTTTTTTAGTACTCATTTGACTGGTGAATTGTAAATTCAACGAGTTATCGTTGAGTAACAATTCAAATTCCTTTGCCTGGTGAACTGTTCCGTTCCACACACAAAAAAATGTGTCAATATATCGGACCCAGAGCACAACATGGTCAGCAAAGTGGGAGATGTTATTCACCACTTGCTCCTCCCACCAGCCCAGATAAATACCTGCGAAGCTGGGGGCGAAGCAACTTCCCATCGATGTGCCCTGGGTCTGTTGATACATTTGTTTGTTGAAAATAAAAAAAATGTTTTTCAAACAAATCTCGATCATGTCTAATAGCATGTGAGTGTGGAGCAGATAAGACAATGATCTATCTCTCAAAAAGTACTTACATGCATCAATGCCCAAGTTGTGTGGTATGCATGTGTACAAACTCATAACATCAAAGCTGATCATCCAATAATCCTCATTCCATGTCAATTCATTAATTACCCTAAAAAAATCAGATGTATCCCTGATGAAAGAAGGAAGGGCTTGAACCAGTGGCTGGAGAAAATGATCTATATAACGGGAGGTATTTTCCAATAGGCTGCCATTTGATGATACAATGGGCCTTCCCGGAGGCTCCTTAATATTTTTATGCAGCTTAGGGAGTAAGTAAAGTGCCGGAATTCTTGGGTATTTGCACAATAAATACTTGTATTCATCATCCTCGATTATCCCACTGTCTTTCCAATCTGACAATTTAGAAAAATACATTTGTTTGGATACATTAAATTCCTGAATATTCGAAATTTTGTAATTATCACAATTATTTAGTTGCATGAGGCCTTCTTTAAGATACATGTCCAAAGGCCAAATAACGACGTGGCCTCCTTTATCGGAGTTTTTTATTACAACGTCTGTCCAATCTTTCATGTCTTGCAACGCCATATACTGTTTTTTGTTCAAATTGAAATTCAGATGTGGGACACGCTTTTCAATCTTTCTCATTTCCCCAATCATCCCTTTTTCAAAACATTCAATGCTATTGTTGTGAATTTGGGGAACAAACAAAGACTTAGGCTTAAAATTGCTTGCACTACTAGCTCCAATGTCTATATTAACATTCAGAAGGTTTAGAACCGGATCCTCTAAAATCTCTTCACAATCAGCTAGTTCATGCACTATCTGTAATGTCTCTGCATCATTGATAGATAAAGTACTGTTCTTTTGCGCAATTAAGTCTCGTTTTAAACGTGGCTTACTGGCGAACCATTTTCTGAGCTTAAGCTTCCTAGTGAAGCGAAATAAATCTATGCGAGCATCAGTGAACTTAAACTTGGCAGTAGGACAAAAAGAAAGGCCTCGTGATAAAACATATAACTGTTCAGGTGATAAAGTGTGATTAGAAAGATTTACCACAGTTTTGTCTTCCTTTCCATTCATTTTCTCGCCTGTTTGCCCCTTGTTATCATTCCCACAGGGCTTGCTGTTCCACTTGTTTTTGCCAATCCTCCTCTTGCTCCTTTGCCTCCTCTGCCGCCTCTTCCACGCCCTCTTGGTGGGGTTTGGCGTCCACGAGCCAAGAGGGCTACCTCGTTTAAAATGCGATCTTTAGCATTTTGTGGTTCCATTATGTCAGAAGTGTCGCTTTCACTCTCTCCATCCGATTGTGCTAGAGGAGTGATACCTTCAACTTCTGTATCTTCTTGAGCTTTTGTTTTGCTTACATCAATTTTAGATTTCTTTGGTGTTTTCATTGAACCCCGCAAAGCCTCAAACTTTTTTGCAAAAGTCAGAATTTGTCCTTTTTTGTAATCCACTTCGTCTCTATGGAATTTTCTTTGCTTTGTTGTTTTTATTTCCTCCTCAATTTTTTCAAGCTTCTTTTCCATTTTGTTCATTTCCACCAAGAATTCACTTTCATTGTATTTTTCTTTTAATTTCGTTATCAAAGTTTCACTTTCAGCATTGAGTTTTACACATTCCTTTTCTGCATCTTCAATGAGCATATGCAACATGTTCATCGAGCAGGAATGGTTATTCATCATCCACTTGTCAATTAAATCAGGGTCAGGTTTTTGAAAAGTAGGGATTATAAAAATGCGAAGGCCACGCGGAATTCTGTTGCATTCCACGTATTTGGTGAGGGCAGCCGCCTCCCACCACTTTGATTGCTCTCGTTTTAACACCTTCCACAAAGTATCCCATATTTTTTTAACATCATCCACCCTTGGTTCGGAAGGTAGCGCATCCACGCTGTTTTCAGTTCCATTATTTCCAAACAATTTCAATGCTGCCTCTTTTCTTTTACTATTCCGTGTTTCCACCATCAAAATACTATTCAGCGTGCAACCTGTGCTTCGCCGATCGCACTGAACTTAAAGCTGTATTGCCCAGGAAATACACTGTTATTAACGCTGTTTGGTTATTCCGTATGGAAGGCGCGTCCTGTTTCAACCTAACTCACGTTTTTGGAGCCTCGTAGTCAGCCGACTCGATCGGCTCCAAGCGCGGTGTCTGGAGAATACAGGAAATCCCTCTCGTTCTTCGGAAGCCGTTTAGATGATTTTCCTGGCGGGCAAGAGCGTTTCCTTAAACATCAATCACACAGTTCTTGGCGTGCTCAAGCCGCTTTACCAGCGGGCTCACGGCGGGGTCGCCGCCCCCTCGAAATTCTCACACTCCTGGTACAGGTAGTACGTGTTACACTGGAAAAGACCAGAACCGGAGCCCGGCAACTGAGAAGATACAAATTTGTTTAATTCTCCGAAAAGCAACATTGCTAAGAAAACTTGAATTGCAGTCGCTACATAGTAACTCTTCTATGTCAGTGTAATCACGTGCACCAAATGTTTAGAAATCTGTCACTTTAAATAGAATGGCCGCTTTAACAACTGTACCCGTGAGCAAGAAGCTTAACGCTTCGAAACGCGTAGGGTTTGTTTATCCGTGTGCCAATAAATATAGCACTGAACGATATTTGGGCTCCGGTTCTGGTCTTTTCCAGTGTAACAGGTACTACCTGTACCAGGAGTGTGAGAATTTCGAGGGGGCGGCGACCCCGCCGTGAGCCCGCTGGTAAAGCGGCTTGAGCACGCCAAGAACTGTGTGATTGATATATATATATATCTATATGTATTTATCATTTTTTTTAATATATTTCTAATATATTAAATGAATTATTGATTAATTATTATTAAGTAATTATGTATTACATGTGTTATATGTATGTTTAATTTATTTTTACATTACATTTATTACTTATAATTGTTAACATTTTCTAATCAATCTAAATTTTGTTTTTTAAGTTATGTGTTTTTTTATGCATTTAAAAAAATAATATTTTAACAACTATTTTCTTTTCTCTCGATATTTTAGTACTTACCAGAATGAGGATAGAATGTCAATTTTTTTCACATTGATATTTATGTCTGATATTTTGGGAACACGATATTTGTCACTCAATATTTTGTCAGTGATCCAGAGAGAAAAGTGTCCTTCCCAATGCATCGCCTCCTTTGAAAGTGGGGATATGGGAGATCATACAGGAGAGCGCCATGTTTACGCAATCCCTTATGTTTAGGAGCAACTTAGGGTTAGAGATGGAGCAAGCCTAGACTGATCCTCACCATCTGGAGGCCCTCAAGCTCCCTCAGAGACAGAGCTGTGGGTGCCTGAACAAAAAAACATTTCCTTAGCACAACTGTATTAACTGCAGCCATTGTTTTCATTCATTGCTAACCGACTCTGCCAAGTTCTGCCTTTCTCTGACATGTAAACCTGTCTCTCATGTCTAACCCCGTAGCCATACAATTTTTTATTTTTTTAAAACTTTTTATTGTCAAAGAAAAAGGACAAAAGGACACATACCAGCAGTGGTTATCATAGCCAGCGTGAGATCACAATTACGTCTTATAAATATCAGGATATTCATCTCTAAGTTACGCCACTTGGCTCACCCATTTCCCCCTTTTCAGATCTCAACAAAATTACTATTGTATGTAATCCTCAGTCCCTTCCAAACTGGGACGTCTTCCAACCGGCTGACAGAGCATCCCTATACTTTCATTACAGCCCCCCCATATTCATCCCCCCCATATTTTTGTTCATTTGAGTCAGTAACCTCCCCCTTCGTAAACCACCTTCCATGCCTGCATGCACTAATCCATATTGGTTTAACAATACCGGGATGTGGGCGTCACCTCCACCCTCCATTTTCTAGCTAAGTTACGTTTGGCCACCATGAGGTCTAACGTGACCCACAGTCATAGCCCGGCTGTTATATTTGATGTCTCCCAAATATTTAATAAACGCCATCGAGGCCTATTACCTCTCCACTATCCAACACTTTCCCTACTGTTGCACTCCCTGGAGTGGGATTAGTAATTTTTATGCCTCCGCTATCCAACACTTTCCCTACTGTTGCACTTATTGGAGTGTGAGTACTAAATTAGTACCCTTTGCTATCCAAAACTTTCCCTACTGTTGTATTCATTGGAGTGGGAATAGTAAATTGCCTCTGCCTATTACCCACACAATATCATCAAAAGTGTTACAGTCGCCTTCCAGTATGTCTGAATCATTGGGCAATTCCACCACAGTTGCCCAGTTTTTACTAGTGTTGTGCAGGTTTACTCTGTCCTTTGTAGGATCTTTAGTTGAACCAATCTCAATGTCACCTCCAGGGAGACACGAGTGCTTCCAACCACTCCTCATCACTCAGGTCCCCCAGATCTTTCACCCATTTGGCCCGCACTTTCTCCAAGACGTTGGGGGAATTGTATGTATTTTTATATTGCTTTTTCTTTCAGATAGTCATCTAGCAACCTATCCTCAAGAGGGGAGAAGACCAGGAGATCAGTAACCCTTTGGAGTGGCAAGTTGTAGAGCATTTCTTATCTGAATATAGTGGAAAGTTTCGGATGACACCAATTCGGAGTCCCTTTTGAGTTTCACTCACATGTCACCTACCCTTGAGAGGCCAATAATTTCACATTTATCAAAACCTGGGTGGTGTGCTAGAATTCACAACTGTGCCGTATCTAATAGGGGAGTGGCTTGGGTAAATTACTATCGCCCCCCTAGAGCCGCTGACGTTGTTTGCCATATTTTGATAGTGCTTGATGTTGGTGTTTGCTACGGGTGTTCCTCATTTGCCCCACTAGATGGCCCTAAGGAATCTCCTCGATCTCATATTGTGTTTATCCACCCTATATGCCAGTTTCTCATGCGCTGTATGTGCACACTGATTGATCACTAATACACTATAAGCTGCACTGCCCAGAAATAATATTGAAACGCCGGCAGACAGATCCCTTCATTGTACCAGCTCTTAGTCAATTTATTTAACACTATTCGTGGAGTCCCTCCATCCCAGAGGAGTGTCCGTACCTCCGCTTCAACTGCTCAAAAGTATGTGGGAAAGACCAAGTAGGGCGTATTTTGCAAAATGTATAATAAGCAGGGAAGCGGCATCATTTTGGATAAGGAGGCCCTGCCTATCAGCGACAAGGGCAAAGACCTCCAATGTTATACATCTTCCCAAAGACTTAGGGGCCGATTATGATGGAGGATTTTCCGCCTCCTCCGGGGCGGCGGAAGCCACCTCCGGCCCAGAGGAGGCGGAAAATCCTCTGCGGAGTCACCAAAGACCCACCGCCGCATTACGATGGCTGGTGGGTCTTGGATTCTGTCCGCTGCTTTTCCGCCGCGGTCGGATTACAACCGCGGCGGAAAAGCTCTCCTTTGGCTGGCAGTGTCTATCAGACACCGTCAGCCAAATTAGGAAGCATTAGTAAACATGGTTTTTCCGCGGCGGTTTTTCCGCCGTGGAAAAGCATGTGTACTTTTGCTTTTGGGGGCCCGTTGCGGGTGGGGGATGCACATGGGGGGTACCTATGGTACCCCCCAGCATTTACATGCACAAAGCGGCAGGCACCGCACGGTGCCTGCCGCTTTGTGCATGTAAATGTTACACATGCACTTTTAACATTGCGGCGGGTGCTGCTTGAAGCAGCAACCGCCGCAATGTTAAATATCCAGGATGTGACCGCCAGGGTGGCGGTCACATCCTGATTTGCATGGAGGGACCTCCGCAGTCCATGCGGACGGTCCCTCCACCTCTGGGATGGCGGACGGACGCAAGTCCGTCCGCCATCCTAATCGGCCCCTTAGTGGGGGAAATAAGTTGAGTTCATAAAAGACCACTGGGTCTCTGGTGACATGAATTCCCAGCTATTGATATCCTTCTGTTACAACTCTTGCTGTGCATGTTCTGGGAAGTTTTGGTCTGGGGCCATAGCAGACGTATATCAGCACTTTATCCCAGTTTATGGTGTAACCGTAGTAATTTTGATACAGGATAAAGATATGGAGCATCCTGTGTAGGGAGGAGTAGGGTTTCGTCAAGTAGAGAAGGATGCCGTCTGCATAAAGGGAGATCCAATCCTCCCAATCTGAAGCCCATCTAAGTCCCCTAATAAGCGAGTCACCCCGTATCCACACCAATAGCGGCTCCAGGACCAGCGCAAATATCAAAGGAGAAAGGCGACATCCCTGTCTCGTCCCTCTTTGACACTTAAAAATTACTGAATGCCCCCCATTTACCGTCACTTGTGCTAAAGCTTCCGCATATAGCAGTCAGACCCATGCTAAGAAATTCCCCCAAACCTAGTCTCTAGAGGACAGCAAACAGGGAGGGTCATTCTATCAAATAAAACGCCATCTTGTCACCCAAGGACACCACAACGGCGTCTTCTTGTATGCTGTCAGCTCTCCCCAGTACTACCTGAAGATGCTGCAAGTTAAGTGCGATATTTCTACCAGGCATTAAGCCTGATTGGTTGGGGTGGATTAACTTGTGTAGCATTGGAGCCAATTGGGTTGCCAACACTTTCTCTAAAATCTTGACCTCTGCATTTACCAGGGATATTGGTCTGTAAGACGCACTACTCCCCGGTGGTTTCCCGGTCTTGTGTATCACTACTATATTTATGAGCCTTTGGTTTTCGGGTAATTTTAAGACTTTCCTGGTACATCTTCACTAAGTATGGGGCAGTTTTGGACACTGTTAATTTGTATAGCTCAATCGATAAGCCGTTCGATTCCATTGCGTTCTCAGCTTTTAAGGATCAAATAGCCTGCACTGCTTTACAGTCTGTAAGGTCTGATTCTAAATTATCCTTGTCTGCTGCCTCCAGTGAAGCATCTCCAGAGTTGCTAATAGTTCCATTGCTCATTTTGGGTGATGCGAGCCGATTGCGTATATGATTGCCTATACTAAATTGCGGAGGCATCTGCTATTCCCTACCAATCCCTCACTGTCTCCACCTCATCTAGAGTGATCTCATATACCCATATGGAAGCTTCTTCTCTCTTGTCCAACGACGCCAGGAACTTGCCTGCTCTGTCCCTACCTCTTACAAATGATGTAGGGTCGTTAGGTGTTTGGCTTTTGCCGCATCCTCTGCAATATCTCTATATTCTTTCCTTTAATTCGTAGCCTATGTTGTGCATCTGTTTGATCTGCAATAGCAGTTCGGACTCTAATTTTTGGATTTATCTTTCTATGTCTTCCAACTGTTTCAGCTTTTCTTTTTTATGTCTACTGATCAAAGAAAACCCCTGGCCTCTAACCACCATCTTATATCAGCCGCAGCCCGTGGAGGGAGTTCCGTGGGGCAGAGAGGCGGGGCATTTTGCAATGCAGGGCGCGCTACGAAATTTGTTTTATTTATTAAATTGTTTACTTACCTGCAATCATCCATATTCCGGTATTTACTACCCCCCACCCTGCCCCTCCGCCGCCCCGCCTCTCTGCCCCACGGAACTCCCTCCACGGGCCGCGGCTGTCTTGTATGACTCCCATAAGACCCAGGCTTAAGTCACCACATCAACAACTTCCACCTACTCAATGACTGCCAATCTGGTTTCCGACCTGGACACAGCACTGAAACCACCATGCTCCACATCGTCGATGATGCCCTACAAGCCCTTGACCAAGACAAAACCTGTCTCCTAATCCTCCTAGATCTATCCTCGGCCTTCGACACGGTCAACCACGGTAAGCTACTCTAACGCCTCAAACTTAGGATGGGATTAGATGGCCCTGTCCTTGACCGGTTTAGATCCTTCCTCCAAAACCGATCTCAGAGATTCCTAATCAGCAGTAACCTGTCAGCTCCCTCCATGGTCACGGTTGGAGTCCCTCAAGAATCAACGTTGTCCCCCACTCTTTTCAACCTTTATTTAGAACCCCTTACCGAAGTCCTTCGCACTGCAAATATCTCCTACCATATGTAAGCCGACGACACTCAGATCTACATACAAATCACATCTCTCAAGGAGATGGCTCTCCTCCAACCAACTCAAACTCAATGCAAAGAAAACTGGGTTCCATCTAATTTCCCCGCCAAAAAGCAACCCGGAGATCCAGACATGGATTAAAGCCATCACAGCCTTAAACTGTCCCCCGACCATTGTGGACTCGGCCAAATCTCTGGGAATAACCTTGGATTACAACCTAAACATGCGAGACCACATAAACTCCATGGCCAAATCGGCGAGATTCCACCTGAGCTACCTATGGAAACTGAAACCCTTGCTTGACGCTCCCGACCAAAAACTTGCAGTCCAAGCACTAGTCATCTCTGGGATGGAATATGACTGTTCCCCCCCCCTCTGGTTTACCCAAGATCTCCCTAGCATCCTTAAAAGCCTGCCTCAATGCAGCCGCCAGACTACTTACCAAAAACAACAATTGATGGACGGAATGTTGCACAATGGCAAAACATTCACCTCCAGTCACAGATCTGGGTTTAATCCATTATTATTTTGCTCACCAGACCACCCCAGTTCAGACATGGCCATATGCAAAGCAGTCTTGACCCTGTGCCTCATGGGAACAATCCAGCCCGAACTGCCAAGCCATGTCTTCCCTGGACCGGAATCAAGCATCCTAGGACCGGTTTCTGGCTATCAGCCGTCATCAAGCAGGATAGCTTGATTCCAGTGGCCTGGAGAGCACGGGACTCACGTCTGAGCATACCCGTCCCACTCGGAGTGACAAATGCAAAAACAATTGATGGATGGAATGTTGCACAATGGCAAAACATTCACCCCCAGTCACAGATCTGGGTTTAATCCATTGTTATTTTGCTCACCAGACCATCCCAGTTCAGACATGGCCATATGCAAATCAGTCTTGACCCTGTGCCTCATGGGAACATTCCAGCCTGAACTGCCAAGCCATGTCTTCCCTGGACCGGAATCAAGCATCCTAAGACCGGTTTCTGGATATCAGCCGTCATCAGCCAGGATAGCTTGATTCCAATGGCCTGGAGAGCACGGGACTCACGTCTGAGCATACCCGTCCCATGCAGGGTGTCAAATGCAAAAACAATTGATGGACGGAATGTTGCACAATGGCAAAACATTCACCCCCAGTCACAGTCTGGGTTTAATCCATTGTTATTTTGCTCACAAGACCACCCCAATTCAGACATGGTCATATGCAAATCAGTCTTGACCCTGTGCCTCATGGGAACAGTCCAGCCCGAACTGCCAAGCCATGTCTTCCCTGGACCGGAATCAAGCATCCTAGGACCAGTTTCTGGCTATCAGCCGTCATCAGCCAGGATAGGTTGATTCCAGTGGCCTGGAGAGCACGTGACTCACGTCTGAGCATACCCGTCCCACTCGGGGTGACAAATGCAAAAAGAACAATTGATGGACGGAATGTTGCACAATGGCAAAACATTCACCCCACTCACAGATCTGGGTTTAATCCATTGTTCTTTTGCTCACCAGACAACCCCAGTTCAGACATGGCCATTTGCAAATCAGTCTTGACCCTGTGCCTCATGGGAACAGTCCAGCCCAAACTGCCAAGCCATGTCTTCCCTGGACCGTAATCAAGCATCCTAGGACCGGTTTCTGGCTATCAGCCGTCATCAGCCAGGATAGCTTGATTCCAGTGGCCTGGAGAGCACGGGACTCAGGTCTGAGCATACCCGTCCCACTCGGGGTGACAAATGCAAAGAGTACTTTCCGGCAAAAGGAAATTTGATCACATCACTCCTCATCTGAAAGCGTTGAACTGGCTTCCTCTTGAGGCCAGTATTCAACTCACCTGGCATGCATCACGCACAAGGCCTTACACTCGAACTTCCAAACGTATCTTACACAGAAACTTGTGAGATCCGTAGGAAGCAGAAACTCACGATCGGCCATAGCCCTCCTACTCGAGCCTGCATGCTTTCAGAAAAAAAAAACTATAATCGGGCATTTACAAGAGGGCTGCACCAAGAATATGGAACTCCTTCCCATCGAGTACACAAAAACTTTAGGTATAGGGTCCTAGGGAAATCTTTAAAGACCAGGTAGTGTTGAATCCCCACTCTAACACTAAACAACAAATGAAACACTGCCGGTCTAACAAACAAATATATAGCTCTAAGACTACTAGCTGTCAAAGAAGAAAAGCAAAATCAAGTGCTAGAGAATCCCATCAGCCCACATGAGTAATAAACGTCACAGTGTCAAGCTTAAAAATAGAACGCAGCCAGTTTGAAAGGATAACTGTCACTTGCGATGACAAGAAGGTCTACATGTTTCATCCATTAGGCTTTCGTCAGGACCAATCTAGCGCTACTGCAAAAATATTCTAAATGTGAAAAGAAAAATAGAAATATAGAGCAAAACTGGTGGGTACGATACAACCTACCAGTATCCTTTGGTTCCTATAGGTAAGCCTACCTTACAGGAATACGCAAATTCATTCCTAAAAAAAGAAAACATGTTAAGAAAACCTTTTCTTGCATGAATCAGACTGAGCAACAATCTCATGAGCCAAAGTTTGATATATATATTTTTTTAAATTACCGGAAAACATGTCCTGACAACTCCTTTCGAGTGACAACACAGATTTCAAATGATAAATGTACTTACCCAGCTTTATGTGGGAGTACTCCTCACCTCTCCTGGCGACTGCTCAGGGGATGAGGCCCCACTCTATAGATAAGTGAATAAAAGAAATCACACTGATCAGAACTGTCTCTGTGTACCAAAGTACTAATTAACCTATATTACTATTATTATCATTCCCCAACCGACTGATTTTGGCAGGAAAAACCTTGCGAAATGTTCAAAACTAGGACCTCAGATCACACAGGTATTATGCTTAAATTATACCTGTATCGGCTAAAATCAATATGTCATGCTAGAGTAGCCCTCTTGGCTCGAAAAACTCCTTAGCACTCCTAGAGAGGATAGCAACAAAGAAAAACGCCACCCCGCCCTTCCCCTGCCAGTGCCAGGACGTACACAGCCACCCCATACCATCCATGCAACACACACACACACACTTCAAGTCAACCCCACCCACGCTCCCTCCCAGCTCCCCGAAAAGTCCAAGGACCCTAAGATAGACCCTGGGCATGCCCATCCATCTCCATCAGTATGTCAGGCAAGTAGTTATTCAAGGCAAAAGTTGGCCCGTTCTCCCTCACCGCCACATATGCCAAAAGGACTCACTACCATCACAGTCTATATATCCCAAAGTCTCAGTAATAGCAAGGAGTTGTGGTAGCTTACCAACGTATCAATAGGAGGTCTCGCAAGCAGTGAATCTCCACAGACATACGAACATGTACATCAAGTCAACAAATCATTCCAGTCTTGGCTCAGGGAGGGCCGTCTCCGGGACCACCGGGATCGTAGAGTCCGTGGCCAGCGGTGTTACCTGTAGAGTGTCTGGAACCAAGACCTCACCAGAGGGGGAACCCCAGGGCGATCCCGGCTCCTCTCCAAGGGGCGATACCTCCATGCGAATAGCACCATCAGCCTCCACTGTAGGGCGGCTCCCAGGAGATCCACGGGATCCAGATCGGCGTCTTCCCCTCCCACGGCGGCGTCTCTGTGGTCTGGTCCCCCAAGTCTCACGGGGGCCCCCACGCTCACCCGGGGGCAGGTCATCACCTCTGATTTCAAGCCACTCCCATACCTCTGCCGGCGTCTCGAAGAAGTGCGCTCGTATGCCGACGGCGCCTCCTCCTCCGCTTCTAGCCGACCTCCGAGTCTTTCCGGCGGTCCAGAGGCTCCAGGCGAGTGAGCGAGGCTTCCGACCACGGATGCAGGGACTCCGGCAGCCCAGGCAGGATATCAAAGCAGGATTTAGCGGGTCCTCGGGACGGAGCTGGTAGAGCTCACGTCCTGTCGGCCATGTTGCTTGGCCACGCCCTCCGCGGTAAACTATATTAAAGGCAAACTACATTTCCCATGATTCAACGGGAGTAGTTCACGCGTGACTGCGAATGGTGTAGCAGGGCAATGTTTATGTACACTATTTTTGTTCAAGCCATCATGCTCTATAGTCGATCTCTTTGTCCAACAATTGTTTTAGGACTATTACAGTGGAAAATTGGCACTATTTAAAGAACATCAAACCTAATACGCATATTTAGAGTGTACAGTATCGCTTTTATGCTGCACAAGATCGCATTCACATATATATGACTATAAAGTGTTATTAATGTCAATATAATCTCTGCTGAATGTTAATATAATCCCAAAAAATCTCTGTTTATTCTTAAGCCTGATTCATTGATTGTGTTCACTTTTATCCATCTTAATAGTGAATTACATTTCCCAAGACTAGTAAGGGAGATACTCATGTGAGGCTGCGCGCGCTTCTCACGCATGCACAGTTACCCGAGGATGCGGCGTTTGCTTCCGCGTTCTGAGCACTGGGTCAGTGAGATTTCTTCCGACTTGTTTCTCACTTTTTAAACCCCTGACCCGGGAGATTTTTGGCAATGAGGGACTTCTTAATACTATATATATTCGACACAGGGACACATGACTTACCTCCCCCTCGGCTCAGGCACGTGACGAGGTACCGACGGAGAGGTGAGCTTTAGCATGCTGTATCTTTGGTGCTATCTCCTCGTTGTTGTTTGTGTTCTAGTGACGCACAAGCCTTTGTATGTGCACTCGATTGCCCTGTGTATTTTCCAACATTTGATTAGATCGTTTAGTGACATGAGCTTTTGCCTCCCAGATGCCTGCCGATAGTTGTACCATGCAGAATTTAAACCCACAGTTACATTGATCTAACTACAAAGTGGGTAGAACACCATGCTGAGGGTAATGGGATACCCATGCATTTTATATGTATGTGGTTGTTATGTATTGACCAGACCATCCTGCTTATACGGACGGTCATTTCACAAATAAGCATGTTCTGAGTCATATATGGGTCTCTATCTGTTATTTCGTAAAAAAAAGATGCATGCCGGTTGGCGAATGGATATGAGTCTAATAGTAAAGAGTCTGTTTGTCAAGAACCGTTTTTGGTTATCTATCTAGGAGTGCTAAGGAATTTTTGAGCCAAGAGGGCTACTCTAGCATGACATTTTGATCTTAGCCGATACAGGTATAATTTAATCATAATTACCAATAGGGCCTGTGTGATCTGAGGTCCAAGTTTTGAAAATTTCTCAAGGTTTTTCCTGCCAAAGTCAGTTGTTTGGGGAATGATAATAGTATTAATATAGGTTAATTAGTAATTTGGTCCACAGAGACAGTTCTGCTCAGTGTGATTTGTTTTATTCACTTATCTATAGAGTGGGGCCTCATCCCCATAGCAGTCGCCAGGAGAGGTGAGGAGTACTCCCACATAAAGCTGGGTAAGTACATTTATCATTTGGAATCTGTGTTGTCACTCGAAAGGAGTTGTCAGGACATGTTTTCCGGCAATTTATTTTTTTTAAAATATCGAAATTTGGCTCATGAGATTGTTGCTCAGTCTGATTCATGGAAGAAAAGGTTTTCTTAACATTTGTTCTTTTTTTAGGAATGAATTTGCGTATTCCTGTAAGGTAGGCTTACCTATAGGAGCCAAAGGATACTGGTAGGTTGTATCGTACCCACCAGTTTTGCTCTATATTTCTATTTTTCTTTTCATATTTAGAATATTTTTGCAGTAGCGCTAGATTGGTCCTGACGAAAGCCTAATGGATGAAACATATAGACCTTCTTGTCATCGCAAGTGACAGTTATCCTTTCAAACTGTCAGCGTTCTGTTTTTAAGCTTGACACTGCGACAACGTTTATTAAAATATCAGGAGTTGTCCCAGTAGCCAATTTGACTCACTTCACTATATGATTTTCACTTTTTTGCACTGCAAACCATCGGTACCTCACATCAAGACTGGCGAGTGGCTGTGCCGATCAATGGGGTACCAAACAAGCTGAGTTTTGATATTTTCTTTGGTAGTTTGCACGAATATGGCAATTTACCTTTAATCCCAAATGACGAGGGGTAGCCACACATGTGGGCTGATGGGATTCTCTAGCACTTGATGTTGCTTTTCTTCTTTGGCCCAGACAGCTAGTAGTCTTAGAGCCTATATATTTGTTTGTTAGACCTGCAGTGTTTAATTTGTTGTTTACTCCTTCCCACCCGACATCAAAAGAATCCCCTTGTTGGCACGCTTCAAAAAGGAGGCTAAATCCTTCCTCATGGGTAAATTCCTCGGCTAAACCCCGTCCCACAACCACCTCAGAGTCTATTGCGTACCTCCTTCGACCTCGCCCCACCAAGAAACCGGAGGCCTGTCTTCAGCAACTGTAATATTGACTATCCTTATATACTCCCAGCCCTCTTGTATTCAGCACCCCCCTCCCTAATGTACAGTATACTCTTGTGATATCATGCCTCTTGTATGACTCTTTGACTCTGTAAAGCGCTCTGATACCCTAACGGGTCAAGTTCGTGCTCTATAAAACACTAAAATAAATAGGTTGTCACCTTTTGCAGACAAGCTCGAATTAGCCACACAGTCCTTGAATTGTTTGGTCAGCGCTGACATTTTTTGTTTTTCAGTTGCTGCATCTGCACAGCTTTTTGTTTCAGTCGCATGATATGATGTCTATTACATCCCTGTGTAAGAAAACATATACATTTCCAGTCTGTAGTAGTGTGCTTTAGCTTTATGCTACAGTTTCCCGGGGATGCTCTTGTAGACCAGCTCTATGATTCACAGATTTCTTTATTTAATACATATTTTTAGAAGTCAAATTGGCATGAGCGGAGATTTTTTTAGTAGAGTAGGTAACGGCATGACAACTGTTGACTGTAAATTTGACACTACCTTTTTAACTCAACTAAAAACAGCCTGTAAGAATTTATTGATTGAGGGGTGTGAAACTCTCCTCAAGCTAAAACCACAATTCTTGTCACGGTAATGTCACAAGCAAACCTCAACATAATCTGTGCTCAATCCTCTAGTAGCTTGGCATGGAGCAGTCCGAATTACAGGTAATGTGCAAACTATTTGTGCAGCACTTCAAAGTGTAATACAGTGGAAAACACCACACAAAAAGGATTCCACACCAGATTACAAAAATAGAGCAATTAAGAAATCAAGACCAAACCGGCAAAAATCCAATCAGTAGAACTAGAGAGATGCAAGTTTAAAGATTTCAGGAAAATAGCACCAAAAAGCCCAAAGTGGCAACTGTGGATATCTAGTTGCACCGGACTGGGACAAAGCCACATGTTCAGTCTGACCATGATTGGAGCATGGACTGGTTACAAGGATCCAGGTAAGCCCACTGAAAAAAAGTATCTTAACTCCAGCTTTACGGAGTGAAGCGAGGTCCCACTCAGAAGATGATTCACTCAGGCAAGATGATGCATTGGTTCAGAGAAGCGAAGCTACGATGTGAGGTCCTGCATTGTTGTCAAGGGTCCTCTTGGCAAGGGCTTGCGATGGAGAAGTCCAGTGTGGAAGATGCGTTATTGAAGGCGATGTTTGTGTTCCGAAGAGTTATGATGCTGTAATGCAAGAACCTGTGTCGGCATCAAGGCTGCTGTCGACGAGGGGTTTGTGATGCGAGGGCCTGTGTTGGGAAAGCTTCAAACTAGTGACAGTTCCGATGCAGGCTGCGGGGTCATTGCGGAGTCCTTGTATCAGGAGAACCCTCACAGCAGAAGCGATGTATGAGTTCCGAAAGTGCTGTGTCGAACAGCAAAGGTGATGCTCCGGGCGTGCTGAGGTTGTGTTGCGCCGCGTAGTAGATGCATCAGTTCTGTTGACTCCATAGATAGACTGACGGAGCACCTTCAGGCCTACTTCGAAGGGTCCATGAGTGGGTTCAAGGTTGTTGAAGCATTTGTCCCTGAAGCTCTAGTCAGAAGGCCAGCCAACTAGCTCTTGGATTCACTTTGAAATCCTGGCTTCAACAGAGTGCAGGTCTAGTTATTCGCACCCAGGCAACAGGGCAGCACAATGGGACAGCAGTCCTTCACAGCAGCAGTCCAGCAGAGTGACAGTACTATCAGTAGCACAGCAGTCCTTCTTCCTAGCAGAGTATTTACAGGACCAGAAATATACTGAAGAGTTGGTATCTGAGGGCCAATATTTTTATCTGGGCCTTTGTTCGAAGTGGGATAAGCTTCTAGAGGTTTTAATTTGAAATTCCCAGTCATCCTGCCTTCCCTGTGCTGGCTCCATCCTAACTACAGGTGGTATGCAGCCCTTAGTGTGGGGGCACGACAAAGCCTATTCAAGTGTAAGTAGGGCTGAACCCTGTTCCGCTCTCCCATCCTGTCAGCGACGGCCTAGCAAGGCACACCTAAGCTCGCTATAGTGTGCGGCCATCTAGGAGGAACAAAGCAAGCACAAGGAGACGATGGATGGAGCGCTGAAACTTTTCAGACACACATACTATTACTATTATGAGGTTATTACAGTTGAGTTCTAGCTTCCTACTCCTTCCTATTCCTACTTCTAAAGCCAACAGCCAAGGTGAAAGGCAGGTCAGTTCATAGAGCATAACTGAAGCAGCTGTTTAACGCAACAAAAATGGAACGCTACTTTTCTTTCTTCTGCTCTAATCTTTAGCTTTACAATGACAAGCAAACATAACTTGTTTATTTTGTACACTCCTTAGATAATTGAAGAAAAACTAGAATCTTTCTGCATGTTTCTATGCATTCTAAACTAGTGCAGCTTTTATATTTTAAACTAGATTCCTAATATGTCTTTGCAATAAATAATTAACACTTTTGATTTGTTTGATTTTGCACTGGAGGTTAATTTTTACTCTTCATTGTTGTAAATATGCTCACTCTTTCATATGAAAAGACTTACACACCAAGATTTTAAGTTGTTTGTGTGAAAGGTAATGGTGTGACCCTGTATTATTATAGGGATAAAGTACTCCCCGGTGTACATGATATGGATATTGCAAGTCATCTCAGAGTTCCTTAACCTTATAAAGAAACTCAGCCATTGGCCTCATTCCTCTATATGGTTATAGAAGTCCTTGGTGACTTGCAATATCCTTATATGGTACTGCAGGGGGGGGGGATTCATCACTTATATTAGACATGTAGACCTGTAGGCGCTCAAAAAAGAGATCTTTAAAGATATCAATGCATTGCTGTGGTTCCATCACATCTGCGTATAAAGGATGAGGAGAAGATCTTCTAGTTCGCTCATCAGGCAGCATCCTCAGAGTTTTTGAAAACCCACATTTTGAGTTGAACGGAGAGGGGGCATCTCAACAGCTTATAGTGATATATTCATTACAATATATTGGTACAAGCTTGCTTCACTCACCTTAAGTGTCATTTCTGCCTGACAATGTTTGTCTTTTTTCCTGGATACTGAGACTATTCACAACTGACATACCCTTTTAGTTTTGGATCATGATAGATCCAGTTTTATTCATGTTCCCTTCCTCTTCCCCATACAAAGTAGGCAGTTCAAGAGAATAACTGCAGTGACATTTCTCACATGTAAACATTGTTCGCTGAAATGGGTTTAGTTGTGCCCTTTTTCAGTTGTACAGGCTTACGATATGTCTGGCATGTGTATTCTTTAAAACAGATGTTTTCAAAATTTGCTTAAGCTTATATTTAATTAAATTCATTTAACAATCATTCCAATGGGTAATCCGGTAAATGAAGACAAAATATGACTCAACACCCCACCAGACGGAACATTCTAGAATTCCTGTTCTTGGTGACATTTAGAGATGCAGGACTGGGGAAGCGAACTGTTATTTTCTTTTCACTGGATCAGACATTTGAAATTGGTAGACAAGAGGTTTCAACTTCAAGTGCATGGGGAAAACATAGCCAATGATGCTCTACACCTGCTTAGACTGCTGAGGGGCGTGAAAAATGTCATCCTGGAGGTTCACTGCTATTGAACAGTGAAAGCCTTGGTCCCCTTCTGACTGGATTATTGTATTTACTTATCACCAGATTTCCTAATATGGACTTTGGGTCAGATGTGCTATTTACTGTACTACTTATGGGTCGCAATTTGCAAACATTATTTTGGAGATTAATTCATTCATTTGTTATTTAGTTAGATCACAAATTGTGACTCAATTCAATCAACCACTATTACAGGTATGGTGGCCTGCAGGGGTCAGCAGGTCACTATCTTTGTGATTGGTTTTAAATATAGCAAACTTTAAAGGAAAAGGGGCTGCGTTTAAAAAGATTTTAGAGTTGGCTGAGGACCCTTGGACCATTGTCTACTCATTAAAAAACTTTTTTTTATATTCACAATATTTTGTTTGCAGAGCATCCAAAAATAAAATACTGATTCCGTGTTTAGAAGGGATGCCTACAACATGCCTTATCCAGATAACGGATCTGTATCCATTCAAAATCCCATTTTAAAGTCGAAACAACTTTTCTGACTCTTAAATTGAGCTTAGTACGTCAAAAAAGGCATGTTAACAGCGGCAAACACTACATCAGAGGTTTTGCAACTGTCAAAATGCTTAGTACATCCGGGGCTTTGTCTCATAGCCTCCTATTTCACAGCGCTTGTGATCAACTGCCTTGGACGAGTTTCAATCATGGCTAATGCTGTATGAAAAAGAACATAAGAAAACTCAATGGTTTGTGCTACCCACTCCAGTGGCTCTAAGCTGTACTATGAGGTCTGTGTATCCTCATCTTACTGACTACGATTCAAACCTCTTTCTATACTTCCTTAAATAATATTTTAAAAAATGATACAAATTGTAAATAGATATATATTTTTTAAATAAATGCAAATGTATTTTTTAAAACAATAATTACATATTTAAATTTAGTTTTATACATAACTTCTAATAGCTTAATAGATAAATGTAAACATTTTAATTTATATGTTTTTTTAAATATATATTTAAAAAAGAATTGTAGTTGTATTCAATATACTTAAATTCATTAAATATTTGTTACAAATTAGGTTTAGAGTGCTGCAGAATTAATTTTAATTTGTACTACCTTTAAAATAAATATATACAATTAATTTACCTTAATATTTAACATTAAATATTCTAATTATATATATTTTCAACTTTTTTAACTTTTATAATTTTCACTATACTTTACTTTAGAGACATCTCTGCTCCAGTTACACAGGTATCCACCAAGTGTGCGGAACGTAAAATACAGCTGTAAACTCATTAATAGTAGAAACCTTTGGATCATAGATGACGTTTTTATTGACTCACCCACTGTTTTAGGGAGTGAGGACAATCTACACTTTTGAGTAACTTTAGACTTGGAAATGGTGGGTAGCCAAAAGTAGTAAAATTACTCCAAAAGAGTAAGAGCAATCTTGCAGGTGTAGACATACTCGTGTGTAAGTTTACTTTTTTGAATAGCCCCATATGTTTTGTATATCTGCCTTTGCTTCCTGTTGAAATAATGCATATAAATACTGCATTTTATGGTCTGTTCCCAGGAGGATATTAGGATGCCACATAGTATTTAGACAAACCGTTACCTCAGGCATACATTCTTTTTCTAAGTATTGTAACGCAGAGTCACTGCACTCAGGTGACTGGGGACAAACACATAGTAGCAAGAATGGCTCGAGCAAAGACAGCAATGCTCTGAACTTAGAGCATTTCACCCACTGCAATATTAGTGAAAAATGTCTTGCCTTGTATGGTATCACTTGCCTTAGACCATAGTCACAGGGCGAGTGGCCTCCAGAATAGTATCTTACTCATTCCTATACCAGTGTCTAATATCTGAATTAGCTAACCTAAATCCTGTTGGCATAGAGACGCCGCTTACAGATGCTTCAAGTAAAAAAGATCTTTCATTTTTGGTTATCCTTTAGTAGCACTATGGCTTGTTTGATATACTCAAATGCTCTTTAGCACCCAAAGATATTCCTCACAAGTCCAGGAAACTAATTTACACCCCCAAAATGGTTCTTGTCATACATTGGGAAAACATGTGAAAAAGGTAACATTGTCAACTCTGTTTCTACTTGCTGTGTGCCAACTCTCTTTATAAACACACAGACCACCATCCATCAAAGAAGTTGGCAATGATTTTTCCCTGACATAAGCTCTTGAATCTGTATTTGAAAGGGCTGCACTCCTCCTACAAACAGTCTGGAATTCCATCCATCCTTTAAACTGATGAAGCTAATTTCTGGGAATGTCTGCCTCAAAAGACATTACAAGGGTTGTCCTGTAATCTTTTGTGGGGCCCGGGTGTGGGGCACCATGTGGCTTTCACCTGGTAAACAGAAAAACAAGTATTTGTCTCCTGCTCTGTCAGACCATCGGAGTAGGTTTTCCAATGGTTTATCCAGTGGTTCACATGACTGAGAACACAGTAATCCCTCAGTTTGTGATGGATTACCCTGTACGCCAAACTCTAAATCAGGCTCTAGGACTGATATACAGTTACATCATTTTCAAAGTTCTCCCCTTGTGTGTACATGCCACCCTATTTTAACGGTTTCATATGGCTTTTTAAACTTTTGTAATTCCCATACTTATGCTTTTATTTAATCTATAACATGATATGGTATTACTCTTGTAAACGGTAAATGTAATATGCCTTTGTACAAAACGCTTTGTCATACTCTGGGTTTCGTCAGCGCTTTATAAAACTGCTTATAAATATAGAAAGAAATACTAACATGCCTGAAGTATTCTTCAGCTGAGTCAGAATACTACCCTTGTGAATGGACGTGGTTTCCACAGGCTTTGATATCACTCCCATTTCTGTTTCCTTATCGGATGCTCTCACATTCTCCTGGTAATCCCAATAACATCCCATCTGGTTATCAGCCAGAAAAACGTAACAGCATGACTCAAGACTGCACAGTGGAACGTGCACGCTGCGTGCCAGTGACATCATGGACTGCAGTTTCATTCAAGCAGTGACAGCTTCATTTTAATAGAGTGACTCGGCAGAATGGCTCTGATTCAAAGTCAACGAAACAACACTAGAAAGGCTATCACGTCTTAGTCAGTCCCAAATCCCATCACAATGTATTGTATATAGTCTTTGCAATACCAACAGTAAATACAAAAAATACTACTAAAAAAATACATTTTCACGTTCGAAATAATTACAATATGAAAAATATCCAGAATATTACCAATACATGTTTTTAAACTCTTAAACTGCCAATGTAAAACATGCCTAACAGACAAAATCATAGGGAAAGCAATAGTTTTGCAAATACCTCCACTAAATGAATTAACATTTGCATATCTCCTACACGCCCCCCATCCAGTTGGTACAACCTTGATTCACTTAATTAAAAAACATTGCCCAGATATTTGCCATGCTTCTCATGTGAAAAACTCGACTATCTTTAATCATATGTGATATGGTGTGATACCATAAGGCAACTGTATTTACATCTGGGGACGCATTACACAAAGTGCTCTGGTGTCGCAATGGGCGATTGCGCCCGATTTGCGAGCCCCGGGGCACTTTGGTATTACAGACGGGCTGCAGATGCTTGTTCGGCCCCTTCTGTAATGCCGATTGCGCTGGTGCACATAAAGCACCAGCGGTATCTTGAGGGGGCGTTCCCTCATTTGCATGAGGGTGTGCAAACCTTGAGGTGCAGGCCAGGGTTCCAGCAGGGCAGTCAGTCTTCTCTTTGTAGTTTCAGGTAGCATATCTGAGTAGTAATGCAGCTCTTCCATATTTATTCACAGGTTCTGGGTGTCAGGCAAGGGGGCATGACCAATGAGATGCAGGGTGCCACCCAGTTGTATTGCCCCTTCCTCCAAAGTGTGACATATTCTTGTCCCAGAGAGAACTAGTCTCAAAATACAACATAGAGGAATTCTCTTCTTGGAGGGCAGACCAGGCTAAGCCAACCCACTGGTGTGTCTAAGATTACCTAACACTCCCTTTCCATCCCTCTCTTTAAACTAATTACCAGGGCTTCAGTGTGGCAGGACGTGGGGCTGAGCCTGTGCTGTCCTAAAGTGTCATTCTGTCTTTGGTCACCCCTCCTCCCTCCTCCCGGCTGCTTCTACAGTTTCAGTTCTCCTCCCGAAGGAAACCCATTGTCTCTCTGGAAGGCTAAGTCACACCTCATTAAGACAGGTGGTTCAGAGGTTAGTTATTGCATTAATAGATTTTTTTGGCACCAACGACCTTCAGCAGCCAAGGGGAGTTCATCCCCCAACCAGTAGTACGACAGGAGACTCCTGTGCAGAGTATTTGAGAAAGAGGGTGGGTCCTCCGATGCCGTCTCAGCAATCCAGCTGTGGGGGACTTACTTATTTGTTGTTTTGCACTAGTAAGTCTGTTTGAAAAGGTATGGTATCATGTGACCCACTATGCGTGAGCAAGGCTGTCAAGGCCGAAATGCAGGGGCTGGTGGTATTTGGAACAATAAACTTTAAGGTACGATCTACCTGAGTGTGCGTGACTTTGTTTAAAGCAAAAAGCATATTTGAATATATATCTGTATATATTTACATATCAGGGATAGATATTGCTCAAAAGATGGCTTTACATCTCAATTACACATTTCAACTACAAGAGTCTTGATCACACACTGATTTACAAGCCGGCTTCCCTTACATAAACAATGCCAGACACAAATAAAGGAAACCACATGTCCTGGAGGTGGTAAAGTGAATTCACATGGCAGACATCTTGGAATTTGTTAATACACATATAAATTGTGTCTGAAACCGTTAAATAAAGTACATGCAGCCTCAATATTAAAAGTATATAATTGCATGAAGTTAGTGAATACAATAGGTACTGTTCATCACAGCCCATCCGTCATAATACAGTGCACTATGCTATGTTTTATTAACAACACCTGTATAGCCGTAGTGGGCACTCTGTGCATCCTACAACACGCCTCACACTTCACGTTATTCTATGTTGTATATAACACCTATTATGCTCCTATAGGATATAGGTATTCGCATATATCTTCCGGTAAATACCAATATTTCCCTGTGCGGTCAGGAGTGTGTGTACTAAACTGTATGTGTTCTCTTCACCTCGTGTCCCTCACTGTCATTAATAGCTGAATGTGAGTGTTCCACATAGAATAAATGTGATATCTCATATGGGTACATTTTGATGCACTATACCACTAAGTATAGTAAGTGTATTGCACGTTAATGTATTTTTATGTATTTTAATGCAATTTGATGCTTTATAACTTGTGACAAAGAATTTTTGTATGGCTATGCTTTGGGACAGGGTATATATGTCAAAGAAAAATGGCACTCACTGGATTGAGAAAGGCTGCTGTGTCAGTCGAAACACGTCTCTCCTGGTTGCGGGGTGAGAGGAGGCCAAATGAAGTAAAAAAGCCTTAATCCAGCAGCCCTCGCGTGCGTGCTCTCTTCCACGTGGAGTAGGGGTTGTTTTGGATATATATATATATATATCTCCCAAACTTCCAAACACCAGCCGGTTGCACTCGTGGGCGGGTGCACGCCAAACGGGGGTGTGCCCGTTACACAATGTTCGTCACACGCATTCCAGGATAATACAATCCATAAAGAAAAGCAGCACTTGCAGGGGGTTGTTCCAACCAATTTATTCGAGGTGGAACAAACAGCAACTGTTGCTGTTGCTGTTTGTTCCACCTCGAATAAATTGGTTGGAACAACCCCCTGCGAGTGCTGCTTTTCTTTATGGATTGTATTATCCTGGAATGCGTGTGACGAACATATATATATATATATATATATATATATATATATATATATATATATATATATATATTCGCAATAAGTTTGGCGCAGGTTGACGAATCTTCGCAAAATTTTCAAAACTTGTGGGGCGTTCCGCTCCTATCTTGAAAGTTTCGGGGTAATTCGTAAAGCAGGGGCAGAGAAAAAAGGGTTTTCCCCATGCAATTTCCCATAGGAAACTATAGACACGGCTACAGCCCGAACTGCTGAACGGAATTACACCAAATTTGGCAAAGAGGTAGTTCTTGGTTCAGAATGAATGGAAAATGGTGTAAATCCGTTCAGTAGTTGCTGAGAAATCCAAAAGTAAAAACACATATATATCTAGGGCCGTGGATCCTCCCGAGCACGAGCTTTATGCTAATTGGCTGTCAACACTTCAAACCAGGAAGTGCTGGCAGCCATCTTGTGCCTCGGTAGAACCGAGGCACAAGAAATCAAGAAAACAAACGCGCAAAACACGAAAAGGGGGCAGGGTAGAAACACCCTGACCCCTTAGGCCTGCACAGGGGGTCACATATGGACCCTCAAGGCCATAAAAAAATGATTTTTTTTTTTAAATCACAGGATGCGCGTAGGATCCGCACATCCTGGCCGCAAAAAAAACCCCAAAGCGTGTGCTCCTGCGCTGAATTAGTATTTAGCCCCTGGGTGGGGCAAGTCCTGAGGGCAATATTTTGTAATGTAAATGGGGGCCCAGAGGGGCCCCCCAGCCCCGGGGACCGCCATCCCATGGGCTTTTTGCAAATATATGGGCGGGTGCTCTCAGCCCCCCCAGCCCCGGGGACCGCCACCCCGCAAATAGGCTTCAAATAGAAATGGGTGGGGCTTTATGACAGTATATGCGGGGGGCTCACGGCCCTCCGGCAGCCCCGAGGACCGCTACCCCCCGGGGCTTTAAAGTTTAATGTGGGGGGCATCCAAGCCCCCCCATGCCCCGGGGACCGCCACCCTCAGGGCTTAAAATAAATTATTGTGTTGCTGCCCAGGGGACTGCCACCCAGGGGCTTTTTTTTATTAAATAAACCTGTGTGGGGGGGCTTGAGCCCCCCACCGCCACCTCCCCGGGGCACTAACTCTTTCAATTTGGGCGTCCGTAAGAACCCCCAAGCCCCGGGGACCACCACCCCCAGGGCTTTGAAAATGTTGGGAGTGGGCTGTGCGGCCACCCTCCTGTAGCCCTTGATGGCCCTGGGGACCGCCATCCCCCAGAGCCGGCTCCTTCAGTGTCCCGGGGTGCCCACCCCCAGGACACTGTAGTAGGACACTGTAGTTTGCTATTGCAGGGAGCTTCGTGGCTCCCGCCCTCCCATAGCAAACTTTGTTTGGATTTTGAAAGAGAGAGCAGGGAAACCTGCTCTCTCTTTCAAAATGCAAACCAAATTGCTTTTCCACACGGGGAGCTGCATCTTAGCAGCTCCCCATGTAGAAAAGCAATGCCGGCTCCCGAGGGACGTGGGGAGCTGGAGGGACCTTGGGGGGATTGGGGACCCCCCACAGTCCCCAACGGAGCGGGCCTGCCCCGGGGGATGGGGTCACCGGGGCTGCAAGTGGCCTGAGGAGCGGGGCAATGCACCCCCCCTCCAAAAGATAAAAAAAAATTAAATAAAGGCCATCCCCCGGGGCCGATTAGGGCCCCCTTTCAAAAAAAATTTTAACAAAAATAAAAAATTATGGGGAAGGCCCTGGGTGATGGGGTCCCCAGGGCCAATAAATTAGAAAAAGAAGGGGGGCCACACAGCCCCCGTCTTAAAATTTTTTTTTATTTTTAAACAGGATCAGCCCGGAGGCCACGCCCCCTCCCCTTGAATACTGGGGGTCCCTGGGGGCCAACTAGCATACCAGGAACCTCCAGTATGCGCCAGGGGGCTGCGTTGCAGAGAGGTGTTCTGAGGCCACGGCCCTTTTTACACCTCTCTGCAACGCAGCTCTGTGGCGCCTAATGGAGGTAGCTGGTGGGCTAGTTACACCCCAGGGACCCTAAGGATTCAAGGGGAGTTAATCCCCCAACTTAAAACGCGCCAAAGGTGTGCCTTTGCACAGTGGTAAGGGAGCGGGCGGGGCCTGAGGTGACATGTGTGCAAACACATCCTGTGGCATGTTTTAAGTTGAGGAATTAATTCCCTCTTCAATCCTGAGGGTCCCTGGGGGCCAACTAGCCCATCAGGTACCTCCATTAAGCGCAACGGAGCTGTTTAGTGACTGAAGGGGTACGAAGGTGTTAATGGACACTTGAACAGCGTCGCGAGCCTGGAGGCCCACTGGGGTTTTACTTGTTATTGATGACTGTTTTCACCGCGCCCACTAGGGTAATACTTTTGTGACTGAATTGGATCGAACTACGAGTACCAGCATGCTTAGAGGAATGTCCAGGTGTGGAGAATCTGCCAATGCATGTGATTACGTACCTATTAAAAAACTGAAGCCGGAGAACAGTCATCTTTTTTTCTCTGATGAAGGAGCTTGGTGTGCTCTGAAACATGTTAGGATTGTAATTGAACTCAAGACTGCCATGCTGTTTTTCCTGAAATAAATAGCTGTGAGTCATCCCTTCGTGGAGCGTCTTCCCGCATCAAGGCACCTTTTGTTGAATATATATATATATATATATATATATATATATATATATATATATATATATATATATATATTGCTCCTGTCATTGTTGTCCACGTAGTCCATGGTTATGATTGTTAAATAATTGTATCAATGTTTTCCTCCAATACCCTTAGGCTGAGTTTGCACTGTATACAACTGCAAATAAGCCCATATTCTACATATCTGCTATCAAACTTACACAACTAAATCTCCCTAAGTGTGTGAAAGCCTTGGGATCCTTTGGACATAAAGTGTTTTCATACGTTTGGCCAGGACCTATATATCCAGTACAAAATTGCAATCTTACTCTGTGACTAAGGATAATAATCCATGTCACTGAATATTATTAATAGCGCATGAGTGGGAACACATGTTTAATATAAATATGAACATGCAAAATTATTTTTACGTGCACCACAGGAGTGTGAGTCCCATTAACCACTTGATGAGAGGGCAGGTTGCTTTTTCTTTAGCATACTCCATCATTATACCACAGATATCCCATCTGCAGTTACAAATGCACAATTGCAGATTACTTTGATTTATAGTTCGATGTGTTACTGAGCTATAAATGTGATGGGTGTCCTGTTTGCCTTATTACAAGTACAATATATCAAATGGCACTTGCATGAAGGCGAATAGATACCCGCAGCAGCTGTCCACCAAACTCTAAATCAGGCCCAAAGCCTACTATTATAACCTATGGCACTTGTACTACTAACATCATTATATTTTTGAATCTTTATACATTATATAGCAATCTGAAAACTGAAAAGAACACTTACAAACAACATACATAGTTTTTCAAGTGAATAAACATACCCATTTGTTGCTACTCTGTGATCTTTAGATTCCCATCTGTCAGAACCTCTTTCAGAGGGCCACGGAGCACACACAGGTTACTTGGACCAACCATAGGGGATGGTGCATTTTACTCCTGATGCCCCGGGGACCCGACCTGCTATGTAACCTGAGCGTTTGCCCAAGTATCCCTTCAGCGCTTGACTCTCAGTGGTAGCTATGGTTGATCAGACCATGAATCACTTGAGGTGGAAGTTTGAAAAGAAGTCAGTGAACACACTCTTTGTGATGTGGTAGAGCTTATTCTCCATTCACTGGCTGCTCAATATCAAGCATTAACTCAACAGTCCACTCCGTCTCTTTATAAAATAGACAAGTGTATTGGTGCAGCAGCACCTTCAGCAGTGAGTCCCCTGGTACCCAATAGGCCAGTTTTACCTGCTCCAGCAGCTAGAAGGCTTGCAATGTTTCAGCGAGTGCCACGGCCACAGGCACTCACTTCGCTCTTGTCCTGTTCATAGAGTCTGCTGCACAGAGCTCTCTCCGAGGCATAAACGGCCGGCTCCAGTAATGATCAGAAGTGCTCTGGAATTTCTCCTGCACTGTAAGTCCTGCATTTCCAAAACAGGGGATGGGGGGAATTGGAATCCTAGGCTCCCGGCTTGGGGTCCTGGTGATGTGGTGGTACACACATGCCGCCAACCTCAGTTTCACGGGGGCAACTCTGGCTCAATCCTTGTTGTTTCAAGGTGACATATGGGCCATGGCTCGCATTTCTAGGGTGGCAGCCCGATCTTCGTAATCATTTAGGTATCAGCACCCCTTCCTGGCGGATGTACGACATTACAACGCATGCTTTTACATTGCATGCTTTTACAACGCGAGTTTTACAACGCATACCATTACAACGCATAATGCTTTTAGGCGCTGGATAGTGAATTGTTTAATTTACTATTCCAACTCCAGTCCCCGTGGATAGTAGGGAAGGTGTTGGATAGTACATTAAACACATTCCCCATCCTAGAGCGCCCCCCAGCGCATTTCGTTGTAATGGTTTGCGTTGTAAAAGTTGCGTCGTAAAGGCACTGCGTGGTAAAAGTTGCGTTGTAAGTGATGTTCCCCCTTCCTGGCATATGGGGTTGCCATAGGACTTCCAACTAAGGTGCTAGCACTCACCACATGGCAGTCCTTACCATAGCAGCCCTTCCTTGAATACAGGGTCAGCACTAGAAATGCTTCATGGCTTCACTTGCCCGCACAGCACTCTGCTCACTGCTATCATCATGGATGCCCCCTCTTGGTATACAGGGCTTGCCAACTGGAATCTGCACATGGGCAACAACCTGATTAGTGCCACAGCCATCTCCTCACAACCGCACTGGGAATTTACTTGGTTAGGCTCCCCACTGGGCCTCACTCCCTCCAACTCTCTCCTCTTCCTCACAAGGCATATTGGTCTTGACAAGCAGGCAGGCACTTGTGCTAGGGTCTCCAGAGAAGGTTGTCTTGGTTTCCCTGGGTGATGTTGCTCATCCCGCAGGGAGACTACCAGGCCTTGGCCCTCAGTCCTGGTCACAGGCAGAATTATTGAAGAGATTCCTCTCCTCACACAGTCTATCTGACTGCTTGGCAGGTGACAGATTTTGTGGTCTCAACTTCCACTTCTTATAGTCCATTTCCAGACACCAAATGTGATTTAGCGTCTGAGTCTTTGAACTCTTTTGTTGGGGTTCCGCTTCTCTTGAAGTATACACTCTATTTATCCTCTTGAAAGGCAGGCTGTCACAACAGGAGAGACTGCAAAACTGATAGTCCCACAACATAGTTCATGGGAGTGACTAGAGGTCACGTCTGAAAATCAGTTACAGCGATATGTTCAGCAAAATGTAATCCTGAGCTCTCAACCCTACTCTTTGTGATTCCCTTATCAGCCCCATCTCCTTCCTGAGATGTGTCCAAGCCTTTTCCTTGTGCTCTATCACTGAATCAAAGAGGACCTTTTTGAAATGTACAGGGGGAGTCTCTCCTTTTTTCTACTGTGTCCCACTCAGCTCACTGGAATACAGCAATATAGAAATCTGTCTGTCCTCTCCTCCTCATGTCTTTACCAAGCAGGCCTGGCCATCACAAAATGGAACCCAGGATCTTCAATGTAATGTACCATTACAGGCACAGTTGCACTCAGTGTATGTACATTTCACATACACTATTCAGTACTGTTACCTCCATGCATTGTGCAATCACAGACATACATTCAGCCCACACATTTATTCTGTGTGAACTTCTCAGTAGTGCATTATTTGTTTTTCGTTCTATGGTATGGTACTTGCAAACACAGACCCTGCCAGTACGCACATTCCTCAGTCACGAACTTCACGGCATATAACGCTTTATGTATAGTACTTCTTCCAAGCACTCATACACCCAGCACATTCTTTCATGGAGCACTGCAGCTCTCATGTATTATATTCCTCTCTTTTATACATCCACCCAGCACACACATTCATCATGTATGCACTGCACATCACTGCTCTATCCCTGCACTGCACCCTTCCCAGGTACACATACATCCAGAGCAAAGACAACATTCCTTCACTGTGCAGCATTGTACATCTAGCTGAAGTAGGCCAGGGGTGAGTTACACAGACAGCAGTGGAACTTTAAAAAGGAGAGTAACCCTGTAGGGCTCACTCCAGTGACACAGGTTAAAAAGGACCTGTCCACTACTACTGATCAATACATAGTATGCTGCCACCACCACACTCATGCTGGTTAACTCTCAGTGAAGGCAGAAGTCTTCCACCACTATGAAGGTAGAGCTTTGGGTGCTCCTCCCAGTCAAACAAGACCGCAATCTGTGAGACAGGCATATGTGATGACACACATGCATGATCCATGTTTCCCTATGACAACAAACATCTTTAGGGATCCAGCCAATAGTACAATTGGGAACCCAAGGCAGGGGTACACATCCACAATCATGCAAGGGACTTTTCCTTCCCAATATCATCCAAGTTGGAGTAGGTTGCTGTTAGAATGTGTCATGTTATGGGGGTCAGCACCTGCTGCATCGTTTTGTTTTTGTTGCAGGGATGATATTCCACCACAGAAGGTCTTCCCAACGTTTATGAAGGGGTTAATGTGGCACTTGAAGGCCTTTGTTGGTGCACTTGCCTGGCATTGGCTCCCCAGATCATCTTCTTGTTGTGGGGGCTGACCTACAGAGAGAAAGACACAAAACAAAAAATATATATTAAGTATAATTATTTGGTCTTTATTTGGGCTGATTGTGATTTTAGTTTCACTTTAGACATAACACAATGTTATGTGATGTCATTAAGAACCATTCTCTGGTCCACATTTATTACTTTTAGGACAAGCTACTCCATGACAATGGAATGGATAGGCTGTCCACCCTAATAATATTGCCTATATAGTATTTGATTTCTAATGATGTGTATGGGCATTGTGATGAAGTATCCATTCTGACAAACAGAAGTACAGGATCTTTCCGTTTTATGTAGCAGTACTCTATTTTGAATGCCAAGGAGTACCCATCCGCACAAAAACATGATCAATGTCACCTTTACAGTCAAGTGTGCTGTGATATATGTAACAACAAACAAAATGCTCTGGAGACATTGACATTTTTTTATTGCAAAAAGAAGCGTATCTGATTTTAAAATTTTACAGCACCCAGACTGGCCTCAACACATTGTCAGAGATATCGAGATTGTGAGAAAATTAAGTGCAGAAAGGTGTAGCCGAATTAGTTGCAAACCGTTACATGATTTACGATAGAACTACATTGCCCATAATTCAGTTCAAAGTCGGAATGTACAAGTATACGTCCCAAGATGGCCGCCGCGCCCACAGATTGAATCACTTTGTGCCAGGCAGGCGAACTCGCAGGTAACATGAGCATGATTGCTAATAAGCAGACCAACGGAAACGAAACATCCGTGGTCTAACTGAAATCTAATTGTCCTTAGGATTACGAGGGATACATGGCCCCGTGTTGACAAAGCCGGTTGAGGAAACAGAAAGTGAGCGCGAAGTACGCTGCATTTGCAGCAAGTGAACAAGAAATGCAGGTATGCCTTTTTTTCCGGGAGCGGGAGCAGGGCAGGACTTGGGACGGGCGTACCATAAAATTAAGGGTACTTTTTGATCGTTTTCAGGTTACAACCGGCCATCAACGCAACAACTGCTAGTGGCAATAAAAGTGTCTAAACACGTCCAGAGACACAGACAGGTACGTCCAAATAGAGCCTAAGCATTTGGGCACCCGAGCTTACATGAATAACAGATGGTGACGACAGGTTTCCTCTGTGTTGTAGGAAATCATACAGAAGAGTTGTAGGAACTTGCACTGTTGACTAAAGAGTGAACCTGTGGAACTGGCTACAAGCTGGACAACAGGTACAGATCGTTAATGAATATAAATAGGGTGACATACAAATGGGTGGAAGAGATAACTAAAACAAAATCTGCTTTGTTTTGTATACATCTTACAGACAAACATAAGTGACAGAGAACTGGCTACAAGCTGGACAACAGACAAACATAAGTGACAGAGCCCTGAGGAGAACCCGAAAAGTGACATCACTGGGTTTGAAACGCGTCGGGATATAGAAGGGGATAAACAAAAATGACATTAAATGTTAATCAGACCAGAGCATGGATTTGAATTTCATTCAACCTTCCGTTGAGCGTGACTTTGTCCTTTATTGGTGTTTTCTATAGTTATTATTACTTTTTGGACACCGTGCAAAGATTAATTGTTTGTTGGTAAAAGAAACAGATGTGAAATGTATACATAATGTATATATATGTGTTGTAGAATTTTTTTGTATATATGTGTAAAATTGTGTAGAATGTACAGTGTTTTTCTCATACATGAAAGATAAAAATGATGGAATAAAAAATATTAAAGAGTAAGAATAAAGGATACCCAATAAACTCAAGATTAATATTGTTTTTTTGCTCACAATTCAGAGAAAAGAAAGAAGTGTGGAGTTGGTAATCTTTATATTTTTGTGATATATGTAAAAGCAGAGTCCCCATTGGCATGGCAGTTATTTTTAATTTTTTTTGTGGTCAAATATTTTATTGTATTTGGATAAAGAGAAATACAGTTTCAAAGCAACAGCGATACATACATATCAAAAATTGATGCGTACATGTAAAAAGTTAAAAAGTTTAAAAGAGTTACATGTCAAACCGTTACTAAACTTGCGGTGCTAATGGTAGAAAGATTATCATATAAATTTGACCATATACATGTCTTGACAGAGAGTAGGTTTTTAAAAATCATCAAATAGTAAATATCACCCCAAGGAAGAAGGATCAGGTGAAAGATCACCATATAGCGCAGTAAAGTTATGTATGGTAAAAAGTGTATCACTTGGTAAATAGAGATATCAGCAAGGGGGATGAAATAAGAAGGGAGAGAAAAAGAATAGTAAAGGCGGAGAGAAGGATATTGGTGGGGAGAAGGAAGCAACAGTACATCTGCCACACATATGATGAGAAAATCAAGAGAGGGACCCAAAAGGATGCAGAGCTACCAAACACTGAGCAGGCAAATCCATATAATTATCCAAAGAATGCCATACATTGCCTGGCTTGGTAGTTATAAAGGTAACTTCCTCAGTCAGAACCTTACTTGGCTCACATAGTGCCATGTCCTATATAATTTATGACATTAAAACACAATTTGAAGGAAAACAAGACATGCTTAGTGACACACTGTATGTTAATCATTTTGGCATTCTGATTGTTGTTTCTTTGGTTGAGCACACAGCTTCCCCATGCTAAAGGGAGGGTCTGCATGCCCTCACCAATGTCTAAACTTTTTTTATCACAACATACCTGGCTGGTAAAGTACTGTGACTCACCATCATTATTGTTTGTGGACGACATTATGGATACAAAAGATTCTGATATATTTGATCAAGAAAAATATTACCCAGTCCCAAAATAAAGTTTCAGACATATCTATGTGAAAGAAAAAATATATATGTTTGTTTTTGGTCAGAGTCCGGATTTTATTCGTGTGAGCTGTCCAGTCACTCCAGGTGCTGTGTTTTTAATATTCCTCAGTAAAACATACATTAAATATAGTACTCAAATTCAAATTGTAGACACAGAAGGAAGAAAGTAATTGTTGTTTTGCCCTAGCCTTTTTGTAAAGCTTAACTTGCCTGTTCATTGTGCTATGGACAAGTTTTCATATGGCGGAAGTGGCATTTAATATATCAGGGCCAGAGTATCAAGTTATTCACCATATTCTTACTGCGAGAAATTGGGTTATTGGTTTAGGAGGGTGTAAACCTTATGCAAGCAGCAACCACAAACCCTTTGAGGGTGAATCACAAAAAGTTACCAAGTTAACCTGTGCGTAATCCTCTGGTAGCTTGGCAGAAAAATAGTCAGGCTTAACTTTGAGGTAATGTGTAAAGTATTTATGCAGCACACAAACAGTAATGACGTGAAAACACCGCACAAGAAGAATTCCACACCAGTCTAGAAAATTAGAATAAAATCGAATAAATAAAAAGAGTTCAAGGCAACACAAATCCAATCAGTAGAATTGCAGACATGCAATTTCAAAGATTTTAGATAAGTATGGCGCCAAAAAGCACAAAGTGCCACTCGCAGTCATCTGGTCATGCTAGACCGAGGGAAAGTCACCAGTTCAGGCCAGCCACAGTGGATTGTGTGACAAATACAGGGATCAGATTTGTCCACCTGAAAAAGTTACCTTCTCAAAGACTAGTGATAAATTTGCAGTTGGAAGTGGAGGAGGCAAAGAGGAGGAGGGAGAGCATTGTGGATGGTCATTGCTGTAGTGCGAGGAGTAGCCCGTGCATCGCTGGGCTGCTCTTCCCCGTAGAGCAGAGAACCAGATAGGCACCGCAGATAGTTTTTGTTGGAGCATTGCATTGGCAGTCACCATGGGTTGTTGATGTTGTAGCTTGAAGTGCAGATCTCACGTTACCGGTCGTTGCTGGCAGTCGCTGTAGTGCAAAGAGGTGGGACCACCAAGGCTTCACATAGGCGGTCATTGCGGGCAGTGAGATCTCGGTGGGAATGACCCGTTTGTGGTCACAAAGAGTCCAAAACTTCAGGATATCTCGCTTTTCTTCAGAGGTGTGCACTCTGATTCCAACCAAGGGCCTGGATGGCACATCTTGGTAATAAACGACTCACTTTAGCAGAGGCCAGCAGGTCTCAGGTGGGTCCACTTTCAGGTCAAGTTGCAGCAGGTCAGGTGGGCAGTGCAGAGAGGCCTCTGGAGCCTGTTGTCTCCCTGAAACTCAGAACAGGAGCTCATCCAGCTGATCCTTGGAGTCACTCTGCTGGAATGAAGGGACAGGCTTCAAGCAGGACAGGCTTCAAGTACTAGGGCAATCCTCTCGCCATAGGGCAATCCTTTTTTATGGTATCCACAGGTACAGGAGTATACTGAAGAGGGGGTTTGAGGATCCTATTTTTATACCTGGTGCCAGCTGGGTAGAGAAAGAAACTTCTGGAGTTTCCCCCCACAGATGGTTTTGGAATTTCCTTCCTCCTGCCCTAGTCCCAGGATGTCTGGTGTAACAAAAGGCTAGTGTGAAGTGCTTTGTACGTGTGTTAAACACTTCCTTTGAAATGTAAGTGAGGATGTATATTGCTCTGCTCCTCCCATACTATCAGGATGGCCCATCCTGACAACATCTAGTTCCCTTTGTGTTACTGCCTGGGAGGAATACACAATGTCAACTGCCAAATACACCTGGTCATTTGACCAAGGATACAAGCTGCAAGCATCAAATGGTTAGGTCAAGAAAATGCCAACTTTCTCAAAGTGGCATTTTCAGAATTGTGACTTAATATTCCACTTTACCGTAAAAAAGATTCTAAATTACAATTCTTTAGACATCAAACTTGATATCCCTATCTGTTCCCAAACATTAGTTATCCATTATTAAATGAAATAAGGTAACCAAATGTTCTCCTATGGGAGAGGTAGGCCTCACAGTAGTGAAAAATAAATGTTAGTTTTTCACTACCAGGGCATGAAAAACTTAACCATCTCCCACTTTTTAAATATAATGAGCCCTACCACATGGACTGTTCATGCCCTACCTCAGAGGTGAAAACCGGACTTCCTTCAACCGGGCAAACCAGTAGTCTGAGGCTGACCAGTGACTCAAATTTGAATGCTGTGGTTTCAACGGAAGTCCAATGTTTCTCCATGCAGAAAGTTGGAAAAATGTCCCAGATGTTGCAGTATGGGGAAAGGATCCAAACAGCAGGGTAATTCTTCTTCTGATCTTCACATGTGCAGGTGTGTTCTATGGAGGGTAGTGGGGAGGCTACATTCATGCCCAGTGCCATTGGTGTGGTTGGAGAAAACCCCTGGACACTCCCATATCAATCAGGTAAAAGTTTCCAGGGGTGACCATCACTGTTCCCTCTAGGCCGGGCGCGCGCACCTTCCCTGACGTCAGCGCGCACCACCTAGCGTGGAGCGCACACACAGGATGTTGCTAGAGATTCGGGCCACCCGCCACTTTTAAAAAGCGAGCGGCGCGAACATGAGGCACTTTTCCAGCGGTGGCGGCGGTGCGGGCGTGAGGAGTTGCAGGTAAGGAGGCTGGGCGGTGGGGGGACTAGTGGTTATTGTGGGGATTAGGGCGCTTGTGGCAGTGTGGGAGCGGGGCAGACTGTGGCCTTTTGTTTAAATATTGCTGACATTCAGAGCCCCCTCACGGGCTCCGATTAACAGCAATACTTAAACAGAATGCCACAGTCTGCCCCGCGCTTTCCTAACAAAAGCGTAGGCAGTTTCCAGACACAGCGCGTGCTAAAGTACACGCTGTGTTTGGAAACTGCCTACGCTTTTGTTAGGAAAGCGCGGGGCAGACTGTGGCATTCTGTTTAAGTATTGCTGTTAATCGGAGACCGTGAGGGGGCTCTGATTGTCAGCAATATTTAAACAAAAGGCCACAGCAGACACAAAAAACGCGTGGGACACATGACAGAAAGGCACAAAAAACGAGTGAGACACAGGACAGAAAGGCACAAAAAACGAGTGAGACACAGGACAGAAGGGCACAAAAAACGTGTGAGACACAGAACAGAAAGGCACAAAAAACGAGTGAGACACAGAACAGAAAGGCACAAAAGAGGCACAAAAAACGAGTGAGACACAGAACAGAAAGGCACAAAAAACGAGTATTGTAAGCGCTGTACCTAGGACAATGCATTATAGCACTGAGGTACTTACAACACTGCTCGCATGTGTGCACTGGTGCATATAGGTCATTTACTGCAGAAAGAGAGTGCTATACTGTCACTATTTCGTGTAATGATAAACAATTCCCATTTATGCTTCTGAACACCTACAGATTGAATAGTTGCCCTGGTTATGCATGGTAGGCTTCTCCTCAGAGTCCAGCCACCTGCAGTGAAACGGATTAATCAGATATGTGCGCCCACCAAAATCCTTTTCCAACTCCTGCCTCACTGACAAATAACCCTCAGTTTTAACTATGGGAGTTTGATCATTTGTGTTCGTGAACATTAGAGCTACATTTATAAAGACTGTATTGGACGGTATATTGATCATCATCATCAAAAATCTTTATTTCGGCAACAAGTGCCATAAAAGATACAGGTACTTACATTAAAAGACAATAAAGTTAAAAATGTTAAAATGTTGAATATAATAAAACATGGAGCATATAAAATCATTAGACGGGAATAGAAATAGGACCCAACTTTTAACATACAAACATTATCATTGTTATAAAGTTATATTTTGACGAATGTCACACATCTCCAGCTAAAAAATGTCTTCTCTTATCCCAAAATATCCCCAAGTATTTAGCTAAAGCAAAAACTATATGCCCAGACAGATTGGTCTTAAGGACCCTATAAGCATGCAAGCAGTGGGAGAACCCTAGGTATTTACACACTGGGACAATCCATTTCCTCCTCTCCTGCGCGTATGCTTTGCAAAAAAACATTATGTGCAGATCAGTTTCCTGTTCAGATTTGCAGGCTGGGCAATGGGTCCGGGAAGATTCAGCCCATTTGCAGGTATAGGCCTGTATTGGAAAACTGCCATACCTCCATTGGAGGTACAATTTCCTAATGGTAGTTGGATAAATAACATCTAGAGCAGTTTCAAACCTGTAAATGTCCTTAATGTTTAGAAATGATATCGTTAAAGTACCTAGGCCTGTTCTTTGCAGATGTGTAGCAAATTTGATTTCCCGGTACTGATTAATAAGCTGTTTCTGCGTAACCCGGGAACATGATGACAATGGATCAGACCATAAAGTGGGTAACCCTAGTTTCTCTAATTCTGTCTTTATGTATTTTAACCAGGGAATTTTCCCAACATTTGGTAAAGTACGAATTTCTTGGAGTTCTTGCCTGTAGTTAACTAGCTCAGGTACACTCCATATCCTGCGCCAGAATGTTAAAGGCCGTAGTCCCAAATCCTCATCAAGGGGTCTCAAGCCCAAGTCCAGTCTCATTGGCAACAGGGGAGTGCTAGGGGGAAGTGATAGGAGATGTCTGATGAATTTATTCTCTATTGCTACTAAATCTTGATTGCACGTGTAGCCCCAGAGTTCACTTCCATACATGACAGCATCCCTAGCCTGTGCTCTGTAGATCTCTAGTGGGGGACCAACCGGCTTGGAGGAAGATTTATTTTTTGTTACAAGCTTGATGATTCCGCCTGCTACTTGGGCCAGTTTTAGCTGTGACTTCTCCCTTTGGTGCCCACACGACATTTTTTCATTTAGAGTAATCCCCAAGTACTCGAAGGTTCGGACCCTCTCAAGCCTATTGGCGCCAATATACGGATTGGAGCGAGTTTTAGGTGGTGGATTGAAGACCATATATTTTGTCTTCAATGCATTGATCTCGAGGCCATGATCTTTACAAAATGCCTCGAAACCATTGAGAACTCGCTGTATCCCCATTGACGACTTGGAGAGCAGCAGGGTGTCATCTGCAAACATAATTGCCGGCACCCTGCTGCCTCCGAGTTTAGGGGCATCGCTATTTTCAACCCCATTCAGATGGGCGATTACCCCATTGACATAGAGGCAGAACAGGGTCGGTGCAAGCAGACAACCCTGCCTTACCCCCCTGCCAACGGGGAATCTGTTGGACAGTGTTCCCTCCCTGCCACATCTGACCTGGGCATAGTTGTCAGTGTGTAATCTTACAACCATGTTTAAGAGGTGTTGAGGGACCCCAGGCCCGAGAGCACAGACCAAAGTTTCCTACGAGGTACAAGATCAAAGGCTGCTCGTAGGTCAACGAATACAGTGTAGAGGCTGCCACCCTCCACCTGTACCGTTTTCCAGAACAAGATGGTAAGACGAAAAATTTGATCTATGGTGGATAATTTGTTCCTGAACCCTGCTTGATAGGGGCTCAGAACTGAGTTGTCCAGCATCCATTCTAAAAGGCGATCCAAGATCAGCCTAGCAAAGATCTTTTGGGGGACATCAATTAGACTAATGGGCCTATAGTTGACTGGGAGCAGAGGTGAACCCTTCTTGAAGATGGGGACAATCTCCGCCCCAGCCAAGTAACAGGCACCATCATTCCTCCAAGAATTGCGTTGAATAAGACCTGTAGGTAAGGAACCCAGACCATCGGTTCATTTTTAAATAGGTCACCGGGGAGTTTGTCTAACCCTGGGGCTTTTTCTGCAGCGAGTCTAGCGGTAGCTGCCCCAAACTCTGCCAGGGTAAATTTATCCATTTCGGGAAACGGCGCAGGGGTCATACCTGCCACCGAATCTTTCTGGTCACAGAGGGGTCTGCAGTGGCTTGGGCATACAAAGATCTGAAATGATCCTACCATACACTAGGTGCAATATTTGCCTCTACTGCCGGAGTGGGTTCGGACGTGCCGTTTTTGACAATCTGCCAGAATTTCCGGGCGTCTCGAAACTTGAGAGCGGCCATCATATCTCTCCAGTTGTCTTCATCCCATTCAATCTTTGCATTAGAAATAAGGTATTTATACTCCTTTCTCTTAGCTCTGACCAGTGAGATGTTGTCGTGTTGCTTCATGGCCTCAAGTAGGTCGGTTTTAGCCTTCCTACAGGCAGCATTATACCATGAGGCGCGCGTCACCTTCCCTTTCTTTACCCTCTGGACAGGATTCAACACCTCAGCTAATGAACTGCACAACTCCAAATGAATTGCACCAAGATCTCTGTCGCTCTCCTCTGACGGTAGTTGGTAAATGAGTTTTTCAACTTTTTGCAAGACTGGGACAGTCATTGCATAGAGCCTCTGGAGATCCATAGGACTTCCTGCGATTTTAGACCATCGGACTCTGCGCTGATTACTAGATAAAATCATACTCGGGTTCATGATGTCATCACCTCCCTGCATGGAAAATGTAACACCAGGGACCGAAATTTTTAAACTCAACGCATTATGATCGCTATCATTCCGCGGGAAAACCTTAAAATCTACAATTCTGGCCCATTCAGACGTTTCCACCAATATATAATCCAGGCGAGAATTGTGCCCTGGTTTGTTAAAGGTGGATTTAGGGGGAATATCTCCACCAACCCGGCCATTACAGGCCCTTAGAGAATTTGCTAAGGTTAGGCACATGATCTGTGTCGCTAGAGGTGTCCAGGACTACACTGGGGGTCCAGCCAGTTTAGGAATTCCCCTTTGGTCATCCTCCTCAGTGGTCGCACCTTCTAAAAATAATGGGAGCGGTTCAAATTGACAGTTGAAATATCCCCCGACCACAAACAGAGTACCTTGAGGGATCGTACTCAAAAACAGTGATAGTTCCTCGATGGCACTAGAAACTTTAGCTATGACCACTGGTCTCGAATAAACATTAATCAGTGCCAGTTTTACGGCATTAGGCCATTCCAAGAGTACGCATTGAACATCTGAGGAGTTGGTTGTGAGAGCCCTTACTTTACAACCCAAATGGGATCCCACCCAGATAACTAGTCCACCTGACGGGCGTCCCTTCCCCTTCCAATTCGCCCAGATGGAGAAAGTGTCGAACCCTGCACGCCTATGGTCTTCTCTTGCCCATGTCTCCTGGAACAGGCAGACGTCAAATGAATCTATAAATAACCCCCAGTCCTGGGAGTCCAATTTATTAACCAGACCCGCCAAATTCCAAGAGACAATAGAAATGAAACCCCTGTCACACAGATGTATATTGGTGCTATTACTTGAACCTTGATCTGCTAGTTCCTCAATAGCCATCAGACTATTCCAGTCAAGGGGGATAGGACTCCTCTTGAAAATTTTGGGGGAGGATTTCTTAGTTAGCCGGGATACTGTGGGCGGCCCGCCAGCGGTGGGCGGCTCGCCACACTCGTCAGCTCCACCCCTTTGAGATACGAGGTCCACCCTCTCATCCACAGATGGATTAGTGGAATTTAGCTGTCAGTCAACCATCTCTAGGCAACTAAATCTGTTAGTTGTCGGGAAGCTGCCCCATGTGTCCCTGTATACCTGGTCTCTTAAGCCCTGTGCCCCCCAGGTCCCCAGTCTCCACCCCTTATGGGGCACCCTACTGTGTGCCAGTCAGTGTCATTATACCGAACACATGTCGGGCCACTCTTTGGGGGATAAAAAAAGGAAAGGTGTCTATTGCGATCCCCTCATACGTGTCCCATGTGTTCCATGCACACACATGGTCAGCTGTATAAGGGTCCGCAAAATTAACCAATATACAGTCACCCTGGACTGATTTTCGCTCATAGCCCACCCACGTTACCCTGCGAACCGTCAGTATCTTGCTTACTCGGTTAGATGATTGGGGCCGATGTATGTTAAGCCAGTGTTGGACTTTATTTTTTAAGGACCAATTGGGTTCCTCATCGGCCTCGCCCAGTTCTGGTACCCCAGTCATAACTACAACGTAGGGACTTGCCTCCGAGGGCAGGTTCACCGCTCTTCTCCTAGAGTGACTTCCGTCAGTATTGTTCTTATTTGGCTGCATTATGGGTTCTCTAGTTAGAGTGTGCCCCTCTCGGGGAATGGTAACAGAGGGTTTGGGTTTAGGTACAGTAGCCTTTGGTAGACGTTGGTTTTGAGTTGGTCACTTGTGCCTGTGAATTTTTAATAACGGGATCAATGGGTTTATTAATGTTGGGTTTAGTTCCCCCTGTTTTTTGATTCCCCTGCGTATTAGTTTTTTTTTTAACAACAGACAAGTCAGTTAACTGTTTCTCAATTTGGGCTAGTCTAGTCTCAATGGGTGTAAGGTAATGTTTAAAGAGTTCTGCTATCCTTGGTAGGAGTGAAATATTAACCTCATCATCCCTAATACTGATGTTGTCTGAATTAACTGGGACCTCAAGATTCACTCTACACAATGCCTCATTTGTGGGGATATTACCAGAGGGGTCATGGTCTATAATCGGGTTTGGAACAGGTATCCCAGGGGACTTTGTAGATTGTTTACCCCTCCCCCTTGATTTCTTTTGCTTGATTTTTTTGGGGATAGCTCCCTCCCTCCTACCCTTCAGCTCGCTAGCGCTCAAGTCAACAGGTAAGCTAATAGCGGCTATATCCGGGTTTTTTTTGAGGTCTGTACTTGATTGTAAATCTAGTGATTGGTACGACACTGATAGGTCCACTATATTGGGCAAACTCTGTCTAGGGGCGTGTATATCCACAATGGTTGTAGCAGGGGATTTTAGAGGAACCAGGCCTTTTGATTGTTCCGGAGTTTTGGCTGTAGCAAAGTGGCCCATAGAAAATCTCTTAGCCGAAGCGAGATCTTGGGACACTCTGCGCTCCATTGAAGAAATTTCCTGGTCTATAAAGGAATTGGCCCTTATGATAAAATGATCCAGAGTGCCCAGTTGGGGGACCCCCCCTGCAGCTGTTTTACTTCTGGAGCCTCTTGTACACATAGTTCACAAAACAGCTTTAACTAACCAGAATCTATGTGAGAAATACCCAGATGCAAGCAGCGAAAATATTTAGTATGTGCAGCTGTATTAATTAGTTAGGGTCCAAACACAAAGACAGATGTTAGAGGGGTGGCCCGGCCTTAAGCGGTCTCTAACGGGCTAGAACGGACCTGCCCTTGGCCCGGGCTTCGCCACGCACTTCGTCCCGCGGGCGTCCCGCGGTGGCGTGCTAGGTGTGGCTTAAGTAGAAGTTGGAGGAGGAGTTGCGGGAAGAGGCAGCAGGTGTGCGTGGTGTTGGAGCGCACTGACCTGTGGTCCTCGCAGTCCCGCAGTCCCGAACAGCAGTTCCTGACACGGCAAAGAGAACACCAGTCCCGCAGTGTAGAGTCCCAAAGGGCAAGCTCAGCACCCAGCAGCAGTTACTTGAAGTTCGGACTACGAGCGGCACCCGTGAAGCGGGGGCTGCGAGTCACTTTAACAGGCAGCAGGCTGATCAGGAAGGAGCTGCGGCAAGAGGCAGCATGTGTGCGTGGTGTTGGAGTGCACTGACCTGTGGTCCTCGCAGTCCCACAGTCCAGAGCAGCAGTTCCTGACACGGCAAAGAGAACACCAGTCCTGCAGTGTAGAGTCCCAAAGGGCAAGGTCAGCACCCAGCAGCAGTTACTTGAAGCTCGGACTACGAGCGGCTCCCGTGAAGCGGGGGCCGCGAGTCACTTTAACAGGCAACAGGCTGATCAGGGAGGAGCTGCGGGAAGAGGCAGCAGGTGTGCGTGGTGTTGGAGCGCACTGACCTGTGGTCCTCGCAGTCCAGCAGTCCCGAGCAGCAGTTCCTGACACGGCAAAGAGAACACCAGTCCCGCAGTGTAGAGTCCCAAAGGGCAAGGTCAGCACCCAGCAGCAGTTACTTGAAGTTCGGACTACGAGCGGCACCCGTGAAGCGGGGGCCGCGAGTCACTTTCACAGGCAGCAGGCTGATCAGGGAGGAGCTGTGGGAAGAGGCAGCAGGTGTGCGTGTTGTTGGAGCGCACTGACCTGTGGTCCTCGCAGTCCCACAGTCCCGAGCAGCAGTTCCTGACACGGCAAAGAGAACACCAGTCCCACAGTGTAGAGTCCCAAAGGGCAAGGTCAGCACCCAGCAGCAGTTACTTGAAGTTCGGACTACGAGCGGGACGGTATATTGAACAAATAACTTTCTTCGAAACCTGTCAGGGTTTAAAGAGAATTCATTTTACAGTGAGATTTGAGAGTCCTTTCAAGCAGTTTCTTAGGAAGGTAAGTTGTAAATGTGCCTCTTAAAGCACCATTATTACTAACAACAGTTTGATTTGATGACAGGACAGAAAGGCACAAAAAACGAGTGAGACACAGGACAGAAAGGCACAAAAAACGAGTGAGACACAGAACAGAAAGGCACAAAAAAACGAGTGAGACACAGGACAGAAGGGCACAAAAAACGAGTGAGACACAGAGCAGAAAGGCACAAAAACGAGTGAGACACAGAACAGAAAGGCACAAAAAACGAGTGAGACACAGGACAGAAGGGCACAAAAAACGAGTGAGATACATGGCATAAAGGCACAAAAAACGAGTGGGGCACAGGACAGAAAGGCACAAAAAACGAGTTGGGCAGAGGGCAGAAGGGCACCAAAAACGAGTGGGGCAGAGGGCAGAAGGGCACCAAAAATGAGTGGGACACAGGACAGAAAGGCACAAAAAACGAGTGGGACAGAGGGCAGAAGGGCACCAAAAACGAGTGGGGCAGAAGCCAGAAGGGCACCAAAAACGAGTGGGGCAGAGGCCAGAAGGGTCCCAAAAACGAGTGGGCAGAGGCAAGAAGGGCACCAAAAACGAGTGGGACAGAGTGCAGAAGGGCACCAAAAACGAGTGGGGCAGAGGCCAGAAGGGCACCAAAAACGAGTGGGACAGAGTGCAGAAGGGCACTTTTGATGGTACCACCATTGAAGTCTTGTGCTTTTCTAAACTTGAAGTGTACTTGCCAGTGTAACCAATTCATGTCATGGCATGCTTATCCAATTTGCAAACTGCCCTTAAGACCTTTATTGTGGCGCTGTATGTGTGAAAATGCACTATCTTTTCACTTTTTAAAGTAAAATTTTGGAGTGCCATTTGGCGCCGCAGACACGCGCGGTTTGGTTCCTGGCGCACATAGCCATGGTTGCAGCGCACAGAGGCCCTCCACTGCCGCACACAGAGGAAAAAAATTAGAGGGAACATTGGTGACCATACACACTTTTTAAAGCACTTATTGTGTATTTTATTATAAGCTATTCCACAGAACCCCTCTCTTCCTAAATCCAACATGCCAATCTCCTTCTTCTCATGGTCAGAGCTGTACCCACCCAGGGGGTTGTCTAACATAATGGGCAAACCTTTCTTTGTGGTCACTCAAAACCAGGTTTGGGGCTCACTAGAAAGAAAAAGGGAAGTCCGCTAAGTGTGAGCTACGTCTGCCAGTGACAGGGCAGGCATCCTTTTAAGCTTAGGAAGGGTCTGGTCAAACCCCCTCAGACCACACTATTCAAGGAAGAAAAACAAAACACCAAACCACACCCAAGCCTTTTTTCCACTGTCTGTGCGCAATCCACATTTCAACTCAGGGGAGCAATTCAACAGTCAGGTGCCACTGGACACTTGCAGAAAAGCAGGTTTGGGTAAGGCACAAAATGACAATTTTCTAAAAGTGTAATTTTCAAAAATAGTTATAAGAAATCCGACTTTATGATTACCTTGGATTTAAAGTTGCTTTTAAAATGAGTCATTTAATTATCTTTCTAGCATCTGAAATTAAGCATTATATGTTGCTATAGTGTAGCCCAGGGCTACCTTTCCACAGTGAAAAACAACTTTGTAAAACCTTAAATAGGCACATTTTTAAATATCATGCACCTTGCTCTTTGGGCATTTAGGGCCCACCTTAAGGGTGTCTTATAAGTACTAAAAAGAAAGGTTTAGGCCTGGTAAAAACGTTTATTTTGCCAGATCAAAAGGGCAGTTTAAAACTACCCATGCAGGCTGCAAGGATAGTCCTGGACATGTGTTCCAGGGCCGTGGGTATTTGCACTAATCCATAAAACATGTACAAATTGGCCAATCCCTCACTGTCACATTTACCCTTACAATAATAACATAGTAGTTGGTACAGAAATATGTTAATGAGATGGAAACTTAAATGTCAGATGTGGACTGCAGCAGTTATTAGGCCATTCACTATTGTAACAGAGAAACAGGGCTTCAGTCCTACCAGTGTAGCCTGACTGCTGCAGTTTAAACTTACATCCTGATTTATAAAAAATTTTGACAGCAGGAAAACCTCCCTTTGAAATAATAATCATTTACCATTATATAGGCATTGTAGCCAACAGATTATATTTTAGAGTGGAACATGTAAAAATGTAATGTCACCGCATCCCTACCTTGACGAGGCCCCAAAAGCTAGTTTCACTATGGCAGGCCCTAGCTGCTTTATAAAGAAAACTACAGTGCAGATTACATTATTAATTCTACTTTATCAAGTTTGAGTCCAGCTATAAAAATAATTCAGCCATTCTGTTTAATATTTATTAAAAGCGCAATTTAATGGCGAAGTTGAATTTTTGATAAATATTTAGGAAACTACATTTTTAGAAAGTTACATTTTCCCTGCCTGAAGGTCCTGGAGGCTAATATATATTTTTTCTCCAGCAGCAGTCAATCAAGTGCTTGACTTAAATGAGGTGTGAAAACTGCCACCATAGCAGGGGAAAAGGCCTGGGAGACAGGTGTGCTCTTCCCTTGGAAGGTAGACCAGTTTAAATGGACCCAGGAAATTAATTACCTTGAAAGTAGTCTACCCTGTTACAAGTAAATGTTAGGTAAAACCTTGAAAGGCCTAGCATGTGTCCCCATAGTCAACCTGGCACCAAACCAAGTGGAAGGAAAGCTATGCCCAGAACCGGTTTTTATTGACCACAGACGGGCTGCTCATTACCTTGACCATTTCACTGGCTTGGCACACAGGCTTGGAATTTGAGAATGCTTTGAGAAGGTGCTGTGAGATTGTATGCAGGTGGGCAAAAACTGCTGCAAAAGTAGTTTGGGGCCCCGTGAGAGCTTTTATCCCCATTGATTAGGTAAGTGCCAGGTGTCACCCTCACCACCTAGGTGGTGCCAGGCATAAATATTGCACACCAGGGCACCATCCTTAGAACACTCTCTGGACCTGTCAAAGAACAGAAGAGAAGCTACATCTGTTGTTTGAAACCTATGAGGAGATTTAACGGGCTAGACCTGCTCCTACTTGTACACAGGACAAATGATTGGATTCCAAGGGTCAGCTGGCTGTCCCCCTGTATTGCTCAGGAACTCAACATGCTAGAGTCCTCTTCCCTGAAGTGCTCAGCTGACCATCAGCAACTGGACCCTGCTGTTAATCTGTTCTTGACACCCTGGGGATCACGAAGGGCCCCCTTTAAGTATCTGGGGGGCTTAGAAGTACACTTCTGTGGTTGTTTGAGCACCAGCATAAAGTTTGGAATCATTTGAAAACTTTTTCTCCAGAGCACCAAAGCTTCAGCAGGACCTCCTGGAAAAGTATCTGATGGTAGTTCCTCAGCATCAGATTGGATTTCAGCTTTGTCCCACTCAAAGGTCCCCACCTATGCTCCATTCTTTGTTGGAATTTTCAGAAACGAATTTTCAAAGCTCCAGTGCATCAGTGGGACCAACCTGCTTTACGTTGCAGCTACTATTTCAGTGACAACCCACTCTGTGTGGGGGATTTTTCTACTCAAGAACTGACGAAGTCCATTTATGGAGTGGGACTCAAAACTTGTAGGACTTTTTGACTTCCAGACTTTCACCTGGACCAATCGATTTGGGGTATCTCACTCGATCGAGGTCAGCATGAAATTGTACCTTAGCCCCGGTCTACAACAACCATTAACTTTCATTGGGTGCTTTATTTTTCTTGGAGCTTTTTTAACCCTAAAACTTAATATTGCATATCTCTGATTGTCTTTATTGGATTTTGGTCATTTTGATGTAATTCTGCTTTTTACATTTTTCTCTATTTTATACACTGGAGTGTGGTTTTATTGGTTTTTGTCTTTGACTTTTCAACTGGTTTTGGTACTTCTAAATGCTTTACACATTTTGTGTAAGTTAGGATTGACTGCTCTATGCCACAGCTTCCATGCATTGCATTCAACTTTTCATAACTGAAACATGTGAGTAGACCTGTCAGGTTAGTGACTTTACTACCTGCGGTGGTCTACAATCCATCCCAATTAATAATTTATTGTTTTACATATACCATCCACTGACAACCTGTTGCCACAGTTGAGCGAGACCGTAGCTGAACCATTCAGGTCGGCAGACACAGAATACTGTCCAGTGCTTTTTTACTGAATCTACTCTGTAAGATCAGCTCATGGAAGTGCGATTGCTTATAAAATAAAAATGAGTAGACCCTGAACATTCCACCCTACTGAATGTTATATGTGATTGTAATGTGTCTCAAAGTCAGATGTTACATAGCAAACATAATGGGTCAACTTCTCTATGACTTCACTTTATCATTCCTTAGCTTTTACGTGTAATCCTGTTTGTTCAATCATCCAAATAACAGAATAAAAATAAAATCCCAAAATGCAGGGATATGATAATTTCAAAACCAAAGCTGGATTAATCTGTTTCGCCTTGAACTACCACAAATCATTCTTTTTATAGTATATCAGATTAAGAGAGATAGTATATGTTATGTAAATTTGATAAGAGTGGGTAGAACTCACATTTGTTATAAGGCCTGGGCAGTGAACGACACTCCGTTAGTGGAGTTTGCAGACTTTACCCCACTCCGCGCTCTGCGTAGCACGTGGAGTTCTGAAAAGTTGCAAAGCAGAGCGTAATTCAATCAATCAATCAATAAATACTTTTGGGATTCATAAAAGTACACACAGTTTAAAAATTATATTTGCATTTATAAAAATATATAATGATCTTTGATTGAGAACTTCATCAGGCCACATCATTAAGTAATCCCTCTAAATCATGTGGTACATTATACCCAGAGCCATCCTTCATTCAGTTTCATAAACAAGTTGGTCTAAAGATTTTAAGGATTTCCTTCTTTGTATGGCCTGAGTTATAAAACTAACAACAGCACTACAGATTAATTCATTTTCAAGGGTACATATACATTTCAGTGCATCCTTCCTTATAGAAAAATAATTTCTGGAAGATAAAAATTGGATGTAAAAATTGTTTTCTAATATCTTGGTAAAACTTACAAAACAACATAAAATGCATCATTGTTTGGTTGACTTTTCCCTCACATGGGCATTTTTGTTCTATTTTTTGCCATTTGTTCAATTTAGGGAAAGCTACCAATTCATGAACTATACCCAGCCGCATTCGTGTCAAATAAAATATATCCTGCATGTTTGTGACTTTTACCAAATAGTTTGGGAGGCCAAGTGACTCGTTGTTAGCCGCATATCTCAGTACGCTAACTTTTCCTTCCTCTCTCCTGGCTCTTACTTGACTTGCTCTCTCCAAATACAGTTTTTTCACATCATTCTTACCAAATTGTAGTATGGCTGTGGGTTTTTTTACCGATAAGTCTCTGTTAACACTCTTTAGTAGGCAGTCCATATATGCTAGCCAAGGTATCTTGTTTTTGTTGTCTAGAGCGAGACAGTCCGTGATACTATCCCTAGTAAAATTTAAACCTTCCTTGCACCAGATGTTATGCCAAGCACAAAGCTCTCTTAATTGGATTAGATAAGGGACAAATAATGCGTCTAATTCTTTGTGCAGGATATATGTTGACGTAGATCTTGGAGCAGCCAGCATACGGCATAGGAAGTAGTTTTCACAGGTTTGCAGTCCTTTATAATTGGCTTTACCCCATACTAAAGAACCGTTGGTTGCTACAGGTAAACATTTGCTAATGTATACTTTTAACATATCCCAAATGGGTTTACTGCCTAACTTATTGCAAAATCTAAAAACGACCTCTATAGTTCCAATTAATTTGAGTCTAGTCTGGTCTAGATGGGGGTCCAGTTGCAATTATAGGTGTCTAGAACACCCAAATAAGAGACGTTTTTAACTTCAGTTAGCTTATGTTTCCTGACATAATGGGTCTTTTTCTAGGGGTGGGCGGACATCTCCGTTCCGCCAACAGAATGTGCGGAGATTTGCCCCTTCCGTCTTTCACAATGAAGGTGGAGAAACGTGACAAATCTCCCCACACTCTAGGGCGTAACGGAAGTGACCGCCTGCCCGCAGCCCGCCTCCCGCCCGCCGCACGCAATATTAAATATAATTAAAAAGCCTTAGGATGAGATTTAAAATAAAACTTACCTTATCGCGGGGTCATCCTGGCATTCCTGGGCCATCTAGCCTTCTTCTTTGGAACTGCGCATGCGCGGGAGCATGTGCATTCCTGGCGAAGAATGCGCATTGGTTTAATCTCCATGCGTCTCCGCGTAAGTTCCTTATGCGACTTCCGCCCACCCCTATCTTTTTCTTGACCCTACCTTTACCACATGTCATTACAAACATTTTGGTGAGGTTTAATTTTTAGTCCCTCAGCTCCATGTATGAATCAAAGTCTTCAATCAGCTTTTGCAGTCCAATTGCTGTTCTCGAGATTAGGACTACATCGTCTGCATACAGGAGCATAGGGGTCGGTCTCGCACTTATTTTCGGGGCATCTATCTTGAGATTCTGAAGGGTTTTATCGACTCCATTTATATATAATGAAAATAAAAGTGGAGCAATGACACACCCTTGACGTATTCCCCTTGATACCTTAAAGTTTGTGGTGCATTCCCCTCCCCTTCCATATCTTACTCTAGATGTCAGCCTCGAGTATAGTTGTAAACGAAATGATATAATATCCGCAGGGGCGCACATCTCCTTCATGACCTCCCATAATTTGATATGATTTACAAAATCAAATGCAGAACTCAAGTCTGTGAGTCATAGATGGATGTTTTCTTCCTTTGCCATAGTGTGTTTGTTTATAATTAGGTGTAAATTTAAGCATTATTCAACGGTCCCCATATCCCACCTGAAGCCATTTTCAGTTTCAGTCAAGATGTTTTTATCGTTTATCCAATTCTCCAATCTTTCCAATACTATACGCCCCATTATGTTAACAGATGAGTCCAGAAGGGATATGGGGCAGTAGCATCTTGCATTACACCGGTTCCCCTTTTTAAAGATTGGGACGATAACACTATCTGTCCAAGTATTAGGAACGTGACCGTTAGCAGCTGCATTACAGACCTGGGTTAAAATGGGTGCCCACAGCTCTAAGGGGCCTTTCCCTGCTTCATCCTATTTATTGCCATGGTGACCTCCTCCAATCTAATTTGTCCAAGAGGTGTCATAGCAACAGGGAAGGGGTGTTCTATAATTTTTAATAGATGCATTAAAAATTCCACAAAAATTAGTTAGCCAATCCTTTGGAGCAATAACTGTTTTGACGATAGTAAGTAAGTAAGTAAATTTATTGCACAGTTAATTAAAACTCACAATTTAAAATACATTGTTTGAAAGAAAAGGTGGTTAATAACAGAGATAAAAGGATGATTATCAAAAGTTAAAATTGTTCAGTGGTTCAGCTTCTTCTGCATTCGGGCCAAGAGTTCGAAAGATGCCCTAGGACATGTTTCCAGCTATTGGGCAGTTACTTCTTTTTGTGCCTCCTTGATTCTCTTTGCCACTGCGTCAAGGAATTTTGTGATTCTGCAGTTTAGTTGGGTCTCGCTTGGATTGAAGCACAGTTTAACTGCCTGTCGGCAGGACCTGACCCCCTCCTGGTTCCATTTTACACATAGTAGTGTTCTCCTTATGTCCATTAGGCTGGGACAAATACATATTATATGGGTTAAGTCTTCAGGTCCTGCCCCGCAGAGACGGCAGGTTTGATCTTTATGGTTCCTTTCCCAAGGCGCCAGATGAGGGAGGATCGGTAGTACGCCTAGTTGAAATTTTAAGAATTTCTCCTTGGTCTTCTGCTTGAAGCCGTGGTCTAGGTATGCTTGTGGTTTGAGAGTTTTATAGTCATTTAAGACTGTCCAGCCATGGGCCGTTTTCGCCAGGGTTTCTTTGTCTTCAAGTAGCGATACTATTTTCGTTGTTTTTGTTACTTGCTTTTTAAAGCTTTTGTGATCTACTGAGCTGTTCCAGAGGCCAGTCAGTTCTAGGCTTTCCAGTGATTGCATCAAGTACTCTCTAGCGTGTGATCGTTCGCGTCTTTGCAGTTCAGTCCAGAGGTGGGTATTTAGGGTGCCTGGCTCTCCGTTTCTAATCTTATGCCAATATTTTATAAAGCTGCCCCTTCTTTCCACCGTTTGCTTTTGTATCCCAAATTCCAGACGAATTTGTGCTAGTGATACGTAACTAGGAAGCTGAAAGATTGACCTGTAGGTTTTACCGATCACTTTGTCTAGTGTCTGTGCATCCTTTCCGAGGGTTGATTCGCTCCCGTATGTTAATGTTGGTTGGAGACGAGCTCTCAGTACTTGTAGGAAGGGATCAAGCGTGTGGTCTGGCAGGATCTTCTTAAGGGGTTTCATTGCGAGATAACTCATGGTTCCTTTTTGGCAAAGTGTCTCTAGTTGGGGTTTGAATGACCCTCTGCTGTCCACCAGAACACCCAGGTACTTGTAGCACGTCACTTGGTCAAGTTTGTGACCATCCAAGAACCAGCTGTTCTTCCTGATCCTATTATTGTTCAATGCCATGGTTCTTGTTTTTTTCAAGTTGATGGTTAGGCCATTACGGTGTGAAAATGAACTGGTGGTGTTTAGGAGATGTTGAAGGCCTGTTGGAGTGCGGCTTATTAGAACAAGGTCGTCGGTATAAAGGAGATTGGTCAGCGCAATATCCCCCAACCGGGGTGCGTGCGAATTGGTTTTATCCAATTCCTCTGGGAGGTCTGCCAGGTAGAGGTTGAATAAGGTAGGGGCTAGGACGCACCCTTGTTTCAGGCTGTTATAGGTGTTGATTCGCCTTGAGAGGTGCGTCCCTTTGCCCAGCTTGATCCGGACCCAGGTGTTGGTGTGGAGTAGGATAAGTTGTTTCAAGAGCAGTTCTGGAATCCCCCATTTTTTAAGCTTTTGCCATAGTTTGCCCCGGACCACGTGGTCAAACGCTGAACTGTAATAAATGAAGCATAGGAACAATGGGGTTTTTCCTAGTTTTGCCGCGTCTGTCAGTAACGATAGAGCCATGATTTGGTGGTTGTTCCCTGCCCTCTGCAGAATCCTGTTTGGGTTGGTGGGATTATGTGCTCTGTCTCTGCCCACAGTATCAGTTCTTCTAGTATTATGCCGGCGTAAAACTTTGCCTCTATGTCTAAAAGGGCTATCAGCCGATAGTTGCCTGGGTTGCTCCTGTCTCCTTGCTTGTAGATTGGACTTATAATAGAGCCTTTCCAGGATTCCGGGCATGCTTCTAGTTCCAGTGTGCTTGTAAAAAGTGGCGCTAGTGTGTTGCTCCAGAACTCGATATCGTGCTTAAATATTGATGGTGGAATCCCATTAGGACCCGGTGCGCCCTCCGTTTTCCCCTTCTTTATTTGGGTTTTTATCCGGTTTGCGGGTATTTTGATCTCATATTCGATGTTGGATGTTGTGGTGCTGTTATCCTTTTCTCCCCTACCATCTTTTCGTTGACTAGTGCTCTTGTGCCTTCTGCTACATTACTGAGCCCTTTTTCTACCTTTGTTGCTGCTCTGTCCTCATTGCTATGGTCTCTTTTTTTTTTCTGATGAGCATGTGGATGTATCTTCGTTTGGTTTGTTAAAATGGTTATGCAGGTAGTCTGCCCAGGCTGGCTCTGCTATGTATGAGCTTATCCCTTGGTGCCCTGGGTGGTGCAAGCTATGAATTGTTTTCCAGAAGTTGGCGCTGTTTTTTTAGTTTGGAGTCATGCTTTATTTTTGCCCAGAATTCGTCGTTCGCCTGCCTTTTATTTTCCCAGATTGCTTTTTTTAGACTTGCTTTTAGGCCATGTAGGGCATGTTGTAGAGGTTATTTTATAGGCCTTATTCGCAGTTGTTTTAGGGTATGCTTTATGTCCCTTTTAAGGCTTTTTATCTCCGGTGTGTCTGTCTTTCTTAATGTGTTCTTCGGGGGTTTGCCTTTTAATGTCCTTGATTTGGTTGCGTATCTTGTCCCGAGGGCCTTAGTGAACCCTTCCCAGGCCTCTATTTTGTTTGCAGCCATGTGGCCTTGCTGTAGTATCTCCTGCACATCGGTGAACAGGACTTCGATGTTGTTTTGTTTAAGTCTGATACGTTTGAAGTCTGTTGTGTATTCATTGCCTATAGTGGCACTGGGTTCGTTTGGGTTCTCACTAGGGGTTTTTAAGACGATTTCTTGCGGCAGATGGTCGCTTTGGTCACTGGCGCCTACTTGGAATGATCTAATGCTGTCGAAGAAAGAGAGGGTTACTAATGGGTAGTCTAGGTAGGTGGAGGTTATGGAGGTGTGATAGGTCGATGCTGGGGGATATCTTCTTTGAACCGGCCGTTCAGTGCCCTCAGGTTTAGTTGCTCTAGATCTTTTAATAATTGCTTTGAGCACTTTGTTTGTTTGATCGCCTGCACTTGTGCTTGCGGTGGGATTCCCCAGGCTCTATTGAGTTCTTGTGCGACTTCCTCGTCCTCTGTGTTTCCAAATAGAAAGAGGTTAAAGTCTCCTGCCAAGATTAGATCATCGGCGTCCCCCTCTTCCAAGATTCTTGCTGTTTCCTTAACCAACTCTCTTGCGCCCTTCTGCTTGTGTTTCGGGTGTAAATATGAGTTGATTATTACGAGATGGTGGTCGGGCTTCATGGGGTTGAGTGTGATGTCTGCCGCCTGTATCATGTTGGGGGCTATGGTTTTAGTTTTGATTTCCTTCATTTTTCCTATTGTGAGTATTGAGGCAAGGATCGTCAATCCTCCTGAGCTGTGTCCAAATGATGAGGACCTAGTTGCTGGGACAGTTTGCGTCATGTATCCTTCCAGGGCTATCTCATCTATTTCCCAGGTTTCTTGCAATAATATTATGTCAAATGACCTTAGATATTTTAATGTTTCCTCATCTTCCAATTTGTCAGTCAGCCCGTTGATGTTCCAGATGCATATTCTAAGGGTGGTCATGTTTACGAGTTCCGGGGCTTTGCTAGGTGCTCTTGTCACTGCTCACCTCTGTTTGTTATTGTACGTAATATTATACCACAGACCAAGGTTGGTGGTTTCGTTGGTCCCGCTTTCGTGTGAAGAGGCCTCCCTAGGTGATCCGGTGTCTGACTGAGTGCTCCTTTCAATATTGATGTAGCTTTGGGACGTTGTTCTGTTGCGCTTTCGATTATTAATGGTGTTGGGTAGAGTGGTCTTCTTCCTGGTTCAAGTTTTATTCCCCACTGTGCAAATTTGTTCAGTTTTCCTAAAATGCGGTCGACCAAGTCATTCGATGACCATGTTGTCTTAGTTGTTTCTGGTTTATTCTGTACCAGTGCAGGTTGAAATTCAATTAGAAGTAGGTCGGTTGAGGAAATGCCCTCCAGGCCTTCAAGTGAGTTAATCAATTTTATTATGTTCCCTCTGTTTAGGACGTCCATTCTGCCTCTGGATTTGTACTCTGGGTGAAATAGTAGTATGTCTGTCTTGTTGGATTGGGTAGCACATGGTTCTTTGGCTGCAGTTAGTGCAGGGTCATTTGCCCTGTCGGAAAGTTGGTCAAAGTTGTATTTTATTTTGACTGTTGTTTCCCTTGGTTTGCAATGTGCTTGCTCCTGCTCAGTAGCCGGCACGCTCTTGTTTTGTGGTGTGGGGCTATGACCCCTGGCTGCGCTGCGTTCGTAGGTCTTTTGCTTAGGTCTTATCCACAGTTGGGTGTTTTGTGTGTTTGTCACCTCCTTGTGCCCTGAGTGCTCAGTGATTATTACTGATGCTTCTATTGTGTTTGGTTTGTTGGGCGTTGCAGTCGGTTGCCATCATGTGTGGGCTGCTTGGTCTCCTTCTTTGGGGGTACGGTCTCTTCTTGTTCTTCTTGATGGACAAGCTTCCTTGGTTGCCTTTCCTGTTCTTTGATGTTGGCTGTCGTTTTCCTGTTCCTACCTTTCCTTTTTTGTTTCCGACGGGCTCGTGAATTTTGTGGGCACTGCTGCGCTGTCGGTTTCAGGAGGTAGAAAGGTTACCAGAGGGTTTGTTGGTGATCGAGTTGCTTGTGAAGGACAGATCTTCCCATTTTGGAGCGGCCTGTTCTCTGGTTTTAGCAGTTTGCCATTTGGTTGCTGGTCGTTGTTCTGGTGTCCCTCTGTGTGTGTTCCTGTTGGAGCCGATGCCATCATTGGTTTCAGGTCATCCAAGAGGTTTTCTAGCATTGTTGGTAACGTCGATAGCTTGTTTATTATTGGGAAGCAGTCACATTCTGTTTTTGCTAGCGCTGAGAGTTCTGCTGCCTCCTGTCCCCTTTTTATAAGGCCGTTTAGATCACCTAGTTTCCGTTCGATCCCGGCGGTGAACTCGGCTAATGTTTGTAGTACTGTTAGCTGCATGTCCAGTTTTTCTGATTGGTATTGAAGAGCTGTTGCAGAGAGTTGTATTGTATTTAATAGATTTGCCCAGAACGTGATGTGCGAGGTTTTACTCTCATTCACTGGTCTACTGGTACTTGAAGTGTTGGTGGGTTTTAAATTGTAGGCTGCCACTAAATCTTGCCACTCGTTGGCTGTGGCGTAAGGATTCTCTTTTTTCTGGCTTTTGGGTGTGTTAGGTGTGTTAAAGCCGTCTGTGGCGCTCTGCTCTTTGGGAGCCGTTTGGGGGGCGTCTCGTGCGCCCATGAACATCGATGGAGGGGTGCTTGTTGGTTGCGGTAACGTTCCCATTCTGTCCTGTTTACCCAGGGCTTTTTGCTGCGGCGATCCAGTTGGTGAGTCGCACCAGTCCGATTGTTCTTGCGGTACAAAAATCATAGAGGCATCTAATGCCCTGTTTGATCTTAGCCCACTTGGCGAGATGTCCTTTACTGGGAAGCTTTCTGTTTTTATCCTTTCGAGCAAAATCTGCGTGCTTTGGGGACTAGTTAGAGCAGTGTATGGTGGGCTGCTGGACTCCGCCGGACAGGTTGTTATTGTGCGGGCTATTTCCTCTTTTTCATCCTTGTTAGTTTTTGGCCCGCTTTCGGTCGGAGCCTTCTGGTGGTTGGCAAGGTGGATATCCGCTACCACGAGTTTTGGGACTCTCACTGCTTCCTCTGGTTGTTGTGCTTGTGGGGGGGGGGATATTCTATCTTCCCAGGCTCCAGAGGGGTGGGTAGTTGTTCTAGCTTCCCATTTTTTGTGAAGATTGCTGCTCCTGGGTTTTTTAAGAACGCAAATTTCGTGTATATTTTTGGTTGGTAAGTGTGTAAAGGTTTACAAGCTGGGTCTCTGTCTATAGTTATGAGATCTTCGGTTCTGGCTCTTTTTAACCCTTTGAATGATTTGTTTAGTTTTATTGCCTTTTTTGGGCCCCTTGTAGTTGTTGTAATGGTGCAATTGGAAGATTCCGAGCCAGTAAACCAGAGGCAGCCCTTATCGTTGATGGCTTCTTTGCTGGTGTTTGGTTCGTTGAAGCTGTCCTTTTCACTTGCATTTATTATTTTGCAGAGATTGTCGTCTGTGGGTGGTGGGGGGGCTCCAATGTCTTTTGTGGCAGTGGGATTGGTCCCTGCCAGCCTTGTTGTTGAAGAGAGCCTCCTTGTAATTAAGGGATTTTGAGTGAACACCACGTGTGGCTGTGTTCACCCTCTGGTTTGGTGGTGGCTTTGCTTTAGTTCACTCTTGGTTGAGTATGCCTGACACTGCCTGAGGTTGTTTCCATGAGTTTGAGCTTGGCGGTGTGCTTCTCCTCGAAACTTCTTTCCTACACAGACCTGAGTCACTTGGCCTTCTTTGGCACTGCATGGTCACTGAGTGGGTAGTGGAGTCTTGGTAGCTGTTTTGATTTAATTATATGTAGTCTTTACTGTTTATCATTATTTTCGTAGAGATGCTGATCACCCTGTCCTGATGAAGACGAAAGGAATCATTGGCTGAAACGCGACCGCGCCTGCAACGACATTTGCAAAGGAGTCCCATCATGTTGAGTAGTTTGAATTAAGGAAAGTGCCCGAATAACATTTTATGAGGTGTTATCGCTCAGGCGCAATAGGGACTACCTTATAGTGTACTGCGCTGAATTAAGAGTGTACACTCTGATTGTTTTGATATCAATAGGGGAATTACTTATCTATTTGTTTGTACATTATATTTACATGTTTTTTATGTATGTTGTATATATTGTATATATTGTATATATGTAGTGTATCATATATATGAGTGAGATTTAAATGTCTTTGCAATGAATGTGTAAATTGTGTATATATGAAGTTTATATATGTTTGTTTGTTTTGATTATATTGTGCTTTGCCCCGTCACTTGACACCTATATTAGCTGGAATAGTGGAAATTATTTTGCTGTTAATAAGAATTGGGATATTCAGGGTACTTAATTGTTCTCTGAGTGAAAATAAGTTTGCTTGATCCCTCTATACCGTTTTTCTTTGAATTTACATAGCTGATGTTCTTTTGCTCACGTATATGAGGGTGATTTGGGCAGAACCCCTATTTTGTATGTACCTGTTTTTCCAGTAGGACCTCTTAATACACCATGGAAGATAGGTGACAGACTCTGCTCCATGGGTTGTTGCATTGCTTGCAGATGTCCTGCTCTAAAGATCTGGTATTGGAGAGGAGCATTCATCTAATCCCATTTTTTGGACAAAGTTTCCCTTCTCTGACTCATGGTTGTTGTTTGTACCAATGCGCCAAATAAATAGGCTTCAACCCTAATTACCTCATCCATCATCACTGTCACCAACTCATTTTCTGAGAATCTGGATTGTCTTCTTCCAGACATTTTTACAAATAATGAAGACATAGATTTGCTGCTGATGGTTTGTGTTGTGAGTGGTAAATGGTTTGTGCGATTAAAGGAGTGTCTTTTGTAGTTCAAGATGCAGGGGTTTTTGAGGAGATTTTAATCAGCTGTGCATTGATGGAGGTGCCAGTCAATGTTGACTGACGCATTCGCCTTTGGAAATATTGTTCACCATTTCTTTCCTCTGCCGTGCCAATCCCACTGTCACCACAGTGACAGGGGGCAACAACATTGAGACAGTGCTGCCTGTTGATGGTGGACCAACGAAGGAGGACTGGTGGACAGCCAACGGGCTGGCTTCCATCATGGTGGATTGCTGCCCCTCAGGCCGAACCATAAATGTGGAGGATGGATAACCGCCAGTGGGACAGATGAGATGGACCTAATCTACCATGATGGAAGAATGGCGATCCCTCTGCCAAATTCTAGATTAGACCCCAAGTGCTCATTATGCCAAAGTACATGCTGCTTAACAAGTAGTGGTACCTCTGACTGTAGAAATGTTTCAGCTGTTCAGGAAAGTGTATGCATAAAGTGTAAGTGCTTGAAATCTGTAAATGGCTGACCAAGTAAAGCAACAGATGAGGGAACATCCAGACTGGAAAAGCCATTTAGGCAGCCTGCCTTTGTCTACCTGCATCGCTGAGCCCCACCCTGTTCAACACATATATGGCCAATCTGGCTACCTTGGTCATGACCTAATGTGGGAACATCAAAACATACGCTGATGGCACACAGCTCATCCTCTCCCTATCCACAGACCCCGCAATCACAAAGTCCAACTTTCAACTGTGGATGACAAGTGTCGGCAGCTGGAGGCTCGATAACTGCCTCAAACTCAATACAGACAAAACAGAGGTACTCATCTTTGGGAACAACACATCCCCGTAGAATGACTCATGGTGGCCAGCAGAACTGGGACCCTCCACCACGCCAACACCCACAGAACACGTCAGGACCCTAGCAAACTCACCATGGAAAAACAGATATGCAATAACCTCAGACTGCTTCCTCACTGTATGCATGCTCCTGTAAATCTTAAAGTGGCTCTTTACCAGCACCATATGCACCATCACCCAAGCCCTCGTCACCAGCCGATGGACTACGGAAACACCCTCTACGTGGGAATCACCTCACATCTGCTAAATAGGCTTCAGACCATTCAGAAGTCAGCAGCCAGGCTCGCCATCTACCACCTGAGGTGGGCCCACATCACCCATTAACTCAGAACACTTTACTGGCTCCCTGCACACAAAAGGTGACAGTTCAAAATGCTAACCCATGCCTATAGGGAGGGCCCTGCTCAATCAGAGACTAGCTTACATCAACCAAAGACTGAACTTCCACCAACCCCTCAGATAACTGCACCTCCCTCTTCCGTACCCAAACTCCCTGCTTCCACCAAAGCAGCAGTGGTGGTTGCTCCTTCTCTTACCTGGCTACCAGGACCTGTAATGGCTTCCACCTCCTGACCTGCCCCACCCTGCAGGAGTTCAGATAAGATCTGAAAACATGGGTATTCAACACACTACACCCTGCAGCAGCAGCAACCTCAAGAGCCTGGATACCCTCACATGTGAAAAGCAGCGCTTTACATATTCAATTTGATTGACTGACTGAGCATTGAAAGCAAGAACACTGGCTTGGTAAGTGTGAAGCAATGCAAAAGATTATCAGTCAGAAGCTGATGATAGATTAGTTTGAAGTGTTTTTGAATACAGTGACTGCACATCCACAAATACTTTGTCCTGAAGTAGCCATCAGCTTCTGACTAGAATGTTTTTCAAATGCTTATGATTATTTTTAAACATATTTATATTGCTTATATTACTACATATACAAAATACATTGGGGGCAATCCAGCAGACCTCAAGTAGGTTTAATTGCTCCTTGGTGAAACTATTATCCTCACACTAGGAACCACTTAAATACAGGTATTTAGCTCAAAATACCTATGATCACTGACAGAAAAATATGTGTCTGCTGAATCTTGAATATGCACAGTAGATCTCCAGGGATCCACAGGTTAAGAATTGCAGAGTTACACCGTTTAAGATTTTGACATGGGAAATCAGCAAAGATTGAAGCATGAGCCAAGCTATCCTGTTGTTGCCCTTGATGCAGGCCCAGGTGGAAAGAAATATATCAGTGTTAATGAAGAAGCTGCTGGTTTGGCAACAGCTTAATTCTTCATCAGGGTACAGAATATCAAGATGTAAGAAGAGTTTGTCTTGTAGGAGCGTCAATTTTCATTCTTGTTCAAGTGCTGGATATCTCTGTTTATTAGAATTAGCTCAGAAAGAAAGGGGTTCAACTTTAGGACAACATTTTGCATCTTCAGGGGTACAGAAAAAGAGAAATGCTGTTTCCACTAACCTCTGGGCAGCATGATAGTGGCTTCAGCAACATGTCATAACAGCAGCACCCGATAATTGTAATAAATACAAATGGCACCTTGTCTACAAAATCAATACCAACAGCTTTACCGCACACATCCTCTGCACAGGAGCAGCAAATGTTAACCTTCATAATAGGCAAGAGGTTACATGAGTACCTGGATGGCCAAACCCATCAGGACCCATTAATCTATTTGCATGGGAAAAGGGAACAATGTCTAGAACTCAGCAGCTTAACAATAAAATGCCCAGGATATCCTGTATCCAGCAGATCATCCGAAAGGGGTTTCAGTGCAGCTGGGGTAATTTTTGTGGTCGGGTAGACCAGACTGCCTCCTAAAAAAAACAATTAATCCTTAAAATTAGGCTTAGACCCAGTGGTGGAAGGGAGTTATTGTGACCTGCCTGACTCCGTGTGAAGCGGTCGCTCCACCCTCCCTCCTGGATCCATAGCGCTTCTTGTGTTATCGTAGCGCTGCTCCCCCACCACTGCCATAATTGATATTTTACCACTGCCATAATTGATATTTTACTAATTGGATCTGCACCCGCTCTGTTTGCGTAGCGCTCAGCATTACTCTGCTTGCTCGACTACGTGAACTGTGATTTCTCCGCATTGCTTAGCCTGATTAGAATATCGCATTTAGAAACGCTGTGCATTGCTTTCATTTAATTTAAACTGATATTGTGCCCGTGTTCCAGCGCCAGCTCGCATTTCCCGGTCCTGTTGTTGTCTCCCCGTCCATTTTGTTGTGCCTGCAGCCCGTCCCTCCCCGTACGCTCCCGCCTCCCAGCTCCCCCTCCCACCCACGAGATATCAGGAACGTCTCAGCTGAGGAACCTCCGTGACCTGCCTGACTCCGTGTGAAGCGGTCGCTCCACCCTCCCTCCTGGATCCATAGCGCTGCTTGTGGTATCGTAGCGCTGCTCCCCACCACTGCCATAATTGATATTTTACCACTGCCATAATTGATATTTTACTAATTGGATCTGCACCCGCTCTGTTTGCGTAGCGCTCAGCATTACTCTGCTTGCTCGACTACGTGAACTGTGATTTCTCCGCATTGCTTAGCCTGATTAGAATATCGCCTTTAGAAACGCTGTGCATTGCTTTCATTTAATTTAAACTGATATTGTGCCCGTGTTCCAGCGCCAGCTCGCATTTCCCGGTCCTGTTGTTGTCTCCCCGTCTATTTTGTTGTGCCTGCAGCCCGTCCCTCCCCCTACGCTCCCGCCTCCCAGCTCCCTCTCTCACGCTCCGCCCCCTCCACTATCCATTTATGACAGATGTCCCAACGCGCAGCGTCCTCGCGCTGCGGCCGCGCCGAAGGTGCGCCAAAGGTAAGCCCGTCTACGCCCGTCCGCGCCTGGACCGCGCCCAGCGCCAGACCCCCTGGTTCCTGTACCACCCACCCCTCCCGAATTACATACGACGCCTCCACCCTCATTGCACTAAACCCCGGCCGACTCCCCAACTGCGCCCAAGTCGCACCTGGACACACCCATGGACCCTTCACTTGCAACTCCTGCAAGTATGACGGCACCAAGACCAACTCCCCATCCACTAACACCAAACAGAGATCTGACACCAACCACCTTAAATGCATCCTTCTCAACACCCGCTCGGTCCACAAACACGCCATCGACCTTTGGAATCTACTAGACACCATGTCTCCGGACGTCGCCTTCCTAACAGAAACTTGGATGAACGCCTCCTCAGCTCCAGACATCACCATAGCCATCCCGGAAGACTACAAGATCATTCGAAAGGACCGCACCAAGCTAACAGGAGGAGGCATTGCCATCGTCCATAAGAACACCATCCGCGTTTCAACCAGCGCAGACGTCAACCTCGCGAGCGCCGAACACCTTCACTTCCAGATCCACACCGACCCCAAGACCACACTCAGAGGCACTCTCCTCTACAGACCACCAGGACCCCGTGCACAATTCTGTGAAGACATCACTGACTTCATCACCCCTCACGCCCTCCCCTCCGAGGACTACATCCTACTGGGAGACATCAATTTTCACCTGGAAAAGAACAACGACAGCAACACCACCAGCCTTCTGGACAATCTCGCCAACCTCGGACTCAAACAACTAGTCAACACTCCCACCCCCTGCGCAGGACACACACTCGACCCTATCTTCACCTCCAGCAAGCACATCTCCTTCAGTCGCACCACAGCTCTCCATTGGACGGACCACAGCTGTGTTCACTTCACCTGCAAAAAGACCACAATCCACAACCACCCTCAACCCACTCTGCGAAGAAACTGGAACAAAATCACCACCGAACAGATCTCCACATCGCTTTTTCAAAACCCCCCAGCCTATTCGTCGAACCCTAACCAAGCAGCCATCAACCTCACACAATGGCTAACTCACAGCGCCGACAACCTAGCACCCTTGAAAAAACGCCAAATCAAACTAGGAAACAAAAACGCCCCCTGGTTCAACGATGAGCTTAAGAAATCCAAGAAACTCTGTCGCTCCCTCGAAGGCCTGGAAAAAAGACCCAAACACCAGCACCAGGGACGCCTTCAAAAACGCCACCCGCATACACCACCAACTGATCCAGACAACCAAGAAAGCCGCTTTCAAAGACCGACTAGACAACAACGCCCACAACAGCAAGGAATTATTCAACATCGTCAAAGAGTTTACCAACCCCGCTGCCAACTCCAACGACATCACTCCCTCTCAAACCCTTTGCGACTCCTTAGCCTCGTTCTTCCACAACAAAATAGCAGACATCCACAACAGCTTCAACAACCAACCCGAAGACCAACCCACCCAACCTTCTGCCGAACCTTCACCCCCCTTGAACATCCTTAATGACTGGAACCCAATCTCCACTGAGGATACTATCCGCCTGATGAACTCCATCCACTCAGGATCCCCCACAGACCCGTGCCCTCACCACATCTTCAACAAAGCGGACTCCATCATAGCACCACACCTCCGAGACGTCATCAACTGCTCCCTCAACTCCGCCACTTTCCCGGAAAGTTGGAAACACGCCGAACTCAGCGCCCTTCTAAAAAAAAACACAGCTGACCCCACCGAACTCAAAAACTACCGCACCATCTCGCTCCTTCCATTCCCGGCCAAAGTCATCGAGAAAGCAATCAACAACCAGCTCGCCGCCTTCCTCGAAACCAACAATTCCCTCGACTCCTCACAGTCCGGCTTCCGAGCCAAACACAGCACTGAGACCGCACTCATCGCAGCAACAGACGACATTCGAAAACTACTAGACAATGGAGACACAGTCGCCCTCATCCTCCTCGACCTCTCCGCAGCCTTCGACACAGTCTGCCATAGCACCCTGTTACAACGCCTCAGAAACATCGGAATCCAAGGAAAAGCTCTGGAATGGATCACCTCGTTCCTTGCCGGAAGAACTCAGAGAGTCCGCCTCCCACCGTTCAAGTCAGAAGCCTCTGAAGTCATCTGTGGCGTGCCACAAGGATCCTCACTCAGCCCCACCCTCTTCAACGTATACATGAGCCCCCTCGCGACCATCGCACGCCAACACAACCTCAACATCATCTCCTACGCTGACGACACTCAACTGATCCTCTCACTCACCAATGACCCTAACACCGCCAAAACCAACCTACATCAAGGAATGAAAGAAGTAGCAGAGTGGATGAAGCTCAGCCGTCTGAAACTGAATTCAGACAAAACAGAAGTCCTTATCTTAGGTACCTCCCCCTCCGCATGGGACGACTCTTAGTGGCCAGCGGCCCTTGGAAAAGCACCCATCCCGACGGACCACGCACGGAACCTGGGCGTCATCCTGGATTCCTCACTCTCAATGACCAGACAAGTCAACGCCGTTTCATCATCTTGCTTCAACATTCTTCGCATGCTCAAAAAAACATTTCGCTGGATCCCCACCGAAACTAGAAAAACGGTTACCCACGCACTGGTCACAAGCCGCCTGGACTACGGAAACACCCTTTACGCCGGCACCACTGCAATACTGCAGAAAAAACTCCAACGCATCCAGAACGCATCAGCCAGACTCATACTAGACATCCCGCGTAAAGATCACATTTCTAATCACCTGAAAGACCTCCATTGGCTCCCTGTCAATAAGAGGATAACATTCCGCCTCCTCACCCACAAAGCACTTTACGAACTTGGACCCGAATGCCTCAACACGCGAGTCTCCTTCTACACCCCCCCACGCCAGCTACGCTCTTCCAACCAAGCCCTTGCTGCTCTTCCTCGCATCAACAAAACCACCATGGGAGGAAGATCCTTCTCCTACCTGGCGGCTAAAACCTGGAATTCTCTCCCCATTCACCTCCGCCTCACTCAAAACCACCTAGCATTCAGAAAGCAACTTAAAACCTGGATATTCAACAAGTAATTCCCCTCCCTCCTCAAGCGCCTTGAGACCCTCCGGGTATGTAGCGCGCTATATAAATTCACTTGACTTGACTACAGACATCATAAGTGATCGCCTTTAAGAGGAAAATGAGGATTACATCTAAATGCTGTAATGAACAACTGCCTCTAAGTCAACAATGGGCACTGCCATTTCCTTAAGGAACTTGAAGCTGCCCATGACTAGCCTTTCATGCCTATGCGTGGCTGTCACTGAGGATTTAAAGAATTGTACTGCTCGTCTGTGTGACTCTTGTAGAAAAGGAGATTAATAGATACATACTGGTTTGTAAAAAGGTGATTTGGATTCATTATTGAACGCAAAATGATTCATGTGATGAATCGGAGTGGACTAGCCTTTTATACAATAAGTGCTACTTCTCCTCCAGGGAAATCATCCTGGGCACCTAACGAACTTTATCTATACTAATATAATAAAGAGAGAGCCCAAACCTTTGAGGCGGGTAATCTCAGGAACCACAGCACCAATCACAACACCCAATACAGCGTTGGAAAGGGCAGTTGCAGCAGAAGGACATAGGCTATGCAGACGCCCACCATATATATTTAAAAGGTAAAAGAACTGTGCCAGCAAAGTAGTCCCTTGTGGGCGTGTCTGCGTGTGCTGTGGGCGTGACAAACGCTGGGGGCGTGTGGTACGTTCCGCCCTTCATGCCATGTCTCATATCGTGTGCTGTGGGCGTGTGCTGGGGGCGTGGGCGTGTGCGGGGCGCAGGATTACGGGGGGGAAAAAAAGCAAGCGTTGGGCCCAATATTTCATTGTTTTTTCTTCCCAGGTTCTGTACATTCCAGCTCCGGGTGTCCACCCTGCTCCCTTTAAATACCCCTGCACCCCATAATCATAACCCACCCTTACTCCTTAAAATACCCCAACACACTTAAACACTAACCCATCTTAACCCTATAAATATATACCCCTGTACCCCAAAACCCAAACCTATCCCTAAACCCTAAAAATACCCCTGTGCCCCAAAACCCAAACCTAGCCCTGAACCCTATAAATACCCCTGTACCTCAAAACCCAAACCTACCCCTGAACCCTAAAAATACCCCTGTAACCCAAAACCCAAACCTACCCCTGAACCCTAAAATACCCCTGTACCCCAAAACCCAAACCTAGCCCTGAACCCTTAAATTACCCCTGTACCCCAAAACCCAAACCTACCTCTGAACCCTAAAAATACCCCTGTACCCCAAAACCCAAACCTAGCCCTGAACCATAAAAATAACCCTGTACCCCAAAACCCAAACCTACCCCTGAACCCTAAAATACCCCTGGACCCCAAAACCCAAACCTAGCCCTGAACCCTTAAAATACCCCTGTACCCCAAAACCCAAACCTACCCCTGAACACTAAAAATACCCCTATACCCCAAAACCCAAACCTAGCCCTGAACCCTAAAAATACCACTGTACCCCAAAACCCATACCTATCCCTAAACCCTAAAACTACCCCTGTACCCCATAACGCAAAACTATATCTGAACCCTTAAAATACCAAAACACCCCAAAACATATACCTTAGTACCCCAAAACATATACCCCTATACCCATACTTACCTTATCCAAACATTAAAAAAATGTTTTTACCATTCATGCATTTACAACAAATTTCGTGGTAAAAGCATATAAAATGTAATGCCATGCGTTATAATGGCATTGCGGAGTCATGGTACTTTCGTAATGAAAGTATGCGGAGTGTTGGTATGCCGAAAGAAAGTTGCGGAATAATGGGTGTTTACCCTACCCCGGTAAGTACATTGGTGGCACGGCAGCCCACATCTCCAGCAACATACTCATATTTATTCACCACCGATTTGAAAAATGCACAGGTCTCTCTCATTGATGGCCTGCACCGACACACACTTTTAGACACACCTCCCGCCACAAGTTCTAGACTTTCGAACTTTAGAGCTGGAGAGCTACGTTCGAATCTCGGCATCAGCTCAACATCCTGTGATTCCAGGCAAATCGCTGTGTCTCCCCGTGCCTACCACAAATGAATGTGTTCTTCTGTAATGTAAACTGTGCTCATGCCATGTTGTCGAGTTCGCGCTATATAATATTGCAAGGAAAAATAAAGTAGGGAAACTCGAGTTCACACACTACTGAACGCGCACTCTTAAGTGCATCAGCAGTGCACTGTGAATCGGAGCGTTTCACAGGCCTGTCACAGATAAGAAATGCTATCAAAACGAAATCCTACAAAACAATATATTATTGGCCGGCAGCAATTCATACCCGGACAACGTCGGGACGGGCTGCTAGTCACTGTATAAAATTACCACATCCATTAACAATACGCCAGTGACCACCCAAGCATTTCCGATGGGTTTACAAGGAGAATTATCAGGAAAAATATTATTAATGAAAAAATGCCTTCACATGACTGATAAAATAGCAGACAAAGCAGCACATACCTTCTGGCACAAAGCAGATAACAAAGTTTTTTGGTCTCTGCGCACACTTATATTTCGAGCGTTTTGTTTTGATTGTACGTGATATTTTGTTTAGCGCTACACGTTGTTACACGATGCCTATTCGTGTCTTATATACAGACGAATTCTGTGAAAGATAACCACCTTTCACTAACTGCGCGCTAATGTTTCACTTGAAACTTTTGAATGTTTCTTCTCCTTTTTTAACAGTTCATTGATGCAAATTCATGACTCCATTTTTTTTCCATCAATTTCTGTTTTTATTGATTATGCAGTTTACTTCTTGCATTATAACGAGTTAGTCAATCACTTTCTTTTGATTGTCAACATATATCCATTATAGCTCTGCCCAATGCATTTCGGGTCAGGTCATGTGACCCTTCGTCAGGGGCCTGTGAACAAGACGAATACAGGACCTTAGCCAACATCAATATATACAATAAAGTTCAAACATATGCATTAAGGTCATGCAAATGAGAAAACACAGTATTTAGTTAAACATCATGAAATCCTATGTATTGTCGTATTTGTAAAGCGGATCTAACCACAACAGTATAATAGGTAGTATAAAGGTAACTTACAGAGCATAACAGTGCAATACGCAGTGTATTGGTGAAGATCAAGAGGGTAGGTGAGGTGAAGCGCATGCAATGCGAAGGCCGGTTTCAAATCGCGCAAAGAAAATCTGGGAGCACTTACGAGAGTAAGGATAACGCATTGAACACGCTCACTTCAGGCGGGTGACTCGGGTAGCAAAGGTCAATGCCGGACGGGTAAGGGGAAGTGGTGTACGGCTGTGTTTTAAACAAACACGCTCAGTTCCGATCACGTGATCGGGTGAACAAAGGAAGTCGAGGAAAGACTTCTCGGGGGTGTTGTGAGTAATGTACCAGCTCGAAGTGCAGAATACTACAAGTGATGTTAAAAAAGAAAATTATAAACGAAGTGAGGTTAACGAATTTGGAAGAAATGAGGTGAACATGTGTTAAGTTTGATCAGTCTGATATACGAGTACCGGTGAACCAAAAGATGATGAAGGAATGAAAATAGAAAACGGACATTAGAATGGACATGAAAAAAATATACACGATGTGTAACCCAGCAAAATAACTTCAATACTGGAAATATACTAATTGTAACTAACATTACGGTCATAAAGATAACATGATAATCAATAATAGTAAATGGCTAAATCAACATTATAAGTGTCGCAGAGGGGATCCTGTACATAAGATGTTGAATCTGATGGGTTCAAGGGAGGGGGTTAGAAAGGTCCTTAAAGATGCCATTTATAGAAAACACGAATATTCAATCCGGTCATTCATCCCGGATGGCTGCAGACTGTTCAATTTTTTGATCCAGAAATATTCAGCTCTTAGCCTTTGTTTGGTGGGGTCCATATCGCTGCGATGTGGTATAGTCTCCAATACCGTGAATCTCAGTTGGGAGATTTGATGGTTTGCTTCAGCCCAATGATTAGCCACAGTTGATTTCTGATTATGAAGTCGGATATTAGATTTATGTTCTGTTATCCGTACTTTAATTTTTCTTTCAGTTTGGCCTACGTATAACTTGCCGCATGGGCATTTGATGGCATAAATAGTGTTAGTTGTATCGCAGGTACTGGTGTGTTTGAGATCAATTTCATAGCCTTGGGTAGGGTGTCTTAATTTGTTGCCCACTATGACGTTGTTGCAGTGAGTGCAGTTAAAACATTTACACATTCCTTTGAATTTCTTCATTTTCTTAGGTTTGGTAGTTAGGATTTCTTTTAGATTTTTTGATCTTTGGAACGCAAATGTAATATTGTCATTGTACAGATCCTTCAGGTCTGGTTCCATTTTTATTAAGTTCCAATGAGTGTTGATGATTTTTTTAATTTTCATAGCTTCAGTAGAGTATTTGAGGACACATACTGTTTTTTGTTCTGTTGTGTTGGTCTTGGGTGTGAAAAGTTTTTCTCTTGGGATGATATTAATTCTTTTCATAGATTCATCTAGAACAGTTGTGGGATATCCTCTTACCAGATATTTATTGATTTGATCTTTCATGGAAATTTCCAATTGTTGTGGATCTGAAGTGATGCGTTTCAACCTAATTAGTTGAGATGTTGGTAAATGTTTTTTCAAAGTAATAGGGTGAAAACTTTGGAAAAGTAAACTTGAATTCCTGTCAGTGGGTTTAATGTGGACTTGAGTGGAAAAATGAAAATCAGTGATGTTGACTTTTACATCCAAAAATACAATAGATTCTTTATGAATGGTGTGTGTGAATTTGATTCTTTCATACCTGGTGTTTATGAAATTGATGTTGTTTTCAAGTGATTTTTTGTTCCCTTGCCACAGGAGAAAGATATCGTCTATGTATCTTCTGAATATAATTAGATTCTTGCTCCAATCTGGGTTGTTCAGGATGAAGTCTGTTTCGAATTTAGACATGAAGATACATGCATATGCTGGGGCTCCCCCAAAGCCCATAGATGTTCCGATGCTTTGGTTATAGAAATTCTGTTGCCATTCAAAATAACTGTGGAATAGGGCGAATTGCATTAATTCCAACAGAAAAACTTTTTGACTTTCTTCCATCTCGTCTCTTTTTAATAGGCTCCATTCCAGGGCTTCCATTCCTTTGTTGTGAGGGATAGAGGTATAGAGTGAGGTCACATCTATTGTGCATAGCCAATATTCTTTTCCAGGTGAGAGAGTCACTTCGTTGAGAATTTTAAGAAAATCTGTTGTATCTTTTATGTACGTTTTACCTTCTTGAACAATCGGTTGTAGGAACCAGTCGATATATTGACCTAACGGTTCGGAGATTGAGCCACAGGCAGAGACTATTGGTCTGAATGGTGGATTTTTCTTGTCCTTGTGTATTTTTGGTAGCATATACAGTTTAGGTCGTCTTGGATATTTTGTTTCAAAAAATTGATGGGTCTTTTTACTGATGATTTTCATGTCAAGTGCTTTATTAGTTATTTGTTGCAATATGCTTCTGTATTCATCAGTCGGATCAATATCCAGTGGCATATATGTGTTGGTATCTTGCACATGTGCGTTGACACTTTCAAGATAAAAGCTGGTGTCCATAACTATTAGAGCTCCCCCTTTGTCAGCTCTTTGGAAAGTCAATTCTTCGTTTTGACTTAAATTTTTTAGGATATTCCATTCACGAGGTGAAAGATTCGTTCTTTTAGGTTTAGCGAATTTGATCTTTTGTAGATCAGTTATTATTGAACGTTCGAAGGCTTCAATAGTTTTGTGGGTCATTGGAGCGCAAAATGTGCTTTTGGGCTTGAATTCTTTAGTTTGGTTATCCAGTTCTTCTGGCGGTATGTTCTCATTATTTTTGAAGAAGTAGCGTAATTTAAGATTCCTAAAGAATTTAAAGAGGGCTATTTCTGTTTCAGCTGAATTAGATTGATAAGTAGGGACAAACGAAGTACCTTTGTTCAGGATTTTTATTTCAGTTTCATTGAGTTGTTTCTTAGAGATGTTAATGACTAAGTCACTTTCGTTTGGCTCCTTGTGACTCTTTTTATTCTTTCCTCTTCCGTTTCTTTTGCCTCTCCTTGTTTTGTAACTTGTGGTGTTTCGTTTGCTGCTGGGCTTACATCTAAAAAAGCCGGTTTTTGAACTTGAGTTTGAGATTTTTGTAACTCTGCTGTTTTTGAAGTAGATGGGGTTGATGTTTTTGTAATTGGTTCCCTTGTTTTTGCGATGTCGGATTCTGACACCACACTTTCTTGGGATGAGCCCACATTTGATTTTGGTTGCGCATGTGGTTGCTGCCATTTTCGTTGATTATAAATTTCAGCCCACGTGTACACTTCTTCTAATTTATAATCGATCGTATCGCGTCGATATTTGCGAATCTTTCGGTCATTTACCTCTTTGGTGTATCTTTCAAGTTTTTTTTCAATATCCTCTAATAGTTGTTGTAAATCCTCTTGTTTATTCAGCTCTCTTTTTATGCCTTCTAGTTCCTCCTCTAGTTCTTTTAAGACTTTGGATAATTCTTCAATTATTAGTAAGATCAAATCTAAGGAACATTTATTAAGGATTTGATACCATCTTTCGATGAACTTTTTATTGTTCTTACATAGCATCGGTTTAAGGGCAATTCGTAGTCCCCGAGGAATTCTTTGGTGCTTATGATAGTGAATCAATGTTGTGGCATGCAGCCTTTGATTAATTTCCTTTTTTGATATGTATTCGAATTGGCGAAGTAATTGTGTTACTGTTGAGATCTGAGGTGTGAAGGCTCTGGTCTCCTGTATCAGTCCGTAGATATCTTTTGCGGCTTCAGGCGTGAAGGCTAATGTTTCTGCTTTATTGGTTGTTATTTGAGCTATATCATCAAGTTGCATTTTCAAGTTTGGTTGTGGGTGCTGCAGAGAAGAGTTTAGGCAGTAGGTACGAATGCAAAGTTTTTTGGTCTCTGCGCACACTTATATTTCGAGCGTTTTGTTTTGATTGTACGTGATATTTTGTTTAGCGCTACACGTTGTTACACGATGCCTATTCGTGTCTTATATACAGACGAATTCTGTGAAAGATAACCACCTTTCACTAACTGCGCGCTAATGTTTCACTTGAAACTTTTGAATGTTTCTTCTCCTTTTTTAACAGTTCATTGATGCAAATTCATGACTCCATTTTTTTTCCATCAATTTCTGTTTTTATTGATTATGCAGTTTACTTCTTGCATTATAACGAGTTAGTCAATCACTTTCTTTTGATTGTCAACATATATCCATTATAGCTCTGCCCAATGCATTTCGGGTCAGGTCATGTGACCCTTCGTCAGGGGCCTGTGAACAAGACGAATACAGGACCTTAGCCAACATCAATATATACAATAAAGTTCAAACATATGCATTAAGGTCATGCAAATGAGAAAACACAGTATTTAGTTAAACATCATGAAATCCTATGTATTGTCGTATTTGTAAAGCGGATCTAACCACAACAGTATAATAGGTAGTATAAAGGTAACTTACAGAGCATAACAGTGCAATACGCAGTGTATTGGTGAAGATCAAGAGGGTAGGTGAGGTGAAGCGCATGCAATGCGAAGGCCGGTTTCAAATCGCGCAAAGAAAATCTGGGAGCACTTACGAGAGTAAGGATAACGCATTGAACACGCTCACTTCAGGCGGGTGACTCGGGTAGCAAAGGTCAATGCCGGACGGGTAAGGGGAAGTGGTGTACGGCTGTGTTTTAAACAAACACGCTCAGTTCCGATCACGTGATTCAACATCTTATGTACAGGATCCCCTCTGCGACACTTATAATGTTGATTTAACCATTTACTATTATTGATTATCATGTTATCTTTATGACCGTAATGTTAGTTACAATTAGTATATTTCCAGTATTGAAGTTATTTTGCTGGGTTACACATCGTGTATATTTTTTTCATGTCCATTCTAATGTCCGTTTTCTATTTTCATTCCTTCATCATCTTTTGGTTCACCGGTACTCGTATATCAGACTGATCAAACTTAACACATGTTCACCTCATTTCTTCCAAATTCGTTAACCTCACTTCGTTTATAATTTTCTTTTTTAACATCACTTGTAGTATTCTGCACTTCGAGCTGGTACATTACTCACAACACCCCCGAGAAGTCTTTCCTCGACTTCCTTTGTTCACCCGATCACGTGATCGGAACTGAGCGTGTTTGTTTAAAACACAGCCGTACACCACTTCCCCTTACCCGTCCGGCATTGACCTTTGCTACCCGAGTCACCCGCCTGAAGTGAGCGTGTTCAATGCGTTATCCTTACTCTCGTAAGTGCTCCCAGATTTTCTTTGCGCGATTTGAAACCGGCCTTCGCATTGCATGCGCTTCACCTCACCTACCCTCTTGATCTTCACCAATACACTGCGTATTGCACTGTTATGCTCTGTAAGTTACCTTTATACTACCTATTATACTGTTGTGGTTAGATCCGCTTTACAAATACGACAATACATAGGATTTCATGATGTTTAACTAAATACTGTGTTTTCTCATTTGCATGACCTTAATGCATATGTTTGAACTTTATTGTATATATTGATGTTGGCTAAGGTCCTGTATTCGTCTTGTTCACAGGCCCCTGACGAAGGGTCACATGACCTGACCCGAAATGCATTGGGCAGAGCTATAATGGATATATGTTGACAATCAAAAGAAAGTGATTGACTAACTCGTTATAATGCAAGAAGTAAACTGCAAAATCAATAAAAACAGAAATTGATGGAAAAAAAATGGAGTCATGAATTTGCATCAATGAACTGTTAAAAAAGGAGAAGAAACATTCAAAAGTTTCAAGTGAAACATTAGCGCGCAGTTAGTGAAAGATGGTTATCTTTCACAGAATTCGTCGACAAAGCAGATAACAACAGCAATAAGTCTGCCCAGCAGGGCTCATTTAACAATCAGCTTTAAATACGTTTTGGAAATGCAGCCAATTTCACTTAAAAAACATAACAGCTTCTGAAGATAATTTTTTTAATCAAATACTTATAAGTTGGGCAAACAAATTCATTTTTTACAATTTCTTTTGTGAAAGAAACATACATTTTGCCTTTAATATACTAGAACCCATTTTTAGTAAATATCTATCCCTAAATATCAGCTTGTCATTTTCATTAAGTACTCACATGTATAACTGCTTCACATACACAAAATGTGCATACAATGTCCAGGCTTCACGAACACTTGCCATGGATGCTCTCCATAATGTCAAGGATGGTTATAGGATGCCAATAATGCTCACCATTATGCCAGACAAAGAGAAGAAACAGGGGAAACCTACTCACTAAGGAACCAGGGTAATACTTATGTAGGAAAAACAGTGGTTCCTATGGAATAATATACTTTTTGCTTATGATACAAAAGCACAATCGCAATATAGAGGGTTAAGTAATGGCGGGGGGCATGCCAACCACTAACCCAATAAATTCAGTCTAACATATTTTATAGATTTTCAAACAAAAATAGATATATACATTGTTGTCAATCAAAGAAACATTTGTGCATTGTGTCCCAAGTGAGAACGGGAACCTAAACCTAAGTGACAATGTGAGTCTTATATACAAAAGAAGAAGCGAACCATTTCCTAGCGCGTATCACTGTATATAGCTGCTGTTCACATGGAATAATTTTTGATAATGATCAACTTGTACAAATTGTGGAAACCTTTTATATAAGACTCACATTGGGGCAGATGTATCGAGAGAATTTTTAGTCGCAAACGCTGCGATTCGCAAAAAAGCAGCGTTTGCGACAAAAAATTCGCAAAATGGTTATGTATGATGCAAAAATTAAGGAATCGCAAAATTTGCGATTCCTTAATTTTTCGTTAGCATTTAAGGAATCGCAAATTGCGATTCCTTAAATGCTATGCATCAAGCATTCTATTTTTGCGATTTCTCATTAAGAAATCGCAAATTACCACCAACTTGAAGGTGGTGGTAATTTGCGATTTCTTTCACAAATGCACTTTTTTGCATTTGTGAAGGTGCCATGTGGCGCACATATATGCCCTTAGGGCATGTAAGTGCGCCATATGCGCACATATGCGAATTTCAGGGGTGCAGCAGGTTGTCCTTATGGGTGTCCTTATGACACCCTTGCACCCTTGAAATTATTCTCAATTTGCGATTCTCAAATTGCGAATCGCAAATTGAGAATAACTTCCCATTCATTCCTATTGGCCTCCTGGCCCATAGAAATGAATAGGAAATTATTCCTTAATTGCGAATTTGCAATTTGCTATTCGCAAAGAAGGAATAATAAGAAATCGCAAAAAAAATGCGATTTTTTAGATACATACCATTTTGCAATTCTCAAATAGCGATTTTCAAAAAATCGCTATTTGAGAATCGCAAATAGGTATTTTGATACATCTGCCCCATTGTCACATAGGTTTAGGTTCCCGTTCTCACTTGGGACATAATGCACAAATGTTTCTTTGATTGACAACAATGTATATATCTATTTTTGTTTGAAAATCTATAAAATATGTTACACTGAATCTATTGTGTTAGTGATTACTTCGCCCTCTGCCATTACTTAACCCTCTATATTGCGATTGTGCTTTTGAATTGTAAGTATACAGTATATTATTCCACAGGAACCAATGTTTTTCCTATATATCACCATTATTCCAGAGGTACCACTGTGCTAAGACTGTGACACCAAAACAGCCAGGATACTCACAATACAGCAATCATGACTGTTTTTTTGCCTGGGGCAGTTACCATTATCTCATGGGTGGCCACAATTAGGTCAGTCCTGCCCCCAGTATGTCAATGGTGGTTGCCGAAATGCACAACTCGACCAACAATGCCCAAAATATGACAATTATGATGTCCGGACCACTATTAAGCCAGGAACAGACAATTGTGCCAGAAATGAACCATGAATAATGAAAAGCAGCATTTCCTTTTGGTGGTCCTTGGACCTTGACACCAGTCATAGCTTCAAGCTTTACATGCATTGTGTAATTTGCAAATTACAAGAGATTTACGTGTGAGAAATGTACCTCTTTCTTCAGATAAAGAAACGTGCGTACTCAACAAAGGAAAATCTGTGTAAATTAGACCGTTTGTGTTTAGAAAATAAGTGCTTCTTTTTGCCTTTACTTTTACAAATGAAACGCCTGCGAAGTAACAGCTGTTCCGTGTCTAGCAACAGTCTATCATTGTTAGGAAGAACATGTTTTATGTCACATTAGAGTCATCTTGCTAGAAAATAGTAGTATCATGTTAATAGCTCTTTTAACTTAATTCTGTACTCAAGCAAACCCCGGGGTTATCATCATATCATCTGTAGCGAGCATACTTAAGGCTAGATAAGCGAAGCAAGCTTTATAATTGTTTCTGTGACAGAGCACTACAGTGGTACGTCTTTCTTGTGTGAACACTTCACTACTAATGCAAAAAACTGATTCATTTTTTGGATATTGCATGAAGGCCGTATTCCTTCATCAGGAGGCAAGGATGAATACATGAATCCGATATTCCATCAATTCATTCCCATGATAAGAATAAGTCTGCACCAATCCTCATTTATTGAGTCATACAAAGGGCAGAAAAGCATGTCACGTTATTGAATCAGGACCAGGGGTGGGCGGCAGGCGCAAACTATGTCACTCTGCGGGATTGTTTTTTTTTTACAAACTCCGCACTACCAGTGGAGTGCGGAGTTGGAAACCCTCTGCAAACTCCACAGGTGGAGTGGAGCTTCTCTTCCACCTCTACATCTGACCCTTAATGAGGATGTAGCTGAGTCATACAAGCATATGAAGGAAACACTCATTGAAGGGTTTAGACTCACCACAGAAGAATATAGGCTGACGTACACCCATAAAGGTCAGAGCCAGACATGGGTGGACTTTGTGCACTGTTCAGTCAATGCACTAGACGGCTGGATAAAAGGCAACAAGGTGAACACATATGATGGACTTTATAGTTTGATTATGAAGGAGCATATTTTGACACACTAGCTCAAACAAGTTACACCAGAATCTGGTAGATTCAGATCTTTCTAGCCTCAGGGAGCTGAGGCAAGAAAGTTGATGAGAGGGTAAAAACAAGACTACCCAAGGAATCTCAGGGTAGTGACTCCTGAAAAGTTTGATCAAGACCACAAAAAGGAAAGGAGAGAGGTGGTAAGCCCACCAAAGAGACTCTCTCTGGACCCCATGACCCTAAAAAGGAAGAGAATATAACCAACCCCAACTCTGGCACGCAGACGCACGGGGGATCCTGGGCTTAAAAAAACTCTTGGAAAACAGGTTGTGTTTGACTGCCAGCAGTGAGGTCACTACAGAGGTGATTCAGCCTATTTCAAAAAGGTGGTTATCACTGAGCTGTCCAGTGTATCCATACTGGAGTACACCCCAGATGAGCCGGTCTAATTAATATTTAACTGGGAGAAGAGTCCAGATGGAAATCTGGTGATCTTGAGGGTGGTGATGACACTTCCACTCCATTCAGGTGAATGTGACCCCTACCTCTGTCTGAGACACTCATGGGCCAGTCACACCATAGTGGTCAAAAAGCTCTTGTCCCCAGATCAATATGTGCCAGAAGAAACAAGGAGAGTAAAGGTAGCCCTGGGAAGCCATTGTTAGACCTCTAGCCATACTGCACCTAGAAAGGGAGGGAATCCTTACCTGGCTTAGGGTGGTTGCAAGTCCTGACCTCCCTCTAGACTTTATCCTAGGCAATGACCTCCTAGAGGTCGGTCTGTTCCCAAATAGAGTGGTTGCCCATGGCGCCCCCAACCCAAAGTTCCTAAGGACCCATTCCCTACAGTTAGGAGACTGCGGTCTCAAAATAACGTGAAAAGTAAAAGGAAATGGAAGACACTCAAATAGAGAGCCAGTGAGCCAAGAACCTTCTACCCCAGTAAGAGGGAATCCCAAGATTGGCACTGGTAAGGCACCACCTGACCTCAAAGAAGTTCTGAAAAGTCAGAAAGCTGTTCAGAATCAGGATGTCACTCCTTAACTGAAGGGTGAGTGAAAAAAGGCAGTCTGCCTCAGAATGTGGTACTCCAACACTCCAAACAGCAATGGAGGTTCCAAAAACCCACATTTGCCCCTAAAGCAGGCCATCCACATCAGTGGAGAGCTTAGGGTGTGGTTTTGAAAACTGGCAGCTGTCAGTAGCCTCTACTGTGTGCTGGCCTTCATGGCAGCACTGTACTTGACATGGAGGAAGACCCCAAAGCCAAAACCAATGTAGGATTTCAATACTGGTTTGTCAAGGTCAGGTTGCTCAAGGAGCAGTGCCAACTGTTCACTCTCGACTGTGCATGCACCATGTGAGGCCTAGTCACATGCACTGCTTTTAGTATATGCTAGTCACCACTAGAGAAGGCCTCCTCTGCCCAGGAGGAAGGGTGCAGTATATTAAGTGTGAGGACATGTAAGTGAAAGTCTATATATTTTTATAGTGTCTTTACCATTAAAGTATACTATACGTGATAGGCAGTCCATAAGATAACATGAGACTTGCACCTGGGCAGACCCGGTTTGCTAGCTCCATTATGGCACCACTTAAAAATGTTGAGTTTGGTGTCAAACACTGGGCCTTCTGGAGTGATGAGTTTTAAAGGCTGCACCACCTTTGATACACACCTGGGTTGTCCCCCTGAGGAGGACACAGCCCTCCCCTTGGCCAGGCACGCTTGTCCCCTGACAAGGTAGGAAATAGATATGCAGGAGTTGTACACCCCCAGGAAGGCTGGCCACACCTCAAGGGTGAGCAGCCTGATCTGTACACCTAAAAGAGAACTCTGCCATTTTTAGGAGGGCAAGAATAGTGGGTTCTAGGTAGAAAAGGTGACCTACACTACTGGGTGTGGGGAACAGCCTTTACAACGCGGGTATTACCACGCGCTACCATTACAACGCTGCTATTACAACGCAAGTCGTTACAACGACTTGCGCTAGAGGGCGCTGTTGGATAGGGAATAGTTTGATTTTCTATTCCAACACCTTCCCTACTGTAACGTGGGCTGGAGTTGGAATAGAAAATTAAACTATTCCACTATCCAGCGCTTACAGCGCAAGTCGTTGTAACGACTTGCATTGTAAAAACAGCGTTGTAATGGCACGCGTGGTAAAAGCCCGCGTTGTAATGCCATACAACCCTGGGTGTGGTCGCATCAGAGGTGTGTTAGCTACAGGGATTAGCTGTCCAGTGGCTCCTAGCTTATACACCCCTAGCTCTCCCAAATCTAGGATTTAAGAGACTCCTCCTTACACCAGAACCTCTGGTTTGAACAACTTACTTCAAGGAAGGATTAAGAGAAGACCTGTGTCACCTATAGCAGGACTTTGCCACCATACCAAAGCAAAAAAGGGATACTGTGTCCCTGAGGCATCAGACTTGGAACAGAGTAAATGACACCAGTCCTTGGCTAAAACTTGGCACTCCCTGGCAGAGTGACCACCTGTTGAACCCAGAAGCACTTTCAGTCTCCCTTGGACAAGTGAGACTAGTCCCCTGCAAACTGCAGATGGAAACACTCACCCGATCCAAAGAATCGCTCGCCATCGCCACTCTGACCCAAGGCATTATGACTAGATGGGCCATGGAAGAATGTAACGCTTTCTTGGGGAAGTACGGAAATAGCAGAGTGCGAGAGATCAGAGGCCCTTTGTAAAGGATGCCCTATGAGAGATGCAAACTGGTTTAAACTTAATCCTCTTGGTCACTGGAAGCCAATGAAGGGAGGGAAAGGCATGTTGAGTCTAGGTGGATTGAACAGTGGCCGGGCAGCGGAGTTCTGTATCACCTGTACTTTTCCAATTGTGGCCTTTGGGGCTTCCCAATAAAGAGAGTTGCCAAAGTCCAAGCAATAAAGAATGATAGCCTGGTCCACCAGCCTCTTTGAAGTGGGTGGGAGAAGGGGGAGAATTTTCCAAAGCATACTCAGTAAACCAAAACATTTAGAAGAGAGCTTTACTGCTTGGTTGTCAAAAGTTCAGGGATGTGTCCAGCCACATTTCTAGGCTCTTTATGGCATTCTTCGGGGTAGATGGGTGCCCTAGGTAGATAGTGACAAATATCACTATGTTTAAATGCTTTAAAACTTAAAAAATACTTCCCCTCCTTAAGTGCTGTAGGCAAAAAATCTATGTACCATAATATTGCAAATACAATAGTCTATGGAAAATACATTGGTGGAAAAAGATGTTTTGGGACCCCCTTTTATCTTTGCACCCTCTTAACTATTCATCAAAAAAATGTACATAATCTCAAAATGTGGAAAATACTATAGGTCTAGAATGTTTTGTGGTGATTCCTTAAACAGGTGGAAAGTTATTAGGGTGCTAAAACTTTGGGAATACTAACTATAACTACAAAGTGGCAATCAGATTTAATATGATTTCTTTCTTTTTATCTATTGTATTTGTTATGCATTTGTTCATTGGTTTACATAATCATGTGAGCATAAATGTGTCTTTTATTTCTTCCTGTAGTAATTCTGAAAGTTTATGCAGTCTAGTGACATTTTGAGGTTTTCCTGCTGCTTTTAGTATTATTGTGCCACATGGTTTAACGAACAGGACCAAATTACGAGTTTGGTTTTATTTAACGATTCTGATAGTTATTAGATGAGGTAAATAAACCCAATATTCATTCAATTTCGGCAGGTCAAATCTGCTCAAATTTAACGGGAAAACATACTTTATTTGCTGTATCAAGCGTATTTTGGTGCGTTAAACACCAAAATATGCATGTTATTCCACATAAACTAAAAATAGGCATTATTTTTCACACACAATAAATAATGGATCTAGTGGTATTGGTATATATCAATAGCGATGAATACTGCCTCAACTTGTAATCAGGCCCTTAAGTGTTTACTCAATCACACAGATGCCGAAGCAGTAGTTTTTTTTTTGTAAAATATTTTTATTGCCATTTTTTCCTTTATAACATACAGCATATCTTTCATGGTCGATGATTTCGACAAACAAATTGATCCCGCATGGGGACCATTTACCGCAACCCCCCATCATAGGGGGTTGAAGACGATTATGCCAGTATCGTTCAGATCAGTAGGTGACAATGTCCCTCACGAGTCTATGTCTGTATGCAGGGTACACGGCCAGATGTTGTATTCCAGGCCACGTTAGACGTTAGGGGCGTGTGATGTAATGTCTCCCCATATGCGAGCCAGTGGGAGATTAGGAAGTTCTGCCTTATATAAACTATAAATGAACTTTGGATAATAAAACATATAAACTGGGATGGACTGTGTCATATGCTGGATTTACACATGTGGGCATGCCTGAGAGCTGCACTATTGCGGGATATCTTGATGGATTAGCACCGAGTCTGGCCTGGAAAGGGGGAGGGGGCAGCACTAGGGGCCATCTACGCGGGGATGTGGCGATGAGTCGATGACTTCTATTCAGACAGGCCCAGCAGGTACTTGAGCCCGTTGCGTTCCCCCCGATCACCCCCTGGGGCTGAAGAGGGCCTGGGGGAACCACCTCCCACCGTGCCTGCTGCTGCATCCATTTCATGCGTAAAGGAGTGAAGTAGCATGACCCAGGGCATGGAAATTGGGTGTTTGTGAATTCCTATGGCTTCCTCCTCGCGCAGTATGCCTTCCTCCGCTGCACCTCATTTCTTGACTGCACCCACCCACGCCGCCAGAGGGGGACCGGCAGGTGCCTTCCAGTGCATTGTTATGCATCGCTTGGCCAGAAGGAGTACTAGGGAGGCAAAGCGCATCTCAACTTTCATGTGCTTGCGCTGCCTACCAATACCAAGGGCACTAGCTTCCCACGTGTTTGGATCCCGGAGGCCCGTGACTGTTCCAAGAGTAGTATGGACGGTGCACCAGTGGCTATGGAGGGGTGGACAGTCCCACAGCATGTGGAAGAAGGAGGCCGCGGGTTCCCGACATCTTGGGCATACGAAGGCGCCATTAGGGAAGTACTTCTGAAGCTTTGCAGCAGTGAGATATGCCCGATGAAGGATATGTAATTGTATGTTTTTGAAGAGGTAGTTGCGGGAGACTTTCTTGGTGTACGCTAGTGCTTTGACCCATTCCCTATCATGTAGAGGCCTGCGAAAGTCGTCTTCCCATTGTTCCCTGAGGGACGCAAGTGAGGGTTGCTGAAGGGTACGTATAGCTTTATATATCCAAGTAACTAGGTGCCTCCCCGGGTCCATCTGTAGGATCGCGTGAAGGACCGGGTGTGTCGGGGGTTCGTCCTCTAGCGTGTGCCAATGTTTGTGACAGTCATTTAACAGTTGCCTATGTAGCAAGAATTGCCCCCTTGGAAGCTCTAAGTCCGTCACGATCGCCTCAAACGTCTGCAGTTGTCCATCAAAATAGAGGGCCCCAACCTCTGTCAGGGCGTGCTCCGTCCATATGCGCAGCATGTTTTCCGTGTAGTACCCACGACCTTTAGGTAGCCCTACCAATGGGAGGAGGGGGGAATACGGGGGCACCGCTCGATTCATTCTGTAGATGCGTGCAAGACAGGCGCGTGCCATCATCAATTGAAGCGGATTGTTCGGGGGGGGGGCACAGCTCCTGGTAGTAGGATGCGGTGAAAAGCGGGAATCTGCACTTGTCCAGCTGCCGTGGTCAACTCTCGTTGCGCTCGACCCGCCGTCCAGCGGGACACCCATTGTAATTGGGCGGCCAGAAAGTAAGCCTCAAAGGATGGCGCAGCCAGCCCTCTTTGGTCAATAGGCAACTGTAACTTTGCCAGGGCAATGCGCCTGCGGCCAGTGCCCCAGATAAGGGTCCCCAGTAAGGTGTCCAGCTCGCTGAAGAACGAACGAGGGGGAACGACCGGGAGGTTAGAAAAGAGGTATAGGAGTCGCAGGACTAGGATCATTTTGGCAATGCTATCTTACCAGCAACTGTGAGTGAAAGACTTTTCCAGAAGTGTATGGACGATCTAATGCCCGCCATCAGCCTTCGATAGTTGCCCTCGTAGATGTCCTGCGGCGTGTGATACAGACGGACTCCCAGGCACCGTACTGCTTGAAGACTTCACGAAAGGTTAACATTACCCAACCACAGCTGGCACTGAGGCATTGCCTGTACCAGGGGATAAACTGTGGACTTGGCCCAGTTAACGGGTAGTCCGGCCACATCCTCAAAGTCCTGCAAGATACGCGTTATAGAGGTGAGATCCGCTGCAATATCTCGAACATATATGAGGACATCGTCAGCATATAAGGACACTGCATGCTCGGAATTGGCAATAGGAAGTCCCCAATCCTCCCCGTCGGCCCGAAGACAGGCTGCCAAAGGCTCCATCATGCCGAAGCAGTAATTAACCTAACTGTGGTATCTTGACACCCAAAAAAATGCAGAACTTCATCAGCTAATGGCAGTGCAGTGTAATATTATCCACACACATGTAGTTCTCCTGACAGTTGTTGCAGGCTCAAGGGATGCAGCATGGATTGCGTTATCATATCCAAGCAAAGGTTCCTACATGAGGTAATCTCATCCACTTTGACAATGCCGCTGCTACAGGCGGGCCATGGGTCCCATAAAATGTGGCAATAATCCTATCTATCTATCTATCTATCTATCTATCTATCTATCTATCTATCTATCTATCTATCTATCTATCTATCTATCTATCTATCTATATCTATCTATCTATCTATCTATCTATATCTATCTTTCTGTCTGTCTGTCTGTCTGTCTGTCTATCTATCTAACACCCCATAGGAAAAAAATGATGTTAAGTAAATACATTTATTTTTTCTCTTGATAGATAGGTAGATAGATAGATAGATAGATAGATAGATAGATAGATAGATGAAATAAAATAGATTAGATTGAAGGATGGATGGATGGATAGATAGATTGATGTGCTATCAACATCTCATCTAGGTATCATTCACAATATCATTTGACACATCATTATTACAAGAGACATGCTATATATTGTATTAATTATTAAACAAAATAGAATAAAAATATGAATTATGGCATATTTGTCACTAAATTTAAAAGCCTCTTGGTTCCTCTTACCCGTGAAGGCTATAATTTTGAACTAACGAGTATCTCCAAGTTCATAAGAAGATTTTTGTAATGTGATAAGGGATGATTAACAACTGAACGCAGCAAGCACTGAACAAACAACACACACATATACATGCATGCACGCACACACGCACACCCACACACATACACACACGTATATCACATACTTTGGAAATTGCAGGCATACAGTTTGACTAAATAAGGACTCTCATTCCAAACCCTTCATATCTCAAAGGAATAGATCAACTGCTCTCATAAGATGCCCCCTCTCTCAGGGCTTAGGCCTGTGATGCTTCATTTAAATGAGGTAAAAGATGCAATAGTCAAGAATGTAAATTTCTCTGGCTTTCCCTGTCATCCTTTTAGGTAAACTCAATCCATCATTTTTGACACCCCTTAGATCTTTCTCCCTAGCTTAAAAAAACTGTGGTTTATAAAGAAGTTCAAGCCCACACCTCTAACAGAAATGAACACTTATGGAAACATCACTGGCTAAGATCTTATCAAATGTTTGTCTTATTCTTATAACTTCATTATTTCGGCCAAAGGCCATAAAAGATTTCATTGTAAAACATCATCCATAAAAAAATCTAAAGTGTTTCCGCCAAATGTCACATAATTTCAATAAAATCGGAAATTGCAGTAAAAATATTTCATTCAATAAAACCTTTTTAAAATATACATGGAGTAATGTCTAATTATTCATACAGTCCAAGGTAAGTTTCACGGTTGCAGATATCTTGGTCATTAGTATGTCACAACTTTAGCCCCATTCTCTTCCTTATTAGAACCACTATAAACAAATATCATGATAGCGCAAATATGACATGTGGTAGGGTACTTGTTGTCAGTACCCTCAGTGCCTCTTGATGTTTTCTGAATCCGAACGAATTACATAGTGGTCGAATTCATTTGCTCCTTGCCTTATCATACGCCCGGCAAAAAAACTAAATATGTGCAATGTTTTTGATGTTGTTTGTAAGCCCTAAAGTGCATCTAGTGCATAGAGAACAGGCAGGATCCTCCTTCCCCCCTCTTATTTTACAGTATAGCTCTTGATCTGTAATGTGTTATATCTTAACTTTAGATATAGAATTCTTGCTAGGAACGGTTGTATATAGTCAAGGAAATCCTCGCGATTAATAGTAAATCCAGTATTTGTATAAAGTGCACAGCTACCCGGAGGCATCCCGGCGCTGGGGGCTGTCGGGAAGATTAAGCAAGCTATTGCCCACAGTCACATGATGCTGGGCTGACCGCTGCCGGGGTTTGAACCGTGAGCCCTAGCGTCCGGTGTCAGTCACCCTGGCCGCGGCGACACACCTCTTCCTGAAAGGAATTCACTTGTTAACCTTCCTAATCTTGGGTCAGAGTGGAGTACATTCAATGTATATTGCCAATAAATACCCTTTAGGTTGCCTTTAAAACTATCAATAATATGCAGGCAAGGCAGTTGCACATGCTTGAAAATGTATATTTTCCTCCCTTACCGACAGACACCTCCTAAGTTCAGCTTTTTGGTGACAGGCACGTTCAGACTAGAATGAATGACCATTAATACTATCAGATAGTGACATGGCCCTCAGGTTAAAGAGTATTTACCTGGCCTTGCCCTTCCACACTTTTAGGCTCTGTCAAAATGCGTAGGTCAATATATTTTCTATCCTTATCCTATTCACGTGATTGAATTTCTGCTTGTACTTTGCACGTTTGTTTGTACACAATGGACTTGGGCGTTTTCTGTGTTTTTATTCGGAACTGTATATTTTAGAACTTTTTTTTAAATCTCTTGTATTAAAAATTATGTTTTGTAAATGCACGTTGTAGGCTGTAAAGTGAGCTGTCTTTTTTCTCATGCTTTTATGGATTTGTGTGTAAATCCGAATAAAGTTTATGCCTGACTGAATGACCAATGCTTATCTTGCCTGCTTGGTTTCCTGCACCAACAATTACTCTTTGGAAACGAATGGCTCATTCAATTGGAAAACATCCAGAACATGCAATGCTCTTCAATTAAAGTAAAACATTGGCTGAAGTCCCGATTTCTCACAGCCTCAGTGACTTTGGATGTCAGCCGAAGCCTTCTAGCTAAAAAAACACGCTTTTCAGAATATACCTGCACTCTAGCATCAAACAGCTTTAACAGCACACAAGCATCAGTATTAAATGAAACAAAAAACTATATGTATAAAACCAGAAATTAGAGTATATGTTAATGACTTAATAGCTTCAACGTGGTAACTAAAATTGAGAGTCTACAACAAACCTGTGACACGCGATATGGTGCCCAATTGTAATTCCCGAATTATCACACAGATGAATGAGTACCAATAGGAGACAGCTGATAGTATTGATGAAAAATGCCCCTTTTAAATCAAGAAGAATTCTCTGCTTTGCTGAAGGGTTTGTTAACCTTAATTATGGAAAGGATTTCTAAATAATTAATTGAGTTTTGCGCTTATTCTGAATCTGTATTGAAAATGGAGGATGTGGAAGTACAAATCAGGGTTAATAGGCAGGGTTTGGTGACTAACTCCTTGATCTCCTGAGGTTTTCAGGTCCCCTGGTGAAAAATACTGATTGTTGCAATAGTTTTCCACCAAGACTTCAACTCAAAAATATTAACTGACTAAAATACTGTGGTTAAAATATCATGACTTCAAAAATATCGCAGACCAGAATATCACATGCAAGTATATTGTTTTTCAAGTGTTTTGCAAACATATTGAAGTTTAACATATTGTTTACTTTCCAATTATTTTTATTATGATGTTTTATTGTAATTTTTTCAAAAGTAAGTGTCATACTAATTTCTTTGCATTATATTGTTTGGGTTGTTAGGTTGTTTTGTTTTTCTGTGGGTGTTTGTGGTAAAATCCTTAAGGCGTGCCAGCAGAAATCAGGCAGAATCATGAAATTCAGAAGGATTTATTAATTGCAGATAAAAAGAAACCCACTGCACAGGTAAACATCCAGATCAATCTGATTCCAACTACTGTATCTTTATTCATTAGACCACATTCTAAATAGAAAAAAGAAGAAAGGAACAAGGAAACTCTTAAAACTACAGGACAACATAAGTGGTACATTTCCACACTCCCGCCACACAACAAACAACAATAAAGAGAACACAATACAAAAAACAAAATAAGGTGACACACAAATGGAAGCAGTACAAATGAAATACCACTAACAGCACAAATAACAAACAAGTAAAACAGATTTAAGGAAATATAAACAACAGAATGAAGCAATGTCAGAAAATTGCAAGGAAAGGGTAATAGAACCCTTACATAGCTTTATCAGTAACAATCCTGTCGAAAATCCAAACGCACCCATTTTCCAGCTCTACTGACTCTCTGGCAAATTTTATAACCTTTTGAGACTCATTATATTTTCAAGGCTCATTCACCCCCTTTGGTAATTAAACAAGAATAACATAATCCTCCTTAGCATGCAATTCTTTGACAGCTTTTCTCCTATCATTATATAATGCCCTTTTCAATTTTAGCCTCAATTCTCCTCCCTTGACAGATTTAACCCTCTCCCCTCCAGTGGCATCTGCAATCTTTAACCTAGAACATACCCAAGGTGGACACACCAATGTACAAGTTTTCCTTCTACAAAACAGAGAAACGGGTGTCTCACCCTAGGTAGAATGTGGAATTACTCTGTTTTGCTCCACATGTTCAAAATTGCTTCCTTCCAATTTCTTCCCATGTCCTTCAAGAGGTGAATAGCTTCCTTCAAAGGTATATTACATTTCTCAATCATTCCAATGATTTTGGATGATATAACACACACTTTCTGCTTGGTATGCCTCTAGAATTAAGAAACTATCTCATAGCTCTAGATGACAACTATACACACCATTATCAGTTAGCAAATACTTGGAATTGCTTTTGCTAGCAAAGACTTCAGAGACAAATTTAATAACTGAGTGAAGTGACTCTAAGTTCTAGTTGGCTGGCTTCATGATCAGAGTCTCAGGGACAGAAAAGGCAACAACCATCCTAAACCCACAACTGGTCCCTGCCTGAAGAGAGCAATGACTCTCCAAGTGGTGCAAATCCAGTTCTGGCCATTGGAAGTGGTGTAAACTTGCCCAGATAACTTAAATTGAAAATTTAGGACTTGGAAATATTTTGTCTAAAAGATGCTCTGAGAATCAAGAGAAGACCGGGACCTACATGCTTATCGCTCCACCCAAGGTGCATCACTGGCTGGCCTGACTTCACTGCGGCTCCTGCTACGTTATTCTCCGCATCAGCAAATCCTGTATAGCGGCTCCTCGCAGCAGAGGTATCTGGTCTTTCTGAGCCATATTCCGCTGGAGCTTTTTGACTTCCGAAAGACAAAAAAGATTTCATTGCTACTTGGGCCAGCAGCTCCACGACAAAGACACCTCCTTCTCAGACACAGCCAGCAGTGTTGACCTGCTGAATTTTGCCCTCTGAGACAATTTGTCTCCAGATTTTTCATCTAAGTCCCAAGGTAAGTGGAAACCGGGCCCAATCCACTTCTTGTATCCGATCCGTTCTCCATCACGGTCAGCCTTAACTAGATGTCCACAGTTGGTCTACTGATTGTTTTTTTTGATATTTTGTCGTCAAATATATTTTTTTAAATTTACTCTATTTTTTTAAATTAGTGTGGGATTTATATTGCATTACCTTTTCACTTAGTTATTGTTTAGATGCTGCATAAATACTGTAAGTTAAGCCTGACGGTTTTTGTGCCAAGCTACCAGAGGGTTAAGTATAGGTTAATTTAATACTTTTTAGTGGTTCAACCTGACAAGTATTGTGGCTGTTGTTTCAGCAGGGTTTCACCCCACTCAAACAACAACCTAATTTCTCACACTGAGGAAGTGAAGATATCATGACCAATCATCATCCCAGGCCACCCAGAATACATATCCATGAGGACGAACTGATACACACAACCTAATTTGGATGTCAGAGGCCAGGAATATCAAAAGCTGCTTCATCCCAAGGATCTTCAAGAGTCTCCGCAAAGATTATAGGAGCAGATCACAATTTCTTAGTTTATCGCTTAATCTACAATCCATACACCTTAGCACCAACCTCAAAGTTTGCGATCCATCCCTGGCTACCATTACGTGGTTCTTCATCTTTCCTTTCTTCAACTTAATCATTCAACGTGAAAATCTTGCAGTGCAATTATCCACTTGCAAATACAAGTAGATATACAGTCCAATACCTTCTAAGGAAAGATCTAAAGCGGCCATTTGTGATCAGTATGTACTATGAACCTAGCACCCCACAGAAACTATTTTAAGTTTTTCAAAGGCCCAACATAGTGCCAAAGCTTATTTTCCAAATTGTAGTGTCTACTCACTGTCCCTTTCAAACCTCTGAAAGCAAAAGCAATGGTGACTTTGTGACCATTCTGCACCTGTTTCAAAACCACTCCCCGACCTTATTCACTTGCATTAGTAGTAATGGAACAAGGCAACCCAGGTATAAAACTCTTCAAAGAATGAGCCTTGACCAAACATAGTTGGATGACATTGTCGTGGGATTTCCGTGCATCCGTCAGCGCTTGTTGCCTTGTGCGGGTTGTGCAAAGGGGAGAGTTCTCTGACTGCTTCAGACGCCGAGGGACTGCGAGGTCCAGCAGGCTCTCTGTTACACAGCTGCTGCCTCTTCCCTCGGCGTTCCCGCCCCCCCGCCCGGACACTTGAAAACCTATCGCGGCCCCCGCTCCACGGGTGCCGCTCATTGTGTGCTGCTGGTTTTGTATCTGACCCTGATTCCTGTTGGATTGTGAGCAGAGGAGGTTGTGGGATTTCCGTGCATCCGTCAGCGCTTGTTGCCTTGTGCGGGTTGTGCAAAGGGGAGAGTTCTCTGACTGCTTCAGACGCCGAGGGACTGCGAGGTCCAGCAGGCTCCCTGTTACACAGCTGCTGCCTCTTCCCTCGGCGTTCCCGCCCCCCCGCCCGGACACTTGAAAACCTATCGCGGCCCCCGCTCCGCGGGAGCCGCTCATTGTGTGCTGCTGGTTTTGTTTCTGACCCTGATTCCTGTTGGATTGTGAGCAGAGGACGTTGTGGGATTTCCGTGCATCCGTCAGCGCTTGTTGCCTTGTGCGGGTTGTGCTAAGGGGAGAGTTCTCTGACTGCTTCAGACGCCGAGGGACTGCGAGGTCCAGCAGGCTCTCTGTTACACAGCTGCTGCCTCTTCCCTCGGCGTTCCCGCCCCCCTGCCCGGACTCTTGAAAACCTATCGCGGCCCCCGCTCCGCGGGTGCCGCTCATTGTGTGCTGCTGGTTTTGTTTCTGACCCTGATTCCTGTTGGATTGTGAGCAGAGGACGTCGTGGGATTTCCGTGCATCCATCAGCGCTTGTTGCCTTGTGCGGGTTGTGGAAAGGGGAGAGTTCTCTGACTGCTTCAGACGCCGAGGGACTGCGAGGTCCAGCAGGCTCTCTGTTACACAGCTGCTGCCTCTTCCCTCGGCGTTCCCGCCCCCCCCCCGCCTGCAGCGACTTAATCTTGCTCTCAATCCCGCGTCGCGGGACGCCGGGCGAAGCCCGGGCCAAGGGCGGGCCCGTTTAAGCCCGTTAAAGACCGGGTAAGACTGGACTGGGCCATCCCTCTTCGATTTGTTTAGATGTGAGAAAGAAAGAAAAAGTAGTTTATTTAGTTTTTTCTCTCTCCACTTTTAAGGACTATACATATCTAACATTGACTATCACATCTCGCTTGCTGTAAACTATCATCGTTAGTGTTACCTATTGTTTCTTACCATTTCGATGAGAGGTTTGAGGAGCAAAGCTGCTCAGGGTGCAGCACAGGTGATTGGCCCAATAGACCAGTTTATTAACAGAGCCAACGATGCCATAGACCAAGGCACACTTCTGTTGGATCACAGGGTCTCACTAGATCTGGCAGCAGCTAAGCGCTCCTCATTGGGATTATTAGCAGCAGCAAGGACACCCAACAATCCAGGGGCAAATAATCCCGTAGTTGAAACACGTGTTGTCATCCATACTGTTCCAAATATGGTCGACTTGTCGGCCTCTTTGGCCTTAACGGATTCTCAACTTAGCCAGCCGCTGGACAAAACCCCTGAACTTTTTGTTACCCTGAGGCTGGTTAGTCCTGCTATGGATACATCTAGGGGGAAAAGGGAGGGTGCTATACCCAAGGAAAAGAGGCCAGGAAAAACAAAAGTAAAAGGGAAAGCTCATGCCGTATCAAACGATTTTCCCTGTACACAGGCCCAGGTCCAAGACTCTTTAAGGCAGGAAGTGTTACAGACTAACAACATAGATATCGTAACTCCCTCCTTAAATGTAGAAAACTCCATTGACCCTGGCAGCCCGGAGGGTGGGTGCAAGATCTGTGGGTTAAACAATCAACTCCTAATCAGATTAGATGAATTTATAAAATCCTATATACACCCCATAGCTACGTCCCTTTCGAACCTAGAGAAGAAACTGACTGATATGCAGGCACCCGTAATTGCCCCAAATGTGTGTGCAAATGTTCCTAAGGGGGTAGGGAAGGCCACAACAGGGGCACAAGATTCGATTAAGAACATTCGTCCGGTAGGCATTCCAACAGTCAAAGCCACCGCCCAGGCCACCAATTTAAAAACGAAATCCGCCCCAGTAGATGGGAAAAAGGCGCCCACGGTCCCCAAAAAATACTGTCATACAAGACTCGCAGATGGTAGCACAAACCAAACCAGCAGGGGTACAACTTGCTAACGATAGGAATAGGGGGCAAACGGGGCTTACAGTTCATTTACCCCCGGAATGTAGCCCTTTTGTAGTGATAATGACGGGGGTTCCAGAGTTGAGTCTTAATACGATGGAACCCAGTTGGTCCCTTAAAAGCAAAGTACAGCACTGGTTCAATATGAACAGACCACTGCCCCCGCATTGTGTGAGTAGAATCTCAACGGTTCGCAGGGTCCCCTGGATAGGCAAGGAGCTGAAAAATATATCGGGGGATTGTGTTATAGTCAATTTTGACGATCCCCGCACTGTTGACCGCATTTGTTCATGGGCCCCAACTGTAAAGAACGATGGAATCGACACCAAAAGACTCGTTTTTTTCTACCCCCCAACAAATTCCTACAATGGAGGTCAAGGTGGGGACTGGACCCAAGTAGGGAACTGGGACAGGAGAAGGGAGTGGGTAGATTGGTCAGACTATGGAGGTCAAGGTGGGGACTGGTCCTATGCAGGGAAATGGGACAGGAGAAGGGAGTGGGCAGATTGGGCAGGTAACAGAGACAGAGGCAGGCCATTCAATGTAGATTGGAGAGGTGTACCAGTTACCAACAGGTTTGACTGCCTAGAACTGGTTGATTGACCACCACCGTGCACTCCACCAATCAGACTGGGCCGCTTACACCCCTCTTACCCTGGCCGGACAACCGGTTGGGCTGTTTCCATAGTACCAACAAATATAGCGACAACTACCAGGAATATCCCCTTGGAAACAACCCCAAAGTTTGGGTTAAGATGTAGCAATATCGACCATTTTGGGCCTGTTACTACTGATACTAGTGTTATCACTGAAACCAATCAACCACCAGATACGAGGGTGGTCGAAAACCCTAGCTTACTTAATCAATTGCCCCTCGAGGAGACTATCCACATTCAAGCTACTCCCGGGAAGTTAGAGGATCCATCACAAGGCTTACTGTTGGCAGTTACGCACTCACAGGTGGACAGTATAGCCCTCCCAAAAACGAATGACATGCCACATCCCCATTTAGCTTTCTCTGTTCTATACTGGAATGTGGCTGGTCTTCGTACGAAAACCAACCTTCCGACATGGCTAGACACAGTTAAATCTCATCAGATATTATGCTTACAGGAGACATGGTCTACTATGCCTGTTCACTTACTAGGCTTTAAAACTTATTATGTTCCTGCCAGTCCTAGTACCTCAGGCAGATCCAAGTGTGGTCTTGCACTTTACATAGCAAATACTCTACCATCGATGGAAGTAAACACCGTGAAGTGCAATGTGAACTACCAAATTATAGGGGTTACATTCAAAAATGTGTGACGATTTTTTTGGTTAACTTCTATAATAACCTCTCCCAGGCAGACTGTGTAAACACTCTAACTGAAATAACATCCCTTTTGAACGAACAGCGGACCAAATTTATCACCAAGACATGCTATTTGCTATGGGGAGGAGATTTTAATATGTCATTATGTCCTAACTATAAGAACGGTAACTGTGGCTTAACGGATGTTAATGGCTCTCCGCTAACACATTACCACCACACAAAGGAAGGTAACTGTCTGAATGACTGTCTATTTTCTCTAGAAATGGATTATGCAAACGAGTTAGTCGAACCACCTGTCGACTTTAAGCCAACATTTCACGGGAGGGGTTTGTCAAGTGTAATTGACTACATACTCTGTTCTCACAGCATAAAGTGCCAAATGATTAATTTTACCACAGGTTCTGATTCCAGTAGTGACCATTTTCCTAATAGTGTTTCATTAATATTTCCAAATGTTTTCTTACAACCCGTTAACCCGAGTCTATTGAGTCAACATTCATTAACTATGGACAAAACAAACGGGTTTACAGTAAAATGGGCAAAAATCGATCCAGCTGAAATCTCGAGTAAAGTTGTAAGCAAAGCCCTACCTTGGTTGAATACCTGTTTGGCCCTTGACTCTTCTCCAAAGCTGATTATCGACAGTTTTTTGGAAATTGTTAGAATAATACGGGAAGAGCTGACTAGCAACCAAAAGCCCAAGAAACCAAAAACTAATGGCTGGTTTAATTTAGATTGTCGTAAAGCCCTGAATAATTTAAAATCAGCCCTACACAAACCCGTAAGAGACTGCAAGGAAATTAAAACACTCAGAAAGGATTACAACCTAGTTCTATACAATCGCAGGAAAGACATTAACAAAAAACTGTGGGCCCAACTACATGAGAGCTGTCTAACAAAAGACAGCTCCCTGTTTTGGTGCACGGTTAAATCACCCTTTTTGGTTGATACCGCCACTGCTTGCCATCCTGATGTGGTGGTATCGGCCGAAGAGTGGGTAGCACACTTCTCCAAAATATTCGGTGGTTCATCCACGCAAATCACCATTGAAGGTAGGGAGGTTGGAAATGGTAGTACCAAACAGATCTATCCAATAGACCTGGAGTTCAGCCATCAGGAGGTTATGACTGCACTATCTTCCTCTAAGCCTGGCAAGGCACCAGGCCCAGACGGGGTACCTCTGGACATCTTTGCATACTGTTCAGACCTTTGGACACCCCTCATTACCCAGGTTATGACTGCTGTTACACACGTAGGCCTAATACATTCTTGGTCCACCTCAATTCTCCTTCCTATCTTTAAGAAGGGTGAGCGCAATAACCCAACCTGCTACAGGCCGATCTCCCTCCTGGATTCGTTAGGTAAAGTTGCAGGTCGGTTAATTCTGGAGCGTCTCCAGGAATGGGCAACTATGAATAACATCATGACCGACCTGCAATATGGTTTCCAGGCCTTGGCAATGTGGAGCAGGCTTTAAACTTAGTTCTTTTGATTGGGAAATATGTAAGAGCTAAAGGGGCTAACCTATACCTAGTGTACGTCGACCTTAGCGCAGCCTTTGATTGTGTCATCCATTCAAAGCTGTGGGCTATTCTCGGCAAGCTAGGGGTCGACCCCCCCCCTTATAAATTTTCTCAACGAACTTTACTCTGACGCTTCTGCCCGCGTCAGATATGGAGTGAATGGAGAATTATCACCATCTTTCGATGTTAACAGAGGGGTCAGACAGGGCTGCGTCCTGGCTCCCTTTCTATTTAATCTGTACACAAATGGCCTAGAGGTGGCCATGCTTGAAGGGAGCCAGGACCTTCCAACTATTAAGCACCGCCCCATCCCTGCATTATTATATGCAGATGACTCTGTCATATTAGCAAGAACACCCAACCAACTCCAATTACAACTAAACAAGTACTGCGAATTTATGTCCTCCTTGGGTTTAAAAGTAAATAAAAATAAAACTTTTGTAATGCATATTGGGCCAAGGGGGAAGAAAACCAAACCAATAGTTATAGATAATGTTAGACTGGAACGAACCAGTGTCTATCCATATCTAGGAATCTTAGTGGATGATAAACTAAGCTGGAAGCAAGGTTTAGTTAGCAAAAAACTGCTCTTCAAGAGAGCAACCTCAGCCCTAGTTTCCTTTTCAAGGAAATTGGGTAAGCCTGCTGCAGCTGAACTATTAAAAATTTACCACGCCAAATGCCATAGCATAGCGACCTATGGAGCAGGGGTCTGGGGGTACGCACCAGCTGAAGCCCTTCAAACAGTTGAGAACGGGTTTATAAAATATCTGCTGGCCGTACCCCATAGTGCCCCTACATACGGCTGTCACATCGAGCTGGGAATCGATTATTTGATCGATAACATCAGGATCCAGCCGATCCTTTTGTGGCACCGTGTTTGGACCAAAACGCAGTGCCACCTAACCCGCTCACTTTTAACAGACTGTCTGGCCCTAACTAATTGGCATAAAATTCCATGGCTCCAATATGTAGGAACTTCCTAGGCGACCTAGATTGTATTGTATACTTTCGGGATCCACCCGCGTTGATGAACATTACTAGGAAAGATTTGAAAAAACTCTGTCTCTCCCATCTCAGGGAATTACGTTTGACACAGGAAATAAGTAAACCCTCCAATGCTCATATTTTAACAGTTCAGACTTCCCTGGGGATCCAGCCATACTTAACCTTTTATTTAAGTACTTACGATAAATATCTATTGACTAGGTTCAGATTTAATACATTTCACCACCTAGTCACATATCCGAAGCAGCAAGACTGGTCACATAATTTAATTAAATGCCCCTGTGACGGGATTTCGGATCAGTCAACAATCCACATAATACTGTTTTGCAGATATTACACGATTCAACGTAAGCGCTGGATTCTGCCTGTACTGCGCACACTGGGCTTAAGAACATGTCGGCCCGCTTATTTGGCACTACAGTTCTTGGACTCCGTACATATCGCAAAATGTGTGGCCGGCTTCTTAAAACTATGTCTAAATACTCGGCGCACTGTCTGTATGGTTAAGATTCCTGCGATAAAAATCACACTCTTTCGTTCAGTATTGCCCATGGTCCTTGAATCTTATGTCAACACTGTAACGTCTATTTTGGAATTGCGCCTAAGATAGGGTCTAGAAAAACTTGAGGCCCAGTTTACAGTTCTAATTATATGTTATCTGTTAAACGTAGTTCTCATTAGCTTTTTTTTAATACTTTTAATACTTTTAAAACATGAGGAAAAAACATGTGTACATAATTAATTGTGATTTTATTAATCAAGATGGATTTAGAAATGTAGTCTTTTACCACTTTATGCACTTTTTATGGTTATGTAAAATTGTAACCGAATAAAAGTTTTTATGACTGACTGACATTGAAACCAGGTTCGCATTCCTCATCCCAAAGAAAGGAAGCACGTTTTCTTAAAGGTTTCCTGATGGCACAGGGCTTGCTAGCAAGATGTTGAATAAACCTAGAATGAAATTCTGCCTTCAACAAAAAGTGATGAACCTCTCTTTTATTAGGTGAAAGCAAATACAGGATTGGTACACCAAGTTTCTCCCTAAGACAAACATCATTGTTAAAAAATATATGACATAAATACATTAACTTCTAAGAACAACATTTGTATTTGTTAACTTTAAAAGCAATGCCGTTGTTATAAACCTTCTAAAACCTGTTTTCTAGAATTGGTATGCTTTTCAAGAGTGGCATTAAAGAAACATTTTGCAATAGGCTTATTACCTATAAAGTTATTCAATAATCTTTGAAAAGAATGCAGAAACAGAGCACAGTCCAAGTGGCATGTGGTTCAACTCGCAACTTCCAAAAGGTGTTATAAAGGGGGTGAAGTTCTTAGAATCTTCTATCAACCTAACCTGCAGGTAAGCTAATGCTAAGTCCAATGCATTGAAGTATTTAGCTCCAGAGAGTAGACTAATCATTTTTATTGTATTTAATAAAGGGAACAGTCTTCCACAAACCATTATTTGAACTGTCTTTAGTGCACACAATCTGATGATTTTTCTGACAGCAAAGTCTGGCTAACTCCTTCTTAACTTGCTATTTCAAAGAAATAGATATGTTCCTGACTTTGCAAGTAACTGGAATGGCACATCCCACATTATCAGAGAACACATCTGGGAAGTCATTTAGTAACATGTTAGGGAACGTATTCTAGGAATCAATTTCGTGCCATACAACTTGAGGAGTGGAATTATGATCAATATAAATGGCTAATATCTTTTTGTGAGGCCAACTAAAGATGGTATAACCTTTCATCGGCACATACATTTTCCCCATGTTACCTATAAACTTGAACAGGCCAACAGTACACCTTGGGGCAAACTAGTCAAGGTAATTTCCAGTTTAATTTCTATTGGTTCCATTTCTATTGGTACAGTTCAAAGGTGCCATCCACTAGTGCTCTCGTACGTTTTCTTATTGAAACTTTTATCAAAGAAAGTATACTAGAATGTATTTTAATTGACAATGGACTGCAATTTACTTCCACCATTATGTATGAATTCCTGAAGCAAAGTGGGGTCAGGCATTTAAGGAAGCCAATTTACAGTTCCCAAAGAAATGGGATGGGATGCTTTAGCTGCATTCTAGTTGAGTGTGTCCAAAGTGCTGTATGAATGAAACATGACGTTGCAGAATCTGTGCAAGAATGTTTATGGTCCTACAGAAAAAGAGTGCATGCTTCCACCAACCACTGTCCTTTTGAAAGGATGTGTGATAGAAAAGCAGCTTAAGGTTTAACTCCAAACAGGCTATTTAAGTTTAAACCAAGCATTGTAATTGGTAAGAGACCAAAACCAAGAACAATACTAGACTGGTCTGTGAAACTTTGCTTATATTTAGGGTGCCACAAATTGTTGTTGGGGATCTTGTCAGAATAAAAGAACCTGTTTTTCAAAAGAACGGCTTGTCCAAGTTCAGAGAACCTGTAAAAGTTGTTGAAGTATATCACAACAGTTTTTTCGTTGAAGGGGGTCAGTGGTGGCACCTTAGTAGTGATGCCAAGGTACAATTAGGTAGACATTTTATAGCCCCAAAAAATTGCTATAATAGGCACAGTGATAATAATACTACACCAGATCGTGGGTACAGTAATAACAACAGTGATGCTGGTTCTAATCTTGTTATACGTCCTAGCTTTTGACAAAGGAGAGTAACTTCTAAATTGACTCTGTTATCAGAATATTTATTCGGATTGCTTTCTCATTTCACTAAATGTTTCAGTCTGTTTGTTGTATTCATGGCATATTCCGTTGTTTGCTGTTGTTATTCATTCTTATTTGTTATTCTTTCCTTTTCTTTCTTTGCTCGTGAACTTCTCAATTTTTGCAATCTGTCTTAATTGCACCACAAGTTTATCAATATATAAAACAAGCATTTGCTTTGCAATCGGTCTCGCCTTTGGGACCTTATATGTATTTAGCTATGTAGCACATTAGCCTGGGTGCTGAAACATCTACTGTTCTTTAACATGGAAAGAAAGTAAGCACCAAACTGCATGACACGCCATGGGAACACCTGGAGGGAAATATTGTCTTTCAGCGGGAAATGGTATGGTCTAAAGCTCTGTTTTTAATATAAAATCAGGGCCTTCAGTGGTCTTATCAATGAAAATACAAGATCTGAAAAAAATATTATTGTCTATGGGTGCTCGTGGAAAACAATTTCTATGGACTGGAATCTAGAGAATGCTAAAGTGATTCTGTATTTAACTGACTTCTGCTGATCGTTTTCTATCAAAAAAGTTAAATAGAGGCAGTTGCCAGAAATTAAAAAAAGAAAGACCCTCAGCAGAAAGCAATTCTGGTATTTTACTGACCTCTGCTGGTAGTTTTCTATTGAGACAGTTGGATAGAGGCAGTTGAGCAGAAAAAAAGTCCCTAAGCGGAGGCAGACAAGTCCTAGGGCTGATCTCCAGAGTTCACAAAGTACATACACATATAAGTATAAAATAAGTATATACTAAAGTATATACAAGAGGTCTCGAATGCTCAACCTAAAAAATGCTTTCTTGGTAAAGGAGGGAGGTGGTGTAGTATCTACTTTGTTAGCTGTATGACCCTGTTATAGTGATCTGACATTTCATGAGTGGAACACATCAATATCACAGCTGATGTCATATTGAATACTTGTGAGAAAAAGCAGCAGTTGGACTGAGCTGCTGATGAGTTCTTCTAGTGACTGTTGTTGTACTCTAAATTAGCAACTTTATAATGTATTTTATTTTATTTATTACAGTGAGTGAGTTACTTTTGAAATCATCAATTACATGCACTTTCAGTTACATTTAAATGTAAAAATAGTTTTAATATAAATTCAAAAGATATTTTTTTAAGATTGTGAGGCATATTGTGGCTTTTCCTGAATTTTATAATTTAAAAGCTCTTTAGTAATCACAAAAATTGTCATGTGATATTAAAAATAATAATGTAGTGTTCCGTAAATAACTATTCCATGTTTTTACGATTTGTTTAGGTATATGTATATTTTATGGCTGAGTTTAAGGTCTACTGTCTATTTTATATTGTTTTGTTTATTAATAACACTTTACTTAAATTATAACAATTGAAAAATATTTAGAATTAAAAATACATTTGATTTTTTAAAGATTTTGTCAATAACATTTTTACTTTCAAGAATGGGTAATTAATTTGTAGGGGCATAGAGAACGAACCACCCCAAATATATGCACTTTTTCTCATTGGAGATTGGAATTTCAATTGTTAATTTGGCCCCTCCAGTTTATTCATTTTCTGAATGTTTGTTGGACTGGAATTCAAATAATAAACATGGCTTCCACCACTTATACACTGTGTCCAATCTTTGCTAAATCTAATTTTAAATTACAAATGTAACACTCTGTCCTACCACCCCAAATTTGTATACTTTTTCCAATGTCTGTTTTCCTAATGTTTGTTGAAATGAACTTAATATATTTGACTAACTTATGTATGCATTTTAACTAATGTTTGTTGAATTGAACTTAGAATAGTAAATCTTATTCCCACCCCCATTGTATGCATTTTTTTCTTTGTATTGGTAAGATTTCAGTTAGAGTATTTGAATTGTTTCTAATTGTTATGTTTGAAGGTGCGATATAGTTACTATTTTTTATTCAGCATTTTTTATGTTTGTATGTGATATGGTATTTCAATTGTGCAAGCCCAGCCAAAAGGCAGTGGAGCACTGTACAGAATTAAAGACAAGCATTAGGTCAATTAGTGATAGGAGAGATAGTTGGGTTGTGGATGCTTTATGCATTGTGATGTAGCGTTCTTTAAATAGGTGTCTCTTCAAATGTTTCCTCCATTGCTGCTCTGATGGATATGAGGATGCGGTTCCAGATCCTGGGTGCATAGATGTAAAAGGTCTGTTCAATATTTCAAGAATATCATGTTTAAATGTGTACCTTTTTTTTAAAAACAGATTCCTTTCGTTTTTAAATTGTGTTCTGTTTATAAAAATTGTCTTATATTTTGTTACATGTTTTGGTATTTGGTTAAAATTAATTTTAGTAATATATGTTTAACATGTTTCTTTAATGGTTTAATGTATACTAATATATGTGTGTGTTTATCAATAAATATAGGTAAGCATAGAGAATATATTTATGAACTCATATATGTTTATATTGTTTCAGAATTTACTTTATGGATCAATTCTGTTTATTAAAGTCATACCAAATCGATGACAAACAAAGCATGTCCCCTACAACCCAGGGGGGCAGCAGCAATAAGTAGGGCAGTGAAATACAGAACAACACAGCTTTCTGTCAACAACCCTTAGGCAATTCTAAGTGAAAACTTAAACTATACAAATCAACATCCTTCCCTCCCCATCCTTCCAAAAAGAGTGCTAGGTGCCCAATGTATTTTCCTCTCTAAGTCAAAATGGTGTTGAGGCAGGTAAAGGTGCTTAGCGGAAATCAGAGCCTAACCCGTCGCATGGACAGCGTCAGAAATCAGTCAAAGTAGCCTCAGGTAAGTTGGGCAAATCCACTCATGGACTTCAGAGGAAAGAATGCGTATGAAAGGTACCCGAAGATCAGAGTTGGAAGTAGATGTCATGGGACAACTTCTCCATACCTAAAACAACACAGCTTGCAGAGCCAAAAAGTATAATTGGGAGATTTGTTACTCCAAAGGGAAAGAATTACTTGATGGGCTGCCCCCAGGGCTAGGGCCATTTGTCTCCCCCACAGAGAGTGAAGCAGGTAGGTCAGGGGATTAGGGAGCCCTAGTTTTGTGTAGGCAGGGAATCTCAGGATAGAAGTGTTAAAAGCTAGGCCAATGTCATTCAGAATTTGATCCCAGTAGCGGGTAAGTTTCAGGCAATGCCATTAAAAGGTGGAGTAATATACCTGTTTGTCTGCATCCTCGCCAACACTCATCAACACTCTTCCGACCGCTCAGTGTTCGAAGTTTGGAGCCTCGCCGGGGTCAGGTACCAGTATCAGTATGATACTATTTTATAGGCGATCCCATTACTGGCTATATCATGTGCCGTTGGCAGGATTTTTAGTGGATGTCTTGCCATTCTTTAGGAGATAGGGGTCTCCCTAGTTCAGACTCCCATTTCAGCTGCCCCTTGGATTTATCGATGGGGACCCTTTACCAAGTATGGCGTAAAGTTCTGTGAAGAGACATTTGTTGTCCGTCTTAAGTAGTACCCACTTTTCAAAGGGATTCAGGGGTCGTCTTGTGTGTGGCCTAATTGCAGGTTGCATCCCCCAATGTCACAATTAGAGGTATTGACTGCAGGTCAGGCCCCGGACGTCATCCCCTAAGGTGCAGAAGAGAGCAGAGGCCTCAGCGCGAAGCGGACATTTTCCAACCCAAAGGCCAAGCAGAGTGAGGCAGCGGCTCGGCACTCAGGAGATCTATAGGAACTGCACTGCTGCTATGAGTCTGCACTCAAACCAATGGCTGAAAGCAGCACCACGGTCTCCCTAGGTCAACGACCACGCCGCTTGGCTCCAACCATCCTGCGCCAAGTGTCAGAGTAGCAGCAATCAGGTTGCCACCATCTTGCACGCTGCAGTGCTCAGAACTCTGGCTTGCTGAGGGCTCATCTGGGGCGAGTTTTAGCCCGACGCCGGATAATTAGGCAATGAGTTACCCCCAATTGTCAGATTGTGGTGGTCCTTTACAGGATAATTGGATGGGTCATGTTTAATAGCTGCTCATGTCGACCTGGGCCAAGGAGGAGCGTGAGGAGCATCAAACTCCGCCGCCAATTTGGCCACCCCCCCAGTATTTATTTTAATGAATAGTTTATTTAATAATTATTAGAATAATCCTTTTTTTAAATTCATAATTTAATTGAGGTATTTCCAAAGACAATATTTTTACCTCAATATTTTTCTGTGATAGTTTTGCATTTTTATATTTTGCTGGGTATTATTCTGCCATACAAGCCACACAGGCATTGTGCTGCCAGAGACAGGTCATACACCACTGGGCATACATCCCTGACCATGAAAATTACTGCCTTGGCATCGAAGTGACTATCTATCAATCTCTCTGTTAATCTATCTATCTATCTATTGCTCACTGGTGAAAAATCCCAGTTAAAGTTAGTTATGGGTCAGTATGGCTCATAGCATGCGTTGTTACTGTTGCAAACCATATCTGGTCAGTTTCAGGTTTTGCGTTTGAATTCACTGAGCCACATCTAACCTTTAACTGTTTTTTTTCAGTGATTTTCGCTCACATTTATTTATTATGCACTTCAGCAAACCCACCATTGAAGGCCCACCCTTCCAGCTCAGCGTGAGCAGTAAGTATTGCCTGCATGCCCTGGTTTTTAGAAGTGGGCTGGGCATAGGACCTGGTCCCATCTCTGCTGAGGGCAGCCTATGGTCATATGCAGGGGAGGTTGACTAGAGGGCCTAGTGTTTGGCTTCAAACCTTTCTATGACCAGCTACTGGATGACTGTGGGTGCCTAACACTCAGCCCATAACCATCTTGTGACTGGCTGCTGTGAGCTGCTGGAGTTTTCCAAAGTGGAACACTTGTGACAGGCTACACCCCGCTGCTCACATTCCTTTTTTTTTTAGTTCAAAAGAATTTATTAGAATTTGAGGCAGTAAATAAATAATAACAAGTGATACATGTGATGAATATGAATAAGGAATAATATATCATGAAGGCTAAGTTACAAATAATTCATTGGATAAATCGAACAGAAATATTGAAGAAGACAAAGATTTTGTACCGTAATAATAAAAAGCATCAACAGTATCACCATGTAATAAAGAGAGTAGAACTTAGCAAGAGAAAGGACACAAGGAGAAAGAGAAAAGAAAGGAAAAGAGGAAGAAAGCGGGGAAAGAAGCCAGAGGGAAGAGAGGATAAAGAAACTAACTCCTGTAGGGCTCCACAAAACACGACACACAAGACCTACTTAATCAGGCAACACAAAGGGATATTGAGCAACCAAACCGTTCGATACTAAGTCCACATAAGCATCTAAAGCTCTCCAAACATTACTAGAAATCGAAGGAGAGAGATGGGCCTCATCAACCGAAGTATGTGCACTTCTCAAAAAGGAAACCCATGCCCACCAGGTGTGCTATGAGACTGAGGAGAAAGACTTGCATTCCATAAGAATCACTTTGACAGCAACAGTAAGTAAAAGATCCATGAGTTGTAATTCTAAGGAATCTAAAGGTAACGGGATTGGAGAGGCCAAAGGCCCACCCAGTATAATCATGGGAAAGTTGGAATTGAACATCAAATATTAGCATAAGATGCTTATGTATCAAATCCCAAAATGACTGCAGAAGAGAACACTCAAAAAACATATGTGGAAAAGTACCAGCCGATAAACCACAACTCCAGCACAGGTCGTCTTCCTTTAGAGACAGGGAATACAATCGAACTGGAGTCCAATGAAGGAGATTGATAGAAAAGAACTTAGACTGCATTAAAGAAGGAGCAATTTTATTACGCAAAGACATCTTCCCAATTAGCTGCCAAGAATCAGGTGAAATATGTTCTGTAAGATCAGGAGTAAAATGGCGTAACCATTTGTGTTGGGTAACCGTATGTTGAACAGAAGTAGTGGCAGATAAAAATGTATACATTTTGGAAGCCACATGACCAGATATAATCCACAAATGAAATAAGGTAACGGTAGGTGAATTAGGAACCAATTGTAATTTAGCAAGGGAAACTTTAATTTTTAGAAATGTATAGAAGTCTAAGTTAGTGAGAGAAAATTGTTGAGCTAAGGAGGAGAAGGGTAACGGATCATTATTTGTATCATAAAGATGACGCACAAGCGATATTCCCTTAGTAGCCCAATAAGACATCATCTTGTGATCAATAACAATTTTAATCGTAGAATTACGCCAAATTGAGGACCATCGTGATTTGTGAAGAGAAGTAGCAACTCTTTTATCGACCAACCGGACTGCTGCAATGGTGTCTAGAATAATCGAACGAGAAAACGGAATAAATAAAGTAGAAGTGGTTAAAAACAAAGAAGGTGGCAAAGGAGCACAAAGCTCTTGTTCAATGAACATCCAGGAGGGCATATGATCAGGATTCAAAGAAAACCAAAGAGCTCCTTCAGAGGCTAAAAAAGCAACTTGGTATTTCTCCCAATCAGGGAAATTGCAGCCCCCCATATCATAAGGTTTTCTCAAGAATTTGTAAGCAATTCTAGATCGCTTGTCATTCCAGAGAAATTTAGAGGTAATGACATCCATCTCATGAAAAAAGGAAGAGGACAATTTCACCGGGAGCATAGCTGATACAAATTTAATGATAGGTGTTATCATCATTTTCAAAGTTTGGAGACGACCCCACCACGAAATATGTTTCGGAGACCAGGTGTCCAGAAGGCGACGCACTTTGATTATAGTCTGGGCTTCATTATATGCTACAGTATCATAAAGGGTACTACAAAACCAAATCCCTAAATATTTAAGCTGTTTAGATTGCCACTTAAAACCTGCAGAACCCATGTGTGCTGGGAAGCAATAAGCATTCAAGGGAAACATCTCCGTTTTGTCTCTATTAAGGGTAGAACCCGAAACTTTAGAAAACAAAGAAGGTGGCAAAGGAGCACAAAGCTCTTGTTCAATGAACATCCAGGAGGGCATATGATCAGGATTCAAAGAAAACCAAAGAGCTCCTTCAGAGGCTAAAAAAGCAACTTGGTATTTCTCCCAATCAGGGAAATTGCAGCCCCCCATATCATAAGGTTTTCTCAAGAATTTGTAAGCAATTCTAGATCGCTTGTCATTCCAGAGAAATTTAGAGGTAATGACATCCATCTCATGAAAAAAGGAAGAGGACAATTTCACCGGGAGCATAGCTGATACAAATTTAATGATAGGTGTTATCATCATTTTCAAAGTTTGGAGACGACCCCACCACGAAATATGTTTCGGAGACCAGGTGTCCAGAAGGCGACGCACTTTGATTATAGTCTGGGCTTCATTATATGCTACAGTATCATAAAGGGTACTACAAAACCAAATCCCTAAATATTTAAGCTGTTTAGATTGCCACTTAAAACCTGCAGAACCCATGTGTGCTGGGAAGCAATAAGCATTCAAGGGAAACATCTCCGTTTTGTCTCTATTAAGGGTAGAACCCGAAACTTTAGAAAAAAGAGAAATGATAGCGGTAATGGCAGGAATGGCCAATACTATGTCATTAGAAAAAATAAGAACATCGTCTGCATAGGCAGCTGTCTTCATACAGTGGGAGCCGAAATTAAAGCCTTTAATGTCTGGGTGGAGATCAATCAATCTGAGGAGCGGGTCAATAGATAATAAAAACAGAAGCGGGGATAAAGGACAGCCTTGTCTGGTACCTTGGCAAAGGTTAAAAAAGATGATGTAGCCCCATTAACTCTAATGTTGGTTCTAGGTTGAGCATAAAGGGACATAACCATGTGAACAAAAGAGTCCCCAAGGTTATGCGCACATAGAACAGCACGTAGAAAAGGCCAAGAGACCTTGTCAAAGGCCTTTTCGGCATCAAGTGCCAAAGCTGCAGCCGGAAGACTAGAACGTTTAGCTGAATTCAGAATATGACAGAAGGTGCGAATGTTATCCCTGGCGAGTCTACCCTTGACAAATCCCGTCTGAGAAGGATGGATAAGCTTAGGAATATGAGCCTCCAAACGCCTGGCTAAAATCTTGGCAAAAATCTTAGCCTCCATATTAAGAAGGGAAATAGGACGAAAAAGCTTGGGATCAGAATGATCCTTACCCTCTTTAGGGATCACCACAATAGTGGCATCAGTTGCCGAAACCCGAAACAGACCCCCCCTTGAATAAAGGCATCAAAAACTGACTTAAGATGAGGAACAACAGAGGGAAGAAAGGTCTTATAAAACAAAATAGGGAAAGCATCCGGACCGGGAGCTTTCCCAGACCGCGCGGCTTTGATTGCAGCAATAATTTCCTCAGAGGTAATCGAACTACCCAATTTGCTAGTATCCTCCACAGACACAGATTGAAGAGGAATCGTCTTCAAAAACTCTTGACATTGGGAAAAAGATGCCTGATTGGTAGGAGTATAGAGCTTACTATAAAAATCTCGGAATACATCAAGAATCTCTGTGGTCTGAAATTTTTTAGTACCCGAGCTATCATTGATAGAGGAAATCTGAGAGGATTGAAAAGAAGACTCCTGAAACTTCAACGTAGCCGCCAAAATTTTACCTGCTCGGTTTTTTTAAAGTAGTCGTTTAGATTTCTGAGCCTGTACACCTATATGAGCTCGCTTAGTAACAATAGTGTTGTAGGAATACTTTAAGTTCTTTATGGACTGTAAACATTTGTCGTCTTTACAGTTGCGATAAAGAGATTCTTGCTTTTTGATTTCATCCGCTAAATCAGCAAGTTCCTTTTTGATGGTAGCATTTCTAGTCGCCATACGCTTAATAATGTGACCACGAAGAGTGCATTTAAAAGCATCCCACAAGACTATTGGAGAAGAAACGGAGCCTTCATTGTCAGTGAAAAAGGTATCAATTTCTTTGGAAATGGCCAATATTTGAGAGTCATCATGCAAAAGCTCAGTATTTAATTTCCAAGAACGAGGACGCGATTTAGGAACAAAGGAAAAAAGTGTAAGGGGAAACAGCCGCATGGTCAGAGACAAGAATAGGATGGATATATGGGGAAGAGGAAGACTGCACAAGAGACGAATGAACCAAAAGATAGTCAATACGAGAGAAACTAGAATGGGGAGAGGGAAAAAAGGAAAAGTCACTACCCGTAGGATTATGAAGACGCCAAATATCTTGGAGATGAGTCAAGGAACACATATTCGTCATCTGCTTATGAGCTTTAGGGGGACGGAAGTTACATGCAGAACTTCTATCTAACAGGGGATCCATTGGTAAATTAAAATCTCCTCCCACAATTAAATTGCCTTTATGCGGTGTGCCAGCTAATGTTTTAGTAATTGTTCGCCAAAAGGAGGGATCATCAATGTTTGGAGCATAGATATTCATAACATAAAGATCATCTGTACCATCCGATAGCTTGGATACTAACCATCTACCCTCCGAATCATGTGTAGTAGATATCACCGATAGACCAGAATTCTTAGAAATTAACGTTATCACCCCATTCTTTTTGCCCAAGGCCTCCGAACAGACTACGTCAAGAACCCAATCCTTCTTCAAAAACAAGGCCTCCTTGGAGGAGACTTTCGTTTCTTGTAAAAGAATCAAATCTGAAGATAAGTATTTACAGTAGTCAAGAATTTTTTATCTTTTCACCGGATGATTCAATCCTCTAACATTAAGGGACAGCACATTCAAGCCCGGCATATTCCTACCAGGAAAAATAAATCATAGTACGTAGATAACAGGAAGGAGAGACCAACAACAACAGAAGACCACCAACATCTTATGACAGACAACACAAGAGGAGAACTCCAACAAGAAAGTCGTGAAGAGAAGTAAGAAGAGAGAGAGATAAAGAAAGAAAAGAGAGAGAGAAGGAAAAGAGAAGGAAGAAGAGAAGTACCAGAGAGGAATAGAGGGAGAAAAAGAAAAAGACCCAACAGGGAAGGTCTATAAAGGACCAAGCTCATATCCGGGGAGACATGGAAGCGGGAGGGAAGAGGGATGCCGGGACGTAGATAATAATAAAAGTAGCAACGCAAAATCAGACAGAAATGAAAGAGAGAGGCCAAAAAAAGGACTGAGTAACCATAGCGATGGAAGAAATCAGAGTGGGATAGAAGAAAAGAAAAGCTGTAACAAGCCTCTAAATCAAAACAAATCCAGCAATATAAGGGTGCATCCTATAATAAGCTAAAGATCTACTGAAGAATTATGAGCAGCAGAAGTGCTAAGAGAATGCAAACAACAAAGTGAACAAGCAAAATATCTCTAAGGATTAAACAACCATCTCAAATAGATAGCATACATACAATATATGCAAATTGGAAGTCTGAGACATAGTAAAGGAGAAAACATCTTAGATAAGGGAAAAAAACATACTGAAACTTCATATATAGGCATAAACAATTAGTAATATAAGAAACATAGCAGTGTGCAGAATGAATGTTGTAATAGCGAAATTGTAATAGCAAAGCTTCATGAATCAATATAAAACACATTAGTAAGACATATAGGGTAATCAGGGATAATGAGTAAGGCATGGAGAAAAAACGCACAGTAAGGTAAAAAAATAAATAATACATAAGGTAACGGAAAGAATGAGAGTATTGCATCAAAACGAGCCAAAACAATGCAATGTAGAACGAACAAAAGACAATGGAACAAACCATGCTAAGTAGAAAGAATAAAACTACCAAAAGATAAACGACGAGCACCAATAAAAATCGGTTGTGGTACAATAAACAAGAGAACCGAACGAAGCAAAAGAAATTAAGACAAACAAAAGGTATATATCAGCGACAAGAGAAAAGGAGGTGGATTAAACATTCTCAATTCGAAGAATAATAGAAAGAAAGAAAGAGAAAACAGAAAGACTAATTACACAAAGAAACAAAGGACCAATGACAAAAGTCGGATAAACGAAACGCAATCAGAACAACCAGGGAAAAAGAGCCTACCAAGGCCAATGCAGTAACATAACTCGGAGAGGAAAACCAAACGGACATAAAAGACAAAGTGAACAACAAATTACTGACCAACTACAGAGAAGCTACGTGGGGGAGCCATAGTCAACATGTAACACTAAACAGTGACACATGGAGACGGAAAAATGTAAAATCACAGAAAAAAAGACATAAAACGAGTCAAGAACCAGAAGAAACTGGAGCAGGCGACGAATCCATGTGTGATTCAGATTGATTATCAAGAAAAGAGGAAAGATCAGCAGGTTCATCAAAAATTCTGTAGCGGCCCTTGAAGGTGGTACGAAATTTGGAAGGTCCAGCAAAAGAGAAAGGAATGTTCATGTCCAACAAACGCTTCCGCAGATTAAGGAAACCCTTTCTATGAATCACAGTATCTCTCGCAAAGTCTTGTGAAATAGAAATGCGATGGCCCTCCCAAGTCACAGATTTGACCTTCCTCATGTGCGCCAGAATTTCCTCCGAATGTTGGTGACGCAATGGCTTGAAGATTACCGCTCGTGGACTTGTAGAAGATTTAGACCTGAAGGAAGGGACACGATGAGCCCTCTCAATCTCAAAGTCTCTCAAAAACGAAATCTGCAAGGTAGAAGGAAGCCATTGGGAGATAAAGTCAATCATCGAAGAAGCTGACTTCTCTGCATCTTCAGGAAGGTTACTTCTCCTGTTACGGTCCTCCTGCTCCGTAAGGTCTCTCCTCAGAGCCGCCATTGAATGATCCATTTGTTGAAGAGATCGTGAGTGTTGGTGCGTAGTATCTTCCACACCACTAATGCGAGTTTCAGCAGCATAAACCCGAACACCTAATGCCTTAAAATCATTCCTGAGAGCCGCCACCTCAGCTTGTAAAAGGTCAGTATTAGTTTTAGTAGATTGTGCGATATCATGGACTGCATTGAGACGCGACAAAATAGTATCTAATGTGGCAGCAGAGTCCTTCTGGGAAGAATCCGGAGTAGGGGAATGCTGTTTGGGCCTCTTAAGAGCCCCTTTAGAGTCCTTGGCATTAGAAGAAACACCCATATTGTCCGCCATAAGCACAACCTACGTTGAAAAACACCAACACTATGTCTGAAGAAATATGCACAAAAAGAGGCAAGCAACAGGTAGAATACCAGATTCAAGGGCTCCTTGTTAGCAGTAAGTGTGAGAGCAGCACTGTTAAGCAATAGTCGAAGTAGTAGAAACACAAAATGGCGACTGACGTACGACTGGTGGGAAAAAATACCACAAAAAGAAGTCCCCAAATACTCAAAAATATCGATTTCCAGACATCCAGTAACCTCGTAATCAGGTTGACCAGAAAATCAAGCCATAGTAGGCAAAAAACATATGCAAAAACGTCAGGAAGTCCACACATAAATAGATGAGGCACATCAATCAGGGAAAATCATGAAAAATAACTGCGAGCAGTATAAAAACCCGCATAGTCAATAGTGATAGCAATGAAGAATGACGATATCAGGAAATATCACCTCACTGCAGTAGAAAACAATGGCTTCCAGAATGTGTCACTGCACCTGAAGTATCTTGCACGAGCGACGCCACACAGGAGACAAAATGGCGGCCGCACGACAAAGCAGTGAACGGAGCCTCCAAGGAGCTGAAAGGAAGGCTCCCGCTATTTGCAGTGGCAGAAAAGCATCACCTTACAGTCCTGGCGCATTCCGATGCATTTTGCGCCGTTCGGGAAACAAAAGCGCTGCCGATATGATTGCCAAAAACGTCCCGGCAACCGCTGTCCTCCCGGAGCTCAAGCGCCGACCGCCATCTCCCGCTGCTCACATTCCTTGACTGCACACAGCAGAGGATCTTCTTCCCATTTTTAAAAAACGTTTTTGGGGTAAAATTATTTTCTTTTTTTGGGGCCACAAATGGTTTGCTAGTTATAAAAAGGCGGAAGAGTGACTGATTTTCATGAAAATCATGATTTTATTGCTGCACCCTTTTTTTCATGTTCCCTGCCTCTGAGTGCCTGCAACATGCCTTTTTTGTTGGGCACATCCAAGCTGTGGCCACTTTTTATAGCTGTTCAATTTTTAAGATGGCTGAAAAAAGAAATTCCTTTCATCAGCCAATCACATTTGAAAACAATTTTATGTGATTAACAGGCATCACAGTTTTCATGGTTTCAAATATAAGAGATTTACAAAAGTATATAAAAGTACTTCTTACACACACCGTGCTCAAAACAACAGTTTGCAAATGGCACAGAATGAAAGAAAACAAGGTATCAAAGGAACAACATCGTGAACAACGTGAGTGTATTTTGTGCAGTGGTAACAATAACTGGCAAATGTTGGTGGCTATTCACATCCCATCCAGCTGTAGCTAGATAGCTAGATAGCTAGATAGATAGCTAGATAGATAGATAGATAGATAGATAGATAGATAGATAGATAGATAGATAGATAGATAGATAGATAGATACTCCCACATTGCCAACATGGTTTCTACAGTTGGCCATGATTGGCAGCAACTCAATGTGAAAATAGGAGCAGAGTTAGGAAGTCTGCTCTACCAGGTATGTGTATTCTTAGACTTACCTTGATGGGCAGGAAGTGAGAAAGAGGGAAGCAACAAAGGTGGTGTGGTTACTCATTGAATCCTGTCGTTGCACAGTCTAGGTTTGTAAATTTGCAGATAGCTTTAGTTTGATGCTTTACTTGAAATATAAGAACATCTGTGAAGAAGACTGTCTTTTGTACGCATTTGACTGACAAGGGACAAAAGACTCTTATGGTTAGGATAAAGATGGGAACATGATTGAATACAGAGACAATAGGTCTGATGACTATTTATTTTCACCTTTGCTTATATAAAGGTCAATGCTCCTAATCAGTGTCTTTTTCTTTGGTTTTTTTTCAGGACAACCAAAGAAGACCAGGACAAGAGAGGGAACAATAAGAAAAGGAATGACAAAACTAGCCCCAGTACTGCCAAGTCAAGTACTACAGACATACCTGCTACTGATATTGCAGGTTTATTTGGTCCTTTACAAAAGTTAATCTATCTTCTTTCCTCTATAGCATTTTTTCTCAACTTTCTTAATTTTTAAAAATGTTACCTTGTATTTGGTTTGGTCTGTTAGCCTTACCTGTCAATCTCCCTTTGTTTTCTTTTACTTTCCCTTCATTTTTCTAGCATCTTTTTCTCATCTCCTACTGTGTCCATTTGTTTTTCTTTTCTTTTTTCCCTTTTTGCTCACAGTGACAACTTCTTTTAGATTTCTCCTCTCCTCACGTTTTGCTCTTCTCTTTCTAGCTGGCTGATAGTTTCTTAGCCATTCATTATTTTTTTCAACGTTCATTGTGCAGAATTTCTTTGACTATTTGGATTTTCAAGATGTAAAAGGGAATCTTTTAGAGTGATACTTTGGATAGCAATAACTTAAGTTTCCTTAGGTAATCCCTTTTTTCTTACTTGTGCTGGTACTGTGGTTAGTGGTGATGCTACTAAATGACACCTTCTTTTCTTACCCCTAATCTTGGAGGAAAAGGAAGACCATACACTGAGTAGGGTAGGAAGTGGCTACTGGTGAAAATTCCTCTGTTAATGACAAATGGTCAATCAATAAATCATGGGTTTGCTAAGCGTGACTACTCACCCGTAGGGGTCTCAAGGCGCTGGGTGGGGTGCAGGTTCCAGCCAATCAAGGAGGGGTTCTGTTGAGGAGCCATGTTTTGAGGTTTCTTGTGAAGATGGGGAGTGATGTTGTCTGCCTGAGGTAGAGCGGTAGGGCGTTCCATGCACTGGCTGCAAGGAAGGAGAAGGAGGCGCCTCCTGATCTGGTCTTTCTGGCATGGGGAACCTTAGTGTAGGAGAGCTGGGCTGATCATAGGGTTCTTTGGGGTGCGTGGAAGCTGATTCGGCTGTTGAGGTATGCTGGTCCGGTGTTGTAGTGGGCTTTGTGTGAGTGGGTGTGGATCTTGAAGGTGATTTTTGCCTCAATGGGGAGCCAATGGAGTGTGCGTAGGTGTTGGGAGATGTGGCAGTGACGTGGTAAGTTAAGGACCAGTCTTGCAGCGGCGTTCTGGATGTCTTGTAGCTTGTGGGTGAGGTTTTGTTTATTCCAGCGTAGAGTGCATTGCTGTAGCCGAGTCTGCTGGTGACGAGGGCGTGGGTGAAATTTTTTCTGTGCTCGAGGGGGATCCATTTGAAGGTCTTACGTAGGAGGCGGAGGATGTGGAAGCAGGAGGATGTGACGGAGTTGATCTGCCGGTCCATTTTGAACTCGGAGTCTAGGATGATTCCAAGGATGCGTGTGCGTGGTCCGTGTGGGCAGGTGGGCTGCCGAGGATGGTGCGCCACCAGGCATCGTGGTGTGGGCCCATGATGCGTACTTCTGTTTTTTCAGTGTTGAGTTGTAAGCAGCTGCTTTTAATCCATTTGGCAGCAGCTTTCATGCCTTCTTGGAAGTTGTGTTTGGCTGCGTTGGCTTAGTTGGTGCATTTATTAACCTGTTATTTTTTCCTTGCCCACAAGCCCAGTCCCCACCCCTATTATTCACTTCACTCTAATTGTGTCCGTACCTCTCAGCTATATGATGGGTAGAAAAAGGGTCTGCTCCCCACCCATATCGACAATCTCCCATCTCTGCACATTTCAACTTCTCTCACACCTTCTTCCTTAGTTTCTTCTTATGCCATCTCCTACGTCAATGTGTCTTCAACCTTCCCTTAACCTAATCCTTCCATAACCAAAACTAAACCTAGAACCGGCAATCATCTAAATTCAACGTACCCAATACCAATTCACTCCCTAACCCGCCATCAGTGTTTGTTTTACTGTTAATAAATTAGGTAGAGGCTGTGGTGTGGGTTAGGAGTCAGGTATAGGAAGAGCAAGACCACTGGAATCATTTTTATGTTCAATGCTTATCAGCGTTTCAGCCCCGCCAAGTGTGAGACTTGTTGATGGTAGAACTAGATTTCAGCACAATAGATCAAATAAATGGTAGAAGAGGGTGCCAAATAGCACACACGTTGTTGTTCTGATCCAGCTGATACAAAGTAAACCTTCAGACTTCACCCTATCCGTCACCAACCCAAAATAATTGCAATACATTCATTAGCAGTTTGCCCAGGAAAAGAGGAATGGGATAAGAGGAAACTGAGACATCTCCTGAGATTGCCACTCTGACTTATCAGTTCTGCTGGACATGGGCTTCAACTAGTTATGGTGTGTGTCTAAAATATATAAAACTATTAATGGCATAAATGATATTGCCTCTAGTTCTAGATATATAGGTATATAGGCAATAACATTACTTCAGATTATCTCTTTATTTCTGATTCTCTTGTGAAGTGCAAAATCCAATATGGGAGTTTAATTACTATCTCGATTATTTATAATATGGTCATTGTAACAATGGCTACCTTTAACTGTAGTTAGACTTTTAAATTTACAACAATATGTCAATCACAAATATTATAAACGTCTTGAGCTGTAAGGATCATATCTGTGAACTTCACGTAACATGGATTCAAATGCACTATGAAACAATAATTCAGAAATTCTTTAAAATTATAGTCTAAATTTTGTTTCTAGTTCATGAATTATCAGACAGAAGAGTGTACAAGTGTACAAAATGACCTAATTAATACAATTTAATCCGTAGAATACTTTTCTGAACACACCCCCACATGCATCAAAGTTTTTTGCATTCGCAAACGGTGCGATTCGGAAAAATCGGCCGTTTGCGAATGCAAAATCCATTTTTGGGATGCATCAAACTTTTGTGCATAATTCGCTATTTTTAGCATTTCTAAAAATTGCGAATGCATTTAAGGAATCGCATTTGTGCGATTCCTTAAATGTAATGCATCATTTTAAAAAAAATAGCGAATTTGAAAATTGGAAGTGCAAATTAACACGAGGTTGACCCTCGTGTTAATTTGCGAAAATTGTTAAAAAAGCAAAAAAAAGCATTTTTAAAACTTGCATGTTACAGACACACATGTCCATAGGACATGTGTGTGTGAAACATCCACTTAAAAATAAATTTCAGGGGTGCAGGGGGGGTCCTTTGGACCCCCCCTGCACCCATGGAATGCATCAACATTATGCGAATCCTAATTTGCAAATTCGCAATTCCCATTGATTCCTATGGGCCTTTTGGCCCATAGGAATCAATGGGAAATGCGAATTAGCAAATTAGAATTCGCATAATATTAGCGAATCGGTAAAAAATGCGAATTTTACCGAATCGCTAATATTATTAGAAAAAATTCATGCATCCCGTTTTGCGAATTCCAAATTGCGATTCGCTATTTTTCGCAATTTGGAATTCGCAAACGACCGGGATGATGCATGTGGCCGACAGTTACATGTTATAAAATGCAAGGGTTCTGTGCAATAACTCTTCTCAAGTTGGTATGGGTTTCAGAAAGCAAGCTCCCACATGTAGAAAATACTTGTTTTGATTGCCTAGGGAGGATGCTGTGAACCATGACAAAACAGATACCATGGTGTCTATGGTGCATTCTCCAAAGTTTCAAAGCCTTTAGTAAATGGTGCCAACTTTTGTCATCCAACTCCAGGCTTCACTCGTTTTCACTGGAACTAACAAGATAGAACTCAAAGTCTGTTGCTATGGGCTGACAATACTGAGAGATAAGCCATTACCCATGTCAGTGCTCCCCCTCCACAACCAATGTCTCTGCTGAAGTGCTCCTGGCTTACCTGGATATTTAGAAAGACATTCACATAACAAACACATTTAAATGCAAATTCTTAGTAGGTTGCAGTACTTTATCTCCCATCATGTATTTAGGTGATCAGCACATGCCTTATATGTATCCTTTGCTTTTTTAAAGCTTTGTGTGAGGATTCTTGGATTTAATTTAATTCAAATTTATGCATTTATACAGGATGGGCTAAAGGGGACAAATGCGTATCTAGACCGCATATTCTGGGACGGTGTCTCTACATGAAAATGAAGTATTGCATTTTATTTATTTATTTAATTTTTATTTATTTAAAAAGATTTATAGAGCGCTCTGCTACCAAGCGGTTTCCTGGCGCTGGGAGACTGACAAACGGAGGAAGGGGAATACCGGAGAGTTACTATAGGGGGAATGCTTGGGTGAAGAGGTGGGTTTTGAGTGCTTTGCGGTAATGCAGGTATACTGTCATAGACCTAATAGTCAGGGGAAGGCTGTTCCAGAAACGGGGGGCAAGAATGGAAAACCTGGTGCCACCCACTCTGGACTTCCGAAAGCGGGGGACTTTGAGGAGGGCCTGAGTAGCCGAACAAAGGTTACGGCAATGAAGATAGGGAGTGATCATAGAGTTAATATAAGCTGGGGCCGTACCGGCGCGAGCCATGAAAGTCATGCAGCCCATCTTGAATAGAGTTCTCTGCAGGATGGGGAGCCAGTGAAGGGACTTTAGTAGGGGGGTGAAGTGATGATGCTTGGGGATCCGGTAAATAAGGCGGGCGGCCTGATTCTGGATGGACTCGAGGCGCCGCAGTTCGTAGGCAGGGATGCCCACGTACAAGCAGTTCCCGTAGTCCAAACGAGAGAGAACCATGGCCAAAACAATAATTTTTAGTGCTTCGAAAGAAAAGAAACGGGAAATCTTGCGAATAATTCTAAGGGACAAGAAGCAGGATGAAACGACAGAACCAATCTGAGGGCGCATGGAGAGGTCCTGACTGATCTTGATTCCCAAAGTTTTGACTGAGGCAGAGGGGACCGGGGAGGGGCCAAGGGAGGGGGGCCAATAGGCAAATGATATGTGTTGAATATTGTTATAGGTTACTTCTACTAACCACAATATCTTACTCCAATCCTTCTTGGTGTAGGGTTTAGAATCTCATATATTGCTCAACACAGTGATTAGGGGCCCAATGTAGGTGGCAAATACCGGTCGGAAACGGCCGAATTCGGCCGTTTCTGACCGGTATTTGGCATTTTGAGATGTAGGGGGCCATTTTTACAGATTCGGTAAATTTACCGAATCGGTAAATTTACCAAATCTGTAAAATACCGAATCGGTATTTTTACCGATTCGGTAACGGCCAGATGTAGGTGGGACTCTTCAGAGTCCCTATGGCCTTACAGAATCGGTATTTTACCACCCAATCCAATTGGGTGGTAAAATACTGATTCCAGGTGTGCATGCACATGTGTGCATGCACACCTAGCCATGTGACAGACAGACATGCCCTTACTCCAAGGACATTTTCCTCGGCGACTTCAACTTGCACTGGAATGATCTTAAAGATCCCCATGTAAACGCCATTAAAGACCTCCTGGCCGATCTAGCCTTGACCCAAGCTTGCCCTCTCCCAACCCACTCGAAAGGAGCCACTCTTGACTGGATCATCTCCAAGGATACCACCGTCAAGCTCACCTCGATAGAGCCCTGCGACTGGTCTGACCACCATACCATCACCTTTCTGTTACCCAGCACACGCAAGACAAAGACACCACAACAGGTACTCCCAAAGCGCTGGGTCAGAGACACCAAAAACCTAGACATCAACATGCTTGAGATCCGCTGCAAAACAGACCTACCACCCCCTCCCACATCACCTCGGTCAGTGACCTTAATGATCACTATTCGACTACCATGTCAAGCATCCTGGATGACCTAGCCCCTCTTAAACTAAAAAGAACTCAAGTCAAAGATAAAAACCCATGGTTCACTGGTTCCCTCAACAACGAGAGAAGATCCCTCCGACAGCATGAAAGAACCTGGAGACAGCACCCCTCAACAGACCACCTAAAACTCCTTCGCCAGGCCAGAAATATCTACAACAAGAACATCGCCAACTCTAAAAAAGAATTCTTCAGAGCGGAACTAGGAAACGCCCAGAATAGACCGCGCAAACTCTTTGAGATGGTTAAACTTCAATCGAACAAACTATCCAAAACAGTGAAAGAAAACCCCAAGTCTCTCATCTCCTCTGAGGCTTTCTCCACTTTTTTCACAAACAAAATCAAAACCTTAGATACTGAACTTAAGGCTGCCTCCTTCCCCCCCCTGAACTTTGACCCTTTGCCTCCTCCTTCCTTGCCACCACGACTCTTACCAAAGAATTTAGCTCACTGGTCTGAGTTTGCATCCTATGACGAAATCTCTGTCGCGAAAATCCTGGCCTCCCTGAACCCTAACAACCACTTTAATGACCCGCTCCCTTCAAACTGTCTCGTGACCGTTACCAAATCCATCATCCCTAGCTGGACTGCAATCATTAATGCCTCCCTACGACAGGGCTCAATACCGACCTCGCTGAAAACAGGCCAAGTCATACCCACTCTGAAAAAACCGTCGCTGGACCCAGCCTCCCCAGACAACTTCAGACCAATTTCAAACATCCCGCTCCTGGCGAAAGTGCTGGAAAAGTGTGTTCAACTACAGCTTAGTCACCACATCAACAAATACCATCTACTGGACGACTGTCAATCAGGTTTCCGACCCGGTCACAGCACCGAAACCACCATGCTCCACATCGTTGATGACGCTCTTCAAGCCCTTGACCAAGACAAAACCTGTCTCCTGATCCTCCTTGATCTTTCATCGGCCTTCGACACGGTCAACCATGCGATGCTACTCGAACGCCTCAAACTCAGGATGGGACTAGATGGCATAGTCCTCGACTGGTTCAAATCCTACCTCCAAAACCGATCTCAGAGTTTTTTAGTCAATGGCGAACTGTCCGCTCCTTCCGATGTATCGGTGGGAGTCCCTCAGGGATCAACATTGTCCCCTACCCTCTTCAATCTCTATCTGGAACCCCTGGCCGAAGTCCTGCGCAATGCAAATATCTCCTTTCATATGTACGCTGATGACACTCAGATCTATATAAAAATCTCATCTCTGGCAGAGATCCTCACCCTGAATGAAACCCTGAAGCTGACTGTCAGATGGCTCTCCTCCAATCAACTAAAACTTAATGCCAAGAAAACTGAGTTCCTTCTAATCTCCCCACCCAAGTACAACCCTGACATCCAGACATGGATTAAAGCCATCACAGCCTTAAACTGTTCCCCGACCATTGTGAAATCTGCCAAATCTCTGGGAATCACCTTGGATTATAACCTAAACATGCGAGACCACATCAACACAATGGCGAAATCGGCCAGATTCCACCTGAGCTACCTATGGAAATTGAAACCCTTTCTAGACGCTCCGGACCTCAAACTTGCTGTTCAATCATTAGTCATCTCTCGACTGCAATACGGTTGCTCCACCCTCTCTGGCCTACCTAAGATCTCGCTGGCTCCCTTAAAAGCCTGCCTCAACGCCGCCGCCAGACTACTTACAGGCTCAAAAAAATTCGATCACATCACTCCTCACTTGAAAGCGTTAAACTGGCTCCCCTTCGAGGCGAGGATCCACTTCAAGCTGGCATGCATCACGCACAAGGCCCTTCACTCCAAATCCCCTGCGTAACTTGCTCAGAAGCTTGTGCTATCTGGTGGAAACAGACACTCAAGATCGACCAAGGCCCTCATACTCCGGCCTGCACGCTTTAGGAAAATAACAACCTACAATAGGGCTTTCACTGGAGCTGCACCAAGAATATGGAACTCCCTCCCTCCTGACATTAGAAAAATCCCTTCCTTTGCTCGCTTCAAAAAGGAGGCCAAGTCCTTTCTCATGGGTAAATTCCTTGGCTAAACTCATTCCGTCAGCCACCTGAGAGAATGTTGCCCTATCCTGCGCCATTGTACACCACTGTATTTGAGTTTTTGTATTATTTGTATTATATTCATTGTACTTTACTTATCCTTGTTGTATAGCTTCTCACATCCCCCAGGTACAGTACCCTCTGCTACCCTGTCCCACCTTCATCCCTTGACTCTCCGTAAGCCCTCCTTTGTACCTAGTTTTCATCGTTTATCGTGTGATATGTCCCTGTATTATTCTACTGTATCTGTAAAGCGCTCTGATACCCTCACGGGTCATGTTCGCGCTCTATAAAACCTTAAAATAAAAATAAATAATAAATAAAACTGTGTGCCACATGGCAAACATGCCCGTCTTTGGGGTGCTAGAGGGTGTCAAAGTGACACCCCTTGCACCCTTGCTAAAATCGGTATTTACCGAATCTGTAATTACAGATTCGGTATTGCCCATTGATTCCTATGGGCTTCAGGGCCCATAGGATTCAATGGGCAATACCGAATCGGTATTTACAGAATCGGTAAATACCGAATCTTAACGATTCGGTATTTACCGAATCTGAAATACCTACATCTCCCCCCCTCTAATTTACCACTTCTAAAATACCGATTCGGTATGATTCGGTATTTTAGAAGTGGTAAATTAGATTTACCTACATCGGGCCCCTAATCTCTTAGACTTCCCATCTGACTGTAGATGATAGCTTGTAGAAAATCTAACCACCTTATGCACTTCCTTACACAAAGCAGTTCAAACCTTTGAGGTCTAATCCGACTGATCAGTAGCTATAACTTGTGGAACACCATGTAAGCAAATAATCTATTGTAAAAATTACAGAGTCAGTACAATGGCCATCTAAGTGAAATGGGCTACAACTACTACAATAACTGTACAGTTCTGACTATCAGGTAATTCTAATTTAAAGCCCATCAACAGTGTGTGCTAGGGTCTAGGTGGTACAGGTGATAGTCTGACAAGACTAACAATTTTATAAGAGAACTTTTAATTTGACCCAAATGGAACATTCTGGTACATAGTGCTTAACATCAGTAAATAAAGTTGGACACTAAAAATATCCTGTAACATCTGCCAAAGTCTAAGCTATATTGGGTGTCAAGCAGCCTAATAACCCTGGAGCTCATTCATAGCTTACTGCCTAAATTGAACAGCTGACAAATACATTGACCTCTTTTAAAATACGAATTCATCCTTTCACTTCTGTTTTCATCTTCCTTACTTTACTCTCCCTTATCTATATACTGTATTGTTGTAGGTACTGTCAAGAGCGATGTTACATTAACCAATTGTGTAAAACTATTAATTAAGGTTTTAGTTGCAAAGGTATGGGTAATTCGTTCATCAAGTTTTTCTCATTTCCTATTTATTATTTCTAGATTAAAATCCTGCTTTATGTGGACCTGATCTGTTTTTCTATCACTAAATCCTTATCAGAAAGAACAAGATCCATCTGAGCTGTGTAGGCACCAATGTTGTAGCTCATTTTAAATACTGCAAGTTTCTATGATCAGTAAGAACGTCTACTGTCTTTTTGCTCAAAATTGGCAGTGGCCTCCACTTTTAGAAACACATTTTAACCACATTAAAGTATCTGGGTCCCCCATGGCTTTATTAGAAGCATTACTTTTAACAAGTAATGGAAATTCTATATCAGGATGTCCCAAAATTACTGCACTGGCAAAATAACTTCCTCAAATAGCAAAAAACTCCTTCAACTTCCATGCACCACATAAAAGTTGCCCCTTTTCTTAACAGTGTCGTAAGGGTTTTATAATTTCTGAGAACTGATGCATAGATGCTCCATAAAGAATGACAATACCCAGAAACTTTGTATGGCCACTGAACTATCGCTGATACTCTTCTCATCAATGCTAATGCTTTTAGGTGTGGTTATTCAACCTAAATATTCTACTGTTATATCATGAAGGGAAACTTATTTAACTTAGCAAAAAGGTGATGATCACTCGGCCTGCTATAACATTTGCTATGCGTGATTCTAAGGATTATGAGTAGATCAAAATGTCATACAGGTAAACTGATAGAACACATACAAGTAGCCTCCTAAAACTTCCTCTATAAGGTACAGGAAGGCAGCACAAGCATGAGCATTACAGAGTTCAATAGGCAGGATCTGGTATTCAAACAACCCACATTTTCTGCAAAACAGAGTTTTCCACGTATCGCCCTTGCAGACTCTGATTAGATGATAAGTTCCCTTTCAATCTAGCCTAACCTGGTCTAACCAAACAGATATTAAAGTGATGGAAAATACTTAATTGTGACTCTATTAATAGCTCAGTAAACATTACAGGTTACCAACTCACCTCTGTTCTTTGGAACAAAATGAGGGAGAGGAGGTGGTGATGTGAAGGTCGAATCGGTCCACAGGATCAATTCTCATCTATTGCCTCATTTTGAGAGGCCTGGTAAATGGGCTGCATTTTCACCACCTCTAGGGATACCGATGCAGAGGGTACCAGTAACTCTGGATGTAGGGAATATCTGGCTCATTATAAGATTGACTTTGAGTTCCACAAACAAATGAGCAATAATGGGGAAACCAATCATTTTGAGCCCTTGACCAATATTCCATGATTGATGTTGAAACTATTTTGGACAGCTGGTATAGGCGATGCAAAACTTAACAAAAAAGGCAAACGTAAAAAGCTTAAAGACATCAGAAAATAAAGGTGGTTTATCGCAATAGGTTGTAATGAGAAAACAGGGTTCAGAAATGTGTTCTTTTAAAAAAAATCCTTTTATTGAACACGCTCATCACAAAATGCAAGAGTAAACATTACATAGCTGGTGCAGAGATACTTCTTAGTATGACCTTATAGAAAAAGTAGGTTCTAGCTTTACATATAGGGTCTAGCCGTTCTTTAAAAATGGAGTACAAAACAAAATGTGGATACACCTTTTATTTACTTCCTAGCCTCCCCCATGAGAAATATCATCAAGCCCGAAATTAGTGTGCAGTCAGGTCTATCTCTCTATACGTTTGCTATGGGCCCCATATTTTCTCCCATTTATTGGGGCATCTCTTGCTACAATATACAACTTCCTTCGCCATCTGGCACCAATCTAGATCATTTTCCCAGTCTGCCACCGTTGGTGGCAGCCGCATCCCCCAGCTTCTTCCAATATTCAATTTAGTCACCCTGCTGCCAATGCCAACCATGTCTGGGCCAGTCCGTTTCCCCCGTATCATCAACACCAACCATTTCGCCTCAAGTGGGACTTCAACTGAGAGTACACTTGACATAATAGTGGCTATAGCATTCCAGTATCTGCGTATTAGTGGGCACTCCCATAGAATGTGGTAGAAGGAGCCTATCTGTCCACACCCCCTTATGCACAGGGGCTCTCCCACTGCTCCCCTTTTGTTAAGTAAAGTGCCAGGGTAATATATTCTGTGGAGGATCTTAAGTTATATAAGCCTAAATAGTACTCAAATCGCTATGTTCCGGGGTCCTTGCAGTGCCTCCACCCATTCCTCATCTGTTATGTCCCCCAAGTCATCTGTCCAAACTGCCCTTAGGGGACCCTGGGGGTTCGGGGAGTTATTCATAATTTTTTCGTAAATCACTGAACCCCCCCTGCCATCACACTTTGTGGGATCGGGTCATCTAACTGGCGGTCTTCCAGAAGGGAGATGTCCGGCATTGTCATTTCTTCTTGGATGTGAGCCCTAAGTGCGTGTCCCAGCTGGCAGTAATGTGTGCCTGATAGGTGGCCAAGTCAAATTCTTCTGTTAAGGTCTCGAAGGAGATAAAGGCTCCATTTCTCCATATATCCCCAAGATGCTCAATTCCTATATTTGCCCACCTTGAGAAGCCAGTCAGGCTGGAAAACTCTGCTAGTCTATTTCTATGCAAGAGGGGGTCATGTCCGTCAGTGCTTCTCGTTCTCCCACATGTCTCTCAGCTTCAGTCCAACAGCTCTCCACTTTGGCAGTATGTGTAGGAAGGCCCTCCCTCTCTTTTCAAGGTTATAGAAGGGTTTTCATAATCGGTATTTGGCATTTCCTGTCTATCTACTCTATAGCCAGGTTCGTCTCAGTTTACGTATACCCACTCATTAATCATCAAAAGTTGTCAGGTCGAATAGTACAATTTGATATCTGGGATTTCCAAAACCTCATCATAGATCCCTCTCTAGAGTTTCTTGAGGGCAATTTCGGGTGTGCCTCTCTGCCATAGTAATGCACAGAGCTCTTGCTCTACCTGTTTGAAGAAAATCGGTGGGAGGGCCGGACTGGTAAGTGAAAGCAGCCCAGGCAAATTTTGGCAGAATAGCCCCGTCCAGCACGTAGCGTGCAAGCGTAGCGAGCGCTCCCAACTGCTACTAGGAGGGTTTGGGAGGAGAACCTCCCAAACAATTTTGGGAAAAAGACAAACCAAAATGGTGATTTTTACAGCACATTTTTCATTACATATTCAATTGTATCAACTTTCAAAGCACAGTAAATAGTGGATGATGACCTTAAAGAACATCAGGTTACCCACCCAGTCATATGTACCCATAGACATTCTTTCAGAGAGCACCAAAAATAGACAAGTAGTGAATCAGAGAGAACAAAGTAAAAGTGAGACCAGCCCCCACATAGTGTGTAGCGAGCATGCGCAGTGAGCAACCACTACTTTGGGGAGTTTGGGGAGGTTGTCCCCCAAGAAAAGTTTGGAGACAGAAAGGCCAAAACAAACCATTTTTCAACACATTTTCTCTCCTAAACCGCACTGATGACATCACCATGTCTGCAACGAATGAGGCAATTTCAATAATTGATCACGTCATCCATGTACAACTGAGCCAGTTCATAGGTATAATAGATGATTCCATCACAATGCTCTTGAGCCAGAGAATAATTAAAGACATCATCTTTGTGCCATGGTCTCTCCTGGGCTGGGTGCTTGTGGTCGCTGCAGGGGTGCAGTGCTACCAGAAGACCACATGCCATGACAATAGGCACTAATCTTGTTTCCCAGACATTACCTTGCATTCTGGGAGATGTAGTTTTGTTTTTCCAGTTATGGGCCGGGGTCTAGATTTTCATGCAAAGTGCTGAGGCTAAAAGGTCACAATGGGGTGAAAGCATCACACGCTGGTCAGGAGTCATTTTACAGTCTGTTTTTCAAAGTGAATCACAATTTCATCAACCAGTAGTGAGAAAAATGAAGAAAAAAAATGTTTTTGACACAGTGTTTTGGCCTCCTCATTAGCTACCACATACTACACCTAGTCTCTGTATGTGTGCCCACATACTTGGGTCTACAGGGTACTGCTGACATGATGCCAGTTACCAAGTGGCTTTTCCTGGTGCCAAGTCCAAGAATGAAAGGGAGGTCTCCTTATAGTTCCAGTTTAGGGACAAGGAGAATTAGCAAAGCAAGAGAGGAGTCCCTATGTTCCACAAATGTGGAGGTTTTTATGTCAGTACCACTCTTTTAGGAACACACAGAACCCACATATGTATCATCAACAGTTACTTCAAAAATGCAAATACACCGTTATATAAAATTAAACCTGTTTGTACAGTTTATTAAAAATATCATATTTTCTTTAGCACATTAGTGCTCACAGTATTAAAAACTTGAACCAAAGAAGAACACATTTGATAAAAAAACAAAAATAATAATATTACAATTTTCTAACAACAAATGTTGGTTTACATCAATGAGAAAAACAGCAATAATTATTGCACATAAATCAAATTAAAAAACAACAGTAGTTGTTGCACACAAGTCATATGGGTCAGTTAAAAAGCAGCAATAATTGTTGCACACAAGTCGACGCAGCGTTTCGGTTTTAGTTTTACACCTTCATCAGGACAGTTTTCTAATCAGAAAGAGAAATATACAGTTAGGAATCGTTCTGATCACATTCTATTTATTATACATTGTTGTTAAGTTATGTTCATTATACTATAGAACCATTGGTTCTTCTTGGTGCTCTTATATAGGGGACATGTGGTACTAAAAGAGGGTACTCATTATGTGGGAATAAAATCACTAAAGGTGCAGGTACAATGCATGCATTTCAAAAAAGAATGTTACAGTGTAGCTCTACCTTGAGATTATCAAGAAAGAGAATAGCCAGGAGTCCTCTTTACTCAATTCGAGGTAGTCAGTTGTCTCGGGCCATTCAGATTTTACACTTGTATCAATTCAAAGTGTAAGGAGATCTATGGAATAGTTAATAATGGTTTTATTAATTCTGGAACACAGCGTAAGATAGTAGTGCTCGGCTCATAGGGATTGTTCTAATTACCTTTGTTTTATTATATACAATCCTAACATCTGAGGGTCGAGGGAGCCACCGTTTTAAATTCTTCGGATGTTCTTTGAGAGATGGATGTTCTAATTTTCATCAGGCAAAGGAAGAGCGGACAAGAAATGACCATGAGAACTTATACTTCACTCAAAAGTGAAGTATAAGTTCTCATGGTCATTTCTTGTCCGCTCTTCCTTTGCCTGATGAAAATTAGAACATCCATCTCTCAAAGAACATCCGAAGAATTTAAAACGGTGGCTCCCTCGACCCTCAGATGTTAGGATTGTATATAATAAAACAAAGGTAATTAGAACAATCCCTATGAGCCGAGCACTACTATCTTACGCTGTGTTCCAGAATTAATAAAACCATTATTAACTATTCCATAGATCTCCTTACACTTTGAATTGATACAAGTGTAAAATCTGAATGGCCCGAGACAACTGACTACCTCGAATTGAGTAAAGAGGACTCCTGGCTATTCTCTTTCTTGATAATCTCAAGGTAGAGCTACACTGTAACATTCTTTTTTGAAATGCATGCATTGTACCTGCACCTTTAGTGATTTTATTCCCACATAATGAGTACCCTCTTTTAGTACCACATGTCCCCTATATAAGAGCACCAAGAAGAACCAATGGTTCTATAGTATAATGAACATAACTTAACAACAATGTATAATAAATAGAATGTGATCAGAACGATTCCTAACTGTATATTTCTCTTTCTGATTAGAAAACTGTCCTGATGAAGGTGTAAAACTAAAACCGAAACGCTGCGTCGACTTGTGTGCAACAATTATTGCTGCTTTTTAACTGACCCATATGACTTGTGTGCAACAACTACTGTTGTTTTTAATTTGATTTATGTGCAATAATTATTGCTGTTTTTCTCATTGATGTAAACCAACATTTGTTGTTAGAAAATTGTAATATTATTATTTTTGTTTTTTTATCAAATGTGTTCTTCTTTGGTTCAAGTTTTTAATACTGTGAGCACTAATGTGCTAAAGAAAATATGATATTTTTAATAAACTGTACAAACAGGTTTAATTTTATATAACGGTGTATTTGCATTTTTGAAGTAACTGTTGATGATACATATGTGGGTTCTGTGTGTTCCTAAAAGAGTGGTACTGACATAAAAACCTCCACATTTGTGGAACATAGGGACTCCTCTCTTGTTTTCCTGGTGCCACCAACTTTCTTTCAGATCCCCTTCCTGCAGCGGTGTGCCCCTGAACCAGCCGGCATCCCATGGTGGTACACACATTAGACTGCCCTTGCATGTGTGAGCACCCCTTAACATGTGGGTACACCTCTCACAGCACCCACTCCAAGCATCTTCGGTCACAAGGTTTGCTGGCCTGGCAGTTTGTGCGCACAAACCCAACGCCACCTGCTCTTCATCATGGGGCACGTAGCATGCAGGGTGCCTAGTATGTTGAATCACTGAGACGCACATAACCCCCAGCCACTAATCTGCACAGACTACATACAAGTCAATCACCCTGTCCGTGCTAAACATACGTAGGAAAACAGATTTCCACACACAGACGTGGGAGGACACAATACAAGCGTCATCTGTGGTTTGAATTCTCATTATAAATGCTTCGCTTAAAAATACCATAACAGAACACCAATATTAAATAAATACAGGACTGCAAGTACAAGAATGCACTCTGCCATGCAGAAGTCCTAGATACAACAATGCGCACTGTACATGCAGTTTTGATTTTCATTTTATAAATGCAGGAATTCAAGTTCCATAAAGCAATATCCCACGAGAAGGTATGATATAAAAAATTCATGTAATTTTGAGTTTCATTTTGGTTCTGTAAGTACCAGAGTGAAATCTATCAAGCACAGATATGCTACAAAAATACAAACTGTACATGTTGCTTTGATTTTCATTTTATAAATGCAGGAGTACAAGTACCAGAATGCAATATTCCTCCTACGTGTATTATATAGTACACACCGAGTACATGTTCTGCTGGTTTTCATTTTACAAATGAAGGACTACAAGTATCAAAATGCATCCTAGGTCAATTATAGCATAAAACACACTGTACATGTTATTTTCATTTTACAAATACAGGACTCCAAGTACCAGAATGCAATATTCAATGTACATGCATGATATAAAACAATACACAATGTTATTTTGATTTTCTTTTTACAAATGCAGGACTGCAGCTGCAATATAGAATAGACAAGAAGAACACAAGCTGCTTGTGTAATTTAGATTTTCCTCCTATGAATGCAGGCTACAAGTATCAGCACACAAACTGCGAAACAGGGCAAGATAAGTTGTTGTATAAACAACTGAGGTGGTAAATCGCAAATCTCTAGTCACACACTGACCTGCTAAAAAAGGAGGGATGCTATCTCACTCACTCAGCACTCCCTCATAGCCCAGGACCTAAGCTCCTCACTAGCCAAGCGCCTAGGAGGCATCACGTGGTTCTTGGTAGCGCTATAGATACTCATCACACAGACCAAGCTGCAGATAGTGGTGTGATGCAAACCCCCCTGCCCCAGCAAAATGAGCTGAGGGACCACATAAACTCTTATACCTCACACACATTCTCAGTATGGAGGCTGAACTGGGGGCCCTTAAAGGTGGAACGAAACCACCGCAAGGGCCTGCGCTGGGCCCCTGGCTGCAGAGAGGCATAAAGGCATCATGTCTGCACTATGCAAATCATTAAAAAAAATGGAAATATATACAAAAGGTTTTTTAAAATTCATTATTATGCTGGAAATCTTGCATACGTTGAATATATTGATGTGACGCACATCCCTTTATAACTGAACACCTCTTTCCCAAGCAGTCCTTTCATTATGCTCTGAAGGTAGGGCCATGCTGACCTGTTACAAAGCCTTGGAATGAAACCACATGTTTTGGGTTTTTATTTTCTTCTTACTTCTTATGTTTTATTCAGTGACATTTTATACACATTGAATTATTTTACATTTCACTTCATTTTTTATACAAACATATTTGGACCTTATGTACAAGACCTAACTCTTACTATTCAAAAACAATACAAAATGTTTAACACATTTGTCAAAACTCACAACCATACTCCACTCATACTCTTACAGATAAAAATGTAGCTGGAACTTGAATTATTCACAGCAGTGCCATATGCAAATTTTCAAAATTCAAAATCCCTCATTCAACCTCCTAATATGTTCAGTTTTTTATGGCATATAACAGTCTACGCGTTTTGAACCCAAGATTTTTATAGGGTTCTCATCAGGACGGTAGTCTGTAAAGGAAGGAGAATACCTTGTTTTAGAACATAGTCTATAAATAACTGCAAGCTGCATCCATCACCACTAACCACCTCTGTGTCTTACCTCTTTTAAATCAGAGCCTGGACGGATTAACACTTAACCGACGTACCAATAATGTGCAAGGCAACCTAGTTTGAATACCAAAACACAGAACAAATGCCCGTGTCAACATTACTCTTTTTTCTTCATTTGCAGCTCATTCATGCATTCATTCTTTATAGCCACTTACTTGTGCTCATGTGATTGGAGTTTAGGTCTTTAGAACTCTGAGCAGCCTAAAAATATATCAAAAATAGAAAACGAGCATGTCTTCAGTAATGATTTCGAAAGGCCCCCGGTGCTAGCATTTCTGTGACAAGTAAGTAAGGTACCTTAAGTTTTTGGCTGACTTCCGATAGCCGGGGTCCAGTGCTCCCGCCTGCCCGATAAAAACAAAACGAGTGGGGGACAGTTTTAGTTCACAGTCTATACCAATTTTTGCTAGAGTTGCTTAAAATCAAATCACGGTAAATACCTTTGCGGTCGGGGCACCGAGCATTCAATTTTCTTTCCCTCGGTAATGGACGCCGCGTCTAGTTTAGCGTCAACTTCCGGGTTTCCCAGGGTTCATGCGAAGTGTAGTCCCGGTTGCGGGCGACGCTTAAATGCATCCTACATTGCTTCGTTCCAAGATGAAACACCTTCTTCAGCAATATTGTGTTAGTATTTCGGATTGTGGAAGATTGTACAGAGCCCATGTGGACTACATTGATATTATCATTCCGGTTGGTACCCGTGGTTCGGTCTACATTCGAATGCCTATTTACCGTCGTTTATTTCATATTTCGGGTTGTTGGAAGTAATATAGGGGGTACACATGTTTCTTTTGTTGAAAATTAATAATTACACTATTGATGTCTAAGATTCGATCTTTATTTGGGTGTCTTTTTTTCATCACTATCCGCTCTGATGTTCGGTATGAGCGCCCTCTGGTGTTAATTCGGCTACATTTGATAAATCCAGATGGGGGTGGTTTGTTTTTAGACCTCCTCTATGTTTGTGGCTGCATGTTACCGTTCTTTATAAAGAAAGGAATGTAATTCATTGTTCATGCAAGATGTCAGTTTTCTGGTGTCTATCGATTTTAGATGTCAAACAGGTTGCTGAGTGCACTGTTGCCCTTCTTTCCTCAGTTGTAGTCATACCAGACCAAGGAATTGACTGATTAGCCTAATTTAAATAATTCGGTCAATTCATTAAGGCCCTCAGTTGCAGAATCAAATTTTAAAATCAACATTGCTTCTCTTCTAGAGAGTTTTTCTTCAAGGTCACCTCCTCTTTCGTCATTGTCCACTTTTGAAATGACTGTCCAGGTCAGTTCCGTGTCTTTGTGATTCTTTTCCAGCCAATGATTAACAAGGGGAGCGGTTAATATCTTATTCTTGATCCTTGATTTGTGCTGTTGAATTCTGCTTCGTACCTCCTGGCTTGTTTTTCCAATATAGAGTTGGTTGCACGGACAAACTATTCCATATATGACAAATCGTGATTTACAGTTTGTGAATGTCTCATGCTTCCATTTTATATTTCTGTGTTCAAACAGACTTCCTTTTTTGTTGTCTCACAGCAAGAAATAAATCAGTTTTTTGTCCCCCCAGTAGTAAGATGCCTAAAGAAATTATTGCCTTTGAAAGAACAATGTTATCTGGAGTAACGGAAATTGAAGCAAAAAAGAAATGGATAAAACATAACCTTTCCAAAAAGGAATCAGATGCACTACTCAATTTGAAAAAAGACACTTCAGTCATAATAAAACAGGCTGATAAAGGGGGAGCCCTTGTAATCTGGGACAAGGCCTTGTACATTCAGGAGGTAGAAAGACAACTTAATGACAGGACATGCTATCGAAAGATCAACAAAGACCCTACGATTGAATTGAAATTAGAACTACATAAAATCATTGATGAGGGGTATGAAGCTGGATTCCTTGGTAAAAAAGAAATGGAATATTTAAAGATCAAGCATCCAAGAATCTCAATCCTTTATGTCTTACCAAAGATACATAAAGATGAAAAAACACCTCCAGGACGACCGATTGTTTCTGGCTGCCAGTCATAACTAGAACCAATTTCCAAGTTCGTAGACTTTTTTCTGAAACTGTTTTTACCTCTGGTTAAATCATTTGTACAAGACACCACAGATTTCATCAATAAATTGACAACTATTGAATTCAATGCCAATACCCACTGGATGGTGACGATGGACATAACGTCCTTATACACACAGATCCCGCAAGAGGAGGGGATCTATGCGCTAGAAGCTTTTCTGAATGAAAGAGAAAGACCTCACCGAATACCAACCTCCTTCATCTTAAGGTTGGCAGGATTCGCACTTAAAAAGAACTATTTCAAGTTTAATGGCGATTTCTTTTTTCAAACAGGCGGGGTGGCGATGGGATGCCCATTCGCCCCAGAATTAGCTATCCTATTCATGTCGAAATACGAGGACACCTTTATCCATCAAGATAATCCATTTTCAGAATAGATTAACAATTGGTATCGTTATATCGACGATATTTTCTTCGTCTGGACAGGGACGGAAGATGATTTAAAGAAATGTCATGGTTGGATAAATAATAAAGTACCCACAATCAAATTCAGCATGGAACATTCCCAGAAAAAGATGGCATTCCTGGATGTTGAGGTATACCCCTCTGAAGGAGGGTTAGTAACAACGCTATATAAGAAGAGAACAGACCGCAATAAAGCACTCCACTTTAAAAGCAATCACCCCCGCAGTCTAAAAGACAATTTGCCCTATGGGCAATACTTAAGGATTTGAAGGAATTGTTACTACAAGGACGAATACTTAAGACATGCGGACAATCTGACTAACAACTTGCTGCAGCGAGATTACCCAAAAAAACTACTAAAAAGATCTGTTAAAAGAGCGTGGTGGACACCGCGTGAGAATCTACTTGAAAGAAAATCAAAAAAAGAAAATGAGAGAATGGTGTTTGTGAGCACTTTCTGCCCGAATTCGAACGCATTGAAAATACTAGTGAGAAATAACTGGCACCTATTGAGAAACATAGATGCATCATTTAACAAAGAACCACTGTTTGCGTTTAAAAAAAAACGCCAGCATTGCCAATCATTTGGTACGAGCAGCATTGCCCCCAAAAAGTAAAAATCTGGATTTAAGAACAATGCTAGGCCTACCACCTGTTCAAGGGCACCATAAATGTGGTGATTGCTCATGCTGTGAGACAACAAAAGAAGGAAGTCTGTTTGAACACAGAAATATAAAATGGAAGCATGAGACATTCACAAACTGTAAATCACGATTTGTCATATATGGAATAGTTTGTCCGTGCAACCAACTCTATATTGGAAAAACAAGCCAGGAGGTACGAAGCAGAATTCAACAGCACAAATCAAGGATCAAGGATCAAGAATAAGATATTCTTCGTGCATCCTCCCACCCCGCACGTATATCCTGGTGCTTATCCTGAGCACCGTGCCGTAGATCCGAAGAACTGTCCCCAACTGCTTGGCGGCCCTCGAGGTGTCGAGACCGGGATCTCGAGTGAGAGGAGTGCCCGGCCAGAAACGAACAGCCAACGGCCTCTGGTTCCGCTGGGACGCCGGTCGGAGAGATCCTGTGATCCGCGAGCCGAAAGAGATGAGATCAACCCACTCCCCATAGTGGGTTGCCCAGCGGAAGGTGTGATGTGGCTGGGCCGGAGAGAAATTTGTGATGCCCAGCTCCCCTTCGGTGAGATACCCGGTCATGTTCATGGCCCACCCCGGGAGCCTGTGGGTGGCTCCCGAGGAGCTACGGGGGCTGGTTTAGCCTTTTGGTGCCTCTCCTTTCTGTCACCTGCCCCGACTATTGAGATCCCGTCGTGAATCCTGCAGTGTCCGGGTGTCGGGCCCGTTCCCGTGGTGCGGTGGAGGACGGAGAAACCGAAACGGCTGAGATGGCGGACGATGCCCTCCTGCGTGTCCCCTACCCGGGCAGGGAAGCCAGTGCACAAGAGAATCCCGGGGTTTGGCAACATGAGAAAACACCCACTCCCAGAGATGTCCTGGCTGCATTAACAACTCTGCAGACTACCCTGCTCCGGGAGGCCCGAGACTTGGGGAAAAGGATGGCCGCCATTGTTGTTCCGCCATTTTGTGACGGCTCGGATCGCTCTCCTGGAGGCGCCGCTATGTCTGCCTTTGATACATTGACGTGTTCCCCGGATGAATCTGCACTCGTGGAGACGAGGATAGTTTTGGTTCATGAGCTGGCTGTGGCTACACCGGTTACATATGTGATTGTCTCCTTGGGGCCTATCTCTACCTTGCGAGTGGGGGAACGGCGTCGGTCCATGGTTTGGACGGCCCCGGCGTGGTTTCAGCGCTTTCCGCTTCGTGTGATTCCTTTTTCTAGGATGGCGGGACTGTATTCTGACTTGAGACTGTTGGCGATGTTGATATTGTCGTGGTCCGTATCCCGCCGTGCATCATTGGCGAGACTCCGGTGGCTTGTGCCCTCTGGAACGATGGCACTGCCAGGTCCACCCGGTGCACTTGGACCCTTCGTGCTGCTTTGTTTCCTGCCTGAGGACTGGTTCTATGTTGATACTATCGACAGAAGAGGCCAGGGGTGACTTTGTTTGGGACATGGAGGGGCTCATAGATGGTTTATGGTGCTTTAAGGGGCGCTTCGCGGAGCTGTAACTGCTTGCGTTATACGTGACTGCTATTGTTTGTATTTTTCAACCGATGCTGTTTAGACGTTTTTTGCATGCGGAGGTGGGAGGGGCCGAGACACTAGTTTGAGGGCCCTCCTACTGCATATTTTCTCTCTCTTTTTCTCTTTTTCTTCTCTATATTTCGGGTCTCTTATTTAGGGCGACAGGCACGCTGCTGGGGGGGGTAGGCCGTAGCCTTCTGCAGGGGTGCAGGGTTGGGGGTTGGGGGATGGGTGTGTTGTTTTGTTCTCCTTTTTTGTCTCTATGGCCCTTTGCCCTTTTCTTTTTCGATGTTGCCGTCCTCATGTCTCCCGTAGTGTGTTTTGCCCTGAGGGGTGGGACTAGTTCACCACGATCGCTTACTGCTTATTGCGTCTCTCCTTACCCTGCTGCCCCTTCCCCGTCTTTCTCAATCTATGTATATCGCGGGCGTAATTTCTGGCTTTTGATTAGCTGTGCTGGGGATGTGAATGATTGTGCGACATTGATTCTATTTTATTTTTTGTTATTGTAAAATGAACCGTCTTTGATCCTTGTGAATGCGTGGTGATTTTAATGTATGACATATCCTGGATGTTAATCAGCCTCCGACCCCCGGACCACTGTATCTTGTATGTTATATTGCCCTTTTTCCTGCTTTGTGTAGCGGCCGGCCGGATTGGTTGTAGGCCTGTGGTTGTATATTCATGCTGAAACAATAAAGGTTCTAAAAAAAAAGAAAAAAAAAGAAAAAAAGAATAAGATATTAACAGCTCCCCTTGTTAATCATTGGCTGGAAAAGAATCACAAAGACACGGAACTGACCTGGACAGTCATTTCAAAAGTGAACAATGACGAAAGAGGAGGTGACCTTGAAGAAAAACACCCCATAAAAGAGAAGCCATGTTGATTTTAAAATTTGATTCTGCAACTGAGGGCCTTAATGAATTGACCGAATTATTTAAATTAGGCTAATTGGTCAATTCCTTGGTCTGGTATGACTACAACTGAGGAAAGAAGGGCAACAGTGCACTCAGCAACCTGTTTGACATCTAAAATCGATAGACACCAGAAAACTGACATCTTGCATGAACAATGAATTACATTCCTTTCTTTATAAAGAACGGTAACATGCAGCCACAAACATAGAGGAGGTCTAAAAACAAACCACCCCATCTGGATTTATCAAATGTAGCCGAATTAACACCAGAGGGCGCTCATACCGAACATCAGAGCGGATAGTGATGAAAAAAAGACACCCGAATAAAGATCGAATTTTAGACATCAATAGTGTAATTATTAATTTTCAACAAAAGAAACATGTGTATCCCCTATATTACTTCCAACAACCCGAAATATGAAATAAACGACGGTAAATAGGCATTCGAATGTAGACCGAACCACGGGCACCAACCGGAATGATAATATTAATGAAGTCCACATGGGCTCTGTACAATCTTCCACAATCCGAAATACTAACACAATATTGCTGAAGAAGGTGTTTCATCTTGGAACGAAGCAATGTAGGATGCATTTAAGCGTCGCCCGCAACCGGGACTACACTTCCCATGAACCCTGGGAAACCCGGAAGTTGACGCTAGACTAGACGCGGCGTCCATCACCGAGGGAAAGAAAATTGAATGCTCGGTGCCCCGACCGCAAAGGTATTTACCGTGATTTGATTTTAACCAACTCTAGCAAAAATTGGTATAGACTGTGAACTAAAACTGTCTCCCGCTCGTTTTGTTTTTATCGGGCAGGCGGGAGCACTGGACCCCGGCTATCGGAAGTCAGCCAAAAACTTAAGGTACCTTACTTACTTGTCACAGAAATGCTAGCACCAGGGGCCTTTCGAAATCATTACTGAAGACATGCTCGTTTTCTATTTTTGATATATTGTTAGGCTGCTCAGAGTTCTAAAGACCTAAACTCCAATCACATGAGCACAAGTAAGTGGCTATAAAGAATGAATGCATGAATGAGCTGCAAATGAAGAAAAAAGAGTAATGCTGACACGGGCATTTGTTCTGTGTTTTGGTGTATTCAAACTAGGTTGCCTTGCACATGATTGGTACGTCGGTTAAGTGTTAATCCGTCCAGGCTCTGATTTAAATGAGGTAAGACACAGAGGTGGTAAGTGTTGATGGATGCAGCTTGCAGTTATTTAGAGACTATGTTCTAAAACAAGGTATTCTCCTTCCTTTACAGACTACCGTCCTGATGAAAACCCTACAAAAATCTTGGGTTCGAAACGCGTAGACTGTTATATGGCATAAAAAACTGAACATATTAGGAGGTTGAATAAGGGATTTTGAATTTTGAAAATTTGCATATGGCACTGCTGTGAATAATTCAAGTTCCAGCTACATTTTTATCTGTAAGAGTATGAGTGGAGTATGATTGTGAGTTTTGACGAATGTGTTAAACATTTTGTATTGTTTTTGAATAGTAAGAGTTAGGTCTTGTACATAAGGTCCAAATATGTTTGTATAAAAAATGGAGTGAAATGTAAAATAATTCAATGTGTATAAAATGTCACTGAATAAAACATAAGAAGTAAGAAGAAAATAAAAACCGAAAACATTTGGTTTCATTCCAATGTTTTCAGACTGAAGTGATTATTGTTGAAATTGACTAGCATCAGCATCTTCTGTTGTTTCTCACAAGCTTGTGGCTAAGCTGTGCTACTGGTAGCCCAGACCCAGTGGTGGTATCTTTGGTTGTTACAAAGCCAGCATAACAAAACACGGCAAGTCACAACAATGACACCGTTTGTCTCAACTGGATGCCTGTGCCGGTCTCATCGCCTCCAGCATGGCTTGGGGCGGCATAAACGCTATACTGGTTTGCATTTGCATTGCATGCAATTTACACAGCTGGCGTCCAGTCATAATTAAATGGACTCACCTGCGGGCCTCTCTTTCCCAGTCCTGTCTCTGGCCTCTGAGATGCCTGCTTCAATGTCACGCGCACTTTTTAATGCGGAGCCCAAATGCACATGCCATGATGATCGTCACCAGGTAGCAGAGACCCCACCCTAAGGTAAAACTAACTGTATAACCCCGGCGCGCAGACACGGAGGCAGAGAGTTCTGCGCACTGTGTCAGGTCAGGTGGTTTTTAATCAGTGGTCGAAGTGGGGCAAAAAAAGTAGGGGAACTGTGGGCGGAGACTCCAAGGGTGGGAATAACCCAAGGATTGGATCAGTGGGCAGAGTCAGAGGTGTGGCCAGAATGTGCCAAACATCCCAATTTGTAGTATTTGTTTGGCATTTCACTGACCAGTTACAGCTTATTATGTTATTTATTTCAACCAATGGATACACTTGATTATTTAATGTTTAATGGGAGGTTTAATAGGAGTTATTGGCATTTAAATACATTCACAAAGTGGGATATATTTCCAATCACACAATTTCCTAAAAACACTCGAAAGTGGAATCACAAGCCATTTGTCTCCAAGCCATGCAGTTTCTCTCATTGGTACTTCTCCTCCCTTCTTCCACAAGAGCAGTTCAAACATGAATGGCAAAATATCCTAGTTTGCTATTTTTTTCTATATAATTATGGTTCTGCCATATTTGCCACATAATACATCATCCACTGGATAATCTTACAGTTTTAACTAATCATTTTTGTAGCTCAAATGGATAAAAAGATACTAAAAAACGTGACTTGAGTTGCTGCAAAGTGGACGGCCCTTTGCAAAGGTTGACTGATCACCTTTCTCCCTGCTGCATTTGTATGATATACTAGTGAGGCAGAATCTTTGCAGAAACTTAACATGCGTAAAATGTCTAAATAATAAAGTATAAGAAAATGTATTGCATTACGCTGCAGCCTTTTATTTGTTGCATAATTTAGTCAACACTGCAGCATAATTTGTCCCCCATTGCTGCATAATTCCAGTGGCTCCAGAGCAGGTAGTACATGTTAAAAGTGCTTGTGCATGAAGCAGAGAGACTATGAAGTTTGCAAACTTAGTTTGGTGTGCGTGCAAATCGTGCAGTGCCGATCCTTGGTGAGTTGCAGCTACTACTGCTGAAACAAGGCCAATGGAGGTACAAATGGGTGAGGCGAACTGACCTCGATGGCAGGGCCGGCTTTAGTGCTGGTGGCGTCCTGTGCAACAATGTTTGTTGGTGCCCCCAATGATCACCTACGCCTTGTACTCCCTCACTACCACCAGTTAACAGTCCCCCTCATGTCTCCATAACCACACTCTCTCAGATACATTTAATTTGATTTACAGCGCCACTCATACCAGTGTACGGTGTAAGAGCACTTTACATCACACACACTACACAGAGAGAATCATTTATATGTGTGTAAATCACTGTATTGGTGATGTTACATAAGACAAAAGACTACAAGGTGTAGAAGCCACAGGACAACCATACTAGTAGGCAGCATAGTTTAATAGCTCACTGTTCTATGTTAGGATTTTAACTTATAAACTGCAAGTAACAAAAGAATCTCTCTGACAAAAGCAGTAATCTACTAACCTAGTTAACATTATGTGCACTTTGTGATCTGAATGTTCTTTGCAGCAGGCACATTAACCCTCTGTGCTACCTTTCCAGGAGTCAACCCTTACACTAGACAAAATTCTGATCTCTCTCTAGCAAGAACATTAATCGCCGAAGTTATAATCACATTTTTAATGTTGCTGAAAATTGCTGGAGGCAAGGAAGGAGGCAGAAAGTTTTTTTAAACCATACTATACTTGCAAACACTATGCACCCACCCGAAATAGGTACCCAGGTGGTCACACCATTCCTACCGCCCTAACCTGCTCAAGGTTCATGTGACCTCAGTGACAGAGTCACAGTGACTGGATCACTGTTGCTCTAGGGTGTGCTGCTTTGTAGGCCTGCCCGCAAGACTGGAGATGAACTTCAGTATAGATTGTGGTGAACAGGCCTTCAAGGTTAAATGTTAAATGTTAAATGTTACAGGATTTCTAAAGCGCATGGCTGCCCGTGAGCGTCCCAGCGCTGAAACAGTACAGGCAGAGTCGTAAGGGGAGGCTCACGGGAACAGCCAGGTTTTCAGAGATTTTCGAAAGGCCAAAAGATTAGGCTGTGCACGAATATCAGGAGGGAGGGAGTTCCATAATTTGGAGGCGTTGTAGGAGAAACGCCGACCTCCTGATCGCACTCTCTTGATCTTGGGTAGCAAAGTTAAATGGGCATTAGAAGATCGAAGAGGTCTAGAGGTGGTGTAAGGAGTCACCAGGTCTCTGAAGATAGGAGGGGCTTTGCCGTTAAGGATTTTGTGTGTTAGACAGAGCGCCTTAAATTGCACTCTTTTTACCACGGGCAGCCAATGAAGTGCTTTTATGGCTGGCTTGGCCGAGCACCGGCTCTTGGTGTTGGTGAGGATCCGAGCGGCCGCGTTCTGCACCACCTGAAGTTTGGTAGTAACATTCCGCGGGGCGCCCAGAAACAGTGTGTTGCCATAATCCAGACGTGACAGGATGAGGCCTTGGATGAGGAGTTTCCTTGATGGGAAAGGGAGCAATGGTAAAATTTTCCGGGCAGATCACAGAAGCCCATAGCAGACCCCGGCCGTTTTCCTTGCTTGGGTATGCATGGTAAGATTTTGGTCTAGCCATAGTCCGAGGCTTTTGATCGCGGATTTAGGGGTTGGGGGCTTGCCCATGCATGGGGGCCATAGAGATTCTGGGTGGAAATGAGCCTGATTCCCCACTACCAGTATCTCCGTCTTGTCGCTGTTGAGCTTCAAGTGAGAACTGTCCATCCAGCTGACTATGTCTCTTAGACAGGAATAAAGATTGGTGGTAGGGTTTTCCTGCTGAGAGAGCGAGACAACCAGCTGGGTGTCGTCAGCGTACGTTAGGAGTTTAATCCCGTGAGGGGTGACTATTTTTTCCAGCGGGGGCATATATACGTTGAAGAGCGTGGGGCTCAGGGAGGAGCCCTGTGGCACTCCGCAACGTATAGGGGTCTCTTTGGATGTATAACCACCCTCGATCACCTGGAATGAACGACCGTGGAGAAAGGATTTTATCCAGGTCAGGGCAACATCTGTAATTCCAAGATCACTAAGTCGCTGGACCAGGATTTGGTGGTTGACTGTGTCGAAGGACGAGCTCAGATCCAGGAGGATCACTGCCACTGATCCTCCTGCATCCATGATCTTCCTGGCCTCCTCGACCACCGTCACCATTGCTGTTTCCGTGCCCTGGCCGGGGCGAAAACCCGTCTGAGATGGTTTAAGTAGTTCATTCGATTCCAGGTAGTGTGAAAGCTGGGCATTTATACGTTTTTCTGTTATTTTACTGATGCAGGGGAGGAGCGATATAGGCCTGAAGTTGGCTAGGATGAGGGGGTCTAGATTAGGTTTTTTCAGTAAGGCTCTAACCTTCGCCTTTTTCCAGCTGGGGGGAACCACTCCGTATGCCAGAGAGGCATTAATCAGGTGTACCATAGGTGCGAGGATGGTGGGTGTTACTTGCTTTAGGATTTTAACTGGGGCAGGGTCAGAAGATGAGCCACTTTTAAGAGAATGGAGGATGGGGGCCAAGGTTTCCTTATTTATGGGAATGAACGTCTCAAGTCCCGTGTTGAGAATCTGGGCTTGTATTAGGGAAATTGGTGGTGGGTCCAAAGGGTTAGGCGGGAGTTGCTGCAGGATATTTTGAATTTTTTGATCGAAATACATGGCCAACTTATCACAGTGGTTGTCTGCGAGGACAGACGGACAAGTGGACTCTGGGGTTTTCAGGAGTAGTTTTACAATACGAAAAGTCTCCCTCGACGAGCAAGATGCAGCATTAATTTTCTCTTGAAAAAAAGATGTTTGGGCATTTTTCAAGGCTTTTTCATAATTGAGGATGGCCAGCCTATATTCCTTCTTGCTATTGGGGTCGAAGTCTTTCCGCTAAGTTCTTTCAGCCCTTTTGCATAGTTTCTTCAGAAGGCGGGTTTCCTGGGTGAACCATGGGGAGGAGGTTTTTTTGCGGGATGTCCGATAAGGTTTGTTAGGGAGGATAGTATTGAGGGAGTTTTTGATCCAAGATGAGAACTCCGCGTCCGCTGTTACGGGGTCGGTGGCAAGACTGGGCTTGGAGAGGTCCAGGATCTGTTCCCATTTTTTGGGGTCTAATTTTGCCCAGGGACGAGCCGGTCTACCGGGAGGTTGAATGGGAGGAACGTTGGTCGGAATCTCCCAACTGAAGGGGATGAGCCTGTGGTCTGACCAGGGCAGAGGGATCGGGGCGTTGGTTTCCAGGGTATCGATGTTACAAAAAATAGGGTCAAGTAGATGCCCATGGCTGTGCGTGGGTTGGTCGTTCTGAAGATGGAGATGATGGGGGGCAAGGTCTAAGAGCAGCTCTGATGCGGTGTTGTCCTCCCCATTATCGAAGTGGATATTAAGATCCCCTAGGATAAGTAGGTTAGACAAAGTGCTTGTCATGGCTGTGGAGAATTCAACGAGAGAGCTGCAGAATTGACCCAAGGCTCCTGGAGGGAGGTAAATGAGGGCTCCTGAGAGTGAGTTACAGGGGGACAGTTGAATGCTAAAGTGAACATTTTCACAGTTCAGTAAAGGACTGTCCCGGAATCTGCATGAGAGTTGTTCCTTGTGGATAATAGCTATCCCTCCTCCCTTTCCTTTCGCTCGATCCAAGTGTTGTATAAGGTAACCCTGCGGTAACGCCTGCACTACATCAAAGTCTGAGTCTGGGGTGAGCCATGTCTCAGTGAGAAATAGAATTTCAAGTTGCTCTTCTTCTAGAAGCATAAAAATGTCATGACTATGTTTGGGCAGGGATCTGCAATTTAGCAGGGCCATCTTAATGATGGTCCGGGGTGCTTGGTTTTTCATCACAGGGGTGAGTTTGAATGAGCAGTGTGGGCAGTGGGTAAGAGAGCTCTCACCGTAATGAATAGTCGTACAGGGAGGCTGGAGGGGCTGATCCATTTGAAGCAGGGAGTCTCTGGTGTATGATATCGTAGGTTGGGTGGAAGAGTCCAGGGTGGCTGGCCCTAGGCCCATCCTGGCGCGGACGGGCGCAGACGGGCTTGCCTTAGGCGCGCTGACGGCGCGCCCGCTGCGCTCGTCCGCTGCGCTTCCTCCAAAGGCGCATATTTAGCGTTGAAGGAGGGGTTAAAGGGGGGGCGTGGCCTCAAAGGGGGCATGGCCTCGGTGCACGCCGGCAATGGCGTCCACAAGTGGTTGTTTGGGTCCGCAGCAACGATAAGATCCGTTGCGCGGGGACTGGGAGATGCTTTTACTGCCAGTAATGTTGCCAGGAAAGATAGTTTTAAAAATACAAAGAAACAGAAGTGACACTCAAATTTTAAAACAGATGTGTTAATCCACAATTGACACAACTAGTGTACATCTGCTTGTGCTAAGACATCAGGCCTTCTAAGGTCTAGTGGGGCTTCTACGGTCTTGCATGGGAATATGCTCCCTCAGTAGAGTGGTCTGGTGGACCGGTCATGAAGGCTGAACCCGGTTCCCCAGTTCCAAGTTCGACAGCTCTGGCCATAGTGCCACATCCTCTCCCCCAGTGAACACCATACTGCCCCACTGAGAGAAACTCACACCAGTGGCGTAGCTATGGGGGGGCGAGGGGGGCGGACCGCCCCAGGCGGCAATATTGAGGAGACGGCGGCCGTGCAGCACTGGTGGCCTGTTGCGGCGGCCTTTATAATTTATTTGGGGACACTCACTGTCTGACACTTTAAAGTAGTGTCAGTCAGTGTCCCCAGTCCCCAAACAAATTATAAATGCCGCCGCAGCAGACCACCAGTCAATCAGACTACAGCCCAGGCCTGACGTCACCAGATCGAGACAGTGAGTGACATCTGCCGGGTGGGGCCTGCGCCGTTGTACAGATTCCCCATGTCACAAGGCTCTTTCCAAAGCAGCCGCATCATAATTAATTAATTTGCAATGCTCGTGCGGGGGTTCGGAGAGGAGGGTGGGAAATAGAAACATGACTCTTACAGCGCCAGCCCCTCTGACACATGAGGAAAACCGGGTGTGTTGCTCGTAGTGCGTGTGTGTATAATATCAGATTTCTAAACAAAAAGCTGTGTATTCCTGCTGTGCTGCCCTCAGTGGGCCTGCCACCCCATTCACTCCCTATTATGCCACTGACACATATTGGCGGCCGCCTGAGACACTATGCGCCAAGGATCACACCTGGACATTTAGTATCAAATTGGCGCCCTCAGCTAGAGTGGGACCCGAATGCTGGCGCCAATCTATCAGGTCACGTGAACAGACGGTCTCCAACAATGATGCACCGTTCGGACTCAGCGTGAGCCAGGCACCACCGTTATATGTTTTTTTTTTCAATTTCCTGTCAATGAGCCTGGCCCCCAGGAGCTTCCCGTGCCGCAGGCGGGAGTTTGATTGTCCTCCCTCCCTGACCTCGACGCCTTTAGGGCAGCCACAGAAGCAGGATGGTGTAGCACAGAGTTGACATGCACACACTATCGGCTTGGCTTTCCTCGAAGTGCAGGGGCCTCCTTTTCCCTAAGTTTTCAGTTGGTTTGAGTTCTAACTAAGGTAGAAAACAAGTTTCTTTTAATAATAGTCGTGTTTGTTTCAGCTGTTGTGGTGCAGGGTCCCGCATGTGCAGCACGTCAGGCTTCCCTCTGGGTACAGTTAGTAATGGGGGCTGCCTCCAAGTAAGTGAGACGGTGCCAGCCTTGCATGTCAGGCCGCGATCACCTACCAGCAGCCAGTGCCAGTCATAAAGTTTCCCAGGGCATGGCTGCAGGCCGGAGTGCTGTGACCATTGATTGTATGTTCCTGTGAGCCTGCTTTGCCCAAAAGGCCCGGGGGTGCGTGCTGCTATCTGCCGCCGCTGATTTACATTCACCCATGGCTTTTTCAAATTACAAGCAGGCTTTGCAACCATAAAACGTTTACATGAGACCCAAAGTTCGTTAGAAAGGTTGGGAGCACTGCAAATATGTTTGGAATAGTAAATTTCTTAACACAGTAAACCAGCATGGAGTCCAATGTACATGATATGTTTATCTGCATGTACATTCTCTCTTTGGTGAACTTCTAGTTTAAGTTTAACAAGTTCAGCAGAGACTCAGTAAATTCTTTTTTGACTCGATGTGCACAAACCATGAGCTAAACATTGTAGGCATTGCCCTGCAACTGCAGAAACGTAGACATGGCCGCCGGTTGTACAGTGGGGTGTCGGAGAACATTCCATAAAGTATAGAACCCCGCGAATTATGGTAATTTCTACATTTTTATTTCTTTATTTGAAATGTTATACCACACACAGACGACATTAAAGTACTCTACAGTTTATTTTTTTTACAAACAAATGTGAGAAATGATTCCAAATAATAAACATACATATTTACAAAGAAATGTTCAGCATGATGTCACAGCACTTTGCAATTTGTAGATACATATTTTGAGAAATGCATCCAAGTCATATCAATCCATCTTAGCAAAGACGTGTTGTCTTATAGTGAACGTTAAGTCATCGGTTTGTTCTTCATGCTACAATATTTGATTTAAGAATGACACTGCATATGTAGCAGTGCAGGTGCTGTAGAGAGCTGCAATTAAATGTCACAAACGTAAGTGTTAGTATTAGGTGTTATGATGCATGAATATGGAGTTTTATTGGATAAATAAAAGTCAATTTTTTCTGGGTGCTGTTATTGAGATGGAATAAGGACCTACTTTGGAGTTTGGCCAATGAGATACTCAGACACAAATGTATTACAGGTGCCTATAGCCTTTGTATACAGAGCACAGGATATGTGCCACTGTGTGGCAGAGTATTCCATTCACCAATCTCTAAATAAGGCCATGTGATTTTTGTTTGTTGAATTTCAGAGCTACAAGCATCAGTTCTTCTTTGTTTCTAGGGTTTCTGTTTTGCCCAGTGACGTGTAATTGCTGATGCTAGGTAGGTTGGTGAAGGGTTTTGAACGTTATGCACACCGTCCTGAGTATGCGGTGTTTCTCTACTGGGAGCGAGCTCAGACATTCTCGAACTGATGAGCTGTGGTCTGCCCTTTCCATGTTTGCAGTAAGCCTTGCTGCTGAGGTTAATAATAATGTTGGGGAAGTCAGGCTCGATAGGCCAGTGAGTAGGGCAGTTTCACCTACCTAACTGGTGACATCTAGAGACTGGACTAAGGTTTGCAGATCTTGTTTGTAGCATAATGCACCACAGCATGCACAAATCTTGCACTGAAACAAGATCTGCTATTCTCGAGTTAGGGCACGAGATAAGGGTTGCCTTAAATCTGGTATTAGTGTTTGAGTTGGAGTGACAGTTAATTCATTTATTTATTTATTATATTTCTTAAGGGCACTGTCACCTGGCAGGCATCCTGGCGCTAGCACTTTCAGAGATACGCAATTATGGGGCCACACTGCAAACAACTAACTAAATCTTCGGAAACAGCCATGTTTTTAGCCTTTTTCTAAAAGGGAGCAGGTCACTAACTTGTCTAAAGTCCAGGGGAAAGGCATTCCAGAGCTTTGCAGCTGCCACCTCAAAGGATCTGCCGCTTGATCTCACCTTCCTGAATCTAGGTACCTTTACTAGCTTTGCCCCTGACGAGCGCAAAGTTCACATGGGGACATACCAAGCAAATTTCTTTTGAAAGGATACGGGCCCCAACCCATTCAGGGCTTTAAACACTAGGCAGAGAGATTTGAACTGGACTCTTTGTCTCAGTGGAAGCCAGTGTAATTCCGCTAAAGCCAAGAAGGAGGAGGACCTTCTAGGCCAGCCAAGAACTAATTTGGCTGCCATTGACTGGATCCTCTGCAGCCTATCAAATAGGAAGTTAGGAGACTCCAGCAACAAGGCATTGCAGTAGTCTAATCTACTGAGAATAGTACTGCGTGCTTTCAATGTGCGAGCCAAAGGGGGAAGCAGAGGGAAAATCTTCCTCAATGACCTAATAATAGCTAGACAGCAACCCACTGTTTTCGTCACCTGCACTTCCAGGGTTAATTTACTGTCAAACGTCACACCCAGGTTACAAGCAGTCTTTACAGGCTGAATGGGGGTTGGGGTGTCCATGGGCCAGAAGTTACTGGGCAGCCTGGAGGGAAGCCTTTCAGTAATACAGTAAAGCACCTCCGTTTTGTCAGCATTAAATTGTAGCACATTTTCCCTAAGCCACGACGCCGTATTTGTGTTAGAAAGAATTAGGTTACAACTAAGATGAGGGTGATGGTTAGATGAATGGGATAGGGGTGGAACGAGGACTGGAATTATTAGCATTACTTGGATTAACAGTAGGTTTAGAGATAAATGTATGATTATGTTTAAATTGCTGGTTAGTTTTAAGGTTTGGATGAACACAAGTGTTTTGATTGGGTCTTACCGCAGGTTTGTGGTTAGGGTTTGTGTTCTAGGTTTAGAGTAACAGTTAAAGTAATTGAGCTGACAAGCTTGTGGAGATGCACTGTGCGCCTGTGAGAGGTTCTGAGGCCTGAAAGGATTGTGGCAGATTGTTCAGCAACCCCAGATTAAATTTGTTTTTACATCGCAGTTTTAAAAGCAGCAGCATTCCAGCTCAAGACGCTGGGAATCGGTGTGAGCTAAAGCAGCGCGGTGGCCCTTCCTGAAATCCTGCAGGGTATCAGTCTGTGTGTTCTCCTTTGTACTACCGGTCACCGGTGCATTCAACGGTGTAGCCTTGGACCGTGTCATGTATGTGCATGTAACTTGCATGATCGAGGTAACTATTAGCGGCGATACTACGTGTCTCTCGTCCTTTTTCCCCAGCGCCCCCTGGGGGGCGGCAATCGAGGGAGAGCCCCAGACGCCAGAAGCTCTAGCTATGCCTCTGACTCACACTGCCTTCAGCTACAATGTAATTGTGCCGCGCTATAAACACTTGGATGTGCCTCAATTCAAATTATGCACTTGATAAGAGTAATATGCTGCCTAAAAAAAAAGTAAAAGCACACACTCATAGGGAATGAAAGATTAAGAAAAGCATGTGAAATGTAAGCAGAAAGAACATGGTTACCTTAACGATCTCTCACTCACTATTCAGAAATCAGCGAGTGGTTTTACCTGAAAAGTTAAGGACATGACTACAGGGTCCCAAAGGGAACCGTTTCAATGTCCATTGCTTATATCCTTACAAAACGTAAGCAGTCTGGTTTAAAAAGACAACATCCATAAACACAGAGCCATGGTTCACATTTTGTTTTCCAATCCACCCATCAACCAGGTATTGCAATACATCCAGGAATGGTGCACTTCCCCACCTGGGGACAACAATGCTGTCCAAAGAAAGACGGGAAAACAAAAGTAGAGCTGCACTGCAAAGTCTGTAAAGTGAGGCTAATGTGTTTGGATGTGAATAAAACCAATCTGGCCACTTTGTAACCACTCTGTCTTGCTTTATTTAGTTATGTATTTATTTTTCATATTTAAAACCTTTTATTTCTCTCCATCCTGAGGCTGCACTTTGGAATAGAAAAATGTCAGAAAAAGGGCATATCCCGCAAGTGTTTTTCTTTTTTGGATCCATTTCACAGAGAAGCAACTAAATGAAAGAAGGAAAGAGAGGTTGTGAACTGTTTCTTCAATTCACAGTTTTCAGTAAGTGAGGAGCAAGACAGAAAGAGAGGGAATAATAGGAAGAGAGGGGGGGTGGCAGCTGCCAGCACAGAAAACTGAACCGCCCCCCCTGTCCCAAAACCGGCCCTCACCCCATCCAGCCTACCGGGGGATTGCCCGGTGCCTGGACTTACCAGTCCGGTCCTGGAGGAGATAAGGTGAGTTTGCAAAATATAGAATAACCTCGGGAGAGAAGTCATCTTTCATAGAGCTGCCTCCCTGGTAAAGATGAAGAGTATTCTAATGTAACACATCCAATTGGAGCCATTCTAGTTGAGGGGTGAGGTTCTGTTCTAGGAAGAGGAGTTAAACTTTTGTCATGAATATTCCATGGTATCTGAAGCCTATTAATTCAATCGGGGCCTCGCATCCTGTTGGAAGCCTAGGTGGGGGCCTGACAGGGAGAAGACTACTGACTTAGCCCAATTAATTCTATATCCTGAATAGCTCCCAAACAAGTCCAAGATGTGTAGGATAAGGCTATCAAAAAGTATGTTTCAGAAACATACAACAGAATATGTCGGCATATATTGAACTGCGCTCCTCCCACCCACCTTTCGAAGGGATCCCCGCACCATTGGATCGGCCCTGACCCCCGTCGCCAAAGGTTCTAGTGCTATGACAAAAATCAGAGGTGACAGCGGGCTTCCCTGCCTTGTGCCTCGTCTTAGTGGAAAGGGACCGGATAAGTCTCCATTTACCTTCACTCTTGCCAGGGGGCTTGGTATAGTAACCTTCTCCAAGCAGAAAACTTTGGGCTGCAGCCCAGTCTCGCCAGGACGTCAAATAGGTTCTGCCACTCTATACTATCGAATGCCATAGACGCATCTAGCACCTGCAGCACTGACTGTGAAGCCTGCAGTGGAGCCGTCATGTGCAGGACTCCAAACAGTCTCTGTAGATTATGGTGGGTGCTTCTGTGGGGCATAACACCTGACTGGTATGAGTCAGCGTGGAGAGGACCGGGGTCAGTTTCACCCCCAATACCTTGGCCAAAACCTTTGCCGCCACGTAAAGCAGAGAAAATGGCCTATATGAATTGCAATCTTCCTGAGGCTTGCCGCTTTGTGAATTACCACAATTGTGGCAGTATCTTGATCCACTGCAATCACGCCAGTTCCTTAGCAGCCCTAAATATTTCTAGCATTGGACAGGAAACTGTCTCAGTCACACTCCTAAAAAGTTCCACTGGCCCCCTACTGCCTTTCCGGATTAAAGAGCACTAAACGCCCATGTCACCTCCCCAGCTGTCAGATCAGCCTCAACAGTCTTCATCATCTCACTGGGAAGAGTACCGAGGGAGAAGTCTTTTAGAAACTCATCACAGTCTGTTCTTTTCTGATGCTGTTCAGAGTGTGTAAGTCAGCGTAGTAGGAACAAAGGTGTTAGCAATATTGGCACTCGTTTGTAGTACACCTGACCTGTCCTTGAACCCCACTAGGCATGCCCTGTCTTTATCCCTTTTATCTAGCCAGTTCAGTAATTTGGAGGCCTTGTCTCCACCTTCATAGAGACGGCGCTTTGTGGCCAGAGCATAAGACCTCACAGTATTATAAGCTAGAGATCGCAAATTTTGCTGAAGCGATCTGTGTTGCACTTCCGGGCAACCAACCCCTTGCCAGCTCTGTTTGAAGTGCCGGGATATCTCACTCAAAGGTTCTACATTCAATTGCAGCCTCTCTCTTCTTCTCCCCAAACAGGGCCTGGGCCTGACCACGAAACAGAGCCTTAAATGCTTCCCGGAGTATGCCCGGGAATTAGACTTATCCCTGGTTTTCTAAAAAATATAATTCTGTGGACATACACAGCTTGTCTCTTATCTCTTCATCCTGGAGATGCCAAGGGTCAAGTCTGAGAAAGGCAATCTGACTTATATCTGGGCCTTTGATAGTGATCGGATAGTACTGATGTCAAGCATCTGTAAAACATCCCACCTGATTATGGAAGGCAAAGAGGTAGTCCAGATGTGAGAGGGATCCATGAGGGGCAGAATAAAATGTATACTGAGACTGGTGGGGGATATGGAGTCTCCAAAAATCTGTCATCCCCATTGCTGATACAAAGGTCTGGAGGGACCCCACATCTGGGCGGCCTTGTGATACCCCCACCTATCTTGGGCGTGGTCCATTGCTGTATTCATATCATCCCCCATCAGTAGTGTCCCTATCAGGAGCTCCAAAAGGAGAGCTCCCAGTCTGGGGAGGACCCTGGCTTGAAGCCTGGGGGGTATATATACAGAGCATATGTTCAAGGTGCGACCTTCCCACACTATAATGGCAGCATAGCAACCCTGGGCACTGCACCACATCTTAGATGCTGCAAATGGTAGCAAAGTTTTGACTAGAATGCCCACACTGTGAGTCAGTGGAGTAGCCTGCGTGGGCCAAGAATTTATAATCAAAGCGGTCCAGTGCCTTAAAGTGATTGCCCCTCAGGTGTGTTTCCTGGAGCAGAACAAAATCAGGGGAGTGACTCTTAATATACTGAGGGACTAAGGTATGTTTGATCGTGTTGCCTAACCCATTCATGTTCCAAGTCCCTATGTGTATTTGTTTGAACCTCTCTATAAGCATTTACTTATCTTAATGCCTAAAGCGACAGTGGAACACATATGTAACTCTCCGCCCCGCTACCCTTAATGTGTGTTTCAGATGAGCATAGCCAAATAACTTTCCAGTAACTGCAAACACACCCAATAGTTTCCCCTGCCCTGCATCCCTGTCTAGAAAGTTATGAACGTCCCACTTCCCCAACCTGCAGAGTAACTGTTGCCTTGTGCATGGAACAGTGGAAGGGCTTTACCTCCGTCGCCAACTTATATGAATCAAAACTTGTCGAATCTAGTCACCCCTTTACAATAGAACATCAACATTACACTTACTTCTGTGAAGGCTCGCCACTCATCCCCCTTACTCCAGTGGAGGTTAAACCACAGACATCACTTAATTATGCCACTTTGATCAAATGCTGCCCAGCTTACTAAACCAACTCCTCCCGCTCACCCAGGCAGGCACCAGCATGCATCAGATATTGTTCATAGTCAATCCTGATCAGATCTTCTGTAGTCTCGACAGCTGGACGGGGATCCCAAGTTCTGCAACTCTGCGGTCTCTCCTAGTCCAGAATTATTCTTTGTATTTCATCTGTGTCCCACTCTATTTCAGCCCTCCATCCAGTCCCATGCTTCCTTCGGAGGCACAAAAAGGTGCGATTTGCCCCCAGCAACTATTCACAGCTTGGCCGGGTACATCATCATTTATGGATTTTTTTAGAGTCAAAGGTTCGTCATTAAAGCTGAATCAGGAGAGTGAAGTCTGGAAAAAAAAATAGTTGCATTTTCGTATTGTAGGTCACTTGCAATATAGTGTCACGGTCCCTGAAATTGAAGATACGAGCTATGATTGACCGCAGGGGCAGAGGGAGCCTAGGGCGCAGTAGTGGTCCTAGCGACCTATGCGCTCTCTCCACTGAGAACAAATTGAGAGTTTTTTCAGGCAGAGTGTGTTAAGTATTAGGTCTTCTATATTATATCAGATATTATTCCGCCACGCTCTCCCTTCTTGATCATCAAGCGGTGACATACCTCTCCTTGCTGTTTTCGTCAGTTTAGTCACTTGTTCTTCTAGGCGTTTTGTTTTGAATTGCAGCCAACTTATATTTGTTTCCACCACTGCCACTTTCTCTGCCATTCCTCGGAAATCATCTCTGAGTAGGTTTAGCTCTTCAGTCACCACATCTAGTTTCGGTTCCGCAGTGCTGTGTGTGATAGAAGCCCAGGTAGTTTGCTCCGGTTCCGCTATTGTCCTCCACCTTCACCTCTAGGCCACACCTACAGTGGCAGTTAGTGACTGTGAGCCTCCAGCATGCACCCTGTGCCCAAAGAGTTTGTCTGGTGTGCGGGGCCTCATCAACTGTCCAAGCTCCTCAGGTGTCAGTGCGCCAGTCAGTCCAGAAGGCCAAGAGAGGGTGTCGCCGTTTTGCCCGCTGCTGCAGTCCAGTAAGGGCACTTCAATCTTCTTTCAAGTGTCTTATTTACAGTGGCAGGCTCCCACCTCTCCTCTCACTTGTTCCCCCCTCATAAACCTTGAAGGGGGAGTAGAAATTCAAGCAGATAATGACGGATATCTCAGGATTATTCCATGGCGATCAGAGGAGCCGACTCAGTGTGCGGCCATTCCACTTGACAGCAGGCCACACTCCCCAGAAATGAGTCCTGGCCTATATTAGTTCTAAGGACTGCAAAACATGGATCAAAATGGAATTTTTCCACATGCTTGTGCTGCACCCCTTTTTGCAGGATCAGTTTTATGCGTGCCTTCCAAGTGAATGGTTGTGGGAGCAACATCGAAAGGATATGAATCTACCTATATCCGGGCAACAAATTGGTCAAATCCAACTGCCAATAGAAGGTGGTGGAATTTTCCATGCTTAATTGGGACTTTAAATGAACTTTGACAAATCTGCAATCATTTCAGTAAAACTAATTCAGTTTGTAGGGCGATTCCTTGATACACACAGGTCAGAAAGGTATATCATTTAATGGTCACGCTATGCATATTCCTCAAATATAAGTATCTAACTAACCCTCGCATCAGTTGACCCTACAGATCACTTCAGAGCTATATGGCATAATGCTTCTTTTTAGACCTGTGCTCTTGGTGAGGCCTCTGAAAGAATGTCTAGATGATCCTCTAGTAGCTGGTGAAAAGACTTCCTTCCTCGCACAGCACACTTTAAACAGGGCAGGAGCCCTTCAGAGTCGTTATACCCCACAGAAAGCACAGTGCACTTTTCCCCCGCCGCCGCGAGGGGACCGGACCACAACTCATAGCAGCCTTTGCGCCAGGAGGCACCAGTGCGTGTTCTGTGCATTAGCCGGTGCACTTAAGCGGCCCAGGGAGGGAGCCTCTAGTAGCTGGTGAAAATTTCTTCCTCGCACAGCGCACTTTAAACAGGGCAGGAGCTGGAGCCCTCGGGGTGGTTATACCCCACAGAAAGCACAGTGCACTTTTCCCCCGCTGCCGCGAGGGGAGTGGACCACAACTCCCAGCAGCCTTCGCGCTAGGAGGCGCCAGCATGCTTTCTGTGCGTAATCCGGCGCACTTAAGCGGCCGCAGGCTGCCCTAACGGGGACTGTCTATAAATACTTCATGTAGCCTAAAAGAAATCATTGAACCGCTACATTTTCAGGAGAACTGGTTGCTTGGGATCAAAATTAACTCACGGAGACAGCAGCGTCCTCTGTTGTTTTTTAGTGCCTACATTAAATGTAAATGTAAATGTGCTTGTATTTATATAGCGCACTTCTACCCAGAGGTCTCGTAGCGCTGTATTCATACCACTGTGGAACCCATCCTGGCTTTCCTGTGAAATGTCCACTCCTGGGCACCCCCAAGGTGAAGCCAGGTATCCAAGCGCTGCTGGGGCCGTTGTGTATATTAAGCAAGCTATTGCCCAGAGTCACAGAGTGAGACCCATGATTAGACTAGGCACCGAGGCGAGAATTATCAGGTCCGGGGAAATTGAGTCCATTGGCCGCCGAGGCGGGAATTGAACCCTGGTAACGAGCAAGATCTCTGCATCAGGGTCTGCCGCTCTAACCATTGAGCCACGCTTCTCCAAGAGCCATGCTTCATTGAGCCACGCTTCATCTGAGCGCTCGAACAAAAAGGTCTCAGTTAAACTTACTATTTACAGATCTGTGTGATCTGGTCAGAGATTTCCTACAAGTAGACTTTCTCCTCACGGGGGACTTCAACATCAACCTCTTTCAAGGGACCCTGCAGGACTCAGAAAGTTTCCTGTTATTCACCCCACCAGAATTGAAGGTTCAGGTAAAACCCAAATCCCAATTGCGTTGCAGCCTGAGGGAACACTGGGTCCTACAACTTTATACTGTGGGTTTCATTATATTGAACAGAAGATTCCCACAGGACATCCCACCAAATTGGTTGTGGAGAAACAGCTGAAAGCTTTCTTGCCTAGACTATACCATCTGCAACACAGACATGCTTCCATACATAGAAAACTACAGCATCATAGTGCGTTCTGAGAGGGATCACCGCCCACAAGTTATTACTATGGCCCAAAATTTAGTTCACAGCAAAAATTACACATATAGGAGTGCACTCCAAAAATCTAAAACGTTTACTTTGAAATGATGATATCAGTAGAAAGATCATTAAAGGGTGCAAGCAACTCACCATACGTTGTAATCCGGGGACTGCTTCTCCAATAACTGACTGGATACATTTTTGTTCTCAACTTTGAAGTCAATTCCGACTACCACTGCGACATTGTGGTGGCTCTAGTAATAAACAGAACTCTCTTTCTACGCATACAATGGTGCTAAAGAAAACCAGAAGTGTCTGAAGTGTCACCCTCAGGGCAGCTAGGAGGCCTCCTGAATCCGAAGAGTTATTGATAAACTATAAAATTGCACAAACTACAGACGGGCATGCCAAAACAACAAACAACATAATCTCTAACAATTTTGGTGTACTCTTTTTTGTGCAAGTAAAAGCCATAATTCAATAAAGTTTGGGGCATTAGTAAACAGGCAAACTAATGGAAATACCTGCCTGGGGAGTGCAAATATTTCAGAGCAAGAATGGGTAACATTCCTGACTGGACACTTCCAGGCGGATGAGAGAAATGAATATACATTGAATAACAGTACTGTACTCCCTAAAGCCATCCATAGGGTGTGTCTGGCACATCCGCAAGTCATACTTCAACACTTAAGTGAAGAAATTTCCATCACTCCAACAAGGGCGGTCAAAATATTAACCAAAGTAATATCTGGTGGAGCGCCTGGCCCAAATGGCCTGCCATGGGATCTGTTTAAAACAAACATTTCTATTTGGTCTAAACAGTTAGCTAGCCTCTTTGGTTACACCTTACAGTGTCCCAACTCTTGGTGCGGGAGATAATTCTCCCAATTCACAAGTATGGCTTTAGTTCAGCCCCAAGCAACTACAGACTGATAGCCTTACTTGGTAATGAGGCAATGTTCTTTGCCAGTCTCTTATTCGGAGATCTGAAATGTTGGGCTGACCAAAGGACTGATCCAAAAAATCAAACAGGCTTGGTGGCAAACTCATGCACATTGTTCAACCTTCTAGCTTTATCTATACTCAACGACAAAGCGAATATATCCTCTACTGTGCTTTTTTGCTTCTTTGTGGATTTCAAAGAAGCTTTCGACCGGGTGCCCTATGGAGGCTCTTTGGGCCAAGTTAACAAAATGGGGTATAACTGCCAAGCTACTGCAGCCAATCATTCAGTTGCATACTAACACCTGGGTTCAAGTCAAGTTTGGCACTGGCGCTCATCTATCCAGAAAAATACAGACATTGAGGAAGTTAAACAGGGATGTGTGTTGGCTCCTGTGCAGTTAAACCTGTTTTTAGTCGACCTGTCAGCAGAGCTACATGCAATAAATAGCCAGTCTCCTGGGATCGGTGGTGCTCAGATCACCAATCTCTTATATGCTGATGACCTTGCTCTCTTCAGTCTCATGAGAGTTGGGCTGCAACAACTGCTAAATAAATTACACAGCTATACCATCACGACTAATTTGGAGGAAACCCTAAAGAAAACTAAGTAGTCATATTTGGCAGGAAATGTCATAATCGCGAAGGCCGGTCGTACAACAACATCCAAATCTCAGTAGGAAAAACATATAACTATCTGGGAGTATACATCAACTCTAGGGGCACTCTTGTCATACACTGCTTTGAAATCGCTATAAAACCAATTGCTCTTCAAGTCAGTCTCTCTAAACTCTCCAAAAAACTGACAGGCTTGAGCCTAGTCCCAATGCTGGGAGTTATGTGAGCTAAGTTAGCTCCCACCTTGTTGTACAGCTTCAAAATCTCTTTTGGCAAGCTCAGCACCGCACTAACCCAACATGTGACTAAGATCTACATGGTGCTTCATTGCCCAAAACCTCGTTCACAGCCCAGATTCGATTAGAGCTAGGCCTCCTTAACTATGAAATGCAAAGTGCGAGTGCTTTTCTCAACCTGTGCCACAAGTTGAGGCAGGCTAGAGCTGGCTCCCTTAAGTCCCTGTTATGGACTGACATTAGCTCCAACAACCCTGGTGGGTCACATTGTCAGTTCTTTAATGAATGTATGCCGCAATTATCAGCAAGAGAACTATGGACCCTCAATCCAAGTAAAAAAGCGCTCAAGTTGAGTATCAAGCACCACAGTAACTTAACATTTTGATTTTGCACTGGACTACAAACACTTATGCACTTTAAGCCCCACTTTTAACCTGTTATTATATGACACCTGCTCTTACATGATGGCTACCTCGTTTTTAGAAGCACACTTTTATCTAAATGTAAATATTAATACATAATTGTTATATTTTCATTGATTGTGATGGGAGCAGCACAGCTCAAACTGGCAGATTACGTTTTTTATATACAGTGTAATGATTTTATTAAACAACTAGCAGCCCATCCCGACGTTGTCCGGGTATGAATTGCTGCCGGCCAGTAGTATATTGTTTTGTAGGATTTCGTTTTGATAGCATTTCTTATCTGTGACAGGCCTGTGAAACGCTCCGATTCACAGTGCACTGCTGATGCACTTAAGAGTGCGCGTTTTCCTGGAATCACAGGATGTTGAGCTGATGCCGAGATTCGAACGTAGCTCTAAAGTTCGCAATTCTAGAACTTGTGGCGGGAGGTGTGTCTAAAAGTGTATGTCGGTGCTGGCCATCAATGAGAGAGACCTGTGCATTTTTCAAATCGGTGGTGAAAAAATATGAGTATGTTACTGGAGATGTGGGCCGCCGTGCCACCAATGTACTTACCGGGGGAGGGTAAACACCCATTATTCCGCAACTATCTTTCCGCATACCATCACTCCGCATACTTTCTTTACGAAAGTACCATTACTCCGCAATGCCATCATAACGCATGGCATTACATTTTATATGTTTTTACCACGCATACATTTACAACGAAATTCGTTGTAAATGCATGAATGGTAAAAGCATGTTTTTTAAAAATGTTTGGATAAGGTAAGTATGGGTATAGGGGTACATCTTTTGGGGTACTGAGGTATATGTTTTGGGGTGTTTGGGTATTTTAAGGGTTAAGATATAGTTTTGGGTTATGGGGTACAGGGGTAGCTTTAGGGCTTAGGGATAGGTATGGGTTTTGGGGTACAGGGGTATTTGTAGGGTTCAGGGCTAGGTTTGAGTTTTGGGGTATAGGGGTATTTTTAGGGTTCCGGGGTAGGTTTGGGTTTTGGGGTAGGTTTGGGTTTTGGGGTACAGGGGTATTTTAAGGGTTCAGGGCTAGGTTTGGGTTTTGGGGTACAGGGGTATTTTAGGGTTCAGGGTAGGTTTGGGTTTTGGGGAACAGGGTTATTTTTATGGTACAGGGCTAGGTTTGGGTTTTGGGGTACAGGGGTATTTTTAGGGTTCAGGGGTAGGTTTGGGTTTTGGGGTACAGGGGTATTTTAAGGGTTCAGGGCTAGGTTTGGGTTTTGGGGTACATGGGTATTTTTGGGTTCAGGGGTATGTTTGGGTTTTGGGGTTTTGGGGTACAGGGGTTTTGGGGTTTTGGGGTTAGGGATAGGTTTGGGTTTTGGGGTACAGGGTATATGTATAGGGTTAAGATGGGTTAGTGTTTAAGGGTGTTGGGGTATTTTAAGGAGTAAAGGTGGGTTATGATTATGGGGTGCAGGGGTATTTAAAGGGAGCAGGGTGGACACCCGGAGCTGGAATGTACAGAACCTGGGAAGAAAAAAGCAATGAAATATTGGGGACAACGCTCGCTTTTTTTCCGTAATCCCGCGCCCCGCACACGCCCACGCCCCCAGCACACGCCCACAGCACACGATATGAGACATGGCATGAAGGGCGGAACGTACCACACGCCCCCAGCGCATGTCACGCCCCCAGCACACGCCCACAGCACAATGCAGACACGCCCACAAGGGACTACTTTGCTGGCATGGTTCTTTTACCATTTAAATGTATATGGTGGGCGTCTGCATAGCCTATGTCCTTCTGCAGCAATTGCCCTTTCCAACGCTGTATTGGGTGTTGTGATTGGTGCTGTGGTTCCTGAGATTACCCGCCTCAAAGGTTTGGGCTCTCTCTTTATTATATTAGTATAGATAAATTGAAGAAAAAAATAAAAAAAAATGAATACAATTATCAAATGTGCAAAATACAACTGGATGGTAATCAATACTGAATTGGAAACTGACTCAATTCCTTCACTCCACATTTAGCTGGATTACTCTTTCAACTGTGTAATGCAAATTTCTGGTTAGGACTTGCTGGTTACATTAATTACCTTCCTAAGATTATCAATACCTTGAAAAAAATGCTTTGAGCTGAAAGTATTATATCCATTAACTTCATATAATATGGATTCAAATACATACACAAACAATAGTTCAGATATCACTTAAAGTTGTGGTGAATAAGCCAAATTTCACAAAGATAAATTTACATGAGCATATCTACTCACTTGTAGGTCTACTCCCATATCTATGTATAACTATCCACTTTTTTGCTACTCACCATTTTGCAGTGGGGATTTACACCCATATGTAGATTTACATGTTTTAGCACTCCAATGAGCGTGTGGAGCATCCTACAAATTAATTTAAGACCGTATTTTATGGTTTACCTGATTGGGGGATATGTCTGCCACTGGTACAGAGCCTCAGAATGGAAATGAATAGGCAAATAGTGTACACATAACACAAATCACAGACCCCTGACACCCATTCGCTTATAAACACATAATACAGCCCACACCATAGGCTATTCCCTCTTAACCTTGGACTTCGGAAGCATGTGGCCAACAATAACCACACCCTGCCTCCAGATGCAGATCACAACTCTAAGGAGTAAGTCGAACTGAGGAGGAGACAGACTGTGTAGTTAAATGTATGCTCAAACACTACCCAATACATAGGTGCCTCTATACATCATCATTGGTCTGTGTTGTTATCTAATTACACCATTTCCATCCCCTCTACTTCTGCTTCTAGTGTTGCACAAAACCAGGGCTAGCTGCACACAACAGACAAATACTAACTAGAATGATGAGGGAACTGCCAACACTTTTAGGTTTTGGTCTAACATCCCTTTAAAGTTCTGTGGCAGGGTACTCAGACAAAATATCGAAAATAAAATATCGTAAAGACAAAATATCGAAGTTAAAATATCGAAGGTAAAAAATATTGGGAAGCAAAAATATCGGATACAAAAATATCGTAATAGGTAAGTAAGTATAAATATCGATAATAATAATATCGTATGACAAAATATCGACAATACAAAATATCGTGTAGTAATGGAAAAAATAGGAGGAGGAGCTTGGCGGGCATCCGAGATGGCCGCGTGAGCACAGCGCTCCCCGGACCCCCGCCGCTCCCGGCATAATATCCTGCATGAATCCTGATTTTTCGCGAGGATTTGTATAGAGGACGTTGGGCCGATCTACCTGGACCTTTCAGAAATTGATTTGGACACCGGGTGCCTGAGTTATGGCGAATTGAACTTTTGGGCTCCGCCCTTGAGGTGCGCCCGGGACTGGGTGAGGTTCGGTGGCCGTCTTCGAGTTGAACAACAACGGCAGGGGGATTGGACTTGTGGGTCCCCTTCTTAAGTTTCGGTTTCGATTCCGCCTCAGACTGGGACATTGGTGAGAGGGTCGGGCCAGAGCTGGTGCCAGGACACGCGTTGGCTGTCGGGCCTTTGGCTGGACTATTCTCCTCGTTGGCTGCCTCTATCCTAGTGATACCCCCTTTTGCGGTCCTTTGGTCCCGGGGCCTCCATTTCTGGTGCCCGGTCCGTTGACCCTGGTGAATCTCCTTGTGACGCATCTCCACAATGGCGGGCAGAGGGGACCGGGAGACGCGCAAGACGAAGACACCTCTGCGCGGGGGTCCGGTCCAATCTAATGTTATGGACCGTTATACCCACTCTAAGGGGTCCCCCGGAGCTGCCCTGCCCGGTCCCAGTGCGTCTGACCACGTCGTAGATGCGTCGACGGAACCCTCCTTGCAGGACATCATGGGCGCCATTTCTGGCATGAGGGAGTCAATAGGCCAACAGTACGAAACCTTGGCCCACAAACTTGACACTGTGGCAATCGAGGTGAATCTAATTCGAGCCGATCTCTCCAAAACGAACGAAAAGGTGAAGTCGTTGGATATCAAATCATCCAGCCTCACGACGGACGTCTCTGAGATACAGACGGAGATTGGCAATCTCCGTAGGGTGAACGATTTCATGACCCGGCGCTTGGAGGATTTTGAGAACAGGGCACGTCGCTGTAATGTTCGCGTGGTTGGTGTGCCGGAGAACCCAGAACCCCACTCGGTTGATCTCCTGGTTGAAGACCTGATCCAGAACACCTTTCTCCATCTGGCCTTAGTAAGTTTTTCACAGTGGAGCGTGCACATCGTGTTCCGGGGGGCCAGGGTAAGCCAGGCGCCTCGCCGAGACCTATTGTTGCGAAGCTTTTCCACTATAGAGATCGGGACGCTATCCTGCAGGCTTCGCGGGTGAAGGGCCCGGTGGCCTTTGAGAATGCCACGGTGAACTTTTATCCGGACTTTTCCCAACAGGTCCAGAAGCAGCGGATGGGATCTCGTGGTGCCAAGAAGCGTCTTAGGGACATGGGGATGCGTTACGCTATGCTCTTTCCGACCAGGCTGCGGGTTGAGTATAATGACCGAACTTTCTTCTTTGATCGGCCGGATGCTGTGAATGACTGGCTGGACTCCCTGCCTAGCCGACCTCCTGAGACTGAGTCCGATGCCCACCCGGGCGGTGCTGAAGGTGGTGTAGAGAGCTGAACATTTCGTCTATGCCTGGTGCCTTGTTTTGAATAACTTCTCCAGGGGTGTATACCTATGTTCCTCTACTGCTTATGTGTTTGATGTATGTTCTTTTTCTCGTCATTGGTCTTGATCGGGGGGCGGGTGGGACGGAGCCTTTCCTCCTCCGGGGTCTTTGTGTAGAATAGGGGTTCTTGGGCGACAGGCACACTGCAGGTTGGGGTGGCTTTTTAGCTTTTTGCAGGGGTGCAGGGTGGGGGTTTTTTCTTGTTATTTGGTAGGAGGGTGGTTGGGAAGTTCGTTGTTTGTGTGTTCTGTTTTCAAGGCGACTTTATCCTGTATTTGAAAATGTTTCTGGTGTCATGCTCATTGGTGGGGGGTTTTGGCTTTGTCGGGTGGGATGGGGGGTAGCGGGTTGAGATTTGTTTCGTGGAACGTTAACGGTCTGGGAGATCGTATCAAACGAAGTGTGGTGTTGAAATGTATACGACGTTTATCTCCTGATATTGTTTTCCTGCAGGAGACTCATTTGGTAGGCAATGTTTGTCATGCAATGAATAGGTGGGGCTATCGCCTCGTAGCACATTCGGGGTTTACCTCGGGTTCTAGGGGTGTGGGTATCCTTGTTCGGGCTTCCCTCCCCCTAGCTATTGATGATGTGATTCAGGATGACCGGGGGCGGTATGCTGTCCTTGTGGGTCGCTATGAGGGTCGTGCCCTCTCCTTATTCACTGTTTATGTGCCCCCCGGCTTGCAGACTTCTACCTTTTCAGATTTGGTCCGTGTCTTGTTGGACCTCCCTGATAGTACTCTCTTTCTGGCTGGTGATTTTAATTCGGTGTTCTCCGGTCTCCACGATCGCCACCCCCCTAGAGATACTCCTGCGGCCCAACAGTGGTTGGGTGGATTTTTGGATACCTTTGGCTTGGTGGATTGCTGGAGGCTTTTGCATCCTACTCAGCTTCAGTACACCTTTCATTCTGGGGCCCATGGGAGTCTGTCTAGGCTGGATTATTTCCTGATGCCTGTGGCTCAGTCGCCAGCGGTGCGTGAGATTGTACACCTACCCAGGGGTATCTCTGACCACTCTCCGCTCTGGCTTCGTTTTGAGGTTGGAGTGGAGGCAGTGGGCCGGGTGGCTCCCATCAATCCGTGGTACCTTACCTCCCCCGAGACCCGCAGCCTTTTGCTTAAGTCTTTGGACGCGTATTTTCTGGATAACGAGGGGTCGGTTTCCTCGGCTGTGTCCCTCTGGGAGGCCTTTAAGACGGTGAGTGCAGGCCCTCTCCCTTATTGTTGAAGCTAAGAGGGCGAGGAATAGAGAGGTGGTGGATCTTGAGGGAGAGATTTCTGCATTGGAGGATGCTTTGGAATCTGGTGTCACGTCTGCGAAACTCCATGCCCTGGGTCTGAAACAATTTGCCTATAAGTCCATGGTCACGGATGCTGCTAAAGTGATGTTTCGGGAGCAACAGGGACGTTTGTATGATGTGGGTGACAAAGCGGGTAAATTGCTGGCATGGCTGGATAAGAAGGAGAGGGCTAATCGTGTGGTACCCGTGATTCAGTCTTCGAGTGGTGAGAGTGTGACGGACCCGATTGGAATAGTTGACCGTTTTGCTGAGTACTTCAGTGTGGTGTATACCCCTGTGTCTGTGAGAGATGTGGCTGACTCTCGCCTTCTATTGCGTGATATAGCTCTGCCCAGTGTTTCCGATTTGGATCGTGTGGCGTTGGACTCCCCCTTTACTGTTGATGAGATAGCTACTGCCATCCGTTCACTCCGTTCGGGCAAAGCATTGGGCCCGAACGGGTTGCCAATTGAACTGTACAAGTTGCGTCCCGACAGGGTGGCTCCATATCTTCGCGCCATGTTTCTGGAGTCCCGGGAACGGGGTATTCTCCCTTATGATCAGCGACTGGCCACGATAGTTGTCATCCCCAAGGATGGTAAACCGCGAGATCTTTGTTCCTCCTATAGGCCCATATCCCTGCTAAATGTCGAACCCAAGGTATTGGCGAAACTCCTGGCGTCCCGCCTCCTGACGGTCATTAGTGGCTTGGTCCATCCAGATCAATCCGGATTTATCCCGCATCGCAACACGGCTCTGAACCTACGTCGTCTTCACGGCGCGATTGCGAGGGCGGGGCTTCTGACGGAGCCGGCCATTTTGGCATCGTTGGATGCCTCAATGGCTTTCGACACGGTGGAGTGGCCTTATCTTTGGGCGGCTCTTGAGAAATTTGGTTTCGGGCCTGAGTTTATTGGTTGGATCAAGTTATTATATGCGGAACCTCTGGCACAAGTAGTGGTAAATGGTAGGGTTTCGGCTCCTTTCACCCTTGGTAGAGGTACCCGTCAGGGATGCCCCTTGTCTCCGTTGCTTTTTGCACTCGCCCTGGAACCATTGGCTGCTTGGCTTCGGTGGGAACCTTCGCTCAAGGGGATTCGCTGGTCTCCGGACTTTGAGGACCGCGTTTCGCTTTACGCGGACGACATTCTTTTATATCTCACCTCCCCGCGTAAATCTCTGTCTGTTTTATTTGACGTTCTTGCTTCCTTTGGTGCCAACTCAGGCCTCGTTATTAACTGGGCCAAGTCCTGTGTGTATGTTCTTTCGGGTGTTTTACCCCCATTGCCGAGCAGACTTCCTATCCAGGTGGTCCAGTCTGGCTTCAAATATTTAGAGATTTTTATTACGTTGGACTCCTCGCTCCGCTTTGAGCGTAATCTCCTCCCCCCGTTGCTTAGATTGCGACTGGACGTGGCCCGTTGGCGTAAGCTTCCTTTGTCTCCTCTGGGCAGGGCGGCCCTGTTTAAAATGATGTCCTTGCCGTGGTTCCTTTACGCGCTCCAGAACTCCTATGACGCTATCCCCAAGACCTATTTCCGTGAGATCGAGAGTCTTCAAAGGCAATTGATTTGGGACGGGCGTCCACGTATTGCCCTCGCGAAACTCACCATCCCTTGGTACGACGGGGGCATGGCGCTCCCCGATATCAAGCGATATTACTGGGCTTCCCAGTTGTCGGCTATTAATCACGTGATGTTTTCACCGGGTCGGAATCCTGCATTCGAGATGGATAGACTCCAGCTGCCGGGTGGGGACTTTAATAGAGCGCTTTATTCTCGATCAGCCGGGCGCCATCTTGTGGGCCCGTCCAGGATTGCAGTAACTGTGTGGCGAGCCGCGAATGTGAGTTTGGGATGGGAGGATCGACTGACGCTGGCGACGCCGCTTTATGCCTCGGAACGTTTGGGCTGTCTCTGGTCTACCAAGGGTTTCGACCGCTGGGATATGATTGGGATTTGTAAGGTGGGTGATGTATGCTCGAAAGGTAGTGTGAAGTCGTTCCAGGCCCTCCAGGCGGAATATGGTTTGAATGGTAGGGAATTTTTTCGTAATCTGCAGGTCCGGCACGCCCTCGCCTCAGTTTTGACTCCTGATGAGGCCCCGCCCGAGTCTTCCCCCCTCAAAGATCGTGTCCTTGATGGGCACCTGCCTGATAGCACTATTTCCCTGATCTATAAGAAGCTGATCAATAATCGGGCGGACTTATTGGTCCGACTTCGGGAGGCTTGGGTCGGCGATGGGTTGGAACTGGACGACGAAGATTGGCAATCGGCACTCTCTTCTCCCAAGGAGGTAGCCATTCCTGCCCGTCTCCGTTTGGTTCAACTTAAGATCCTTCATCGAGTGTATGTCACTGGTCCGCGTCTGGTGACGATGGGCTTTTCCTTGGATGGGTTATGTAAGCGTGGTTGTGGGTCGAGTGCAACCTTTTTACACATTCTTTGGGAGTGCCCGGTTGTGGCGGCTTACTGGACTGCTGTGCTTGAGGTGATGACTGATGTGACTGGTGTGGCCCTGCGGCCGGAGCCTCGACGATGTCTGTTGAATGTGTGGGAGCCCACTGACTACTCTGTGGCCCAGACCAGATGGGCTACCTTGGGTTACATGATTGCGAAACGGGATGTTGCGCAACTCTGGGGCGCTTCCAGGCCCCCTGAGGTCTCGAAATGGGAGGACAACATGGACTGGTCCATGTTTCGTGAGAAGACTGTTTATGTGGCCAGGGGCAGGCCCAGGGCGTGGATGAAGATTTGGGGCCAGTGGAATGAATATCGTGGGGATATCTGTACCCCTCCCCTTGTAGGCACTGCTGAGGTTGTCCTATCTCCCTAGGCGAGCGTTCCCGGAACCCTTTCATACTGTTTTTTTGCATTTCCGATTCTCCCCGCTGCTCCCCTCCCCCCCGACCTTGTTGGAGCCTCAGGGCTCTGGGTATGTTATCCTGATCGTGGACCATCCCCTCCGTTCTTTGGGCTGACCTTAATTACCGTGCATTCGCCTTTTTAGTGTTTGTTTTTCTTTTTGTAAAAAATAAAAATTCAAAATGCTCTGTGATATGTGGGGAGTAATGCTTTGTGCTGGATTTGTGCCTGACCACGGGTGTACATTTCTAATTCATGCCTTGTGCCTTATTATTAGCGGCCAGCCCGTGAGGTTGTAGGCCCATTCTTGTATTTTTCTATGCTTGCTCAAATAAAGGTTTTTGAAAAAAAAAAAAAAAAAAAAGTAATGGAAAAAATAAATAGTATAGGAACAAATAAAATAATTGTACATAAAAAATTGATAAAAAGGTCTATATTAAAATTTTTTAATATATTTAATAAAAAAATATTTTAAAAAAACATATCTAGTTTTAGGAGCGGGTAATTGGGTTTATAGGGGATAAGGGTGGGGAGTGCATTAAAATGTATGGAAAAATACATAAAATAATAAAAAATATGAAAAAAAAGATAAAATTTAAAATAATATTTAAATTAATAATATTAATAAATAATAATAGATATCAAGTTTTAGGAGCGGGTTATTGGGTTTATAGGGGATAAGGGTGGGAAGTAATTTAAAAATAATTAATAAATTAATATATGTGTGTAATTTTTTTTTATTAATAATTAATTGGTAAATAATTAATATTAATTAGTTAATTAATTAATATAATTTTGTACATTATTTTATATAATAATTAATTGGTAATTAATGAATATTAATTATTTAATTACTAATTATAATTTTGGACATAATTTTAAATAATAAATAATTGGTAATTAAATAATAATAATGAATTGGTAATTAATTAATATTAATTAGTTAATTAATATAATTTTGTACATAATTGTAAATAATAATTAATTGGTAATTAATTATTAATAATTAGTTAATTAATTAATATACATTTTTACATAATTTTAAATAATAATTGGTAATTAATTAATATTAATTAGTTAATTATATTAATTAGCTTCATTTAGTTAAAGATATATTTTTTACTTATTGTAAATTAATTTGGAAAAAATAATATTAATAATTAAATTTATTTATTTACAGCTAATGTGCTAATATATTTACTTTATTGTTATTGTTAATTAATAATTAATTTGTAATTACATAATAATAATTATTTTTGGGTAAAGGAGTATTGTTAGAGTTCAGGGTCAGTTTTCAGTTTTTGGGTAAAGGGGTATTTTTTGGGTTCAGGGTCAGTTTTCAGTTTTTGGGTAAAGGGGTATTTTTAGGGTTCAGGGTCAGTTTTGGGTTTTTGGGTAAAGGGGTATTTTTAGGGTTCAGGGTCAGTTTTCAGTTTTTGGGTAAAGGGGTATTTTTTGGGTTCAGGGTCAGTTTTCAGTTTTTGGGTAAAGGGGTATTTTTAGGGTTCAGGGTCAGTTTTGGGTTTTTGGGTAAAGGGGTATTTTTTGGGTTCAGGGTCAGTTTTCAGTTTTTGGGTAAAGGGGTATTTTTAGGGTTCAGGGTCAGTTTTCAGTTTTTGGGTAAAGGGGTATTGTTTGGGTTCAGGGTCAGTTTTAATTTAATGTACGCTGGATTTGGTATAGTAATAATTAAATTATTAGAGTCCAACATATACTCACATTTAATATACAGTGCAAAATTTCTAATAAGATTGTTACATTATAGTAAGATAATGATACAAATTGTTCAACATGATTGTAGAAACATTATTTTTATTTATGTTTCACAAATAAAATGTTATTTCATAACAAAAATCTTTTTATTACATTTGGTTTTATAAACATATTTTATAAACACAATGATAAGCAACTATACAGAAGCATTATTATTTTAATCCTTTTTGTACAAAAAATTAAATTATTTATTATCTCTTTTACATATTGTAATTTCAGAAAGAAATGTAGAAATAACAAAAGTATTTTTTCCACTTCATTTCAATACATCAAATATTTATTATATAATTCACAAATTTTTTACACATTTTTCAATTATTATAATTTGTGACAATGTACTTATATTTCTAGACATTGTTAACATAAATATTATTCTTTTTTTAATATGTATTTATTACATTCATTTATATATTTGTTAATCAAATCATTGTAGGATTAAAGTAAATATTTCTTAACAATAATAGAAACTTAATGTTTATTTTTGCCTATTTAGTTAAGTATAGATATTATATTTTATACTTGGGACTATTTTATTGCATTTGGGTGCTTTATTTTGTAACCGGGTTAGGTCGTTTTGGGTTATTTGGAAGAAGGGCTGATCGCGGTTGGGAGACACTTCACGTCGCTTCAGGTAAGGTTTATTTTATATGTTTTATGTGTATTTTAATGATGTTTTGAGATTAGTGACCTTATATTTTGTGTTGTTGAATGTGAGGGAGTTATGTTTTAGATTTCGAAAACAGATAATTACTTATGGTATATACACGTAGTGTTAGTTAGTTAAATCATTATATATAGAGTGAATTTTAGTCTTTTACGGTATATCTACAAGTGAAATCATCAATTTTAATATGTTTGTACCTAATTACTAGCTAATTAATGTGGGTGGGAATGTCTGTTTTCTATGTTTTTGTCATAGGTGTACGCTACATCGGAAGTTCCGTTTTTTTTTTAAAGGAAGTGTTTGTTTGTTTAATTCAACACTGCTTTACAAACACTTCTTTACATTTTTCGGTTTTGCTGGAGCGATTCTTTCTATTTTTCCAATTTTTCGGGTTTTTTTATGGTTATTCGATGGCTCTGGACAACGTGGATGTCTTAATTTTGGAACAGTTGTATTTTTAAATTTTTTTTGGGTTAATTTTGCACTACCTGGATTACTTTGGTGGAGAAGGACGTTATTGGATTGACAACATGATTGGTAAGTCCTTGCTTTCTTATTTTGTGTGGGTGGGTAATGTTATTTTTATTATGGAATTGTTTTTTACTTGTTATTTAGTTTTAATGTGTGCATATATTATAATAATATCTCTATATATTGCATACATTAAATACTTTAGAAGCTCACGTTACATATTTTTGCATACTTAGGTGATTCTTTTAGCTCCATGCCCTGGGTCTGAAACAATTTGCCTATAAGTCCATGGTCACGGATGCTGCTAAAGTGATGTTTCGGGAGCAACAGGGACGTTTGTATGATGTGGGTGACAAAGCGGGTAAATTGCTGGCATGGCTGGATAAGAAGGAGAGGGCTAATCGTGTGGTACCCGTGATTCAGTCTTCGAGTGGTGAGAGTGTGACGGACCCGATTGGAATAGTTGACCGTTTTGCTGAGTACTTCCGTGTGGTGTATACCCCTGTGTCTGTGAGAGATGTGGCTGACTCTCGCCTTCTATTGCGTGATATAGCTCTGCCCAGTGTTTCCGATTTGGATCGTGTGGCGTTGGACTCCCCCTTTACTGTTGATGAGATAGCTACTGCCATCCGTTCACTCCGTTCGGGCAAAGCATTGGGCCCGAACGGGTTGCCAATTGAACTGTACAAGTTGCGTCCCGACAGGGTGGCTCCATATCTTCGCGCCATGTTTCTGGAGTCCCGGGAACGGGGTATTCTCCCTTATGATCAGCGACTGGCCACGATAGTTGTCATCCCCAAGGATGGTAAACCGCGAGATCTTTGTTCCTCCTATAGGCCCATATCCCTGCTAAATGTCGAACCCAAGGTATTGGCGAAACTCCTGGCGTCCCGCCTCCTGACGGTCATTAGTGGCTTGGTCCATCCAGATCAATCCGGATTTATCCCGCATCGCAACACGGCTCTGAACCTACGTCGTCTTCACGGCGCGATTGCGAGGGCGGGGCTTCTGACGGAGCCGGCCATTTTGGCATCGTTGGATGCCTCAATGGCTTTCGACACGGTGGAGTGGCCTTATCTTTGGGCGGCTCTTGAGAAATTTGGTTTCGGGCCTGAGTTTATTGGTTGGATCAAGTTATTATATGCGGAACCTCTGGCACAAGTAGTGGTAAATGGTAGGGTTTCGGCTCCTTTCACCCTTGGTAGAGGTACCCGTCAGAGATGCCCCTTGTCTCCGTTGCTTTTTGCACTCGCCCTGGAACCATTGGCTGCTTGGCTTCGGTGGGAACCTTCGCTCAAGGGGATTCGCTGGTCTCCGGACTTTGAGGACCGCGTTTCGCTTTACGCGGACAACATTCTTTTATATCTCACCTCCCCGCGTAAATCTCTGTCTGTTTTATTTGACGTTCTTGCTTCCTTTGGTGCCAACTCAGGCCTCGTTATTAACTGGGCCAAGTCCTGTGTGTATGTTCTTTCGGGTGTTTTACCCCCATTGCCGAGCAGACTTCCTATCCAGGTGGTCCAGTCTGGCTTCAAATATTTAGGGATTTTTATTACGTTGGACTCCTCGCTCCGCTTTGAACGTAATCTCCTCCCCCCGTTGCTTAGATTGCGACTGGACGTGGCCCGTTGGCGTAAGCTTCCTTTGTCTCCTCTGGGCAGGGCGGCCCTGTTTAAAATGATGTCCTTGCCGTGGTTCCTTTACGTGCTCCAGAACTCCTATGACGCTATCCCCAAGACCTATTTCCGTGAGATCGAGAGTCTTCAAAGGCAATTGATTTGGGACGGGCGTCCACGTATTGCCCTCGCGAAACTCACCATCCCTTGGTACGACGGGGGCATGGCGCTCCCCGATATCAAGCGATATTACTGGGCTTCCCAGTTGTCGGCTATTAATCACGTGATGTTTTCACCGGGTCGGAATCCTGCATTCGAGATGGATAGACTCCAGCTGCCGGGTGGGGACTTTAATAGAGCGCTTTATTCTCGATCAGCCGGGCGCCATCTTGTGGGCCCGTCCAGGATTGCAGTAACTGTGTGGCGAGCCGCGAATGTGAGTTTGGGATGGGAGGATCGACTGACGCTGGCGACGCCGCTTTATGCCTCGGAACGTTTGGGCTGTCTCTGGTCTACCAAGGGTTTCGACCGCTGGGATATGATTGGGATTTGTAAGGTGGGTGATGTATGCTCGAAAGGTAGTGTGAAGTCGTTCCAGGCCCTCCAGGCGGAATATGGTTTGAATGGTAGGGAATTTTTTCGTTATCTGCAGGTCCGGCACGCCCTCGCCTCAGTTTTGACTCCTGATGAGGCCCCGCCCGAGTCTTCCCCCCTCGAAGATCGTGTCCTTGATGGGCACCTGCCTGATAGCACTATTTCCCTGATCTATAAGAAGCTGATCAATAATCAGGCGGACTTATTGGTCCGACTTCGGGAGGCTTGGGTCGGCGATGGGTTGGAACTGGACGACGAAGATTGACAATTGACACTCTCTTCTCCCAAGGAGGTAGCCATTCCTGCCCGTCTCCGTTTGGTTCAACTTAAGATCCTTCATCGAGTGTATGTCACGTTACATATTTTTGCATACTTAGGTGATTCTTTTAGTGTTTTATAACATTTTGGGAATTAATTAGAGTAGTGTTTTGGCAATGATGTTTAGGTATTCTCTGCCTTTTGTACTAGGGTAAAGTTTAACTTGTTCTTCCAGGTACTTGTGCATTTGTTTATTTTGCTTTGATGTTTTAGGGACAAGTTCAGTTACAGATTGGTCCATTCTAAATTCCTGGTAGCTCTGTTCTTTCTGTAGGCATTTAATGAAATGTTCGGTTCTGCCAGTTGATTGTACAAATGCATTGTGCCAACCTTCCACTGCATTGTTAGTTTTTGATTCTCCGTTAAGGGTACTTCTGTAAACGTTCCACCAGGGTATGAGGAATTTGGGATTTCGTCTGTGGCCAGATCTGTGGAGTCTGCCTACCCAGGTGTCTTCAAAGTAGTCGAGAAATGGACTTAATTTAGCTTCATTTTGTTTGTAGAAGGGGCTGTCTATAAGAATGTTGTAGTGTTCAGCTACGTCTGTTTCAGGGACATAAGCAAGTGCAATGAGTTTTTTAATTTGGAAAGCAAAAGATGAGTTTGTAGCATATTCGACACTTAGGGTCGTTTTTTGAAGTTGTCGCCATAAACACTGGTTTAAATGATAATAGCAGCCTTGAATGCAGGTATGGGGGTGGATTTTTAGGATAGTTGAGAGCATTGCTTGCTCAAAATCAAGAATGATTTTTTCAGGAGAAAAATCATTAGTTTTTTGTTTAATTATATTTAATAATTCCATATATGTGGAATTATTTTTGTTTGGTAATAGTGCATATAGCAAAGGTATGTTGCAGTTGTGGTAGAGGCCATGTATTGTGTATAATTGGAAAAATGGTTTGGGACAGATGTTAAATGTTCCATCCATCATCCAATGTTGGCTTTGCTGCAGTTTAACTAAATTCATATTGGTACCAAAAATTATAAGCCTTTTGTCATTGTTTTCGTTGTCGTAAACTATAAATGGTTGTTTATTTAAAGTTATTATTTGGTTAGCAGTTAAATTTATATCCTGATATGTTCTGGGAGATGGTGTTGTAGCAGTAGTAGCTTTTTTAGTTCGTGCTATAGTTCTTTTTAAGGAGAGGATATTTGGCATTTGAGTTGTGGCAGTTTTGGGGATTTTAGGAATGGCTTCTTTTAAAATGAAATTTGTTTGCTTTTGGGAACCTGTACTAGCTTCTTTTATATTTTCCAAAGCTGTTCTAACTTCTATTTCAGTAACATTAGGTGGATGATTGTGTTCCCTAGTATACAGTACTGTAGCTTCTCTAGTTGTTGCTCTGCCATAGCACTTGTTAGAATAATATTTACAACATTTCCAATTAACTTTCATGCCATATTGCTTTTCTTGTGTATAAGTGTAACCCATGTAGCATAGTAATAGTTTTCCTTTCTGGCTGGTCACAAATTCGTCTCCTTCGGTCATTGTGTACTTTGTATATCTATAAAATATATATATAATAGTTAATGTCAAATTAAATGTGATAAATAATCTATGTTAGTGATAAGTAGGAATGTTTATACTTACGTGTTTTAGAATTTACAGCAAAATTAGGAGTTGCTTGCTTCTTTTGTTGGGGATAATTGTTTGTGATGTTGTTGTAGCTGTTATGAAAAACATGAAAGTAGTATATTATTAATTAATGTTTCGGTACATTTGCAATGTTAGAGCTCATTTCTACTACAAAAGTGTATCTTCATGATTCACATTGTGAAGATACTTACATATTTTTTTAGGTTGGTCTTTGCCAGTATAGTTGTTTCTTCAGCTTCTGGAGAGTAGTTTGTAGTGTTATCTTAAATAAAAAAGGAACATATGTGTTAGAATAATCAACATGTTGGTATGTTTTTTAATAGATTATCTGGTAATTATGTTCTTTAATATACTTACTTTGTGATTAGTATCTTTATTATTCAGAATGTGGAGTTCTGTATTATGTCTGTATATCTATTTGTTGTGTTTGCTCTGTAAATAAACAATATATAATAGAAAATAATTAGAACAGTTCTAAATGTTTGTATTGTTTTTCCACATTTATTTCAGTTGCATAATACTTACTTAGTAAAATGTATTGGAGAAATAGTACTGATGTCCTTAGTTCATTAGTAGTGCAGTTTTCAGTAGTAGAATCTACAGAAAAAAAGAAATATGTGGGGCAAAAGTCATTATTTCTGTGTCTTTAGATTTATGTGCACATAATGAAACAATGTGAAATTACTTACATAGTTATTAGAATCTGTATTCCTATGCTTTGTTCACAGTTATTGTGAGTAGAATATTCAGTAGTCGTTGTATCTAAAAAAAATAGTTTCATATAATTATTTAGCATGTTAAGTAGTATGAATAGCAAAGGGGCACTGGGTATTTAGCAGGTAAGTAAGTAGTAGTAGCAAATAATGCAGTTTCTATTTTATTTACTTACTTAGAAGATGTGATAGTAGGTTGATAGTCTGGTTCTTCTAGTTGTTGTGCAGCAATTCGGATAGAGATAAATCTCCTTCAGTGACTTTTGGCAAGTAGTTTGTGCTTAGATTTTAATTGTTTATATAGGGGAGTGTCAGTAGTAATTACTTTGCTATTGGTTCATTTAAAAAATTAGGTTTGTGATTGGTTAGTTAGTATATTTGAATTTCAGTTGTGATTACTTTGTAATAGAAGTGAAAAACCCAAAAAAATTATAAAATTATACAAAGTAGTATAGAATATTTTTATATGTGTAGGTGATATAATTATACCAATAGGATATTTTTGACAAATTAATAGTGTGTCTATAGTATTAATTTAAGTATTGTGTGTTTATTTAGATGTGAAAACATATAAAACGTTAATTAATTATGCAAACAGATGCATATAAAAAGTCGATATAGCTGATAATCCGATATTGAAGTGCACAATATTTTTGATGTCGATATTATAGTTAATGTCATTATTTTTTGTAGATAGCGATATTTTTGTTTTCCGATGTTAATGTAGTCGATATAAAAGTAAACGATGTTTTTGTATATCGATATTAAAAAATCGATATTTGTGTATATATCTAGTTAAGTATAGGAAGCCGATATATTTGATTTCGATATTTTTGCTCCGATATTTTTGCACGTCGATATTGTGAATGTCGATATTTTGTCAGACATTCCTGTGGCAGGATAGGCATATGTTTACTCTTCCACATTTTGACTGTGATTTTCTTTGCTACTTTTCCTAATGGTCTGACATGGAATTGTAATGGCAGCACAAGAGTCTTTCCTTTGGCCCATTTATTAACATTTGAGAGAGGAGCCTGCATGTGTGCAATAATATGCATTCAACACATCAACATACAATTACCATGTATGCCTTTGGAAGTCTTATAACTCTGTATATGCCTATTTTGTCATCTACAGTGAGACAAAAGCCCTTGGTGCCTACGTTGCAACCAACACCAAAGATGACATCAATCCGGCCCTCTACTACCCATTGATCAGGTGAGTTTCTGAACATCTGACATCTATTAATATATCTATTTATTTGTACTTTCTCATCATCATTTGTGTGTTGTTTCAAATATCTGTTTTTTATATTTTATTTAATTGTTTTATTTGCGTATTGTTCGGGCATATCACTCTGCATGGACATATTTTATTTCATATACTACTGCTATCTTTTGGCTCATTGCTCTTTTGCACACTATTTTCTCCAGCTGCTGGGTCAGGGGATACATTAACACCTTTTGCCTCACAACAATATAGTAAGCTATAACAAGCTTATGATAAAGTTCATTGGCATTTTATGATTTGACCCCAAAATATTTTTTGTTTTAAAAACAAAATAGTTTGAAAATAAAATTATTATGGATATCAATTTACACCTCCAACACATGTTATTATATGTTTGTTATATCTTACTATATTGTTACGTGGCAATTATTGATATGAGGAAATATTAGTCAGCTAGTTAATTTTCTTTTCTCTCCACTTTCTGTGTATAAATACCGTGGCACATCCATCTTCAAAGACCCGGGTTCCACAGCAAAGTCAAGAGTTCCATCGCAAATGAAGCGTCTTTGACTGCGGCAGGTGAATTACCTTTGAACATATGTAGCAATTTCATGCAAGGATCAACTCATACCTTTATTTCTTTAAGTATATTCTCATGTTACTAATTTTAAGTGTAACTTCTTTCAGAAATATATTGCCATACAAAGCTTATGGAGTATAAATGAGTGCAACCAGGTTTTTTTTTTTTTTTTTTTTGTTTTTGCACCTGTCGATTTTCCTCCTTCTGCCATGTCCTCAGCATTCCTGCTTTATTTAAGCTAATTTATCTGCTTATTTTGACTGTTTGTTATATTTACTGAATTCTTTTTTGTCATTGTTTTATCTTTGTCTGTATCTGCAATTGTGAATTACCAAATAAAAAATATAAAAAAAAAAACAAAGCTTATGGAGTAGGGTGCGCACATTTTATTTTATGAATATCAATGGTTAACATTTTCTTCTTGCAGGTACTGAGGATACTGTGGTTCTGACTCTGAAAATGATGCTGCACTATCGGCAAGCATAGGACATCTGGCCCTCCCAGATGAAATCCAATTCCCCTCTAACAAGCAGCTGTCTCAGTTATTGATACTTTAAAAGAGAAGAGATCCAGATAGATGAGAGCACCTACTACGGGTCTCATGACCTCCTTAAAAATAGTCATTGTGATAATCAGGCGAAGCAGTTCAGAATAAATGAGGGCTCAGGGGTGTTATTTGCAGAGTTGTCCCTCTAATGCTGTTACTGTTCGGATGGGAACTTGGAGTAAAAGGAGGCAGAGCAAGGACGCTTCTGTTGGCCTTGTTGATATGGAAGCCTTTGGAGTTAGGAAGGTGGTGCTTGCCAGTATGATTCTGGATCATTCTGTGGCCCGCATTTAGAACACCACAGATATTTCTTGTTCTAGGCTAGAAGGATCCAATCCTCCCTTGCTGTGGTATCAATGGGTCTACACTATTCCACTGTACACCATTCTATTCTAGGCTACTCTACTTTATGCCATCCCACTATATTCCACTCTACGCTACTCCACTATACGCCACTACATTCTGGGCCACTACACCCTATGCAAGTCCACTGTACACCACTCTACTCTACGCTTTTCCACTCTATGCTGCTCCTCTCTATGCTGATCCACTCTATGCCATCCCACTCTATGCAAATCCACTCTATGCAACTCGGCGCAATTCCACTCTGCTGTACTCCACTCCAGTCCGTGGCACTGCACTATATGCCACAACACTCTATACTATTCCCCTCTACACCACTCAACTCTATGCCACATTGTGGCACTCCACTCTACGCATTTCTACTCTATGCCACTCCACTGTACACCACTCCACTATACGCTATTCCACTGTACACCACTCCACACTATGCTACTTCACTAAATGCTACTACATTCCATGCAAATCCACTGTACTCTACTCCACTCTTCGGCACTCTACTCTACCCCTTCACTCTACACCACTCAACTCTATGCCACTTCCCTCTATGCCACTCCGCTCTACATCACTAAAATCTATGTCACTCTACTCTATGTCTCTCTACGCCACTCCACTCTACAGTATTCCACTCTATTCCACTCTTCTCTAAACCATTGTACTCTACACTATTCCTTTGTCTACCACTCCACTCTATGCCCCATACTGTACACCACTCCACTCCACTGAACTCAAGTCCACTTTACACCACTCTCCTCTACCCCCTCCACTCTACACCACTCAGCTCTACTCCTCTATACTCTGCGCTATTCCACTGTACACCACCCCACTCCACACAACTGCACTCTATGGCATCTCCACATTACACTTTACTCCATTCTATCCTACGCAACTCCATTCCACTCCACTCCACTCCACTATTCTCAACTGTATGATACTTTACTTCATTCTACGCTATTCTTCGACATTCCACTGTATGCCACTCCACTCTACGATACTTTCCTCCACTCTGTATAACTCCACTCTACAAAGCTCTACTCCACTCTATGCCACTCTGCAACACCGTATTAAACTCCAGTCTCACACACTCCACTGTACAACTCTGTACCCTACTCCATGTCTGTACATTCCACAGCACAACACTTTACTACACTCAATTACACTTTCTAAAAATCTACAACACAGCACTCCCTTCTACTGTACAAGTCGCCAGTTCAATTTATGACACTGTGCTGGACTTTGCGCTACACCATTCCACTCTACTCCACTCCACGCCACTCTACTGTATGACAAGGGAACCCACTCTATTACACTTTTTGTCCACACTATGTTATATCACTTCCCTTGACTCCACTCCAGTCTACTCCACTGCATGACACTTTACCTCACTCTCCACCATTCCATTGTACAACACCCTACTGTACTCTATGCAACTCCACTCTCTCAATACCCTAATATACATTATGCCACTCTATTCCACTTTATGCCCATCCACTATTTGTTACTGCACTACACTGTATGATACTGTAGTACACACCACTTCATTCCTCTCTATGACATGTCACTCCACTATATAACAAGCCACTCCATTCTACAACGCTCTTCTCCATTGTACAACACTGTTCCGCACTCCACTGTAGAACATGCCATTGTACAACACTACACTGTACACAACTCTCTGCCACTCTACTGAATGCCACTCTACTCTACAACACTGAACTGTATGACACTGTACTCCAGTCCATGATGCCACTACATTGTAAAACACTGTACTTCACTCTATGCCACTGTAGAACACTCTCCTCGATGACACTCCATTCCATGACACCCGACTCCATGATACTGCAGTCGACAAAACTCCACTGTAACACATTTAACTTTACCGTACAACATTCCATTCCACTGCACAACACGCCACTCCACTCTACAATACTCCACTCCACTATATGACACACCTCGCTACTCCTGTGTATAACACTTTACTCCACTGTATGGTGCGCCACTCCACTCCACTCTACTCCACTCTACGCTACTCCATTCTATTCCACTGTGCAACACTAGATTGTATGACAGTAAACTGAATGATGACATCCTCGACTATACTCTACAACACCCCACTAGAAAACATTCAACTGAATACCAATCAACACTACTATCTGAAACACATGTTTATTAAAAAATAAAACTCGGTTAAATTCAATGAAAAACCAAAGGTTAAAGATAAGTTATAGTTAGGAAAATGTTATTTATTCTTTCTATACAAACCCAATTTAAAACGTAAGATTAGATAGTCTAAAGTTATAGTTATGACCATTTTTTTAAATTTACGTACTACCTTCAATTTGCTATAATTCACGCATTTCTGTACTCAGTCTTCTCTTGTCATTCTCCATACTGCATTGTCTGTAACCAGCTACTATGCTATGCACTGTTCTCTCAGAAATTATATAATTTGAGATGTCATAAATGTTGTTAATGCTATAATTTCACATGCTATAAATCATGTAAAAATCAAGGGTATAATCACAGCATGGAGAAGGCGCAAATTATAGTCGGCCACTGTGGATGACACTCGCAGGCAGCAAACATCCCTCTGCACCCAACACCCTAAACATAACACAGATCTATCATCTTTCTCCAAAAATTGCAAATAATTTTTATCAAATGTATATTTCAATAATGCACACAATAAAATATTTAATATCATAGATCATTTAAAAATATTTAGTAACATTTTATTAAACTACATGTCTGTGATTTTTTCTTTTTACATAGTTTTTCTTTTTGTATTTTTAGTGTGAAAAATATGAAAATAAATAGTCAGAGATATATTATATTTTTCTTTAAGAAAAGCAAATAAAACAAACAAGTCTCTTAGTCTAACTTTTAACTTTTTTTTTTTTTTTTCACAACAAATTTTTATTTTTCACAAGAGTTAAAGCAGAGCAAAAGTCGTGGTTCTCCACAATCAGGAGAGCTCCACCACACATTACAGCATAGTGTACATACATCATAATAAAACCAAGGAAAAGAAGAAGAAAACAAAGTATGGATCCCCCTCCCCTACCCCTGTCCCCCCCACCAACTCCCATTGCCCAACTCCCCCACTACCCACCCCTTATCCCACCCTAACCCTATGCACGTGCAGTAGACACAAAATAACATCGGTCGTAAGGCATGACATAGCAAGGAGGCACTCAGGTACCACCGCCTATAACTCTTCCTCATGTACCTCCGGGGGATCAAGGAGCAGTCCCCTGTATTCCGCCCATCTCTTACAGATCTTAAAATGCTTATTGGGGCAGCCCCTCGCCTCAAACACAGGACGTTCCTATCCCATATAAAAATCCAAACCAGCCTTCCAAGCACACAGGGGGGGGGCCCGGACACTCTTCCACGCTCTGGCTAGATCTCTTTTGGCCACTATTAAGCCCAGGAGTAATAAGTGGCGCTTGTAGATGTTTCCACCCACGCCCTCGAGTATATGGAGTAAACCCAACCGGTGGGTGCGCGGGAGGTCCCACCCCAAGACCTCAGACAAGCAATTCCATACGCCCCTCCAGAATCCAATCAATCTAGGGCATGACCATACCGTATGCAGCAATGTACCCACAGCCGCGCCACACCGCAGACATTCCGACGAGCCAATCAGACCAGCCTTCCAGAGCCTTTCTCGTGTATAATAAGCCCTATGAAGGTACTTGAATTGGATGAGGCGAAGCCGCATCGCTATCGCGGTTCCGCGCGAGGACTCCAGGGCCTCCCTCCAGTCATCTTCATCCAGGGGGCCTATGTCAGCCTCCCAAGCTGCCTTCAAAGGCAGTAAGGTAGAAGAGCAGTGGGTCACCATCGTCTGATAAATGCGAGAGATCTTCTTGTCACCAAGGTCCCCCATGAATACCTTAGCTTCAATGGGGCTAAACTCAGGGAGCGAGTCGAGGTTCGCGACACTGGGCGTGAGTGCGTGCCGGAATTGCAAATAGCGAAAAAACTGGGTCTGGGGCATACTGAACTCAGCGCTAAGATCCTGGAAGGACTTAAGAGTAGTCCCGGACATGACCTGTCCCAACGTCGATATCCCAACTGCGTCCCAGCCATCGAATCCCGGAAGGGTCATCAGACTGGGGAGTTGTCCATTATGCCACAGCGGTGTCTCAGCAGTTAGCCTACCCCACCAACCCATTCGGCGTAACGCCTGCCGCCACACAGCGAAGACTACCCTCGAGACGCATGGCAGTGCCCGCCGCAGCCGGGCCGAGTATAGCACCGTGTGCAATGTATGGTCACCCATCAAGGAGCGCTCCAGGGCGTACGCCGGGTCCCCTCTGTCGCCATACCACCACTCATTGAGTACTAGCAGCTGCGAGGCCTGATAATATGACAACAGATCTGGGGTGGCCAAACCTCCACAATACGTGGAGAGGAAGCACGTCTTCAAGGCCACTCTGGCTGCGCCCCCGGCCCACAGGAAGCGACCCAGGGCAGAATTAATCTGTCGAAACCACTGGGGAGGGATGGGGTGGGGGTAGTTCTGTAATTGGTACAATAGACGGGGAACAGCCACCATCTTGAATATTGCCGATTTGCCAAAAATGGTTAAGGGCATCCGAGACCAAGTTTTAACATCCTCTTGAACCTTAACCCACACAGGCACGATATTACGCTCCCACGTAACACTGGCGGATTCTGAAAGGAACACCCCTAAATATTTCAGACCGTCGGTCGCCCGCCGTAAGCCCGACGCCCAGAGGCCCACCCCCACCTCGCCTCCCAGCACCCAGAGGGTAGACTTGCCTAAGCTCAAGCTAAGACCCGAGACCTCACCAAAAATTCTCATTATTTCTAACACTCGGGGCCCAGAGCGGTCCAAGTCAGTAATAAAGAAGAGGACGTCATCCGCATACAAGGCAATCCTATCCACAAGGGTTTCAGACCATACAAAGCCCCGGAGCTGTGCGTCTATGCAAACCCAAGACGCTAGGGGCTCCATAGCCAGCGCAAACAAGTACGGGGACAACGGGCACCCCTGACGGGTCCCCCGTCCGATGGAAAATACCTCCGATGTGGCCCCAGCGACCCTAACGGACGCCGTGACGTCTGTATACAGCAGCGAGATGTACGATAGGAGCACCGGACCCAGGTTGAGACGAGACAGGAGCGCGAAAAGGTACGTCCAGCTGACGGAATCAAACGCCTTATGGATATCTGCTAATAACAAAGCCGCCTCCTCTCCCAGATCCCCCATCGCGTCCACCGCCGCCTGCGCTCGCCGGATGTTGTGCCGCGTCGCCCGATGTGGCATAAAGCCTGCTTGGTCCGGGTGGACCAAATCCACCATATAGGGGAGTAGGCGGTTCGCCAACGCCTTTGTTAGAATCTTGGCTTCTATATTCAATAACGAAATGGGGCGATACGAGTCATGTCTGTCCGGGGGCTTGCCAGGTTTTTGAAAAACAACGATTTCGGCATGGCACCAGTCAGGTGGCAATCTGCCCCGCTCCCGTGCCGCCTCCAGAGTAGACCGGTAATGGGTCCCTAGGAGAAGCTGGAATTTCTTAAAGAATTCACATGGGTAGCCGTTCGGGTCTGGAGCTTTACCAACATTAAGTTGGCCCAGCGCCTCCCCAAGCTCCTCCGCCATAAGCGGAGCATCTAGGTCCCGTCTGGCCTCATCAGACACCGCCCGAGGGGGCAAGTCGTCAATGAATTTAGCCACATCTTCAGCGCTTAGACTATCGTGTGGGGCATACTGTGACCTAAAGTAATCGGCGAAACTCGCCGCAAGTTCGGCCGGCTCCGTAATCGTCACGCCGTCCTCGCCAATGAGGCCCGGCAGTGTAATCGGCTGGAGACGCCGCTGACACAACCTATGGAGCATGGCACTGGACCTGTCCCCCCACTGGTATACCCTGCTCCGCGTGGCCAGCCACGCCTGTTTAGCCTCATCCATCAAGAGAGTGGCATAGGACTGCTGCGCCTGGAGAAGCAGCCGTACCGCTACCTCGTCCCCTCCTCCCCGACTCCGCCGCTCCAGGTCCTGCACGAGTTTGGCAGCCGTAGTGGTCGACTCCCGATGTTTACGGCGGGCTTCAGCGCACCAAGCAATATCCACCCCCCTTATAGTAGGTTTCATGGCTTCCCAAGCTACCACAACGTCCATATCCCCCACCAGGTTGTCTCGCCAGTAGTGTGCAACAGCTTCCCGCAGGTGTTGGACATAAGAGGGCTGTTGGAGATGCCACGCGGACATCCTCCACCTGAAAGGATGCTTCTTCGTAAGCAGGTCAATCGTGACTGAAACAGGGGAGTGGTCTGAGAGCCCCCTCGGAAGTATCGCAGCGCTACGTACCCTACTCAGACAGACGGCAGGCATAAACATATAATCCAGCCTCGAGAACGAGCCATGCACAGCAGAGACATACGTGTATTCGCGCGCTGTCAGATGCAGATGTCGCCATACATCCACCCATCCTAATCCCTCAACCATGGCCTGCAACCGGGTAGGGGAACTTGAAGAAGGGCCAGCAAGAACTCCCTGCTTCCTCTGGCGGTCCACATATACATCCATCACCTCATTCCAATCACCTCCAATCACCGCCAAGGACTCCGGAATGTCATCCCACACCGTAAACAGCTTCTCGGAAAGGGCCCACTGCAGAGGGGGGGGGGGCATACACACTACCAAACACAACCGGTTCCATGCCCACCGTGCCCTTGATGAATATATAGCGACCTTGAGGGTCCGCCCACTGCTTCTCATGAACGTATGCAACTCTACGATGCACCAGTATAGCAACACCCCGAGAGCCCCTGACAAAACCCACATGAAAGACCTGATGATATCCAAATCTCTGTAAGCTAAGTACCTTAGAGCCCATCATGTGAGTTTCTTGGAGCAGGAGTACATCAGCAGCTTCTCTCTTACCCCACCGCAAAACTGCCCCCCTTTTAATTACATCCAGCATCCCCCTGACAGTCCAAGTGATTATTCGTAGGGACTCCCGGGGGAGTCCGCGAGGCGAGTCAGCCATAGTCAATCGAGGTCCAACATGACGGCCCCCCATGCCATCGCCACCCACCGTGTAGTACTTCCAGGTCTTCAACAAACAGCACGTGCCTTCTCCCACCCCTCCCGCCCCCGATCCCCCAAACAACTACAGGAACTACTCCAACACACCCTACTGTTTCAGTCATCACTATCCCAACATGGCCTACCCCCAACCCCTGCTCCCAACACCCCCCACCCCAATACCTCAGAGAACATAGAAGTATCTGTCGCGGCATGGGCCGCCCCGAGCCCAAAACAGAGGGCCCAGGACCAACCATACCAATGGATCCCAACACCCCTTAAAGACCGCACGTCCCACCCTACCCCTAACCAACACCCACTGTGCGTGGTAGTCGGAGGCCCTATCTAGGCACTCCCAGATCCCTATCTTCCACCATCATTACAAGTAAACCGTCCCCAAGAACAAGAACAAGCATCATGGACATCGCCCACCCTCCTCGGAACTGGTCCCAGCCACGGACCCTCCGGCTGCCCAAGCGCACCACAACAGCGCAGTATCACCCTTGGGCTCACGAATTATCTTCGGAGAAGTCGGACACCCCAGTCTCAGTAGTACGAGTCACACTGGCTGAGGCGGATCTCTTCCTCGACCTGGACCTCCGCTGCCTGCCCGTACGGGTCGGTTGGCCCCTCCGCTCCTGTGACGAACCTCCAGGGGCATCAGGATTGAGACCCGGCTGGGCATGGGGCCTGATCTGCACAGACTCGTCAGTCCACCTGAAAACATCCTCGGGAGAGTCGAAGAAATGGGTTCGGGACTGATAAACAACCCGCAGGCGGGCCGGGTACAGCAGGGAGTATTGGATCTTCAATCCACGCAGTTTAGCCTTAGCATCCAAGAATGAGCGACGCTGCTGCTGCACTAACCTGGTATAGTCAGGGAAGATCATGATCTTTCGATTCTCATACACGATGGAGTCTCTGGCCCTCGCCTCACGCAGAATCACGTCCCGATCATGATAGTTTAACAGTCTGGCGATAACAGCTCGGGCCGTTCCCCCTCCGGTGGTCGCTGCGTTAACGCACGATGCGCACGTTCAATCACAAAGCAGGTGGAAAGCGCCCCCTCGGGGAGCCAGCTCTCCAGCCATCCGGTTAGAAACCGCTCCATATTGTCCTTTTCGCACCGTTCCGGAAAGCCAACAAAGCGTAGGTTGTTCCTTCGTACGCGACCTTCCGCATCCTCCACTCGGGTCGCAAGAGCCTTCTGAACGTGCGCCATCGCGGCCATTTTGCGTTTCAATGATCCCACTTCATCTTCGACCACCGAGATCCTCGACTCCGTCTCAGTAATTCTCTCCACAGCGTTCCGTAGGTCCTGTCGCAGCAGGGTCACGTCTGCACCCACTGCCCCGATCTTTGCATCCAGCATGTCCCTGGACTGGGTAATTGCCGCCATGAGTGCCGCGTTGTCCGGTCCAGCTCCTCCACTCCCACCGGGAGCCCCAGACCCTCCACTGGGTCCGGTAAATTTATCTATAGGCCCTTGCTTGGGCGGGCCGCCACCTCCCCTAGTCATAGCTGCGTGAAGGTGTAGAGTTCTGTATCAGGAGGCTCTACAGAGGAGAGGGGGGGGGGCTCCACCAAAGAGCGGACCTGTCCGTGGTCCCACGGCCCCCGAAGAGGAGGCGGCCCCCAGCCAAGGGTTACTGGAGCCGATCACCAGGCCGAGTCCCTCACGCCCCTGCCCCCAATGGTTTCGCGGGGCACACAGCGGGTCACTTCGGAGTCTCCGGTCCCACTGGACCCAGGGCGTCACGACCGCCACACCACCAGCCCCGCCAAGGATAGTCCAGGGGAGGTCCAACGTGGCCCACCCGCCGTCTTAGGCAGGGTCCGTACACCCAAACGTGGTAAGTCCAGCAGGGCACCCCAGCAGGCAGCTCAGCGGTGCCCCCCCCAACCAACCACCACCTCCACAGGCACGGGGGCACTCAGACACCTCCAGTGGTCCACGTGGGCTCCGCCAGCAGCCAGCACCGGGAGAGCACGAGAACCCAGGTCCCGGCTTACCGGCAAGGATGCAGGCCACTATTCTCCCCAGGTGCACCAGGTGTGTCCCAAAATTGCGCGACGCCGATCAGCGTCCAGCCGCTGCGCCCTGGAGTCGCCGCCACTCAGGGTCTGTCCATCAGCCGAATGGTCTGCCGGCTCGGCCGAATCGCCCCCACCACTTCACTGCCGGCAAGGTCGGAGGTCCTGAAAATCGAGGGCCCGGTCCTGCAGCTCCGACGTAGGCCTCGTCTCACTGTTGCCCCTTCCACACGTCAAAGCGGGCACCCACCACAGCCAGAGGGCCCCTCCAGCAGCCTTTCCCTCCGCCCGGAAGAAGGATTCCGCCAGCCCCCGGGGGACGGACCAATGCAGGTCGGCACTTCGACTCCCCGGCCGGGGAGCGCAAAACTCGAGGTCCCGGCTTTACCCCGGGGACCAGGCCGCAGACTGCCGCCTCGGTTTCCTGCTCCACCAGCAGACCAGGAGCACCAAAGAACACACCGGGCGATACCTCCTGCCCACTGCACTGCTCGCCAGCTGTTTGGGGAACAAAACGGGTCTGGAAGCTCGGATTAATGGTCGGATAAAGAACGGGCCGGTGGGAGCTTTAGCAAGCTGTGTCCACCATCGTCGCCCGCGTAGCCACGCCCTTTAACTTTTAACTTTTTGCACCCCCAAAAATGTAATCATATAAATAAGCAAATAAAGGCCTCGTGTATTATGAGATACACTGTATCACATACAATCCAACCATGCAACCGGCCAATAGATGGCACGGCTGTCTTAGCTGTAGAACAAAAGCTCCAGCCTAGGAAATTAATTTTAAAAATATGGTAAGTTCTCCTGGAGACATGGTTTTACTGACCCGGAGACTCACAGTTTTATTTCTAGTGCTCTTGGGGGGTTGCAGAACTCCCTACAGCTCCCAACACTACAATAAAAAAAATTGATGATGCCCTTGTCCCTTCTAGAGACATCACCAAAAGCAAAAGGTTAAAGTGACATTATAATTAGGTGAAAATTCAGTGCAATGCCTATGACCTCACACATGGCAATACCCATGACATGTTCTATGACATCCCTGATGACATCATAAATGACACTTTAGCCTTTGTTTTTTTCAGTGAATTTCTAATGTTTATTTTATTTTAATGCAAAATCAGATTTTACTGTTACACATAAATACAATGTCACTTTAACCTTTGTTTTTTTATTGAATTTCCAAAGTTTTTAAAATGTAAATTAAGATATAATTTCAATTCCTAACTGTACATTCTCTTTCACCTTTGTATTTTTCAGTGAATTTCTAGGTTTTTTAATAATGTAAGGTAATATTATCTTACCATAGGTAAAGCCACCCCCTCATGCAGCCAGGCTCTGCAGCCAACCTCTGACAGGCAGCCAGTTCGCTGCTGGGGAGGAGTTTGGGCACCCGAGCCACTATTGGCCCAGTGAACCCCATTCTGTGGTGCCAAAAACATCTATATCAGGAGAGGGGGTGCACTTACTCCCACCCTAGCCAAAATGGGCCCATCCTGCAGGGCCATACAGTAATTATAAGGGAGGAGTGAGTGGCCCCCTACCAAAGCTTTAAGAGGCCCTGGGGATCCCATGCCAGGTTAAAACATATTTATATTAGGGGAAGGAGGCATGTGGCACCCCTCACTAAGCCCAAATGGGCTCCAGGGACCCCTACCTTTGAGACCAGACAGAAATATTAGAAGAGGGGCATGTGGCCTCCCCTTGAGCCTTAAGAGCCCCCTAGAGGCCCACATCCTAAGGCCAAAAACACTTATTTTAGAGAGGGGGCACATGGCCCTCTCTCCAAGAGGCCAAATGGGCTTAAGAACCCCATCCTGGGGCCAAAGTCTATATATAGGGGAGGGGGACAATGGCCCCCTTGCCCTACTCTTAAGAAACCCCAGGGACTATATCTGCTGGGCTCACACATGTTTATAATAGTGGAGGGAGGCACATGGCTGCACTTTCCGAGCCCAAATGGGACCCTGGGACTCCACCCCCTGGGGCCATTAATTAACTATAGGGAGGGAGCATTTGGACCCCTCCCCAAGCTTAAAGAGGCCCTGGGGCCAAAGAATAATAAAACGGGAAGTGGGCATGTGGCCTCCTTTGCTGAGCCCTAAGAGGCCCCTGGGACCCCACCTCCGGATGAACCGCACAATCACCCGTAAGGGTCTCTAGGCGCTGGGGGCCGTCGGGAAGATTAAGCGAGCTATTGCCCAGAGTCACATGGTGCTGGGCTGACCTGCCGCCGGAGCCGGGGATCGAACGCTGATCCCCAGATTCCAGCGTCAGTCGCCCTGGCCGCGGCGCCACACCTCTCCCTCAATAATAGGAGTGGGGACCATGGCCATCCTCCATGAACCTTAAGAAACACTGGGAACCCCATCTCCCAGGGACAACCACTAATTATAAGGGAGGGGCATGCTGCCCCCCTCCCTGAGCCCATATTAGGTCCCGGGGATCCCCCTTTTTTCTCGACCCCCGCTTGACAGATTACCCAAACCTTTCCAGTACCTGAAGTGGATTAACTTTTCTTTGGAAAGTTATGTGGAGACTCGTCCAAAGCTGCCAAAGATTAGCAAGCATATAAGCACTCTCTCTATGGAAAAGCAGATCTAACTATAACCACCCATTTGAAGAAGGCCACAGGAAGGTAAAATTTCTCTCACGTAGTTTAGTGGCAGCATGCAGGCAGGTGATTTGACAGCAAACACACATAAAAGAAAGTTCTTACGCCAGACGCGTTTCAGGAATCTCAAAGTCCCTTCTTCTGTGTCGCGTTGTTCAAAGAAGATGAAAGCACTGTTGCATTGCACACAATTCAATTTTAAACACCTGCCACAGTGGGCATGGCCGATTGCACTGCCTTCTGGATGTTGTAGTGCGCTGCCTGTCATCCCAAGAGGGTGCGCTATTCATTTTCAAAATATAAAACAACATTTTTTCCCAAGTGGGTAGTAGCAAGTACCGGCAGTTGCCTGCCCTGCTTTCTTGCTGCCACTGCAAGTGAGCAGCCACCACCCTGCAATGGCACCAGCCCTTCTTCCTTCTTACTACTCAAACATCAGATTGGCACCTGTTCGGACCCGCACAGCACCGGTGGACCTTCCTTCACGACCGGGAGCAGCCGTCATAAATCCACACATTACAGGATACCCATTTGAAGAAGGCCACAGGAAGGTAACATTTTTCTCACGTAGTTTAATGGCAGCTTGCAGGCAGGTGACTTGACAGAAAACACACATCAAAGAAAGTTCTTACGCCAGACGCATTTCGGGAATCTCAAAGTCCCTTCTTCTGTGGTGTGTTGTTCAAAGAAGATGAAAGCACTGTTGCATTGCACACGATTCATTTTCAAACACCTGCCACAGTGGGCATGGCCAATTGCACGACCTTCTGTATGTTGCAGTGCGCTGCCTGTCATCCCAAGTGGGCTCGCTATTTATTTTCAAAATAAAAACAAAGTTATTTCCTAAGTGGCTAGATGCGAGTACCGGCAGTCGGCTGCCTCAGAGGATGAAGTCCACTTGATTCTTGAGGTCCTCAGGACACAAGAGGTCCTCATTGCCCCACCAGCAGCGCACCAGAAGCCGCGTTTGCAGAGTGGTGTAAAAAGGGGCATGGCCTCGGATCACCTCTCTGCAACACACCCAGTTGGCCCCCAGGGAACCTCAGGATTGAAGGGGAAATAATCCCCCAAATTAAAATGCGCCACAGGCATGTTTGCACTGTGGTGCAGGGAGGGGGCGGGGCCTGATGTGACAAGTGTGCAAACGCACCCCGTGTCACGTTTTAAGTTGGGTGATTAAGTCTCCTTGAATCCTGAGGGATATATATATATCTATATATATATATATAGATACATATATATCCAAACACCACCTCCACACATATTACATCACTGATATCATGGTCGGTGACATCACTGAAGACATCACCGATGACATAATCTAGTGAGTGTGAGTGTTTCCTAAAGGTTTATGAGTGTTAAACATGAAATGAAATGAAAAGCGATATTTATAAAGTGCTGACTGCCACTCCGAATGGAGCATCCTGGCGCTGGCGTGGAGGTAAGAGGAAGCTCTGAAGTTCTTAGATGAGACAGAGGCAGAGTTCATCTGAAGATCTGAAAATCCAAGACTTTAGTGCCTTCCTTTATTGTGTTTCGGATTTTAACGTTCTCAGTTGCAAAGGCAGTAGGTTCTAGGCTCTGGTACCTATTACCGCCATTGTTTTTCCATCCTTTATTTTGCATCTAAAGCTGGGAGGTTTGAGTAGGTTAGCTGACGAGGACCTGAGGGTTCTGGCTGTAATGTAGTGGGGGAATCTTGAAGAGAGGTATTGTGGCCCTTGTTTGAGTGAGGGTCTAAAAGTGATTAGGAGAATCTTGAAGAGTATTAACATATATATGAAAGTACTACAAAAGTTAAATAGTATACTTTCTATACTGAGTGAATCTATTTCTAACATATATTCTGTGAGGGGCTGTGTGACTGTGTATATCCATGTGTGATTGGGTGTCTGAGGGCCTGTATGTGTGTGTGAGTGAGTGTGTGAGTGGCTGTATGGGTATATAAGTAGGTAAGTTGCTGTGTGGGTGAGTGAGTGGCTGTGTGAGTGACTGTATTGGTGAGTGAGTGGGTGTGTCAGCAGCTTTATGGGTGAGTGAGTAGCTGTGTAAGTGGCTGTTTGTGTGGGTGAGTGGGTGTGTACGTTACTGTATCAGTGAGTTGAGTGGCTGTCTGATTTGCTATGTGAGTGTGTGGCTTGCTATGTAAGTGGCTGTATGGCCAAGTGAGTGGCAGTTTGAGTAGGTATTTGGTTAAGTGAGTTGGTGTGTGAATGGCTGTATTGTAGAGTAAGTGTCTGTGTAAATGGATGTATGGGTGAGTGAGCGGATGTGTGAGTGCATGTATGGATGTGGATGTGTGAATTTGTATGTGATTGGTTGTGTGGGTGTGTGAGTGAATGTGTGAGTGCCAGTATGAGTGAGTGTGTGACCGTGTTAAGGGGCTGTATGGATGAGTGAGTGGTTGTGGTTGTGTTAGTAGTTGTATGGGTCTGTGAGTGGTTGGGGGGGTATGTGAGCGGTTGTATGACAGGTTGTATAGGGATGTGCGTGGGTATGTGAGTGCTTCTGACCATGTCATGAGTGATATAATATATGGAGTTATAAGTAGTTCATTGCAGGGGCATAAGTTATAGTTAACTCAGCTTACTATAACTGTTGAATTTCACTGGTTTTGTATGTGTGACGTATCAGCCTAACTATAATGTCCCTGCAACCTTTGTTTTTTCTGTCAATTTCTACGTTTTTTTAATTCTAGTTCCTAACTATAATGTCCCTTTAACCTTTGGTTTATAAGCAAATTTGTAAGGCTTTAAAAAATAAATAAATCTTTATTGCATATATCATAATATCAGTGTACACACACACACACACATATATATATATATATATATATATATATATATATATATATATATATATTCATTCAGTCTGGTCCAAGTCCAAGGCTTCGGGTGCTCTAGGGCGGTGCACGCGAGGCGCGGCAGGACCCGCCGCGTGAAAATTATTCCGTTTGTCTCTTTTCAGAGAGGTTTGTTCCTCGTGCACTCCCGTGTGCTTTGAAATATACCACACCAGTATTTAGTCGAATATCAAGTTTATTTCTCTTCAGCAACCAGCAACACCTTACGCGTTTCGGTCTCCACAGAGACCTTGCTCACAGGTTCACTCGATCGACATTTTTTTTACCATTTAAATAATGTGAAAAAAGATACTCTTTGAATTACATCACTTCCTGTTTGACACACAGGATTTCTGGGACATGTAGTTTTTTAAGAAACATTATTGTTCATATAATATTTTTCACATTTTTCAAACTCTTTAACTAATAGATATGAGGCAATGCCATTAAACTAAATGTTAGCCCTCCGGTGGGCTGTGTTTCTATTGCTGTTTCGCAATCACCAACACATTTTTTACACACGTACAAAGTCTCTCTTGTACTTATATTGCTTCATATCAATGAAATTTCGGAATATGTGAATTTTGTAAACCACATTATACTTCACAAACAGTAACATCCTTTTATGAAGCTTATCTTTGGTATTGTTTAGACAGCAAATACATTAAACAATAGACAATAAACTTGCAGTGAGCCCTCATGAATAATCCTACATGTCCTTCATTTTGAAAAAAAAATAATAATATGATAGTGCAGGTTAAATTCGTGTTTGACAGGGTAGGCATCATTATTACATATATATATATATATATATATATATATATATTCACTGAAAAAACCATAGGTTATACACCATATATAGTTAGGAATTAGCATTTAAAAAACCTTATTTTACTCACACAAAACCATTGAAATTCCATATATAGTTAGTTGCACTAACTATATATCGCGCACCCGCAATCCACTGCTGATCATGTCACATATTACATCATTCATGACATGGTCAGTGACATCACTGATGACATCACTGATGACATCTCAAATGACATCACTGATGACATCACTGATGACATCTCAAATGACATCACTGATGACATCTCAAATGACATCACTGATAACATCTCAAATGACATCACTGATGACATCGCTGATGACATCTCAAATGACATCACTGATGACATCTCATTTGACATCAATGGTCACATCACTGATGATATCATTCATGTGACAATACAATGCATCTCCTCACACTTTAATATAACCTCTGTTACACCCAGTGTTAAATACAGAATATAATTTTTTAAACCATTGACACACCAATACTAGTTACTACATACGCACTCACTGATTCCTACGTCTACACACACATTCACTCATTCACCCATACAATCATTCATACATACAATCACTCATCTTTACAACACTATCATATGCACTCATACACCTATACAGACACTCACACTCTGCCACTCATCCATGGAGTTACTCACACACCTAGTCAGTCCTGTAAAGAATCAATCACACTTCCATTTTCTAATCTATACAGTTAAACATAGAGTACCTTACATTTTCAAACATATACTAACACATACTTACTCTCTTATACAATCATTGATACAAGAACACATTGATCTGCACAGAGTCACACATCTCCCAGCCAGCCACACACACACACACTCAGTCTCCCATACATATACTTGGACAATCAATCAATAACCCATATAGTTACTCATATAGCTACTGATCAACACATGCAGCAGTTTACAGAACAACAGACATAATGATGCACAAATTAAGACAGTTTAGTCACTAACCCATGCATTCAGTGAGACACATTTAATCACTCACTCATACAGTCAGTCACGCACCTACTAAATCCTTCATCCAGACACTTCTACATCTACTCATTCTTCAATATGTAAAACATATTTAAACTTTACAGAAACACACAGTCACTGGATGGTGTCATCAGTGATGTCATCAGTGATGTCATTTGAGATGTCATCAGTGATGTCATCAGTGATGTCATTTGAGATGTCATCAGTGATGTCATCAGTGATGTCACTGACCATGTCATGAATGATGTAATATGTGACATGATCAGCAGTGGATTGCGGGTGCGCGATATATAGTTAGTGCAACTAACTATATATGGAATTTCAATGGTTTTGTGTGAGTAAAATAAGGTTTTTTAAATGCTAATTCCTAACTATATATGGTGTATAACCTATGGTTTTTTCAGTGAATTTTCAAGGTTTTGTAAATGCTAATTCCTAACTATATATGGTCTATAACCTATGGTTTTTTCAGTGAATTTCAATGGTTTTTTAATAGCAAATATCATAAGCTGTCGAATGTCAAGTACGTGGTAAGTGAAAACATTTTCGTGTTTATGCACACTGATCTGCTTTGAATGGTGCCCCCCCCCCCTCATTTCTATTAGGAGTACTCTCTCTTTGCAGATAGTGAAAGGTAGTTAACGCAGGCCTTTGCCCCCGTTGTAATCCGTCGTGCCTGCTTCTCTCTCCATTTGATTGATTGTTATCCAAGTATTTACTGTTTTAGAATTAGTTCTCTTTGGTTCATTCTCTATTTACAAACAAACACAGAGTCGCAATACTCTGTTTAGTCTTTGCAGATAACGAAAAATCGTGTAAAAAAAAAGAAAAGGAATCGAGCAAAATCAGTAGGCCACTAATGGGATCTCTTTTTGACCTCGCTAAAATAGAAACATTAGGAACAACCCCTCATGACAAATACAAAACTAGTGAGATGAACTGAACTCCACACAATGATGGCTGCAAAACAGCTCAGCTCCGCCACCCACCCCGCCCAAAATAACGATAAAGAGCAGTTGCCATGATTGGTTGCGGAATGGCCACAACGGAGCTACGAAATGGTGCTGCTCTCATGCTAACCCCAGCTTCGGTCTGAAACATCCAGAAACACTGTAGACTACCAATTCGATCAGTTCCGGTAGCGCCCCAATGTAACCCGGTAGAGAAGAACTAGCCCTCCCCTCTTTGACTGATGGTTCTTGTTGCCTGTCCTTTCTGTTGTCATTTAACAGAACTATTTAGCCTGCTGAAAGGGGTTGTGTTTCGACCGCTGGTTGGTGGAGACATTTTGACTATATTCTGGACCTGCGTTGTCGCGTAATGCGTCATATGACGCGCCGCGTTAGCGCATCCGGAAGTCATCCGGGGCGCGCAGCGCGTAACGTAAGCATAACAAGTCATGTGACTTGTTAATAAAACTTTTCATTGGTTCATTTTACTTTTCTTATTCTAATGATAAAAGCCTTGGTCATATCACCTAAAAATTACGCTTTTAATTACTTCCGAACATTATTTTCTCTTAAATATATGTTATAATGTTCCAGGCTAATGTACTTTCCCGGAAATTTTACAACTGTCCTGCAAGTAAAATATATTCTTTTTTCGAGAAAAAGAGCGTTTCTTCGTCCCATGACGGAGCCGTTGAGCAAAAGAGGGTCGACCTGCTGTCTTAGTCGCCGATACGCCTGAATATGAGATTCTTATCGATCACTTTATGTTGCAGGAATAGAAAACACAACAGCCCTTGACCATTTATCTCTACTGCGTTCCTTCGTATTATACCTTTTACCCTTCATGTAATTGGTCTGCTTTATTTCACTTGCCTTTTAATGATTCTAAAACAGTGACTATTATTAAAAACTTTACCAATGTATACACTACTACCATGTTTTCTTTTAAAAACCTTTATTGTGAAAATTTCATTATACAAATACGAGCCTATAACCACGTGGGCCTGCCACGGAGCAAACTGTAATCGTATATGATGAATAGACATTTACACTGTAGAGGAACGTAACGGGCGGGCCATTAGGTTGCAAAAACTAAGGTGTCTAACAGTTACGGAATCGGTGGACGTACATTTTATAATTAAAATACGACAGGGCCAGTTACAATAAAATTATCTAGATATACATTTGCGGGCAAGTACCATGGGTGACGTTAATTCGAATTTTCAACAGTACAGTAATCAATAACACATCAGAACTTAATATCAATAGGGATGTCGAAATATTCAATCAATTCTCGTCCCCGCCCGCCATGTGCTTCAAAACTGCATACGTATCTCGTGATTTCAAGGTTCTGCAACCAGTACACAACAAGGAGTTACGAGTCCCATTTATTCCGGCGCCATTTTGGGCGAGGACGGGCAGGTCCAGGATATAGTCAAAATGTCTCTACCTACCATCGACTATGATGATGTTCATATGCTGTATTTATTAGAGTAACACTCATCTGCCCACATGAAATTAATTTACCACAATCTAAACATGTCATTTTAATCTTTCCAAAGTTCTTCTAAATATTTGGGACCGTTTCCCTTGTCTCTGAAGCTCTCAGTGCCACTTCTTTGATGAATGTACTAGCAGGTCAGGGGTTCTCCTCCAAATCTCTCTTTTATGCAGCACTATAATTAATTGGTGCCACCTCTCCATATGACGATGCATGGTATAGTTACCACAACTATATATTTTTTCGGTTCCTCTGGAGAGTTCATCGTGGCAGATGAAGCGTGTAACATACCGGGCATTTACCTTTTTTTGCATGTACAGGAAAGGAAAAAAAAATCGAGCGTTCGAGTTCTTAGGTGTCCCAGGGCCATTTTAGTGGACCAGGCCCAAATCCAAAGAACAGCTATCTCACAGGCTAATGGGGCGACCCACGCCGAGTTTCAGCATTGTAGGATGACCACACAAGTACAGCAACTTGCTAGACATCACCTCGGTGCCATCCGGATCTCGGCGCCCCACTGCAGATGAAGTGCCTCTCAACTATGAAACCACCACGGTGACATCCGGATCTTGGCGCGTTGTGCTGCCTTCGGCCTATTCGCACATCGGTCCGCTACTGACGCCATCTCACAGGCTAATGGGGTGACCCACGCCGAGTTTCAGCATTGTAGGATGACCACACCAACTTGCTAGACATCACCTCGGTGCCATCCGAATCTTGGCATCTCAACGCCTAGTGGTATCTTCCATACAGAAAATATTGTTACGCTGCCTTTGGCCCCATTCGCACATCAGTCCGCAACTTAGACATCACCTCGATGCCATCCGGATCTTGGCATCTCAGCGCCTTGTGGTGTCAGTCAGAAAATATTGTTGCGCTGCCTTTGGCCCCATTCGCACATCAGTCCGCTACTGACACCATCTCACAGGCCAATAGGGCGCCCCACGCCGACTTTTACCATTGTACGATGGCCACACCAGTGGCACAACTTCCTAGACATCACCTCGGTGCCATCCGAATCTTGGCATCTCAACGCCTAGTGGTATCTTCCATACAGAAAATCTTGTTACGCTACCTTTGGCCCCATTCGCACATCGGTCCGCAACTTAGACATCACCTCGGTGCCATCCGGATCTTGGCATCTCAGCGCCTTGTGGTGTATTCTCTTCAGAAAATATTGTTGAGCTGCCTTTGGCCCCATTCGCACATCCGTCCGCAACTTACACATCACCTCGGTGCCATCCGGATCTTGGCATCTCAGCGCCTTGTGGTGTCTTCTACTCCGAAAATATAGTAGAAAATATTGTTGCGCTGCCTTTGGCCCCATTCACACATCAGTCCGCTACTGACACCATCTCACAGGCCAACAGGGCGCCCCACGCCGACTTTTACCATTGTACGATGGCCACACCAGTGCCACAACTTGCTAGACACCACCTCGGTGCCATCCGGATCTTGGCATCTCAGCGCCTAGTGGTATCTTCCATACAAAAAATATTGTTACGCTGCCTTTGGCCCCATTCGCACATCAGTCCGCAACTTAGACATCACCTCGGTGCCATCCGGATCTTGGCATCTCAGCGCCTTGTGGTGTCAGTCAGAAAATATTGTTGCGCTGCCTTTGGCCCCATTCGCACATCGGTCCGCTACTGACGCCATCTCACAGGCCAACGGGGCGCCCCACGCCGACTTTCAACATTGTAGGATGGCCACAGAAGTGCGACAACTTACTAGACACCACCTCGGTGCCATCCGGATCTTGGCGCGTTGTGCTGCCTTCGGCCTATTCGCACATCGGTCCACTACTGACGCAAACTCACAGGCCGACTTTCAGCATTGTAGGATGGCCACACCAGTGCTGCAACTTGCTGGACACCACCTCGGTGCCATCCGGATCTTGGCGCGTTGTATTGCCTTCGGCCTATTCGCACATCAGTCCGCTACTGACGCCGCCTCACGTGCCAACGTATTTTCTCCGCATTTTATACCCTATGCCGCATAACAGGTCATGTGACTTGTTTATAAAACTTTTCATTGGTTCATTTTACTTTTGGTTTCCTAATGATGGAAGGCTTGATCATATGACCTAAAAACAACACTTTTCATTGGATGAAAACTTTTTTTTTCCCCCAAACGATGAAAGCCCCACCTTGTTTCTGGATGTTTCAGACTAAACTGGCGTCAGCATGAGAGCACCACCATCTCGTAGCTCCGTCGTGGTCATTCCGCGAGCAATCATGGCAGCCGCTCCCCACCAGAAGCCTGCAGGAGTCGGGGCCCCCAAAACTTTTGATGAATTCTCAAGGCGGAGGGGACGCTTTCGAGAATGGGGTCCAAGACCTAGCAGACAAGCGTCCGATTTCCAAGGTGTCCCAGGGCCATTTCAGTGGACCACGCCCAAAAAGGAAAGAGCCTGCCGCCATTTTGAGAGTCCTGTGGCAGCCGCCTATCGCTGCACCGCAAGAGTGGGCGCAACTCAGCTGAATGGCGGATTTTGACACAGTGGACCAAAAGCGGACGGAATGGCAACTGAAACGGTAAAGGGGCGCCCCACTAAAACAGATGAGACTCCACCTGGAGAGGCCCGTTCACGCCGCCTCCCCCGGGGCGCCCCACGCCGTTATTCGGAGCAGCATTGTAGGATACCAAAACCAGTGCGGCAACTTACTGGACATCACCTTGGTGCCATCGTTCTGCTGCCTTGGAACTATTCGCACAACAGTTTGCTACTGATGACCCACCCCCCGCGACGCCCCACGCCGTTATTTGCTGGGTGGCAACTTACTAGACATCACTTTCGTGTCATCTAGATTTCGGCGCGTTCTGCTGCCTTGGAACTATTCGCACAACAGTTTGCTACTGATGACCCACCCCCCGCCGGAAATCTGGACGTTGTGCTGCGTTGGGACTATTCGCACAGCCGACCGCTACTTCGTTGTTTTTCCCTAAAAATGTTTATATGTTATTACTATTTTTGTTTTCTTGTATATATTTATAAATTATTAAAGTTTTATAATCTTACTACTTTGTCGGAGTGCTATATATTTTTAATGTGACACATAATTGTAAAAACTTTGATGTACAAAGAGTCATCCCTGGAATCTTCCGCTTCACGCTCGGTCCCCTCCCCAATCACAATACAGGATGGTTTTCAGATAATAGCAACGCTTCTGCTGTGACGGATCTCATCGAGTGTGGGCCTTGATCTACTATAACTCCTTTGAAGAGGGGTGATTCTTTACAGCTGTGGCCATAAACTACATCTGCAGGGCTAGCTGATAGCCTAGGACCGGCCTGGACAATCGGACACAGAGGAAAAGGAGTGTCAGAGGGTGCGGTAGTGAATAGGGCGAAAGGGAGGTGTCGGGCGGGCACAGGGTGTGATTCTCAGGGAAGAGCAGCGCAGATGGGGGGAGGTTTATTACCCATGCATAAGACAGAGAGCGGGGGTGACCACTGCCTGGGTGAGATGCTTGCGAGGGTGGGGAGCCATGCTAAGGATCGACAGCGTGCACAGAGTGGGTCTGGTCAAGGCATCTAAAATGGCTGCCGTGCACGACAAAAGTGTGGCATTTGAAAAAAGACAAGATGGCGCAGACAATGTTTTTCAACACTTCCTGATTTCCTTCGAATCAAACGTTAACAGACGTTGGGGCATATTACCAAAGTTAAGCGATATTTATCCCTAACGATGCATTGCAAAGATTTTTTTACCGTCAGAAATTATCGCAGATAAACATTGCTATTATCAAGGTTTATCGCAAATACGATAAAAAACGACCGCAATGCATTAATATCGCTGAAAACTCAGCGATATTCATGCATTACCGAGCTAATGCTCTTAGCCATGTTATCCACCTCCCATTGGATAACATGGCTAAGAACTGCTCAGGGCAGCTGTTACTTTTTGGAGATATTCGCGCTTATCTCGAATATTTCCAAAAGTTGATAATAGGAGATAGCGATGTTAGCGACTGTTTCCAGTCGCTAACATCTTGGCATGCCCACTTTGCATGTCATTAGTGATAAATATCACTCACATGCAAAGTGGGACCCAAGATGGTCGCTATCTCCTACTAGCCGTCGCTAACTGGTGTTAGCAACAGCTAGGTAATACAGATATAATTTTATCTCCGCGAAGCGGAGCGCTGTTACAGATATATATCTTGTTTTTGAACGTTAATTTCTCAAAATGCACTGAAGCACATATATTGAGACATAGCAAAGGCACATCGGGCTACCAGTCCCTAATATTTTACCAAGTTTCGTGCAAATCCATTCAGCCGTTCGATTATTATTATTATTATTTTTTTTTGCCCCGCGGGGCCCTTTTAAAACCTCCACATCAAACCTAGGGGGTCAGCGAGGATCTACTATGCCCCCTTATGGTCATTTGCCCCTTCGCTTTGGCCTCCTCTTGTCTCTCGATCCTACCGAGAGACAAGATGGCAGCCGCTACGTACTGTTTGGAATGTTTACAGACACCGGAGAGCCAATCAGCTTCGCTTCGCAAAGCTCCGTAACGCGAAAAGTACGCGAAGCGGTGCGCTGTTACAGATATATATCTTTTTTTTAACGTTAATTTCTCAAAATCCACTGGAGCACATATATTGAGACCTAGCAAAGGCACATCGGGCTACCAGTCCCTAATATTTTGCCAAGTTTCGTGCAAATCCATTCAGCCGTTCGATTATTATTATTTTGGTTTTTTTTTGCCCCGCGGGGCCCTTTTAAAACCTCCACATCAAACGTAGGGGGTCAGCGAGGATCTACTATTCCCCCTTATGGTCATTTGCCCCTTCGCTTTGGCCTCCTCTTGTCTCTCGATCCTACCGAGAGACAAGATGGCGGCCGCTACGGACTTTTTGGAATGTTGACAGACGCCAGAGAACCAATCAGCTTCGCTTCACAAAGCTCCGTTGCGCGAAAAGTACGCGTCCTGGGACGCTGCCCGGTCCGCTGTTACAGATATATATCTTTTTTTAAACGTTAATTTCTCAAAATCCACTGGAGCACATATATTGAGACCTACAAAAGGCACATTGGGCAACCAGTCCCTACAATTTTGCAAAGTTTCGTGCTAATCCATTCAGCCGTTCGGGCTAAAAGTGAGGCCAACCGCCCTATGGAAAACTCAATGTTAAAAACACGTTTTGGGACCCCCCTTTTTTCTCGGCCCCCCCTTGACGAACCCCCCCCAAATTTTCAAAGGCTGCTCAGAAACAAAATGTGCCATTTTCCTGAAAATTTCAGCCAATTCCGTCCACAAACGGCAAAGTTATTAGACATAGAATTTTCAAAAAACCCATAGAGAAAAAATCCTAACTATATATACCTACTGGCGACCGCCAGTAGGTAATATATATATATATATATATATATATATATATATATATATATCGTCGCTCCTTTTGCACCTTTTGCTCCTGCTTCGCCCCCAGCTACGCAAATTTATTCGTAGGCTGGTGGGAGGAGCAGGTAGCCTGGGCACCAGAGAATCAATTCTGGACAGGAAAGATTATTTCGTGGTATAGATATATTGACGATCTAATTTTGGTGTGGAATGGTTCAGTTCAGGAGGGGGAGGACTACATCAGGTTTCTAAATCTGAACAACAATAATTTAAGATTCACTGGTCAGGTTAGTTTGGTGGCAGCAAACTACCTAGATCTTCAAATTAAAATCCAAGGGAATAAGATAAACTGTTGCCTTTACAGAAAGCCTACAGCGGGCAACAGTACCCCGCATGCCTCGAGCAGCCACCCCCGCAGATTGGTCAATAGTATACCATACGGCGAGTTTCTCAGACTTAAACGTAATTGCACAATGAAATCTGACTTTGATTTAGCAGCCAAGGACAGCCTTAATAGATTTCTAGTAAGGGGTTACAATGCGAAATTGCTCACAACCACTCTCCAGAAAGTATCTGAGATACCAAGAGATGATCTTTTTAAGCAAAGAGACAAAAAAGTTGAGGATGGAAGATTTCGTATGGTAACCACATTTTCATCAGATGCTGACTGGCTCAGAGGGACTATAAAAAACACTGGAATATTTTAAAGACAGATAACATCATTGGTAATGATGTACCAGTGAATCCCCTGATCACATTCAGAAAGGCCCGTTCTCTGAGGGATGGTTTGGTCCACAGTCATCTAGAACCCATTGTAAAAAAGAAAGGTACATTGAAAGATGCTAAAGGGTTTTTTCCCTGTGGGAAATGCAAAGCGTGTTCAGCCAGCAAACACACTTTATCCTATGAGGTGAAAGGACTAAAAGATGGCAGAAAGATTAACAAATTCATGTCTTGTCAGAATACATTTGCAGTTTATTGTTTGAAGTGCCCATGTGGGATGAGATACGTGGGTAGTACCATCAATTGTGTGAAACTGAGAATCTTGGAGCACATGCGTGCTATTACAAATAAGGATTTTACCTACCCGGTAGCACGCCACTTCTTCATTAAACATAAGAGTGATAGGAGTATGTTGCAATATTTTTGTCTAGATTGTGTGTCTGAAAATGCTAGAGGAGGGGATAGACTGCAAAGGCTGCGCAGACTAGAGTCTAGATATATTGTGGATCTGCAAAAGAAAAGTCCGGAGGGACTTAACGGTGGGGAAGAATTGGCGGTACATTTGGGCACATAGGAAATTATGAACCTCCTTAACATTGAGGGTGATGCTCATTTTTTGTACTGTAATATAAGGATTCTTTTATCTCGAAAATGACACTATTTTTGTATGTATTGGTTCCGTGTGCATCTAATCTTCTTCTTTCTGGTAATGAAGAAGTAATTAAGTTCATTAAGATATGAGTAGTTGAAAAGTTTGGCACAAATATCTAGTAGAGGTATCTCAATTGTAATAGGGCAAGAATAGGACATTTGGGCAACCTCGAAGGTTGCCATTGCCGATCCACGGTAAGATCACACTTTTTCGAACTAATTGTTTGAATATATCTGATAAACAGAAATGGTATTCATACTTATGTTGTTAAATGTAAGCAATGTACTTATGTAACCGAGAGGTCTATATATATATAATGAAGTGGACAACGTTCCAAGATGGCGTGCACAATTTTGTGGGTTACGTCCTGTCCTATGTTTGTTTCCATGACCAAAGAGTTACAAATGGCGCCGCGATGTGTGTTATGCTTAGACACAGAAGAAGGGAATTACCGAAACGCGTCTGTCGACTTAATAAAGAACACTGCTGTGCAAAGTATCCAGTGAGTGCTGTTTCACTTTTCCTGGTGAATGGGAGAAGAATCGAAGCGAAAGTATATATGTATATATACACATATTTTAATGAAAAAGATTAATTCATTTATTATATAAAATAGGATATATCTCTAACTTTGTACTGTTTTAGTAAGCACTAGCACTTTATAGATCAATTGATATTTTATCTCATTTGTAGATAGATATACTGATACAATATTTGTAAGTATAGTTTCTTAAATCATAGCTCTTGATTAATTGTTAAACATTTTGTCAGAACGAAAACTTGCTTATTTATGATGTATTGTACTTTACAAGATTAGAAAATGGCATGTAGAAATTGCCGTTAGGCAACATTAAGATTCACAGTCTAGTTATTTTTGTAAAATGAACATCAACAAGGGGTTACAGGACGAGAGCATTGTAAACGACAATCTAGACCAGGATTCTATGTCAGAACCAGAGGCTTCTGATTATGCTGTCTCAATTTCTTTACTGAACTCACAGCAGCCAATTAAAAGTAAACTACACAAATGAAAAACATCATATCCCATGAGGCTTTGAACCATGCCTCCTCATAACAGCCAATGGCAACATGTCAAAGTATACAAAATAGAGGGACACCATTGTGGCTTCCTCTTTCTCTGCTTCTCCGCAGTCAAGATAAGTGTCTCTCTATTTTGTCTACTTTGCCCTGTGCTTGATTTTGGCTTATTCTGGCTTTATTATTGCCTTACTTTTGCCCTCATTCTGTATTTGATGAGCGTATCGCATTGCTTTGTTTGCGCACTTCGTACCTTGTGCAGCGCGCTAGTTTCATTCTTTGAACTTGAACGCTGCTCCGCTCCGTTTGTGGCACGCACTCCGTTTTTCAATATTCTCCCCGCTTGTCAAGCACGTGTTGCGCTTTAGATTTCCTCCCTTGGTCTGCCACCTGCTGCCGCCAGCCTCGCTGCCTTTTCCTGATCGCGGCTCGCGATCGAAGGGGTTTGCCCCCCCCCTGGTGGGAGCAAGACACACGCCGGGCCCGGCCGGGCTTCTAGCGTGTATCTCGGGAGCTAGCACGCGCCTGTGTGCACACGCAGCTCCTCTTCACTGCTGGAGCGACGCCCTGCCCCAGGCTGAATCGGGGAGATTAACGCAGCAGGCTCCGGAGCCATTACGGGCTGATTTTCACCAGATAAGGCAGCGTTTAGGCTACGCTTGATTTAAGCATTAACCCGTGGCCTCCTGGAAAATAATTTTTGGCACCCCTATTCTCAGTTGGCAGATAGGGTTTTTTACTCCCTCCATTAGTCCTAGAGTGGACTTGATAATTGTGGTTTATTGGTGACTGTTTTAGTGTAATTTTGGCTCCTTTGCCCCGGCACTGCTCCCAACCGACGCCCTACCTTGCTGGTGGGCTGATAATTGTGCTTCCCACTGGGGATTGCTGATTGAATATTTCATATTCACCTGGATCATGGCAGATTGTGAATTCTACCAAGAGGAGGTTGCTGCATGTGAGGAGTAGGGTGATGACGAATACTATTATGATTAGTCAATGGAGGACATCATTGATAAGAATTTAGATGCCAAACTCGACAAAGCACTCTCCTCTGCCTTGTTGCCTATAACTTAGAAGTTAGAACTTCTGGTTCCTCCTAACTCAACCTCTTTCCCCTCGGGGCCTTCCTCTGTGCCAGCGCCCCTTCCCCCTTCAGAACCCCCGGATCTCCCCTGGCCACAAGTGAACACATATTCGAAGCTCTGCAAATCCAAGGAGCAAGCTCAGGATGGCGCCCCAACCCTTCCCCCTCCACGTTCTTCCCCTATTCACATTCCTGAAACCACAACCGATACTGACATCGACATGGACTCATCCCAAGAGTCTAGACCTGGCAAATGCGCTAAGAAGCGCAAACACTCAACCTACCCCGTCCGACCTTCTCCCTTCCTGTTTGCTCCCTCGGACATTGTCCACCCTTGGTCAGCTGACTGGGTCCCTCCCCCTGCAGTGGCCGACTATATGCAAACACATTTACGTAAAAGTTTTGATAAGGAGGTAAGGGCTCGCCTAAAATCCTAATACCCCGTCCAGACTTAGCTCACAAGGTGGCACTCACTCCAGACAGATTCTTCTATGACCACCTTCTTGAAGAAGTACAAAAAGGATCCAAAGAAAGGGATCGACCGTGCTCTTTGGGCGTGCCAAGATATGGTTCTAGACCTTTCAGGTCCTCTAGCCAAAATTATTGAGTTAGCCCTCCTGGCACAGGCGACAGGGGCCGCTATTCATCCTGAGGTCCTGGCTGGATGGGCGCAAAGAGCGATTTGTATGCTGGTTAACGCTAACTGCGCCTTGGCTTCCGAACGGCGCAAGTCTGTCCTGCTTAGAATTGATCCTCAATTGGTGGAGTTGGCCTCGTCTGAACCAGGCCCTCTGGCTGAGGGACAGCTTTTTGTCAAGAAGTTTCTAAAGGACATTGCCAAATTTGTGAGCACTTTCGCTTCTCTAGATGAGTCACAATCCTTATTGAAGAGAGTGTTTCATCAGGTCTCTGGTAGGGCCGGGCGTGGCAGAGGACTCTCGACCGGCCGCTACTCCAACCCCAGTCCTCAGAGAGGTTTCGTACCCAGACGCAGAGGTTACACCCAAGAGCCTGAACAGGCCGGATTCTATCCTCCAGGTCTCTTGACTACAGGGGCCGCTCAATAGAGGTGTTAACCGAGGATACAAAAACTTTGACTCCCAATCTTCCAGTAAGTCCTGTGTACCCGACGATCCCCCTAGGGTGCAGGTTAGTGCATTTTGTTGAAAATTGGACGCAACTCACCACAGATGTGTGGATCCTTCAAGCTGTTCAGGGCTATCAGATAGAACTTCTGGATTCCCCTTGTCAGGTGACCCCTTCTCACCCTCTCCTTTTTTCCCTTCAAGAACAGATTTTTCTAGACTCCGAACTTCAAGAGCTTTTGGCCAAGCGGGCTATTGCCGTAGGATCCTTCATTCCCAGAGGATTTTGCAGCAACGTCTTCCTGGTACAAAAGAAGGGAGGAGGTCAACGGTTAGTCTTAAATCTCAGAGAACAGTCCATTTGTAGTCTACAGGCATTTCAAGATGGAGGGCATCCTTCTTTTGAGAGATCTCCTGCTGGAGAAGGACTGGATGGTCCGGTTGGACCTCAAAGATGCCTAATTAACGGTCCCAATTTGCCCCTCTCATCAGAAATTCCTTCAATTTCAATGGAAAGGGCAATGGTACTGCTATCGCACGCTTCCCTTTGGCCTGTCTTCAGCCCCGTGGGTTTTCACCAAGCTCTTGAAACTGGTTGTTTCCTGCCTTCGGGAAATGGGAGTACGCTTGATTGTTTATGATTGTAAATGTCATTATGACCACCTCATTCCCTTGTCTTCAGATGCTCCAGAAGTGCTTCTTTGGTGGCTAGAACACATGATGGTCTGGAACTGATGAGCGATCTTTGGCGCATCCCCAGACGTCATTGTCGAGTCCGACGACAGCCGCTGGGGTGCTCGATGTGGAGACTTTGCCACAGGCGGACGTTGGTCTGCAGATGAGTTAAAGTTGCACATCAACTGCCTTGAGCTACTAGCAGGCCTTTTGCAATAAGATCAATATCTCCTCTAAAGAGCAATTGCTGCATCCTCCTTTGGATGGACAATGTGTCGGCGGTGAGATACATCAACCGCCTAGGGGAACGAAGTCACGTTTGTTGGTCAATATAGTGAAGGAGTTCTGGCACTTCTGCCTAGACCACAAGATCACTGTCATAGCAGAGTACCTGCTGGGCAAGTTCAACCAAGTGGCGGATTGGAACTCCAGGTTCCTCAGTGATTACAGCAACTGGAGGCTTCTTGCCAGGCTGTTTGTGGAGAGTATGCGAGGCCCCTGCAAGATGGATCTATTTGCCTCTCACCTCAATGCTCAACTCCCATTGATATTCAGCTGGAGACTGGACACGATGGCAATGGGAACGGACGAGTTCCTTCACCAATGGGGACCGCAGAAGAATTATGCCTTTCCTCCTTTTGCCCTGATTCCGAGAGTGGCGTCCTTTGTTCATCGTCAGGGAGCTTTAATAGTGTTGGTGACACCGTTGTGGAAGACTCAGTCGTGGTTTCACACCCTATTGGAGTTGTCTGTGGATCTTCCTTTTCAACTTCCGATATTCCCGACATTTCTCCAGGACCCAGTGGGAGCTTGCCATCCACTGGTCCTGCAGAACCAACTATCTCTCATGGTGTGGACGCTCTCAGGAGACACAAGAACATTGCAGGCCTTTCACAAGCGGCTGCCAGCTTTATACAACAAGCTTGGGCTCTATCCACCCGAAAATGATAATCAGCTTCTTGGAAGCGATGGGTGGGTTGGTGCCTTCAGCAGCAGGTGGATCCTGTGGGATCAGATGTAACAGAGATTTTGAACTTTCTGTCTGAGTGTGCAGAATCGGGCCTTGCCTACAGGTCGGTGAATAACTTCAGGTCTGCATTTTCGGCAGGCCATGATCCTATTGATGGCAAGCCAGTGGGGATGCATCCCCTGGTATGCAAACTTCTTACGGGGGTCAGAGTGGTTAACCCCCCTCGTCCTAGATATTCAAATTTATGGGATGTTTCTAAGGTTCTGTCATTACTTGAGTCTCGGCCAGATAATCCAGATCTTTCTTTGAAACAGTTATCGGCCAAACTCACCCTGTTGTTATGTTTAATCTCCTGTCACAGAGTGTATGACGTGCGAGCTCTGGATCTGGCAGGCAGAATGTTTTCTCCACAGGGTGTCTCTTTCATCATCACGAGACGGACGAAAATGATGTCACGTTCGGTAGAGTATCTTGCTTTCTCTCATAATAATAAATTATGTGTCTTGCAATGTTTGAAATGTTAAAAAGAACACACTCTTGCACATAGATCTGACCCGTTGGGTCAGCTACTACAGGTAATTAAGAAACCTTTCAGACCAGTTTCAGCTGCAACCTTGGCCAGGTGGGTCCGATGGGTAATATCAGAGGCTGGCATTGACATCTCGGAATATGGCCTCCAAGGCGTACATGTTGGGATCTCGTTTGGAGGATATCCTGAAAGCAGCTGACTGGTCTATAGATTCTATGTTTAAAGTGTTTTATTACAAGCCTATATCACATGTTTCTTCTGCTGTTATTTATGAGCTTTGAACCAGCATAATCAGAAGCCTCCGACCCTGACATAGAATATAACATTTTCCAGCTATCGCAACAAGAATGTTAGATTCTATGAAGGACATAGAGGCGAGGATTATCCCACCCATTGGGACAGTTTATATCAACTGCTAAGTTGTTTTATGGGGTACGGCACCGTTACTCCGAATCTTTTTTTCTGCGGACTTTCAGTCTGCATACCATTAGTCCGCGAGGTCATTGACCTCGCATACCATCACTCCGCATTTTTTCACAACGCAGCTGCATTTACCACACATGCCTTTACAACGAATTACGTTGTAAAGGCATGTATGGTAAATGCACATGCGTTGTGAAAAAATAATAGACTTCAAGAAGATGGAACCAGGAGGAGTGTGGAACCACGACGACGAGAGAGGTAAGGGGGTTTGCGTTAATTTTTTAGGGGTGGGGGTCGTGCTGGGGTAGTGATTGTGTAGTGTAGTGTAGTGTAGTGTTAGTGTAGTGTAGAGTAGTGGTGGTTGTTTAGTGTAGGGTCATGCTGGGTGTAGTGTTATAGGGTTTAGGGTAGTGTTGTAGTGTTTGTGTAGTGTAAGGTCATGCAGGGGTAGTGTTTTAGGGTTTAGGGAAGTGTTGTAGTGTTTGTATAGTGTAGGGTCATGCTGGGGGTAGTGTTTAGGGTTTAGGGTAGTGTTGTGGTGGTTGTGTAGTGTAGGGTCGTGCTGGGGGTAGTGTTATAGGGTTTAGGGTAGTGTTGTAGTCTTTGTGTAGTGTAGGGTCATGCTGGGGGTAGTGTTTGAGGGTTTAGGGTAGTGTTGTAGTGTTTGTGTAGTTTAGGGTCATGCAGGGGTAGTGCTTTAGGGTTTAGGGAAGTGTTGTAGTGTTTGTGTAGTGTAGGGTCATGCTGGGGGTAGTGTTTTAGGGTTTAGGGTAGTGTTGTAGTGTTTTTGTAGTGTAGGGTCATGCGGGTGGTAGTGTTTTAGGGTTTAGGGTAGTGGTGTAGTGTTAGTGTAGTGTAGGGTCATGCTGGGGGTAGTGTTTTAGGGTTTAGGGAAGTGCTGTAGTGTTTGTGTAGTGTAGGGTCATGTTGGGGTAGTGTTTTAGGGTTTAGGGTAGTGTTGTAGTGTTTGTGTAGTGTAGTGTCATGCTGGGGGTAGTGTTTTAGGGTTTAGGGTACTGTTGTAGTGTTTGTGTAGTGTAGGGTCATGCGGGGGGTAGGGAGAACCTACTGACTACATCGCATCTCCACAATACAGCAACAAGCCTGCAAGTAAGGGTTAGCGGATTTGCTTCCCTGTTTTGTTCGACCGCTTACCCGGCCGCGGAACACTCTACCTTCAACACGCTTCCCTGATGCTTATGAAGCACTCCCTTCTCGCGTCTGCTATTGCTTACACCCGATTAGCACCGGGTTGGAATTATCACCGGTCACACGATACTGCCTTCAGCCTAACTTCCACAGCCCTGAAGAGTCACGGGTCTACCCCGTTATTGACGAAACACGTGTCGGCTGGTTTCTTGTGAAACAAATACTCTCACCGGATGAATAAAAAACAAATAAGATAACAACATTGGAGTTTGATCTTATCCTTTCATTGAATGATACAAGACTTCACCTATGAACTAACTCAGGTTGTGTGCGCTTGACTTTGCTTGCTCATGCGGGGGGTAGTGTTTTAGGGTTTAGGGTAGTGGTGTAGTGTTTGTGTAGTGCAGGGTCATGCTGGGGGTAGTGTTTTAGGGTTTAGGGTAGTGATGTAGTGTTTGTATAGCAGGGGGTAGTGCTTTAGGGTTTAGGGTAGTGTTGTAGTGTTTGTGTAGTGTAGTGTAGGGTCATGCAGGGGGTAGTGTTTTAAGTTTTAGGGTTGTGTTTGTGTAGTGTAGGGTAGTGTATGTGTAGTGTAGGATAGTGTTTTAGGGTTTAGGGTTGTGTTTGTGTAGGGTAATGTATTTGTAGTGTAGGGTAGTGTTTTAGGGGTTAGGGTCGTGTTAGTGTAGTGTATGTGTAGTGTAGGGTAGTGTTTTAGGGGTTAGGGTAGTGTTGTGGTGTGGGTGTAGTTTAAGGTAGTCTTTTTGTAGTATAGGGTAGTTTTTAGGGTTTATGGTAGTGTTTGTGTAGTGTAGGGTAGTGTATGTGTAATGTAGGGTAGTGTTTTAGGGTTTAGGGTAGTGTTGGTGTTGTGTAGGGTAGGGTAGTGTTTGTGTAGTGTAGGTAGTGTTTTAGGGTTTAGGGTAGTGTTAGTGTAGTGTAAGGTAGTGTAGGGTAGTGGGTAGTGTTTTGGTGTTGGTGTAGTGTAGGGTAGTGTTTGTGTAGTGTAGGTTAGTGTTTTTTGCAGGGTACTCACTTACCTTTAAAACTTTTACAATGAGTATACCTTTAACATGCATGCCTTTGCATTGTAAAGGCATGCGTGGTAAAGGCATATTCGTTGTAAAAGTTTGCGTTGTGTTAATTTTCGGAGTGATAGTATTTGTGGAATCATTTTTGCGGAGTGATGGTATGCGGGGTATTTGTATGCGGAAAAACATCACATATTCGTTTTATGGTTATGTTCATAACAATATTAAATGCCCACCCTAAGAGAATCAAGTTTGTGGGTTCCCAATTTTCAACCTTGTTTCTATTTTCAGGAAATGACTCTAACAAGAACTGACGTGTTACTCCGGATGGAGATGGATCACCTCCGTGTGAGAAGCTGTTGACCACAGGACTTGTGGATTATATTCTCCATTGAGAATGAAAAAGGAACTGTTTACCTCTCCGTTGAGAGTTGAGACTGTGTTTTTTGGCTCGTACATATGTACTGGTTTTTCACAAAGAAAGAGGAAGCCAAGATGGTGTCTCTCTATTTTGTATATTTTGACATGTTGCCATTGGCTGTTATGAGGAGGCGTGGTTCAAAGCCTCATGGGATATGATGCTTTTCATGTGTGTAGTTTACTTTTGATTAGCTGCTGTAAGTTCAGTAAAGAAATTGAGACAGCATAATCTTCGCCTCCGTGTCCTTAATAGAATCTAAAATTCTTGTTGTGATAGCTGGAACATTTTGTATTCTCCAACAAGTAGCACGTGAGCTACGGGTATATCTTCCAAAACTGAAAAAAGTGTATTCGAGATGAAAATGTGTGTATTTTCAGAACTTCTTTCTGAAGCTCATATTTGGAGAAAAATAGTCGAATTTGCAAATATATTTTACGCTGATATGAGTGATAAATCATGTGGTTCGGGGAAGGTTATTACTCATATTATCACCTTGGTGCAAGGGACATTGCTGCTGTGGGTGTTATTTATTACACATGGAGATGCATTTCAAATTGATAGAGCCTTTTCTACATTACTGCTACCAACGATGTCTGATGCACTTTTGTGATTAGTGCCACTGATCTTGTATATGATGGGCACTGCTATAATTGTGTCTGATTGGGTCACCATTACATTACTCACATCTTCGTGTCTTGCATTGGCTCCCAGTGAATCTATGCATTTTGTTTAAAACTCTTGTTCTGACTCACAGAGCTTTGCATTTATCTGGTTCTAAATATGTTCTATGCATGATACACCTATATAGCCCTAATAGAAAAGTGTATTCTTCCAACAGAGCAATGGCCTTAGTGCCTAGGATCTGATGTTCTAAAGCAGGCGGTCATTCATTCGCCTATTTGGGACCTTGGCATGGAAAAAAACTCCCCTTGGATCTTCATCAAATTGAATCTGAAGAGCAGTTTAAAGACAAGGTGAAAATGAAGCTCTTCTCTAAGGATTAAGCTTTAGAATGAATCCTCTTTTTCACCTTGTATTAGCATCAGGACACTCACCAGAGTAGCTGTGCACTATATAAAACTTGTTTCAGTCATTCATTACAGCACTAATAATATTAGTAGCTCATGCTATTTTTCAATAAACATAAGTAGCTCCTACTACAACAAATGTTGGAGACCCCTGCTCTACTCCAAACAAAGGTGGAAGTGTATCTACCAATTATACTAATGTAAGCAATGCCTATGATGACTTATGCATAGTCACTGGGTAAAGAAATGTGGAACATCTGCAAATTCTATGACAAAAGTAAGCTTGAGTAAAAACCAATAGTGATTCTCTAAAAACATGCCTCTTTCTTAGAACCGAAAGTGCGAAGAACAGTATGTCAGTGCACTCATGGCATTATAAAGCACTACAATTCACACTATTCTATTCGTAAAGCGCATGACTACCACAGCAGGCTTCCCATGGGTGAGTAAGGAGCAGATGGCGACCAGCATAATTATACCCAGGTTTTCAAATGATTTGGGAACTCCACAAGAGAGGCACCCACAAATAGCTTCAGGGGAATGGTCCTCCACAAGGTGGGCCTAAGGAGGCAGAAGAACCCTCACCTTTCCTTGGGAATTTAATATGTGATATCACTACAAGATTAAGACAACCTGAACAAAGAGCGTGCTTAGGAAGATCTGAATGAACCACCAAACTTCTGTAGAGAGGAACACAACCATGCAGAGCCTTGTGCATGTAGCACAATGCTTTAAACTGATTACAGTCACCCATATGAAGCATGATGGCATTACCAGTTAAATTATGACATACAATTGATGAAGGAAGATGCTTTTTCCGGACAATTCTTTAAATTTCAGCACAGTAAAATTACTATGGAGGTTGGACTGCCACTGGACCACTGCTACCGCTGGGGATCCATGATCCTGGTGCGATGGCGCAGCGGTCAGAGGAATTCATATGCTGATGGTACCGCTGGGGCACTGCTGAGCATATTACGAGTTTCCTCAGCCTTCCTGGAACGCATCCAGATATGACGCCTCGCAGCAATCAAAGCACCGGAAGCAGCCGCAGTGGCACTCAAATTGTCAAAGGAAATATCGGACAAATAGTACACCTGCAACTCCATGAGGGCCAAGAGAGAGGAGGCATCCTCCCCATCCTGCAAAAGAAGAGCCAGGGACTGGAAATCCTTTAGCAGGGACTGGACCATGTAATTGGAATAGGCCGTCGCCCTGACAGAAAAGTTGAAATCAGCGTAGGAAAGCTTCACCGCCCCCTCAAAAAGCTTTTTCACAGCGTCGGAAGGAGGGGGGTCATCAGACAGAACCAAACCCTGCGATGAAAGACCAGTCATCAAATTGTCCACCTTGACGGCCTGCAGAAACTCAGCAGCCAACCCCTCCAAAGGATAACGTCTACACAAAAAGCGAGGGAAGGCGAACTTATCAACCTCCTTCCATTCATGAACCAGCACCTTACGCACAGCACCATGCAAAGGGAAGGATTCCTGAGCCGGCTGGTGATACTTGGTAAAGAAATCCTCCTCCAGGACCTCAGATGCAGGAGGCGCAAACCCCAAATTATCACGCACATGGGAGAACAAATCAGAGAGCTCCGCACCCTGAACAAAATGCTCACGCACATACTCCTCCTCCTCAGTCAAATCATCGGCAGGAGTGTCTAGTGGATCAACAGACCCACAAGGCACCTTAGCAGGAGGGCCAGCCACCTCCCGAGCCCGGAAAGCAGCAGAGACAGCTGCATTAATAATAAGGCGTAGGGCATCCAAAATTGGAACAGCAGAGCCCGAGACACCCTGGTCCATGGCAGCGAGGAATCAAAAAGCAACACAGGGCACTCCAACAACCAGCAAAAGATCGGGGACCAACAGAAAAAAGCTCCCTTATGCGAGGAACAAGGTCCTGTGGCCCCCAACCTCTCAAGCAACTAACAAAGAGGGCGGAAGTTGAAAGGGAGAGCCCCAGCCGCCGGATTTCCCATAATGAGGCGGGGAACCCAGGAGGACGCTCTGCAGTGCAAGGAACCTCCACAGACCTGCGCCCGAAAAAGCAGGGTGCCACGGGAGAGCCAGGAGGTGAACGGCCGCTACAGCATGCTCACACATGAGGAAATAGGCACAGGCGACCGCTATAGCGAGCCGCGCAAACAATACAATCCATCACAAAGAAAAAAGCTACAAAAGCACAGAAGAAGGCAGCCGCTACAGCAGGCCGCCGAGAAAAACACAAAAAAGAAAGGAACAAAACACTTACCGGACCCACGTTCTGCTAGGCAAAGAGACTGCGAAGGCAGAAAAAAAGGAAGAGGAAGTTGTGTGTTGCACTTGCCCCTATATGCTCGCCTGATTGGTGGCGCCATATTGAGGGAAGTGCTAAAAAGTTCAGCTAGGTATAGGGTTCTGGGGAGCAGACTAGCTGCTCACTGATAAGGAATGGGACTGGAAGACTGGACGAGGAGGTAATGAAATAGAGGCTTTTTGCGGTGCCGCCTCCACCACCAGCGATATGCTACACTCCACTAATCCCACAAAACCCAGAATGCAGTTGTATGCACTGGGAAGCCCCCGAGCACTACATGGGAATAACTAAGGATGAAAGGATTGTTTGTAACAGCGCGTGTTCGGTGCTGGGAGTCTAAGGGCTACCGGTGGTGGTGACTCGCGCTTTACGGAAAGCCCTTTTCATTTGATTAATGGCAATGATCGGAGCTGGTCACTGTTACAGGCACATGCCTAACAGTGAAACTCTGGGACTTCTTTATTATTGGACAGCGCATGTATTAGAAAAACAAGCTCCAGCAGCCAAAACACTGAATAAAAGGTGAGCACTGTTGTATAACTTTGTGGACTAAGAAACAAAAAAATGTGTTTACATCGTATTTTTAATTGTGGCAGAACATTAAGTATGAAATCTATTTAAATACTTACCGGCACGCTGGAAAATGTATTTATTTAAGGCTACCCGCACGTTCGAAAAGGCCATGTTATTTAAGGGCAATTATGTTTTCAAATATTCCATGAAGATTATGCAGTGAGCATGATGCCTCCATGAAATTCAAGCAAATGTTTTTTTATTCTGCGGGAACCGAAGGGAATATGATCCTCTCACTCACCAAGGACCCGCTCACCGCAAAACCAACCTCCGTAAAAGCCGTCACCGAATGGATGAAGAATAGCCATCTGAAGCTGAACTCCGACAAGGCGGAGGTCCTCATCCTCGGCTCCACCTTATCTGCCTGGGACAACTCCTGGTGGCCAACCGCCCTAGGAGTAGCACCAACACACACGACCACGCAGGCAACCTGGGATTCATCCTCGATTCAACACTCTCTATGACCAAGCAAATCAACTCCATCTCATCCTCCTGTTTCAAAACCCTCTGCATGCTCCAAAAGTTGTAATACTTTATTCGATAGATATTTATCATAAAAGTACAAACATGCATACAATAATACATAAAAACAATCTACCCAAAAGTACTTCATTCCAACATAATAACCCAAGCAATTTAAAAAGACATGGTTATTTTAAAATAAGAGAAAGATTAAAACTATACAGTCGTTTCAGATCAGTTTTTACACATTACCCAACAACCTAGATCGAATTATCCAGGCACCCGCAAGATATTTTGCAACCCCACAAACAATATACATTGAGGCAGTGTTAGTTATCATAATACGCAGGGCTGATCTATGATCTTTCACACCCAGAACCGTACATACTGGTTTCAGCCATTTGTTCCTAACACTCTTGTATGCTGAGCATGCGAATAAGAAATTACCTAGGGTTTCCTTCGGGCAAGTGCAACCTGGGCAATTTAAATCATGCCCCCCCATGCCTTTCCATCCTTCCATAAATTCCTTAAGGGGCAAAGTGCCATATCTCAATTTCAAAAACAAGGTCCTATCTCTGGGTAGCTGGATAAAATCCAAAAAGGGTTCCAGCTTACACGTTGGTTTATGTTCAAGGAATTTAGTCGTCAGGGATCCCAATTTGTGGTTGGCATGGACCTTGGACTCAACCCAATCCCAGTATAACTTTTTAGCAAATTGTTTGGGGGGAGGGCTTTGCGAAACCCAAGATTCTTCCAAACCTATAGAAGTTACCAACAGCTTAAGATTATTAAGCCACTTTATCTTATTGTTGGCATTAATTAATTCGTCCAACACTCGGGCATATTCAGTTAGTTCTTGGGTCCTTCTGAGGCGCACCCAAAATAACAGTGGCCTGAGATGGACTTTGTCAGCAATTGATTTATTGCCCATGTCAAAAAACAATGGTAACAAGGGGGTTGATACTGGAAGTGATACCAAATCTCTAATAAACTTATTCTCTGCAAACACCAGGGCCTTGGTGTTTTCAGCACCCCATAGTTCTGAACCATAGACTGCCGAGGCTACAGCCTTCCCCTCATAAATTGCCAAGGCTGGAGCTACCGGTCTGCTAATGGAGAGGCGCTGATTTTTTAGTATCATTCCAGACACCCTTTTGAGGTTAAGTACCATTTTGGATATATGGGAACTCCAAGACATATTATTAGATAACCTCACCCCCAGATAGTCAAATTCATTTACTACCTCCAGAAGTGACCCGAAAAGTGAGATATGTACATTCCTAACCTTTCTTTTTGCAGTTAAAAGCATTAACTTTGTTTTCGTGGTGTTTAATGATAAACCACGCTCTTTACAGAAGAGAGAGAAACGGTCAAGCAATTTTTGCAGGCCCTTCGGGGTTTTGGACATCAGGAGGGTATCATCCGCAAAGAGGAGTGTGGGGGTCTTCTCTCCGGCAAGGACGGGCGCGTCCGCGGGGTCCTCCCTTAAATATTCCACCACCCCATTTATAAACAGGGAGAACAATGTTGGGGCCATCACACATCCCTGCCGCACCCCTCTATTTACTGGTACCCTCCTTGTCAATTGCCCCTGACTCCCCCACCGTATCCTTGCAAAATTGTCCTCGTGGAGCTTGATGACAAATTGCAGCAGATAGCTAGGAAACCCCATGGCCAATAGTACCTCCCACAGTTTAACACGTGGGATAACGTCAAATGCGGTTTTGAGGTCTATGAAAGCCAGGTAAAGGCTGCCTTTATTGATAGATACTGACTTCCAGTAGACCGCACAAAACCGAAACACCTGGTCCATTGCTCCGACATTCTGCCTAAAACCAGCCTGAAAGTGTGTTAGTATGCTCTCATCCATAAGCCATGACTCAACTCTACTTATGATGACCCTGCCAACTACCTTTTGAATTGTATCCATTAAACTAATTGGTCTGTGGTTGGCAGGGTCCTCTCTATCTCCCTTTTTATAAATCGTGATCACCTCCGCCCCTTTCCATGATTCCGGGACGGGGTGACCTTGCTGGATTAAGTTCATTAGGCATGCAATGAAATCTGCCCATATTAAGGGGTCATAAGATAACAAGTCTCCTGGCAGGCCATCTGGACCGGCTGCCTTACCGGGAAGGATTTTAGAGATGGCGTCTCGGACCTCTCGCACAGTGAATGGGGTTGCCTCAGTGGGTGGATCTATTCTTGGATTACATGGAGCTAATGGTGTTGAGTGAGGATGAGCGTCCTCGTCGCAATATAATTTAAAAAAATGGGCATGCCATTGATGTTCACTTATGTGGTTTAAAATGGGATCAACTCCTCTACGATCTAGAATATTGATTAATTTCCAGAAAGTGACTGAGTATTTGTCATGAGACGCGATTTTAAGCTGCTGCCAGTGATTCTCCTCCCAGTTCTTTTTGGCTAGGATAATGGTTTTGCGATAGTCACACCTGGCCAGTTTCACAGCTCTTGGGTCTTTTAATTTAATAGCTAGGGCAATAACCTTCCTCTTTTCCCTGCAGTTTGCTGTATACCAAGGTTTGGTCTTCGGGATTCGAGGGGCGACTGATGACTTCCCCTTACAGTTTTTAAGGAAATACTTTTCTATACTAATTATAAAGTTCTGATAGTGGTATAATAATTTTTGCCCCGAGAGATTTGTGTTGACCACAACCATCGCTGAGAATTTAGAGGTTTCTGCGATAACTAATTCCCTGATATGGTTAAGTGTCCCCTCTTCACACTTAACCACATCCCATTTTAATTTCTTGTTACAGTTAGAGGGAAAGATCTCCATGGTAATCAGCTTCGGTTCTACACTCTCACTTAACCCATTGGCCCAGTTAATTCCCATACACAAAGGGTTGTGGTCACTGTCTGAGGACTGCTTGATTTCCATATCTACAAGGTTGGCCCAGAATTTGACATCTATTAAAATATAATCAATTTGCGATGGGGAGCCTATCCTGTTATAGGCCATCGCCCCATTACGATCAGAAATGGTCCGCCCATTAAGTCGTAAATTATGGTCCGAAGCCAGAGCATTTAACTGTATTGCTCTGGGGTACCATTTCTTGATGGGTGCCAGATCTAGAGGTGGTATAGAATGTCTCCAGTCCTCCGAGCTCCAACCCAATATGTCCTCATCATCCAGAGGTTCAAATGTACAATTAAAATCACCCCCAACCAGGATTCTTGAACCAGGTGGTAATTCTGATAACTAGGAATTCAGCAGCTCGATTATTGGTGAAATTTGGCAACCCTGTGCCCCTCTTGCATAAATACAAAAAAATTGTATTTTATCCCCATTGGGACTTTTCAGGGAGATATGCAAGATATCATTAGAGGGGACACTGTGCATGGTAACAACGTGGTTTAAATTAACTTTCACCCATATGTGAAGGCCACCAGACGGGCGACCTTTCCCTGAGGAGACTGCCGGAACGTAATAGGTTGAATACCCATTTTTGTATTGTGGAGAGAGAGACCAAGTTTCCTGGAACATGCAGATATGGAAGAGGTCAATGAAATCATTCCACTCTGGAGTTGCAAGGTTTTTCTTGAGCCCTGCTATATTCCATGAAAGAATATTGAGAGGAGTGCCGACTACAGTCGGTACAGTAGATAAACTTATAGAACCGGGTTCCTCTTCACTGAGACTTGGCCCGCAACGTGCCGAGTGTAACTCGCCCTCCCTGAGACTACCAACTTCAGCCTCCGAAGGGTCTATCATTTCCCTCAAGTATGAACTCTATTTAAATACTTACCGGCACGCTGGAAAATTTATTTATTTAAGGCTACCCGCACGTTCGAAAAGGCCATGTTATTTAAGGGCAATTATGTTTTCAAATATTCCATGAAGATTATGTAGTGAGCATGATGCCTACATGAAATTCAAGCAAATGTTTTTTTATTCTGCTGGAACCGAAGGGAATATGATCCTCTCACTCACCAAGGCAACAATGGCAAACTAACACAAATGAATGCTCCTTTAGATTGATGAGAACTCTCATAATACATTCTGAAAAGAAACTGGAAAAAGTAATTGCAAGGACCAAAGACTTGGAACAAGAGTTGGAGAAGCATATTTTAAATGATGAAATTAAAGGAGTCTTAGTAGCAATTTAGAAAAAAAAGTCAATAAACATGAAATGGAAGTTGAAAAAAGAGAGGGAAATCAATTTAATAGGGACCAAATTAACTATGCTAGTGGATGAATTTACACGTTTGCTAGGAAGTATGATGCCTTTAGAAACAGAGTTATAATTGATAAATTAGCGGGCTATGAAACATAATTTACACAGGATAGTTCAGATATAGGTTCAGCAGATGAGGATCCAAACATTTCCAATAAGAATTTTCTAGGGAGATGTGATTAGTTTAAAAAGGAAGAGGGACCATTCCAGAGAGAGGACAAGGCAAGAAGAAGGAAAAAACAAACAAGGAAGAGGAAGGAAAAAGCAAAACTGAAAAATAAATTAGCATCAGAAAATTTAGGCATTTACTTGTCATCTAAAAACTCTTTTTTTTTATTCAGAACATAGGCTCCTTTTACAATGACACAGTGTTTAACAGTTGATGGCAGGTGGATATACAGGTGGCAAATAAATACATACATATCAGTGTGAACATCATGATTCTGCACATTCGAAACGCAGTCTTTGGTTGGCATTATATTGGTAACGAGGCGGACTGGGTATCCATCACCTCCCCTCTGTAGCTTCCCACGCCCCCTATATCTTTTCCCATTTCCTAGGGCACCCCCTACTCTTGTAAATCACTCTTTCCGCCCTTTGACACCAGTCCAGATCGTTTTCCCATTCTTCCACAGTCGGCAGCATATCACTACCCCACAACCGTGCTATGTTTCGCTTGGCGACCATACTTGCTAATGCCAACCAGATCTTATCCCACTTAGGCCAGGTGGTATCATTCTTCACTCCTAGGATGTGCCATCGAGCCTCAATCGGCACCACCGCCCCAATCACCTCCGACATAATGGCTGCGAGATTAGACCAGTACTCTCGGATCTTAGCGCAGTCCCACAAAATGTGGAAAAAGGAGCCCTCCTCACCACAGCCTCGCAGACAGAACCGTGTGTCAGCATACCCAATACGATATTGCGTTGTGCGGGGGTGTAGGAAGCGGTGCAGGATGCGCAATTGAACCAGCCTGAACCGTGCGCGAATTGCCACTTCCCGGGGACTCTGCATTGCCTCCCGCCAATCATCCTCCTCCAGAAGCCCCACATCAGACTCCCATTTGTCTCGGAGGGGCTCCAGGGGGTCGGGGAGGTTGTTGATAAGTTTTTTGTACGTGAGAGAAATGGCCTTGTCTATCATCGGGTACAACAGCAACCTATCCTCTAGCGCGGCGTATTCCGGAAGTTGATCCCCCTTCTGGAGATGCCGGAGGACAGCATGCCGGACCTGCCAGTAGTGGAGAAACTCCCCTCCCCCATTTGGAATTCCTTTTGCAGAGTGGAGAACTCTAGCGCATCTCCTCTTTTCCATAAGTCCCCAATACATCAATGCCGATCAGACTCCACTTGTTAAGGCCCTTCAGTGTCGTCACTTCAGGAAGGTAGTCCTCGGCCCACAGTGGGGTTTGGGCCGTGAGCTTCGCCACCCACCCCAATAGTTTTGTCGCCTTTTTCCACGCTCCCACGACAGCTGCAGTCTGGGGCAACAGATGCGGGCCACGCCTGCCCTTGCGATAGAGTGCGTCCAGGTAGGTGCCACCTCTTAAAACCATACGGTCTGCTCTATAAGCTGGTTCGTCTATCGGGGCGAAAACCCACCCATTGATGTTCACCAACTGGGCCGCCCAGTAATAGAGCTTAATATCAGGGACCACTAGCCCCCCGTCGTATACCCCTCGTAGAAGCTTCCTCAATCCGATTCTCGGGCATCCCCTCCCCAAAGCAACGCTCGAAGCTCCGAATCAATAATCTGGAAGATCTTCTCTGGGACCAGGAAGATGGTACTTTGCAAGACGTAGAGGAGGCGAGGAAGGGCCATCATTTTGAATAGAACGGCGCGCCCCATCAAGGAGAGCGGGAGCGTCCTCCAATGCGCCACGTCTCCATGCAGTCGTTCCAGTTGGGCCTGGATATTCAGACGCATGAACTCCTCCTCAGACGCCGTGATTCAGATACCCAAGTATCGGAAGGTCTCCTTCCACACCAGCCCCCTGCAGTCCTCAACCATATCAAGGGGGAGGACCTGATAGCCGATGTCCCAGGGATTTGTCCCAATTGATACGATATTCAGAGTGCTCCCCGAACGACCGCAGAAGCAGCATGAGTCGTGGGATGGAGATCAGTGGATCCTGTACATAGAGTAACACGTCATCGGCGTATAGCGAGATACGCTCCTCCCAGCCGCCCCCCAGATCAATGCCTCTGACTATGGGATCAGATCTTACCCGTGCTGCTAATGGCTCAAGGGCCAGGGCAAATAGTGTCGGGGAAAGCGAGCAGCCCTGCCTTGTCCCCCGTCCCAGCTTGAATTCCCTGGAGAGGGCACCATTTACGCGGGACCCTCACAACAGGTGCAGTGTACACTAGCTTCACCCACGCCTTGAAAGAATCCCCAAAGCCCATTCTTGCCAGGACTGCGTATATATAGTGCCATTCCATACCGTCAAAGGTCATATGGGCATCCAATGACAGGAGGGCCGCTGGCATCGCAGGTCGTGTAGACATCGTCTGGAACACCCCGGACAAGCGCCCTAAATTGAGTCTGGTGTTTCTATGGGGCATGAAGCCCGACTGATCCGGGTGGATCAAGGACTGAATCACCGCCCCCAGTCTAGTGGCTATCACCTTTCCCAGGACTTTAGTCTCGAAGTTGAGGAGGGAGATGGGTCTGTATGAGCTGCATAGTTCTTGTGGCTTGCCCAACTTATGTATTGTGACTATCGTGGCTGACCGGAGGTCCCTCGGAAGCACCCCTTCCTCCTTGGCTGCATTAAGCATGCTCAGCATATGTGGGGCGATTCGTCCCGGCACACACTGAAACGCCTCCGCTGGGAACCCATAGGGGCCCGGAGCCTTCCCTCCCTGCAGATCACTCATGGCTGCTTCCACCTCCTCCACTGTAATGTTGGCGTCCAAGAGGTCTCCATCTTCCGGGGCCAACACTGAAAGGGGTAGGTCACGCAGGAAATCAATACACTCACTCTCCCGCCTCTCAGTATGAGGCTGATAGATTTTCTCATAGTATTGCGCAAATGCCTCGGCTATTTCCGCACCGGTATCCCGCATAGATCCGTCTCCCAGCCGGATACCCGGGATCCAATTGCGATCCCTATCACGCTTCTCTAGCCAGGCAATCATCCTATTCGCTTTGTCCCCCAGATCATGTACACGCCGCTGCGTGGCAAGAGCGTGGGACCATGCTTGGTCAGTCAACACATCCCATAGCTCCTTTTCTTTAAGCCTTAATGTGTGCCTATTGTCCAGCTCCTGTTCCCGGGTTACCCCCCAGGCATTCTCAAGGATATTAATCTCCGTTTCTAAACCATCCGCCTGGGCCTGCCTTTCTTTCTTCCTCTTTCCGGCTACGGTCTTAAATGCCCCCCAAAGGATACAATGAGACCCAACCGAACCCACATTTTCATCAAAATAGACATCTACACGATCTTCAAACCTCTCCTGAAACTCCTGATCTTTTGAACAGGAAAACATCTAACCTGGGAGGGGTGGACCAGTCTCGAACGGGGCCTCTAAGTTGTACTCCCACCAGGGAATGGTCAGATATTCCTCTGGCTTTATGATAACTGTTGTGAAAAAGCCCTATGTGTCCCACCTGCGTAAAGATGTAATAAATCCTGGATCCCGACCCGTGTGCTGCGGATATGTGTGTGTATTGGCAAAGGTGTGGGTTATGTGCCCTCCACAGGTCCACCAAACCCAATGCGTTTGCAAAGTCTCCAAGCCGGTGCCCCCCCGATCAGGTGGGGCCCCTGACCTGTCCATGTCTCTCACCATCACATCATTCATATCTCCCCCAATATCAAGACTCTGTTCGGCATCTCCAGGAGTAGTCCCCCCAGGTCCGGGATTGTAGTGCAGTGCAACCTCGGGGGGATATAGACCGAGCAAAGGTTAAGTGTGCATCCTTCCCACCACCCAGAAGTAGCTACATAACGACCCAGCGGGTAAGACCACCTGCGGTTAATCACCAATGGGAGCGAATTTTTCACAAGGATCCCAACTCCCCTGGTGCCCGTGGTGAAGCCCGCATGTGCCTGTAGTGTGTATCCAAACCGGCTAAGGGCTTTGTAGTGATTGCCTATTAGATGTGTTTCCTGGAGGAAAACTATATCAGGAGCATCCCTTTGGAGGTATTGAAGGACCATGGTGCGTTTGATTTTGTTTTGCAGACCGTTGACATTCCACGATAAAATTTTAATCTTCTGTGTCGTCGACGTATGTGCCATAATGTATTACCAGTAAACAGCTAGGAAACAATCGCTCACCCCTACTACCCCACACCACCCGCAAGTCTGTCAACATTTCTGCCGGAGCCTCTGGAGCATAATTCTGTAGAAACCAAAGTGCAAACATTATACAACTAGCTACACCCCCCAACTCCCCAATCCCACCCCCCTCCTGGTTGTTGATTATCAGGGCGCTGTGTATGCTCCTCCAATCATGCGAAGACGTTCTCCGGGGACGTGAAGAAGAATGATTTCCCATCCATAAGAAGCTTAAGACGCGCGGTAAAGAACATCTTGTTCTTGACAGCATCAAATGATCTGCGCTCCTGCTGGACCTTGATGGTAAAGTCCGGGAAGAACCGGATAGTAGCAATATTGAACAAGATAGCCCAATACAACATACAAGAATTATTTCATACAAGAAAATGCACTTATAAAAATAGCCCCACACATTTTGTCACAAAAATACAATATACAACGAGCACAAACAGAATAGGGCCACAAGCCCAGGGACAAACATGAATCAGTGGCAGCCCAAACACAATATCACAATGTAATTAATAGCGGATTACCCAAAAAAATTTCATATTCCATACTGTTAAAACTGTCAACTCACAGGAGGTACATATAAAATGTATGTGGGAACATATTAAGTACACTTCCAAAGTGAAAAAGAAAAAAGAAGAAAAGGAAGAAAAGCAAACAAGACAAGGGAAGAAAGAAAAGAGAGAGGAAAGAGAAAAAAAAAAAGAAAATTAAAAAAGAAAATACGTACAGAGTGGGGCCATAATTAATGGCGACGGCCGATACCCTATAACCTCACACTACATGCAATACTATCCTGATGACAATTCTTTTTGGTTCCATGCAATTGATCATGTTTCTCCTGGGGTAAGGGCTGGCAACCGGGAATTAGAAGTTAGGCAAAGGGAGGCCAAATGGATCTGTCGTCTTAAAGCAACCCAGATGGGCCATAATACTGACAGTGAACTACACTACTTTCTGACATAAACGCTATTTTGGGTAGTCCCACAACCAGGCACTCATGTCAATAGCTCAAATGATATGATTGATTTCCAATATGTATCTATTTCGTGTGTGGAATACTGAAGTTCTCCCTTTCTGCTTACCAACTGTTCTCAATTTCTTTCAGAAGTTCATTGCGTGTCTGTACTTTCTAAATCTTAATTACACCATTTTCTGCTATTCATTGAACTATTAATGATGTCTTGCATGTTTGCTAATATGATCCTCACCATGTGAATTCTAAGTAGGAGTTAACTCTGCAGTTTATGACTATGTCCCTCAGAGAGCCGCTTTATATAAAGCTATAACCTCAATGGATTTATTTCCTTACTATTGTTGGTAATACCTTTGTCCTTATGGACCGTTCTAATATGTGGTGGCAGTTTCATATATCATACAGTCGGAATTTTGGACCTTTTTGTTAACTTGTAGTGAACAGTGAATCTTCACTTTTCACTAGTTTTGTTATGCCTCTGTTTATTGTTATAATTTACTAATTTAGTTGGTAATTTTGATGTTTTGGCCATTTTGTAAGTGAAGAGTGACCCCTCGTATTCACTAGTTCGGTTATGCCTTTGCGTTTTATTGTTGTTATTTATTTACTGATTTCACATTGTAAATACATGAATTTTCCAATATGGACGCCCCATCACAGCCATCTCACTATTAGATCCTCTTTGGCTACATTATTATACCCTCATTTTTCTTTTTATTCTTTTTTCCTCCTTATGGCTGTGATGCTTTTTCAGATTTTTTCTAAACTGGAACTTATTATTTTCATCTTTGGTTTGTTAAGCTATTTTATCTTGTTCGGACCGGGGGGGCATGCGTTGCGCTTTCCAATATGGTCTTTTGTCTGTCTTTTATTACTACCGACTGCTTCAATCACAATCATGCCGCTTATAAATTCTGTTATCATATTGCAGTCTTTTCTCCTTTTCCTAGCGGTAATTTTTATCTCATCTTTTGAGGTGCTTCTATATAAAAATCTCTAGTCATGACGTGTCAGTTCATTGTACCACTATAGTCTTTTTTCTTTTCGGGCAACGTGACTCAGTAGTTTACTAGTTACATGTATCTATATAATCTCTCTTCAACATCTATTACTTTGGGCATGGAGACGCGCATGCACCGTATATTTAAGGTGGGAAATATGGCAGCGTTCTTGCAGCATCGGAGTAGACTCTCGCCACTATGCCCGGCAGCTTCTTATCAGGGAAGTTCTGGTAAGCTCCTCTTATATTATTGGAGGGGTTACTCGCTTTATTTCTCTGTTAGTATTTGGGTGGGTTACTATTTACCCTTAACTTATATTTAAAAAATACGGGGGAAACTGCATTACCGGCTCGTTTACATAAGATTTACTCCCTGTCCGTATTAAGTAGTGAATTTTGCCACTGGGCTATCCATGCATCAATCGTTGGATTATGCTTGGGATGAAAGGATAATCTTACTCATCGGCTCTGATATAGCTCGTGTAACGATGGGGGCCACTTTTTATATATGTGTACTCACTACATTTGACATAATGGTGTGATTTACCATTCAAGTGTTTTTACTAACTGTTGTGGCGCTGTTTCTCGAATTACGACACAAGCCGCTTGCTCATATACTTATCATTGGCGGATACAAGCTTCATGTTCTGCAATACTGTTTCTTAATCTGTAAATTTTTCGCTTTTAGACTGGTCGTTGCATGAAGACTTTTCTTTGATTAAATTGCCTCCCTTACCCCCTGTTATTGCTGTTTATCGGTAAGTCCCCTGATGCCGGGTGGGGCAAGTACCTGCAGTTTGGGATGCCTGACCCCCTATTGATTTAAACTTAGGTCGAATTTCGCCTTTTGGGGATAACTGCCATAAAAGATGGCTTGTCTGGACTCTAGCCTGTTTTAATATATATCCTAGATGACCGGGTTATATACGTTTCGGGTATCTGGCCTTTAACTATCTAAGCGCTATTTTGCTACCATGAGCTTGTCTCTTTCATGCCTTTGTATATGTCTTTGGGTTATTAGACCTGTGCTGCTTATTATTATCTCTCCATTTTAACTAATGGGAGAGAAAGATAATCGCTGTGGTCTCTTTTTGTTCTTTTTATCTCTCTACAGTGGGGTGATTGGGAAGGAGACCGCATAATAGCTGTTTCACACGCACATAAATATTTCCTGCCATCTACTAACATTTGGGATCTCTGACGAGCGACCCTATGTAGGTGAGACTTTCTTAAACTTTACGACACATAATCCAGGTGAAGGTGTCTGTTACTGGGGTGTTTATTTATATATATTTTCCATTTTTCTGCTTATTTCATCTTTTAACTGTTTTTGTGGGTTAGGCTTTCCCATGGGGGGAGGCCGTTATGACCGATACATTTAGCATAGACAGCTCATCTAACATACTCCAAGATTTACGCTTGGTTTTCTATTTTCAGCATTATTTTCAGAAATTCGTGAATCATCGATTTTTCATCATCCAAACTGTCCTAAGACCTTTTAGGTGAGAACATTACCTCGTGATATTTCTATATTCAATTTGCTTGACCGATGGATACCTGTTATCCCTATACTTCCATGGGACCTTATTCCATCAACCTTATTTTTAGCTGTTACCTTTTCCATGGGATTTTAGAGCTTACTGATTTTTATATAACGAGTTTTCCTAACACTATCCTTCATCTCTTTATGCTATTCAAGACCACGACTGCTCTTCCGGCGTGATGTTTCTCTTGGTATCTGCATACGGATACACATTGTGCTTGGGTTCGAATTTGGAAGCCCAGTTACATTCTTCTAGGTGAGGCTGGCTTTTTGAGTGAGCTGATCTGATATATACTGACTCACCTTTGGAAATATTTTCCCTTGGTCGTGCACGGTATACTATGTGTGGTTCTTTCTTTCTCTTTTCCTATTATCTCACAACTACTGTCTCTGTATTTTGCTGCCTGTGAAAATTTACTTACGAGGTTACCTGCTTCTCTCCTTATATTCATGCATGTTATGGTTACCTACCTGATGATTTCATCCACTCTGTGTGTTTTTTCTTTTTTAATTTTCTTTTCTTTTTCTCTTTCCTCTCTCTTTTCTTTCTTCCCTTGTCTTGTTTTCTTTTCTTTCTTTTCTTCTTTTTTCTTTTTCACTTTGCAAGTGTACTTAATATGTTCCCACCTAAATTTTATATGTACCTCCTGTGAGTTGACAGTTTCAACAGTATGGAATATGCAAATATTTTTGGTAATACGCTAATAATTACATTGTGATACTGTCTTTCGGTTGCCACTGATTCATGTTTGTCCCGGGGCTTGTGGCCCTATTCTGTTTGTGCTCCTTGTATATTGTATTTTTGTGACAATATGTGTGGGGCTATTTTTATATGTGCATTGTCTTGTATGGTATAATTCTTGTATGTTGTATTGGGCTATCTTGTTCAATAGTGTACCTTATTATTATTACATTTGTTGTTAATTTTCCCTTTTTCAGTTTATGTATCTTACACGGTGATTGTTCATATATTTGTATATTTATGTTGGCCTTTTATAATTGTTTACGGCCCTGACGAAGTTCCCGTGGCACGGGGGAACGAAACGCGTTGGCTGTGTGCCGCTGTTTTCCAAGGAAATTTAATAATAAAGAAGAATCTCCAAATAATTCACATCTTCCTGATTTGTTTATATAGTGCACCTTCCGTTTTGTCCTTAATTCTTATTGTAAATTATCATCTCCTAGCAGCAGGTGCTGGAAGTAGTTGCACTTAAATTACTAATTTGAAACTAAGTGAGTGATTGTGCTTGACCTTGGTCTGCTGCTGTGTTCTTATGTTATTCTACCAAATCTATGTATTGACTTGAAGCAAATTAAAACTAAGAAAACACTTTGAAAATCCAGGATAAATTTATCCCTATCCTTGGATATATCGATCCATCTCAGGAATGTGAAATTCATTACAAAGGGTTTGAAAATGTCATCTTATCCTTTTTTGTCCTTCATATTTTTTTTTCATCTTTAGACATATCTGAAGAAGAAATGTAATCTATCTGTTTTCACCCAAAAATTAAGATTCACAGTCTAGTTGTTTTTGTAAAATGAACATCAACAATGGATTACAGGATGAGAGCATTGTAAACGAGCTCTAATGTGTGTAACTAAGCCTGCTAAATTAGAAGTGCTTGCTGGATTGAATTAACATATGTATACCAAAACTGAAAAAAGTGAATTCGAGATGAAAATGTGTGTATTTTCAGAACTTGTTTCTGAAGCTCATATTTGGAGAAACATAGTCGAATTTGCAAATATATTTTATGCTGATATGAGTGACAAATCATGTGGTTCCAGGAAGCTTATTACTCATATTATCACCTTGGTGCAAGGGAAATTGCAGCTGTGGGTGTTATGTATTACCCATGGAGATGCATTTCAAACTGATAGAGCCTTTTCTACATTACTGCTAGCAACGATGTCTGATGCACTTTTGTGATTAGTGCCACTGATCCTGTATATGATGAGCACTACTTTAATTGTGTCTGATTGGGTCACCATTACATTACTCACATCTTTGTGTCTTGCATTGGCTCCCAGTGAATATATGTATTTTGTTTAAAACTTTTATTCTGACTCACAGAGATTTGCATTTATCTTTTTCCAAATATGTTTTATTTAGGATACACCTTAATTGCCCTAATAGAAATGTGCATTCTTCCAACAGAGCAATGGCCTTAGTACCTAGGATCTGCTGTTCTAAAGCAGGCAGTCGTTCATTCTCCTATTTGGGACCTCGGCATGGAAAAAACTACCCTTGGATCTTCATCAAATTGGATTTGAACAGCAGTTTAAAGACAAGGTGAAAATAAAGCTCTTCTCTCAGGATTAAGCTTCAGAATGAATCCTCTTTTACCTTCCATTAACACCAGGACACTCTTCAGAGTAGCTGTGCACTATATAAAACTTGTTTTAGTCATTCATTACATCACTAATAATATTAGTACCTCATGCTAATTTTCAATAAACATAAGTAGCTCCTACTACAGCAAATGTTGCAGACCCCTGCTCTACTCCAAACAAAGGTGGAAGTGTATCTACCAAATATACTCATGTAAGTAATGCCTATGATGACTTATGCATTGTCTTTTTTTAATATTTTATTGAGCAGAGCATTGAGTACTTGATGAGAACAATAACATATGAGCTAACATTAAAACCATTTGACACAGAAACAATAGCTTCTTCTTTCCCCAAAAATTATTTTTAAATCACGGCTATAACACATGTCAAGCGTAAATTCACTGATAATTGCAAAATAGCAAAGTGCAAAAAGTGCATTAAAGTGCAAAAAGAAAGTGCAAGTGCTACTGTTACAAATACTAAATTGCTAAATTGCAATACTAAAGTGCTCAACTACTTAACAACGAGTAATTCTAGTTCCTACAAACCATATCGAAGAATGATAAGACATCTAGTTAATTCTAGATAGTGGGTGATATTATCCCTCCATTGGATTTCCCAAATGGCTTAAAAACTTCCAATTCTTACTGAATTTCCTGTAAGCTCCCACCCGTCTTGCATAAGCTTCTTCAAAAGCCCGCATCCTTTTCATTTTATTAAACCATTTATCGTGAGTGGGAACATCCCTGGATTTCCAATTTTGAAGGATTAAAGAACGAGCTACCATACAAGAAATCGACAGAAACGTTGCCTCGGCTTCTGTTAAAATCATAGTGTCTCTACGGAGTCCAAACAGGGCAGCCTCGGCCTCCGGCGCAACACTCTTTCCAAATACCCGGTTTAGGGCAGAGAAGATAGCGTCCCAAAAATACCTCAGCCTAGGACATGTAAAGAAGATATGGAGCCAGCCCCCCTCTCTATACGCCTGACAACGGAAGCACCTATTATCGGCATCAGGATACCTTTTCTCAAGTGTTTCCGAAGTAAGGTAGGCCAGACACCGAGATAGGAAGGACATTCTTTTGAAATTGACTGTTCACAACTATTTACTTCCCATTCTTTAACTCCATGCGTGCGGCTCATTTTCCCGCTGTGCGCTGAAGTTTGCAAAAACCCGCGGTTCATGACGAGCTCAGCTCGTCATGAGCGTCCGAGAGGTGTACCTCATGACGAGCTGAGCTCGTCATGAGCGTCGAAGGGGTTAATGGAAAAAGTACATTGTTTTTCATGGACCACTCTTTCCAGATGGTTCTCTATCAAAGGGAGTTGGCCATGGTCATGTAGCAGACGATACCAATTCCCTACACCATTTACTTTAGCCCCAAAGAGAGCTACCACAAGTTTATTTGGTGTATCAAGAATACCATTTACATTTTTCACAAAATGGACAATATGTAAGTATTCAAAAATGGCAGGTTTCCTCTGACTCCCGACCCTTAGCAGCACCTCTTCCCAGGAGATCACCCTATTCTGAATAAAAAAATATCTTAACTCTCTTAGCCCGCAACCTTCCCAATTGTTCAAATGGTATGATCGAATCTGGAGGCCAAGACATTTACATTCCCCTAGTTTCAAGTATTGTAACCCGGAGGAACCCGTCATTCTAAAAAAGGACTGAAGTCTGAAAGAATAGTCCTTCAATGTCTTGTATCTTGTGTTTTTTGGGGAGTTTGGAGGTTTTTAAAAATACTGGAATTTGAGAACTGGTTTCCTGTACCATTTTATTAATGAAGAAGCTATCTTTGGCGCTTTTAGATCCCATTATGGCTGCTACATGATCCAAAAAAGCAGCTTCATAGTAAATTCTTAAGTGAGGTAAAGCCAGTACCCCTTGTGCAGTCATTAATTGTGTTGCTATTAATTTGACCCTTGGAACTTTCTTCCTCCAGATGAACTCTCTAATCAGAATTTCCATTTCTTTAAAAAAAAAACATTATTAGGAACATTAATAAAGAGAAAAATAAGTAACAGAAGTATGGACATTTTAATTAATGATACTCATCCCACCAGAGTTAGAGGGAGTAAAAGCCACTGTTCTAGTAGTCTCTTAAGTTTTTTCTTGCATTCTTACATATTTTAATTTATATAGTTGTTGATATTGGTTAGACACATAGATCCCAAAATATCTAATTGGGTCTGACTTTGCGGCTTGTGCCCTCAGACAGAGTGGAAGGAAGTTTATGTCTGTATTGAGGACTAGGACTTCAGTTTTGTTTGAATTTATTTTATAGCCCGCAATTAATTCAAATTTACTAAATTCACTCAATACCACTTCCAAATTATCGAGGCTGGGCTTCAAATATAAAATAATGTCATCCGCAAAAAAGTTTCAATTTAGCCATGCCTAGAATTGGGAATTCAATAGCAGAAATATTACGCATTCTGATAACTAAAGCTTCTATAAAATCAAGCATTGGCATAGCCCATAGGTCTCGCTTTTGGGACCTTGTAAGTATTTAGTTATGCAGCACAATCTCCTTGGTGCACCAACATCAACTGTTGCTGGCTAAACACTTATAAGGTCCCAAAGGCGAGACCTATTGGCTATGCCAATGATTGTAATTTTTTGTTCTTGGGGGAAACCGGGCTAGTTCCAGGAGGGTCAAGGGTGAGTGGCAGGGAGGTGAGGAGTGAATGCCAAGAGGGACAAGGGTGACTGTCAGGCCATGGGGTTGAAGGGTGAGTGCCAGAGAGGTGAGGAGTGAGTGCCAGGGAGATGAGACGTAAGAGTCAGGAGGGTCAGGGGTGAGTGCCAGGGAGGGGAAGGGTGAGTGCAGAGAAGGGGGAAGTATGAGTGCCAGGGGTGAGGGGTAGCTGCCAGGCCAGGGGCGTGAAGGGCTAGTGCCACAGAGGTGAAGGTTGAGTGCCAGGTCAGGGGGATGAAGGGTGAGTGCCAGGGAGATGAAGGTTGAGTGCTATGGAGGTGAGATGTAAGAGTCAGGAGGGTCAAGGGGGAGTGCCAGGGAGGGGAAGGGTGAGTGCAATGGGTGAAGGGTAGCTGCCACGCCAGGGGGATGAAGGGCTTGAGCCATGGAGGTGAAGGGTGAGTGCCAAGGGCGTGAGTAGTGAATGCCAGGAGGGACATGGGTGAGTGTCAGAGAGTTGACAGTTAAGTGTCACGCAGAGTCAATGTTGAGTGCCAGAGAGGGAGAACGGTGAGTGCAAGGTGCGAGGAGTGACTGCCAGGCCTGAGGGGTGAAGGGTGAGTGCCAGGGAGGTGAGGGATGAGTGACAGAGTGCAAACAGTAGTGAGCTGGGGTCTAGTAGGAGGTGCGGAGATCATCACCCGGTGTGTACCAGGCTGGGACGCACCAGTGCGAATAAGCCAAAGCTAACACAATTTGAATTAGTAATGGTAAGATTCTCAATGAACTAGAGACAAGTTAAAAAAGCACCCCAGAATTGAACCAAGGACACAGAATAATAAAAATGGTGGCAATACTGGTCTCCTTTTTACAGCTGACAGCCAAAAAAACAGGGTGTTGTGGAGGATTCAGATTCTGGTGGAATCAGAATTTTTAAAAGAGTCAATTTTTCATAACATTTTTTGTTGCGGTTGTGTGTTTGGTTGTGTTTGTTTGTGGGTGGTTGCGGTGTTGTATATGAATCTAGGACCCTGGTGTAATTTTCCCGATTCATACCTGTCCTTATATAGGCATAGAAATCATAACCATATTTAGACTTAGCCTATGCAGTCCAAATATGGCATGGCTACTTCCACTAGTTCCGAGAATCCACAACGATTTCTTGGAAAAACACGCCTTTAGCAGTCAGGGACTTCCCCCTGCTTGATCGTTGATTTATCCAAGAACTCAAGTAGTTTTCACAGAACTGAGTCTTTGATGACATTATTAGGTCCAACCTTACATCAAACTCGGCACCTTCAAGGTATAAATATGCCCACACTTGCCCAGGCAAACACACGGTGGTTTGGAGCAGGTCGACTATCTACCTACACGACACAGCTCGCCGCAGCAAGTGCCGAAGGAAGCCGACCTCCAGCAGACGCACTAAGAGAGACGCTGTCTTTTCTCTTGCCGAGAAATCCAGCTCCAGTGTTTCCAGGCTACCCTTGCGGGTTGCTTGGAAATCGAGTCCTGAGAGAGAGATACAAGACCTATTTCATTCTAAACCAAGGTACGGAGCTGATTAGACCCCTAGAGAATTCTTGGAATTGATTCTTGGCAAAGAATACTAAAACTAAGCTACACCTCACTTACTTCTTCCCTTGTACTATACCTAGGTTAGGTACACCGGGGTAGGCGTATTTTAGAAGCACCAGTTGAGTACTTTTAGTCTTTATTTATTAAATGTATGTATTCTATGTATTTTATGGCTTTGAAACCATATCATGCTTTTACAGTAATATTTTATAATACTCTTCGTACTGTATGCATTATACTTTGCAACCAGTATTACGATTGTAGTAGTTCATTTCTTATCCATAAGAAAGAAGACTGTTCAATAAATGCCCTTTTTATTGATAACGCCCGTCTCTCTACTTCTCTGCACCTCTGTTGAAACGAAGCATGCATGATTGACCGAGTGAAATAACTATCTATTGTTTCGGCGACTCTAGAGATAATTTTCTTATTCTTGGGAAACAGAGTTGTCATGTTTATGCGGTTATCAGAAACTAATCCCTTCTTGTGTATTCAAGAAAGTTTCTAGTGATCGCTGAGCAAGCTGGCACTCACAATTAAGTCTAATATACTTGGTAGAGACCCAGCCGACCTCAGTCCTACGTCTAAGCTACAGGATATATTATTCTAATGCGCAGAGCCTATTGGGAATATAGGAACTACACTACAGTGGTTGTGTGTGTGTGGTTGTGTGTGGTTGTGGGTGTGGTTGTGTGTGGGTGTGGTTGTGTGTGGGTGTATGTGTGGTTGTGTGGTTGTGTGTGTGGTTGTGTTATGTTATGTTATATAAATACTTGTAGCGCGCACTGTTAGTCGAGACTGTCCTGGCGCGGGAGAGGATTCCGGTGTCAGTTAAAAATAAAGGTCGATGGTCTACAAGGCTGTGTGTGTGTGTGTGTGTGTGGGTGTGTGTGTGTGTGTGGCGGTGTGTGTGTGTGGTTGTGTGTGTGTGTTTGTATATATAGATTGACAAAGGCCTCTTGAAGGCTGAAACGCGTCTCTCCTTGTGCTTGGGATTGAGGGCGACCTGAATAAATAAAAAGATGCCGAATCTGGAACCACCTTGAGTCCGTGCCTTCTTCCATAGAGTTCCTGTGGGAGGTGGTTGTTTGTTTCATATATATATATATATATATATATATATATATATATATATATATATATTACCTACTGGCGGTCGCCAGTAGGTATATATAGTTAGGATTTTTTCCCTATGGGATTTTTGAAAATTCTATGTCTAATAACTTTGGCGTTTGTGGACGGAATTGGCTGAAATTTTCTGGAAAATGGAACATTTTGTTTCTGAGCAGCCACTGGAAATTTGGGGGGAGTTGGTCCAGGGGGGGCCGAGAAAAAAGGGGGGTCCCAAAACGTGTTTTTAACATTGAGTTTTCCATAGGGCGGTTAGCCTCACTTTTAGCCCGAACGGCTGAATGGATTTGCACGAAACTTGGCAAAATATTAGGGACTGATAGCCCGATGTGCCTTTTGTAGGTCTCAATATATGTGCTCCAGTGGATTTTGAGAAATTAACGTTTAAAAAAAGATATATATCTGTAAGCGCGCTCTGGGCAGCGCTCCGGTCCGCGGACCTTAAGCGTACCTGAACTTCGCGTAGCTAAGCTGATTGGCTCTCCGGTGTCTGTCAACATTCTAAACAGTCCGGAGCGGCCGCCATCTTGTCTCTCGGTAGGATTGAGAGACAAGAGGAGGCCAAAACAAAGGGGGAAATAACTATAAGGGGGCATAGTAGATCCTCCCTGACCCCCTAGGTTTGATGTGGAGGCTTTAAAGGGGCCCCGCGAAGCAAAAAAAAATAATTTTTTTTTGTTTTTTTTCGTTGTTAGCGCCCGGTACGCGAACCGGGAAGCGTTCTGGGGAGCGTATCACAATGAAAAATGAATGATAGACTTTTCAAATGCTGTATGTTAATTGATTGTTGGTTTTGTTGATTATTTTTTTTTTTTTTAATTTTTTTTTTTTGTGTTTCATAATTTAATAAACTTTCTAACATTTCATTGTCAGAAATTTCATAATCATGGAATATAGATTGTAGTCTCTGAGGTTGTAAAATGTCCTCATTTGCAAGGAGGTTATCTACTGCTTGTACACATTGCAGTAGTTCTTGGTCCCAAGATTCATCCATAAATTCAATCTCATTTGGATCAATGATTTCTGTGTTGGACTCTGGAAGGACAATTTCAAATGAAATGTTTTGTTCACTTTCCATTTTTCCTGAAATTTGCATAAAAAAAATATATATTAGTAGAGGTAGGACACTGTTGGGATTAATTTTAGATAGGCAGTTTTTAACAGAGAATTTATCTTTGGGCAGTGTATAGTATCAGAGTGGAAGTAGGAATATAAAAAAGTGTATCTAAATTTATAAGTACTACAGAGGGATAGTATATAACTAACAGAAAAAGTTTGCCATATTAACTTAAAGTGCTCAATATACTTCAGTTTTAAAAATAACAACTTACCTTTAAAAAGAAGTTGAAGTTATTAATGAAAATTCTAATAGAAATGTACACCAGGAAGTAGTAGTCAAAATGGCTGTGTTTCCTTCTCTTCCTTTATATATATTCGGGTACATAACCAATCAAATGTCAGGTAAAAAAAGTAGAAAATGAAAGTAACATTTTAATTGGTTGTCAATTCCAACACTTCAGATGTGTTTTGTGAAGTAATTTACCTCACGGTATTTAGTGAGTTCTATAGGCTAAACGGCTAAATGGAATTCCAATCAAATTTGTGAAAATGGTAGGGATTGGTATGTAGTATGAGCTAATCTATATTTGGTGAAATTGTCTCCAGTGGCTTTTCTGTGAACTACTTTCCCACCTTTTTTGATGGTGCGCTTCCCAGGAAGCGACCCGGTACGCGAACCGGTGAGCGCCCTGGTACGCGAACCTTAAGCGTAACGGGAGTCCACCATTTTGTGTTTCGGTCGAATTATGATACAAGATGGAGGGCAAATAATGTTCAGAATAGGTAGAAGGGGGCATGGTAGACTTATCTTGACCCCCTAGGTTTTGTGAGGGTGGCTGAGGAGGCCCATATGTGCGAAAAAAAAACATTTTTTTTTAAAATTTCGCGAGGTTAGCTCCCGGTACGCGTACCGGGTAGCGCCCCAGGGAGCGTACTTTGTTGAAAATTAGTAAAAAAAGTTAGAGTAAAATAATAATTGTGAGTGATTAGATGTAGGGTAGCTCTGAGAAGAGCTTTTGGGTTTATGGTACATTTTGGTACTTATAAGTAGGTACCAATGCACATTTTTAAATTCAGAGTGAAAACTCTGTTGCCCTCATCTGAGAAGTGAACTCCATCTCCTCTGTAGATATCTTGCATGTAGTAACGCAAGTTATTGTTGTACAGGGAGCCCATTCCATGGTCTCTCATGTAAGCTGAAACAGATTTGTTTACATGCTTCCTCGACTTCTCAATTTGTGGACAAAATTGGTTTGACCACCTCCATTTCTGTCTTTGGCATATATTTGAATATACCAAGGCAGTCTGAGGAAAAAGTGCCATCAATTGCTCAAAGGTGTCCTTTAAAAGCATTTCTAGACCTACACCAGTCAAAGTGCCCAAGTCATTACCTCCACAGTGCACAATTAACAGGTCAGGTTTGGGCAAATGCATAAAGGTTTTCACCAATGGTATCAATTGGTGACATTTTAATCCTCTGTGGCCAAACCACTTAATTTCCACATCTTGTAAATTGAGGTTAGGTAAATTCCTGCTTTCAACGTACCTTTGAGCCCAGTGAATATAACTATGACCAACAATCCAGACAGAAAACATGGTGAGAGAAGGTTCTCCTGCAGTCAGATGAAGTGTGGCAATGAAATGGCAGTTGAAAAAATGTGAGTTTGAAATGAAAAAAACTGTGGAGTTTCTGTGTTCATGAAGTAGTAACAGTGATTGGTGGATTTTGATTGATGAAAACAGAAAGTTAGGGTGTAGAGATGTGTTCTTTGAAAGATGTATTTTGAGTGGTCAATAAAAAATCATTAAATGAAAGAAAGCACTGGATATGCAGGTGCACTGAGAGTTCAGAGTTCAATTGCAACATTGTTGTGTGAATTTGCAAACACCAGAGTTTCTCCAAGAGGTGGTTGCTATGGAAAATAGGCAGAAAGGGCAGAGGGGGAAGGGTTTTCATTTGAAAAAAAGTGAGGGAAGAGTTTTGATTGGGTGACATGAGAAATATGTGTTAAATAGTATCTCTTCTTTACTACCTATAGCTGTCTTTCTTGAAACATCACTCTCTGTTTACTTTCCTTATACTTACTCTTTTTTTTTTAAAAGTTTTTTTTTTGGTTAGCTCCCGGTACGCGTACCGGGAAGCTAAACCGGAAGCGAACCAAAAGAAATAGAGCTTGCCAGAGTGCTAAACATTCTAGCAATTTTTTTGGAAAGGGAAGGTAGTTCTGAAAAGAACTTTTTTTTTATATTTTTGTTGTTTTATATTTTTTTTGTATTTTTTGAACATTTTTTGTTTTTTTTGTATTTTTTGAACGATTTTATATTTTTTTGGGGTTTTTTTTGGGGGGGGGGAACAACAAAAAACAGGCGTTGAAAAGGGCTCAACAGGAGCAAAAAAAAATTACTGGGGGCGGTTAGGGCAATTATGATTGTCATAAGCCAGGTTGATGGCATTAATACTCATGTTACCACATGATATCAACGCACCACAGTGCATACAAGTATGTTTCATGTGCCCAAAATTCTCTTGGATGTTTGGCACAGTTTCCCGTGCCTCTGCTGGTGTCAATGATATTGACGATGTTGACCTGGCCACAGGAGTTGCTGTTGGGTTTTGTTCCATATCCCGTATTTCCGCCCGGCTGTAATTAAGTGGATGCTTCCTGGTCATGTGCCGATGCATGGTATAGTTCCCATAGCTATACTTTTTATCAGTCCCTCTTGATAATTTCTCTTTGCAGATGAGGCAGGTCACATACCTCGCATTCACTTTCTTTTGCCCTGGAGGGATTGAATAAAACTGCCAGATGAAACTGGCTTTCCTATGGGAAACCCGGGGCACCTCTTCCAAGAACTGTGGTTCTTCTCCCTCCTCTTCCTCCATTTCTTCCTCTTCCTCCTCAGTGTTGGTGATGACCTGGGGAGGTGGTCCTCTCTTCCCATGAGGAGGTGGAGGTGGTGGTGGGGGTGCACCAGCTGAAGCAAGTACTGAAGCCATTGCTCTACTATGAATAAAGGTCTTCCTCTCACAATGATGAAAGTCAGAGTGAGGAAAGAAGGAGGGGTTTTCATCATTTGGGAAAAACAATAGTTCTCAACCAATGAAAAGTGTTATTTTTAGGTCACCTGACCTAGCCTTCCATAATTATGAAACTAAAAGTGAAATGAACCAATGAAAAGCTTTATTAACAAGTCACATGACTCTAACTTTCATGTTACGCGCTGCGGAACGCTCCCCGGTTAGCTTCCGGTTCGCTGCGCTTCGCGCCTCGGTCCGCGCCTGGGGACACTTCCGGGTGCGCTAACGCAGTACGTCACAAGACGCATTTCGCGGCAACGCGATACGTCGCGCTTTCGCGCCGCGGATCGCTTCCGGGGAGTTGCGTTTCGCGCCTCGGTCCGCGCCCCGGGGCACTTCCGGGTGCGCTAACGCAGTACGTCATAAGACGCATTACGCGGCAACGCGATACCGTAACTATGTTGATTTGTTACCGGTTCGCGGACCGGATCGCGGAATCGAATTGAGCTAACGGGAAGCTTCCTGGTTCGCGGACCGGGAGCGAAACAAAAAAAATATTAAAAAAAATTATTAATAAACATATAAAATATATTTTTGGATTTAAAGAAGAATACATTTTACAGCTGTAGATATTAGCTTTTAAAAAACCAATGAAATTCACTGAAAAAACCATAGGTTATAGACCATATATAGTTAGGAATTAGCATTTACAAAACCTTGAAAATTCACTGAAAAAACCATAGGTTATAGACCATATATAGTTAGGAATTAGCATTTAAAAAACCTTATTTTACTCACACAAAACCATTGAAATTCCATATATAGTTAGTTGCACTAACTATATATCGCGCACCCGCAATCCACTGCTGATCATGTCACATATTACATCATTCATGACATGGTCAGTGACATCACTGATGACATCACTGATGACATCTCAAATGACATCACTGATGACATCACTGATGACATCTCAAATGACATCACTGATTACATCACTGATGACATCTCATTTGACATTACTGATCACATCACTGATGACATCATTCATGTGATAATACGATGAACCTCTTCAGACTCTAATATAACCTTAGATACACTCAGTGTAAACAGACACTCATAGACTGTCACTCATCCATGAAGTTACACACACACCTAGTCAGTCATGCAAACAATCAATCACACCTCCATTTCCTTAACTATACAGTTAAACACACCTTACTTATTCAAACATATACTAAAACATATTTACTCACTTATACAATCCTGGATACAAGTTCACAATGATCCATACAGCCACTCACACATTCACTGGCTCTTATGCACAGTTATTTATATATGTCAACTCTCACATGTACTGTATTTTACATATGTACTTACTTTGACATGTAGCACTGAGATATCTATTCACTCACCAATACAGTCATGCACACAGTCAACCGCCCATACAGCTGTTTCCACATGCACTTTTGAACCCATACATCTATGCAGAGAGTCATACACCTCCCAGCCACCCATACACACTCTCAGTCTCCCATACAAATACTTGGGCAACCAATCAATAACCCATATAGTTAATCATATAGCTACTGATCAACACATGCAGCAGTTTACAGAACAACAGACATAATGATGCACAAATTAAGACAGTTTAGTCACTAACCCATGCACTCAGTGAGACACATTTAATCACTCACTCATACAGTCAGTCACGCACCTACTAAATCCTTTGTTCAGACACTTCTACATCCACTCATTCTTCAATATGTAAGACATATTTTAACTTTACAGAAACATACAGTCACTGGATGTTGTCATCAGTGATGTCATCAGTGATGTCATTTGAGATGTCATCAGTGATGTCATCAGTGATGTCATTTGAGATGTCATCAGTGATGTCATCAGTGATGTCACTGACCATGTCATGAATGATGTAATATGTGACATGATCAGCAGTGGATTGCGGGTGCGCGATATATAGTTAGTGCAACTAACTATATATGGAATTTCAATGGTTTTGTGTGAGTAAAATAAGGTTTTTTAAATGCTAATTCCTAACTATATATGGTCTATAACCTATGGTTTTTTCAGTGAATATATATATATATATATATATATATATATATATATATATATATATATATATATATATATTTCACTGCAGCTCTATCGGTTAGGAAAGAAGTCAGCTCGAGCCCAAGTCCATTAAGCGTGAAGTTTATTAATCACACAGGATGCCAAAAAACACCCGACGCGTTTCGGTGCAGCCGCACCTTGGTCACGGGTAACAGTGTTTTTTTCTTTCACGCGTTTTAAAGTAAACAGCAAAATAACATAACATAAAGGTAGGACTACTCGTCCTCACAAAAGTTTGTTAATCCACATTATGGCGGCCATATTTGAATATGTTTGTTTAAACAGACAAGTATGTAACCCAATTACCACAGTGATTTAAGAACAACTCAAGTATTTAAAGTGTGAACTCAGAATTGAAGCGACATGACATTTCATGTAACAATGTTAATGAACTGAGTGTGAACATGATAATTCCTTCTAGATGACAGTGCATCAGAATATTGTTAATACATAACGCCCCAGTGGGCTATCACACTCTGAATGTGATTTGTGTCTCACATTTCAATCAAGCCCATGTGGGCTATTTAAATCAAATGAAAATGAATAGTCACTGTAAATTAGTTCGCACATAGTCCCGCCCTAGTGGGCAATCAAATAATTTTAAGTTCCAAATAATATGAGGTAAGATTGGGTACATTCTCTTGAATCAGTCCAATTAATTCAGCAGCCAGTGGTTTCCCATCCTTATATCGTGGCGACATGTGAGTCTCCTACAAACATAAAATATGTAATCACTTTAAAATACACACAATTTGTTTTAAAAAAACAAGTACATAGACAGGTTCAAAACATCTCTTCATGATTCAGTTACTGAGTTTAAAGTTTTATAAAATTGTTCAAGCTAGATGGACAGATAGCTCCTCATCCTTATTCAACCCCAAAGGATGTACAGTGTCATATTTAATTATGAACTTTGACTCAAGTCGTCTTAATTGTCTCAATCTATCACCACCACGTTCTGACGGCGGAATCCTGTCTAGGGCACAAAATTTCAGTAGACTTAGTTTCTTCTCATGAACATCCTTAAAGTGTTTTGCAATAGGGTAGTTCTTGTCCTCATGTGTGATAGCCCTCATATGTTCTAGTACCCGTTTTTTTACTGGATGCTTTGTACTACCAATATATGTCAAAGGGCATGGACATTGCAATGCATAGACACAAAAGTCTGACTTGCATGTGAGGTGTTTTTCAATACTGAAAATGTTGCCATTGCTAGATAGTGTGATTTCTTTCTTGTTAACACTGTTCTTGCAGGCTTTACACGATTGACAAGTAAAGAAACCTTTAATTGCTTTATTCTCCTTACTGTCAATTACCATGTAGCTGCAAAGCATATCTTTCAGAGCTGGACATTTTCTAAAAGTGATCATTGGTTGTTTCCCTACAACCTGCTTTAGTGTGTCATCTAGCTGAAGTACATGCCAGTATTTATTGAGACTCTTCCTGACCTGCCATGTCTGGTCAGAATATGTAGTAATGAATCTGATCAGTTCTTCTTCACTGTCACCTATTGGTTTTGGGGTGAGAAGTTCTTTCCTCTCTATGCCTCTCACTTTGTTACAAGCCTGTTCAACCACTTTAGACGAGTAACCCCGCTCTCTGAAACGTTCTTTCATTACCAACATTTCCTCATTAAACTCCAAGTTTGTGCTGCAGTTTCTTTTTGCACGCAATAGTTCACCGAACGGTATACTGCAGATCAAGTTTTTCGGGTGGCAACTCAACGCATGCAGCAGGCTATTGCCTGCCGTCGGTTTGCGATATAACCTGCTACTAAGCTTCCCGTTATTAACTGACACTAGTACATCTAAAAATTCAATAGATTGTTTGTCAATAGTACTGGTAAATTTTAAATTGCAGTCATTCTGATTCAGTTCGATGACAAATTGTGCCTGCATGAAGCAAAATGAAAAATAAAGGTATGATGATTCAGCCTTTCAAATTAAAAGCGTTATGAGGCAAGGGAGTGAAACTGAGTTTGTCGGTTTCACAAAGGACAGAAAGGCTCACGTGGGTTTTCAAAAGACTTACAGTTGTGACAGCGTGGCAATACGTGAAAATTTCATGCTAAGTAACCCCGTTTAAAGCTTCATCTAACTGCAGTGTCCCCAAATATGAAATTAAAGGAAAACGAATTGCAAGATGTTAAGAAGCCAATTCGGAAAAGAGTTACTGTGCATTATGGGGATTGTAGTACAGGAAGACTGCTTTGGACTCTGGGAGTCTTCAAAAGGCGCGCCAGTAAGGGGACGACGCCACAATCCTGAACTCACCTGTGAACAAGGCTGCTAGACGGCTGAAACGCGTCAGGTTTCACGAAAGGACTTTGCTGTCACGTTGCTGTACTAATTGGAAATAAACCTTTGTTTGCCCGCAAGTCCAGGGTGCAGTGCATTTCTTTCTACAGCAAGGAGGAAGTTGTGTTTGTATATATATATATATATACATATATATATATATGACAAACGAAGAAGCACCAGACTTGGAGAGCCCTACGCCAAGTGTTAGTGTTCATTTCATGCCAGGCAGTCCCGCTGTCACTCACTTCAAGTTCAGAGATTAATTAGCCAGCATTTCCTAACGCGTTTCAAGCGTCCATGCGCCCTTGTTCACAGGTGTTGGCCGATGGGTGTGAGCAGCAATACGCCTTCAAACATCCCTAAATAGTCCCGCCCAGCTGGGCGTGTCAGCATAGTGCATGCTGGGATATGAAGTCTATTGACAAGGTATGTACCTGTGGCCGCCGTCACTCCATCAAATTCAATACCACAGTGGGTTTCTGTACCTGTTACGAGTGGCTGCAGGGCTGTGATTATCCCTTCGGCAGGAAAACACAAGGCTCCATCTGCGTCTGTAATCACCACGCTGGACCCGCTAGTCAGCGGTGGGGCACCTCCGCGACCCCGGCAGGCCGCAATTATATGACAAACGAAGAAGCACCAGACTTGGAGAGCCCTACGCCAAGTGTTAGTGTTCATTTCATGCCAGGCAGTCCCGCTGTCACTCACTTCAAGTTCAGAGATTAATTAGCCAGCATTTCCTAACGCGTTTCAAGCGTCCATGCGCCCTTGTTCACAGGTGTTGGCCGATGGGTGTGAGCAGCAATACGCCTTCAAACATCCCTAAATAGTCCCGCCCAGCTGGGCGTGTCAGCATAGTGCATGCTGGGATATGAAGTCTATTGACAAGGTATGTACCTGTGGCCGCCGTCACTCCATCAAATTCAATACCACAGTGGGTTTCTGTACCTGTTACGAGTGGCTGCAGGGCTGTGATTATCCCTTCGGCAGGAAAACACAAGGCTCCATCTGCGTCTGTAATCACCACGCTGGACCCGCTAGTCAGCGGTGGGGCACCTCCGCGACCCCGGCAGGCCGCAATTATATGACAAACGAAGAAGCACCAGACTTGGAGAGCCCTACGCCAAGTGTTAGTGTTCATTTCATGCCAGGCAGTCCCGCTGTCACTCACTTCAAGTTCAGAGATTAATTAGCCAGCATTTCCTAACGCGTTTCAAGCGTCCATGCGCCCTTGTTCACAGGTGTTGGCCGATGGGTGTGAGCAGCAATACGCCTTCAAACATCCCTAAATAGTCCCGCCCAGCTGGGCGTGTCAGCATAGTGCATGCTGGGATATGAAGTCTATTGACAAGGTATGTACCTGTGGCCGCCGTCACTCCATCAAATTCAATACCACAGTGGGTTTCTGTACCTGTTACGAGTGGCTGCAGGGCTGTGATTATCCCTTCGGCAGGAAAACACAAGGCTCCATCTGCGTCTGTAATCACCACGCTGGACCCGCTAGTCAGCGGTGGGGCACCTCCGCGACCCCGGCAGGCCGCAATTATATGACAAACGAAGAAGCACCAGACTTGGAGAGCCCTACGCCAAGTGTTAGTGTTCATTTCATGCCAGGCAGTCCCGCTGTCACTCACTTCAAGTTCAGAGATTAATTAGCCAGCATTTCCTAACGCGTTTCAAGCGTCCATGCGCCCTTGTTCACAGGTGTTGGCCGATGGGTGTGAGCAGCAATACGCCTTCAAACATCCCTAAATAGTCCCGCCCAGCTGGGCGTGTCAGCATAGTGCATGCTGGGATATGAAGTCTATTGACAAGGTATGTACCTGTGGCCGCCGTCACTCCATCAAATTCAATACCACAGTGGGTTTCTGTACCTGTTACGAGTGGCTGCAGGGCTGTGATTATCCCTTCGGCAGGAAAACACAAGGCTCCATCTGCGTCTGTAATCACCACGCTGGACCCGCTAGTCAGCGGTGGGGCACCTCCGCGACCCCGGCAGGCCGCAATTATATGACAAACGAAGAAGCACCAGACTTGGAGAGCCCTACGCCAAGTGTTAGTGTTCATTTCATGCCAGGCAGTCCCGCTGTCACTCACTTCAAGTTCAGAGATTAATTAGCCAGCATTTCCTAACGCGTTTCAAGCGTCCATGCGCCCTTGTTCACAGGTGTTGGCCGATGGGTGTGAGCAGCAATACGCCTTCAAACATCCCTAAATAGTCCCGCCCAGCTGGGCGTGTCAGCATAGTGCATGCTGGGATATGAAGTCTATTGACAAGGTATGTACCTGTGGCCGCCGTCACTCCATCAAATTCAATACCACAGTGGGTTTCTGTACCTGTTACGAGTGGCTGCAGGGCTGTGATTATCCCTTCGGCAGGAAAACACAAGGCTCCATCTGCGTCTGTAATCACCACGCTGGACCCGCTAGTCAGCGGTGGGGCACCTCCGCGACCCCGGCAGGCCGCAATTATATGACAAACGAAGAAGCACCAGACTTGGAGAGCCCTACGCCAAGTGTTAGTGTTCATTTCATGCCAGGCAGTCCCGCTGTCACTCACTTCAAGTTCAGAGATTAATTAGCCAGCATTTCCTAACGCGTTTCAAGCGTCCATGCGCCCTTGTTCACAGGTGTTGGCCGATGGGTGTGAGCAGCAATACGCCTTCAAACATCCCTAAATAGTCCCGCCCAGCTGGGCGTGTCAGCATAGTGCATGCTGGGATATGAAGTCTATTGACAAGGTATGTACCTGTGGCCGCCGTCACTCCATCAAATTCAATACCACAGTGGGTTTCTGTACCTGTTACGAGTGGCTGCAGGGCTGTGATTATCCCTTCGGCAGGAAAACACAAGGCTCCATCTGCGTCTGTAATCACCACGCTGGACCCGCTAGTCAGCGGTGGGGCACCTCCGCGACCCCGGCAGGCCGCAATTATATGACAAACGAAGAAGCACCAGACTTGGAGAGCCCTACGCCAAGTGTTAGTGTTCATTTCATGCCAGGCAGTCCCGCTGTCACTCACTTCAAGTTCAGAGATTAATTAGCCAGCATTTCCTAACGCGTTTCAAGCGTCCATGCGCCCTTGTTCACAGGTGTTGGCCGATGGGTGTGAGCAGCAATACGCCTTCAAACATCCCTAAATAGTCCCGCCCAGCTGGGCGTGTCAGCATAGTGCATGCTGGGATATGAAGTCTATTGACAAGGTATGTACCTGTGGCCGCCGTCACTCCATCAAATTCAATACCACAGTGGGTTTCTGTACCTGTTACGAGTGGCTGCAGGGCTGTGATTATCCCTTCGGCAGGAAAACACAAGGCTCCATCTGCGTCTGTAATCACCACGCTGGACCCGCTAGTCAGCGGTGGGGCACCTCCGCGACCCCGGCAGGCCGCAATTATATGACAAACGAAGAAGCACCAGACTTGGAGAGCCCTACGCCAAGTGTTAGTGTTCATTTCATGCCAGGCAGTCCCGCTGTCACTCACTTCAAGTTCAGAGATTAATTAGCCAGCATTTCCTAACGCGTTTCAAGCGTCCATGCGCCCTTGTTCACAGGTGTTGGCCGATGGGTGTGAGCAGCAATACGCCTTCAAACATCCCTAAATAGTCCCGCCCAGCTGGGCGTGTCAGCATAGTGCATGCTGGGATATGAAGTCTATTGACAAGGTATGTACCTGTGGCCGCCGTCACTCCATCAAATTCAATACCACAGTGGGTTTCTGTACCTGTTACGAGTGGCTGCAGGGCTGTGATTATCCCTTCGGCAGGAAAACACAAGGCTCCATCTGCGTCTGTAATCACCACGCTGGACCCGCTAGTCAGCGGTGGGGCACCTCCGCGACCCCGGCAGGCCGCAATTATATGACAAACGAAGAAGCACCAGACTTGGAGAGCCCTACGCCAAGTGTTAGTGTTCATTTCATGCCAGGCAGTCCCGCTGTCACTCACTTCAAGTTCAGAGATTAATTAGCCAGCATTTCCTAACGCGTTTCAAGCGTCCATGCGCCCTTGTTCACAGGTGTTGGCCGATGGGTGTGAGCAGCAATACGCCTTCAAACATCCCTAAATAGTCCCGCCCAGCTGGGCGTGTCAGCATAGTGCATGCTGGGATATGAAGTCTATTGACAAGGTATGTACCTGTGGCCGCCGTCACTCCATCAAATTCAATACCACAGTGGGTTTCTGTACCTGTTACGAGTGGCTGCAGGGCTGTGATTATCCCTTCGGCAGGAAAACACAAGGCTCCATCTGCGTCTGTAATCACCACGCTGGACCCGCTAGTCAGCGGTGGGGCACCTCCGCGACCCCGGCAGGCCGCAATTATATGACAAACGAAGAAGCACCAGACTTGGAGAGCCCTACGCCAAGTGTTAGTGTTCATTTCATGCCAGGCAGTCCCGCTGTCACTCACTTCAAGTTCAGAGATTAATTAGCCAGCATTTCCTAACGCGTTTCAAGCGTCCATGCGCCCTTGTTCACAGGTGTTGGCCGATGGGTGTGAGCAGCAATACGCCTTCAAACATCCCTAAATAGTCCCGCCCAGCTGGGCGTGTCAGCATAGTGCATGCTGGGATATGAAGTCTATTGACAAGGTATGTACCTGTGGCCGCCGTCACTCCATCAAATTCAATACCACAGTGGGTTTCTGTACCTGTTACGAGTGGCTGCAGGGCTGTGATTATCCCTTCGGCAGGAAAACACAAGGCTCCATCTGCGTCTGTAATCACCACGCTGGACCCGCTAGTCAGCGGTGGGGCACCTCCGCGACCCCGGCAGGCCGCAATTATATGACAAACGAAGAAGCACCAGACTTGGAGAGCCCTACGCCAAGTGTTAGTGTTCATTTCATGCCAGGCAGTCCCGCTGTCACTCACTTCAAGTTCAGAGATTAATTAGCCAGCATTTCCTAACGCGTTTCAAGCGTCCATGCGCCCTTGTTCACAGGTGTTGGCCGATGGGTGTGAGCAGCAATACGCCTTCAAACATCCCTAAATAGTCCCGCCCAGCTGGGCGTGTCAGCATAGTGCATGCTGGGATATGAAGTCTATTGACAAGGTATGTACCTGTGGCCGCCGTCACTCCATCAAATTCAATACCACAGTGGGTTTCTGTACCTGTTACGAGTGGCTGCAGGGCTGTGATTATCCCTTCGGCAGGAAAACACAAGGCTCCATCTGCGTCTGTAATCACCACGCTGGACCCGCTAGTCAGCGGTGGGGCACCTCCGCGACCCCGGCAGGCCGCAATTATATGACAAACGAAGAAGCACCAGACTTGGAGAGCCCTACGCCAAGTGTTGTGAGCAGCAATACGCCTTCAAACATCCCTACATAGGAATTTGATGGAGTGACGGCGGCCACAGGTACATACCTTGTCAATAGACTTCATATCCCAGCATGCACTAAGCTGACACGCCCAGCTGGGCGGGACTATTTAGGGATGTTTGAAGGCGTATTGCTGCTCACACCCATCGGCCAACACCTGTGAACAAGGGCGCATGGACGCTTGAAACGCGTTAGGAAATGCTGGCTTATTAATCTCTGAACTTGAAGTGAGTGACAGCGGGACTGCCTGGCATGAAATGAACATTAACACTTGGCGTAGGGCTCTCCAAGTCTGGTGCTTCTTCGTTTGTCATATAATTGCGGCCTGCCGGGGTCGCGGAGGTGCCCCACCGCTGACTAGCGGGTCCAGCGTGGTGATTACAGACGCAGATGGAGCCTTGTGTTTTCCTGCCGAAGGGATAATCACAGCCCTGCAGCCACTCGTAACAGGTACAGAAACCCACTGTGGTATTGAATTTGATGGAGTGACGGCGGCCACAGGTACATACCTTGTCAATAGACTTCATATCCCAGCATGCACTAAGCTGACACGCCCAGCTGGGCGGGACTATTTAGGGATGTTTGAAGGCGTATTGCTGCTCACACCCATCGGCCAACACCTGTGAACAAGGGCGCATGGACGCTTGAAACGCGTTAGGAAATGCTGGCTTATTAATCTCTGAACTTGAAGTGAGTGACAGCGGGACTGCCTGGCATGAAATGAACATTAACACTTGGCGTAGGGCTCTCCAAGTCTGGTGCTTCTTCGTTTGTCATATAATTGCGGCCTGCCGGGGTCGCGGAGGTGCCCCACCGCTGACTAGCGGGTCCAGCGTGGTGATTACAGACGCAGATGGAGCCTTGTGTTTTCCTGCCGAAGGGATAATCACAGCCCTGCAGCCACTCGTAACAGGTACAGAAACCCACTGTGGTATTGAATTTGATGGAGTGACGGCGGCCACAGGTACATACCTTGTCAATAGACTTCATATCCCAGCATGCACTAAGCTGACACGCCCAGCTGGGCGGGACTATTTAGGGATGTTTGAAGGCGTATTGCTGCTCACACCCATCGGCCAACACCTGTGAACAAGGGCGCATGGACGCTTGAAACGCGTTAGGAAATGCTGGCTTATTAATCTCTGAACTTGAAGTGAGTGACAGCGGGACTGCCTGGCATGAAATGAACATTAACACTTGGCGTAGGGCTCTCCAAGTCTGGTGCTTCTTCGTTTGTCATATAATTGCGGCCTGCCGGGGTCGCGGAGGTGCCCCACCGCTGACTAGCGGGTCCAGCGTGGTGATTACAGACGCAGTTGGAGCCTTGTGTTTTCCTGCCGAAGGGATAATCACAGCCCTGCAGCCACTCGTAACAGGTACAGAAACCCACTGTGGTATTGAATTTGATGGAGTGACGGCGGCCACAGGTACATACCTTGTCAATAGACTTCATATCCCAGCATGCACTAAGCTGACACGCCCAGCTGGGCAGGACTATTTAGGGATGTTTGAAGGCGTATTGCTGCTCACACCCATCGGCCAACACCTGTGAACAAGGGCGCATGGACGCTTGAAACGCGTTAGGAAATGCTGGCTTATTAATCTCTGAACTTGAAGTGAGTGACAGCGGGACTGCCTGGCATGAAATGAACATTAACACTTGGCGTAGGGCTCTCCAAGTCTGGTGCTTCTTCGTTTGTCATATAATTGCGGCCTGCCGGGGTCGCGGAGGTGCCCCACCGCTGACTAGCGGGTCCAGCGTGGTGATTACAGACGCAGATGGAGCCTTGTGTTTTCCTGCCGAAGGGATAATCACAGCCCTGCAGCCACTCGTAACAGGTACAGAAACCCACTGTGGTATTGAATTTGATGGAGTGACGGCGGCCACAGGTACATACCTTGTCAATAGACTTCATATCCCAGCATGCACTAAGCTGACACGCCCAGCTGGGCGGGACTATTTAGGGATGTTTGAAGGCGTATTGCTGCTCACACCCATCGGCCAACACCTGTGAACAAGGGCGCATGGACGCTTGAAACGCGTTAGGAAATGCTGGCTTATTAATCTCTGAACTTGAAGTGAGTGACAGCGGGACTGCCTGGCATGAAATGAACATTAACACTTGGCGTAGGGCTCTCCAAGTCTGGTGCTTCTTCGTTTGTCATATAATTGCGGCCTGCCGGGGTCGCGGAGGTGCCCCACCGCTGACTAGCGGGTCCAGCGTGGTGATTACAGACGCAGATGGAGCCTTGTGTTTTCCTGCCGAAGGGATAATCACAGCCCTGCAGCCACTCGTAACAGGTACAGAAACCCACTGTGGTATTGAATTTGATGGAGTGACGGCGGCCACAGGTACATACCTTGTCAATAGACTTCATATCCCAGCATGCACTAAGCTGACACGCCCAGCTGGGCGGGACTATTTAGGGATGTTTGAAGGCGTATTGCTGCTCACACCCATCGGCCAACACCTGTGAACAAGGGCGCATGGACGCTTGAAACGCGTTAGGAAATGCTGGCTTATTAATCTCTGAACTTGAAGTGAGTGACAGCGGGACTGCCTGGCATGAAATGAACATTAACACTTGGCGTAGGGCTCTCCAAGTCTGGTGCTTCTTCGTTTGTCATATAATTGCGGCCTGCCGGGGTCGCGGAGGTGCCCCACCGCTGACTAGCGGGTCCAGCGTGGTGATTACAGACGCAGTTGGAGCCTTGTGTTTTCCTGCCGAAGGGATAATCACAGCCCTGCAGCCACTCGTAACAGGTACAGAAACCCACTGTGGTATTGAATTTGATGGAGTGACGGCGGCCACAGGTACATACCTTGTCAATAGACTTCATATCCCAGCATGCACTAAGCTGACACGCCCAGCTGGGCAGGACTATTTAGGGATGTTTGAAGGCGTATTGCTGCTCACACCCATCGGCCAACACCTGTGAACAAGGGCGCATGGACGCTTGAAACGCGTTAGGAAATGCTGGCTTATTAATCTCTGAACTTGAAGTGAGTGACAGCGGGACTGCCTGGCATGAAATGAACATTAACACTTGGCGTAGGGCTCTCCAAGTCTGGTGCTTCTTCGTTTGTCATATAATTGCGGCCTGCCGGGGTCGCGGAGGTGCCCCACCGCTGACTAGCGGGTCCAGCGTGGTGATTACAGACGCAGATGGAGCCTTGTGTTTTCCTGCCGAAGGGATAATCACAGCCCTGCAGCCACTCGTAACAGGTACAGAAACCCACTGTGGTATTGAATTTGATGGAGTGACGGCGGCCACAGGTACATACCTTGTCAATAGACTTCATATCCCAGCATGCACTAAGCTGACACGCCCAGCTGGGCGGGACTATTTAGGGATGTTTGAAGGCGTATTGCTGCTCACACCCATCGGCCAACACCTGTGAACAAGGGCGCATGGACGCTTGAAACGCGTTAGGAAATGCTGGCTTATTAATCTCTGAACTTGAAGTGAGTGACAGCGGGACTGCCTGGCATGAAATGAACATTAACACTTGGCGTAGGGCTCTCCAAGTCTGGTGCTTCTTCGTTTGTCATATAATTGCGGCCTGCCGGGGTCGCGGAGGTGCCCCACCGCTGACTAGCGGGTCCAGCGTGGTGATTACAGACGCAGATGGAGCCTTGTGTTTTCCTGCCGAAGGGATAATCACAGCCCTGCAGCCACTCGTAACAGGTACAGAAACCCACTGTGGTATTGAATTTGATGGAGTGACGGCGGCCACAGGTACATACCTTGTCAATAGACTTCATATCCCAGCATGCACTAAGCTGACACGCCCAGCTGGGCGGGACTATTTAGGGATGTTTGAAGGCGTATTGCTGCTCACACCCATCGGCCAACACCTGTGTACAAGGGCGCATGGACGCTTGAAACGCGTTAGGAAATGCTGGCTTATTAATCTCTGAACTTGAAGTGAGTGACAGCGGGACTGCCTGGCATGAAATGAACATTAACACTTGGCGTAGGGCTCTCCAAGTCTGGTGCTTCTTCGTTTGTCATATAATTGCGGCCTGCCGGGGTCGCGGAGGTGCCCCACCGCTGACTAGCGGGTCCAGCGTGGTGATTACAGACGCAGATGGAGCCTTGTGTTTTCCTGCCGAAGGGATAATCACAGCCCTGCAGCCACTTGTAACAGGTACAGAAACCCACTGTGGTATTGAATTTGATGGAGTGACGGCGGCCACAGGTACATACCTTGTCAATAGACTTCATATCCCAGCATGCACTAAGCTGACACGCCCAGCTGGGCGGGACTATTTAGGGATGTTTGAAGGCGTATTGCTGCTCACACCCATCGGCCAACACCTGTGAACAAGGGCGCATGGACGCTTGAAACGCGTTAGGAAATGCTGGCTTATTAATCTCTGAACTTGAAGTGAGTGACAGCGGGACTGCCTGGCATGAAATGAACATTAACACTTGGCGTAGGGCTCTCCAAGTCTGGTGCTTCTTCGTTTGTCATATAATTGCGGCCTGCCGGGGTCGCGGAGGTGCCCCACCGCTGACTAGCGGGTCCAGCGTGGTGATTACAGACGCAGATGGAGCCTTGTGTTTTCCTGCCGAAGGGATAATCACAGCCCTGCAGCCACTCGTAACAGGTACAGAAACCCACTGTGGTATTGAATTTGATGGAGTGACGGCGGCCACAGGTACATACCTTGTCAATAGACTTCATATCCCAGCATGCACTAAGCTGACACGCCCAGCTGGGCGGGACTATTTAGGGATGTTTGAAGGCGTATTGCTGCTCACACCCATCGGCCAACACCTGTGAACAAGGGCGCATGGACGCTTGAAACGCGTTAGGAAATGCTGGCTTATTAATCTCTGAACTTGAAGTGAGTGACAGCGGGACTGCCTGGCATGAAATGAACATTAACACTTGGCGTAGGGCTCTCCAAGTCTGGTGCTTCTTCGTTTGTCATATAATTGCGGCCTGCCGGGGTCGCGGAGGTGCCCCACCGCTGACTAGCGGATCCAGCGTGGTGATTACAGACACAGATGGAGCCTTGTGTTTTCCTGCCGAAGGGATAATCACAGCCCTGCAGCCACTCGTAACAGGTACAGAAACCCACTGTGGTATTGAATTTGATGGAGTGACGGCGGCCACAGGTACATACCTTGTCAATAGACTTCATATCCCAGCATGCACTAAGCTGACACGCCCAGCTGGGCGGGACTATTTAGGGATGTTTGAAGGCGTATTGCTGCTCACACCCATCGGCCAACACCTGTGAACAAGGGTGCATGGACGCTTGAAACGCGTTAGGAAATGCTGGCTTATTAATCTCTGAACTTGAAGTGAGTGACAGCGGGACTGCCTGGCATGAAATGAACATTAACACTTGGCGTAGGGCTCTCCAAGTCTGGTGCTTCTTCGTTTGTCATATAATTGCGGCCTGCCGGGGTCGCGGAGGTGCCCCACCGCTGACTAGCGGGTCCAGCGTGGTGATTACAGACGCAGATGGAGCCTTGTGTTTTCCTGCCGAAGGGATAATCACAGCCCTGCAGCCACTCGTAACAGGTACAGAAACCCACTGTGGTATTGAATTTGATGGAGTGACGGCGGCCACAGGTACATACCTTGTCAATAGACTTCATATCCCAGCATGCACTAAGCTGACACGCCCAGCTGGGCGGGACTATTTAGGGATGTTTGAAGGCGTATTGCTGCTCACACCCATCGGCCAACACCTGTGAACAAGGGCGCATGGACGCTTGAAACGCGTTAGGAAATGCTGGCTTATTAATCTCTGAACTTGAAGTGAGTGACAGCGGGACTGCCTGGCATGAAATGAACATTAACACTTGGCGTAGGGCTCTCCAAGTCTGGTGCTTCTTCGTTTGTCATATAATTGCGGCCTGCCGGGGTCGCGGAGGTGCCCCACCGCTGACTAGCGGGTCCAGCGTGGTGATTACAGACGCAGATGGAGCCTTGTGTTTTCCTGCCGAAGGGATAATCACAGCCCTGCAGCCACTCGTAACAGGTACAGAAACCCACTGTGGTATTGAATTTGATGGAGTGACGGCGGCCACAGGTACATACCTTGTCAATAGACTTCATATCCCAGCATGCACTAAGCTGACACGCCCAGCTGGGCGGGACTATTTAGGGATGTTTGAAGGCGTATTGCTGCTCACACCCATCGGCCAACACCTGTGAACAAGGGCGCATGGACGCTTGAAACGCGTTAGGAAATGCTGGCTTATTAATCTCTGAACTTGAAGTGAGTGACAGCGGGACTGCCTGGCATGAAATGAACATTAACACTTGGCGTAGGGCTCTCCAAGTCTGGTGCTTCTTCGTTTGTCATATAATTGCGGCCTGCCGGGGTCGCGGAGGTGCCCCACCGCTGACTAGCGGGTCCAGCGTGGTGATTACAGACGCAGATGGAGCCTTGTGTTTTCCTGCCGAAGGGATAATCACAGCCCTGCAGCCACTCGTAACAGGTACAGAAACCCACTGTGGTATTGAATTTGATGGAGTGACGGCGGCCACAGGTACATACCTTGTCAATAGACTTCATATCCCAGCATGCACTAAGCTGACACGCCCAGCTGGGCGGGACTATTTAGGGATGTTTGAAGGCGTATTGCTGCTCACACCCATCGGCCAACACCTGTGAACAAGGGCGCATGGACGCTTGAAACGCGTTAGGAAATGCTGGCTTATTAATCTCTGAACTTGAAGTGAGTGACAGCGGGACTGCCTGGCATGAAATGAACATTAACACTTGGCGTAGGGCTCTCCAAGTCTGGTGCTTCTTCGTTTGTCATATATATATATATATATATATATATATATATATATATATATATATATATATATATTATTACCTACTGGCAGTCGCCAGTAGGTAGTTATAGTTAGGATTGATTTCCATAGGGAAATCGCAACATTCTATTGGGAATGGCGCCGGTTGAGGAATCTGCCTGAATTTTTCAGCAACTTTGCCTCGCGCCGCTCCGCTCCTTCTCTAAAAGTTTGGGGGGATTCGTCAAGCGGGGGCCGCGATAAAAGGGGGTTCCCAAAACGTGTTTTCCCCATGTTAATTTCCATAGGGCGGTCGGTCGCACTTTTAGCTCGAACGGCTGAATGGATTTTCACCAAACTCAGCAAAATTGTAGGGACTGGTAGCCTGATGTGCCTTTGCTATGTCTCAAGATATGTGCTCCAGAGGATTTTGAGTAATTTAGGTTAAAAAAAATGTATATATCTATAGCCGCGCCCCGGTACGCGCACCGGGGAGCGCGCCGGTGCGCGCCACGTGACTTGCGTACGGACAGCTGATTGGCTCTCGGGTGTCTGTAAACATTTGAAACAGTCCGCAGCGGCCGCCATCTTGTGTCTCGGTAGGATCGAGACACAAGAGGTGGCAAAAAACAAAGGGGGAAATGACCAAAAGGGGGCAGGGTAGAACCCCCATGACCTCCTAGGTTTGATGTGGGGGCCATAAAAGGGGCCCGCGGGGCGGAATTTGTTTTATTGTTTTTTTCGATTTTCGCGGGGGGAGCGCCCGGTACGCGCACCGGGGAGCGCACCGGAAAGCGCACAAAAGAGAAAAAAGAATGCCAGAGTTTAAAATTTTTTGCAACATTTTATAAATGTGAGGTAGTTCTGAAAAGAACTTTTTTTTATTCTTTTTCTTGTTTTATATTTTTTTATTATTTTACTGAATATTTTTTTTTTTGTATTTTTGAACAATTTTATATTTTTTTGTGTTTTTTAAGGGAACAAACAAAAAACAGGGAATTGGAAATGGCTCAACAGGAGCAAAAAAGAGAAAAGAATTAGTGCTTCCTTTTCTTGTTGCATTGGTGGTTGTCCACAGCATTATTTATTAAGGTGACACTAAGTTCACCATAACATAACGTTTTGCCACAGAAAATGCAAACAATTTTTATGGTGCCAAATTTTTGTTGTATATTTGGCACCATTTGGCGTGCTTCAGGACCAGAAAGTGAGTCTTCAGTAGAGGAGGTGCTGGCCACAGGGGGTGGGTTGTTCCGAAGTTCCTGTACTTCAGCCTGGGCTAAGTTATTGGGATGCAACCTCTCCATGTGGCGGATCATGGTAAAATTACCAAATGAATATTTTTTGGGGGGATTGCCCCTGGAGAGGACTGAGCCACAAATTAGACAGGTGACTTTGGGGGCGTTCACCTTTTTTTTGTCTTCAGGGATTGAAAAGAATTGCCAAATAAAGTGCACTTTAACGTGCCTTTGCCTTGGTTCTTCATGCAGGAAGCGCCTTGATTGTTCCTCCTCCTCCTCTTCTTCCTCCTCTTCTTCTTCTCCTCCAAGGAACTGTGGTGGTGGACCTTCTTTTCATGGTGGTGGTGGTGGTGGTGGGGGTGCACCAGCTGCAGCTACAAGTGATGCCATTGCACTGATCAAAAATAGCTCTTGCTCTCTCAATGAAGATAGTTAGAATGAGGAAAAAAGGAGGGGGCTTTCATCATTTGGAGAAAAAAAATGATGAGAACCAATGAAAAGTGTTATTTTCAGGTCACATGACCCGACACATGACCCGATGCGCTTACGTTACGCGCTCCGGCGCGCTTACGCTATGCGCACCGGGCCGCGCCGCGGAGCACTTCCGGGTGCGTTTACGCAGCGCGTCATGAGACACATCGCGCGGCAACGCGATACGACGCGCTTACGCGACGCGCCATAAGACGCATCACGCGGCTACGTGATACGTCACGTTTACGCAACGCGTCACAATGTGGTTTTTCGATCGCGGCAATAGCGCTCACGGGGCGCTCACCGGAGCGCGCACCGGGACACTCCACGAAACTGCGCTTACCGGTGCACTCCCCAGTGCGCGCACCGGGAGCGCACCGGGGCAAAAAAAAAAAAAAAAGAATATTAAACATAAAAAAATGTATTACATACATAGAAAATATAGTATACATTATAAAGAAGAATATATATTACAGCTATAGATATTTGCTATTGAAAAACCATTGAAATTCACTACACTCTTCAACCCATCTTGTGGATCATCTGCTCACACATTTATGCACAGAATCACACACCTCCCAGCCACCCACACACACACTCATTCTCTCATACAAATACTTGGGCAACCAATCAATAACACATATAGCCACTCATATAGCTACTGATCAACAAATGCAACAGGTTATACAACAACAAACATAATGATACACACATTCAGACAGTTTAGTCACTAACCCATGCATTCAGAAAGACACAGTCAGTCACGCACCTACTTAATGTTTCATCCAGACACTTATTCATCCACTCATTCTTCAATATGTAAAACGTATTTAAACTTCACAGAAACATACGGTCAAACTGTTCTGCACCAATAGAAAGTGTTAGTTTCAGGTCACATGACCCGACGCGCTTACGCTACGCCCGTAGTCGCGCTCCGGGGTGCGCCCGCGGGCGCGCGGCTTAAGCGCGTTGAGACGTTGCGCGATCGTATGCGCACGCGTGCTTCCGGGTGCGCTTACGCTGTGCGTCATATGATGCATCACGCATCTACGCGATACGTCACGATGTTGTTTTCGTTCGCGAGAATAGCGCTAACGGGACGCTCCGCGGTACGCGCCCCAAGGCGTGCCGCAATATTGCGCTTACCCGTGCGTTCACCGGTACGCGCCCCGGGAGCGCCCCGGGGTTAAAAATAAAAAAATAAATAAAAATTGACATAATTATACAATATAAAATTCGCTTTAAAATTTATTATTTTTTATACCTATAAAGATTTGCTATTAAAAAAACATTGAAATTCACTGAAAAAAACATAGGTTTCACACCAGTTATAGTTAGGAATTAGCATTAAAAAAAACGATTACATTCATTTAAAAAACCATAGGTTTCACATCAATTATAGTTAGCTGGAAGTTTTACTCGCATAAAACCAATGAAATTCCCACGTTATAGTTAGTTGGACTCACTATAACTTGCGCGTGCAATGCACTGCTGATGACGTCACATATTACATCACTCATGACATGGTCGGTGACATCACTCATGACATCACTGATGACACCATCCTTGTGACAGAGTGACAGACCTCCTTTCACTGAAATGTAACCCTTGAAACACATATTCAAAAATAAAAACTAACATTTTCAAAAAAATGGAGATACCCATACCAGTTACTACAACCAATTGAATAATTCCACCATCTATATACACATGCACTGATTCACCAACAGTTCTATATAGTCACTCATACATATACTCACTCATCATATGTAGTGATACACCTATACATCCTGTTACACACCGACAGTCATCCAAAAGTTACTCACACACATACTCACACATGCAAATAAACTATTGAACATCCATTTATTTGCATATACAGCTATACACACACTACCACTTTACTTCAAAGAAAACTTACACATACTTACTCTCTTAAACAATCACTTATATAAACACGTACTAATTTAAATAGGAACTCTTACAATCTCTTACTCTCAGATATACTCACTTATATACATCAATATTCATATACACTAGATTAAAACATATGTAGTTACTGATAAAGAAATCAGTGAGATACTCATTTACTCAGTAACACACACATATACACAGTCATCCAGCCATACAGTCCTGCACATATGCTGTCTTCAAAACACATACAAAGAGAGAGTCAGTCATTCATGCATCTATGTGCTAGGTAATACCTCTACCAAACCATACAAACACTCATACTGATACTAATAAAAACATCTAATAACCCATATACATACACATGTAGCTACTCACCAACCCATGCAGCCACTTATACACAAAGTGAAACACTAATACATATATTTAAATATTTAAACATTACTCTCTAATATATGTATTCACTAAGATACACTTAATAAACCAGTTAACCAATCAATTTAAAAAAAAAACTTCCATGTAAACACTTATTTAAACATTTCTTCTTCCATCAACTTTTACATATACATATATAACACATAATTATTTTTCAGAAATACACACATTCACTGGATGGTGTCATCAGTGATGTCATGAGTGATGTCACTGACCATGTCATGAGTGATGTAATATGTGACGTCATCAGCAGTGCATTGCACGCGCAAGTTATAGTGAGTCCAACTAACTATAACGTGGGAATTTCATTGGTTTTATGCGAGTAAAACTTCCAGCTAACTATAATTGATGTGAAACCTATGGTTTTTTAAATGAATTTAATCGGTTTTTTTAATGCTAATTCCTAACTATAACTGGTGTGAAACCTATATATATATATATATATATATATATATATATATATATATATATATATATATATATATATATATATATATTCACTGAAAAAACCATAGGTTTCACCCATGTTACAGTTGGGAAACATCCTTTACAACGAAACTTTTACAACGCAGTGCTTTTACAACGCAGGTTTTACAACGAAAACCATTACAACGCATTGCGCTGGGGGGCGCTCTAGGATAGGGAATAGATTTAATTTGCTATCCAACACCTTCCCTAGTGTCCACGGGGACTGGAGTTGGAATAGTAAATTAAACTATTCACTATCCAGCACCCCAAAGCGCTATGCGTTGTAAAGGTTTGCGTTGTAAAAACTGTGTTGTAACAGCATGCGTGGTAAAAGCATGCGTTGTAACGTCATACATCCGTTACAGTTAGCTGAAAATTTCACTCATACAAAACCTTTGAAATTCCCCCGTTATAGTTAGTTCAGCTAACTATAACTCGCGCGCCCACAATGCACTGCTGATGACGTCACATATTACATCACTCATGACATGGTCAGTGACATCACTCATGACATCACTGATGACATCTCAAATTACATCACTAATGACATCACTGTGGACAGCATCCTTGTGAAAGAGTGGCAGACCTCCTCTCACCCTAATATAACCTTTGATACACCCATTCAAAAATAGATACTAACATTTTCCCAAAAAATTGAGATACCAATACCAGTTACAACAACCTGTTCAGTAATTCCAACATCTACATACACATCCACTCATTCACCAACAGTTCTATATAGTCACTCATACATATGTACTCATACACCTATACATCATGTTACACACTGATACTCATCCATAGAGTTACTCACACACATACTCACACCTGCAAATAAACTATAAAACATCCATTTACTTGCATATACAGCTATATACACACCACTACACTTACTTCTACAGAAACATACACATACTTACTCTCTTAAACAATTACTTATAGAAACACATACTTATTTATACAGGAATTCTTCCAATCTCTCACTCTCACATATACTCACTTATATACATCCATGCTCACATATACAAGTTTAAAACATATGTAGTTACTCATAAAGATACTATTGAGACAGTCATTCACTCACTAACACACCCATACACACACTCATCTACCCGTACAGTCCTGTACACATGCTGTCTTCAAAACACATACAAACAGCGAGTCAGTCATTCATGCATCTGTGCACCAAACCATACAGACACTCATTCTGATACTAAAAAAAACAACTAATAACCCATATAGACACTCATGTAGCTACTCACCAACCCATGAAGCCACTTATATACAAAGTGAGACACTGATACAGATATTTACATATTTAAACATTACTTGCTAATACATGTATTCACTAAGATACACTTAATGAGTCAGTTATACAATCAATTTTACAAAAAAAACATCCATTTAGACACTTATTTACCCATTTATTCTTCCATCCACCTTTAGATATACATATATAAAAATATTTATTTTTCAGAAAGACACACATTCACTGGATGATGTCATCAGTGATGTCATTAGTGATGTCATTTGAGATGTCATCAGTGATGTCATCAGTGATGTCACTGACCATGTCATGAGTGATGTAATATGTGATGTCATCAGCAGTGCATTGCGGGCACGCGAGTTATAGTTAGCTGAACTAACTATAACGGGGGAATTTCAAAGGTTTTGTATGAGTGCAATGTCTAGCTAACTATAACATGGGTGAAACCTATGGTTTTTTCAATGAATTTCTAAGGTTTTTAAATGCTAATTCCTAACTATAACGTGCCTGAAACCTATGGTTTTTTCAGTGATTTTCAAAGGTTTTGTAAATGATAATTTTAAAATGCACTATTTATTATATTTCTTTCTTTTTATAGTATTTTCCTACATTTTTATTATAAATACTTATATTTATGTTATTTTTAAAGGTACATTTCATATTTTTATTGTAAAATAATAGCAAAAGTAAATTCAAAAAGAATACACTGCTAGTGAAACTGCCTGGGTGAATTTGTAAGTGTTTGTTAGGAGCAGATTTACAACACCCTTGTGCCTCTTTTACGCCGCCATTGCATCACTTTTCTGATGAAGCGGTGGTGCAAAAGATGCGCCATGGTATGTGGTATTTAGAATGTGATGTATCTGGGAGGTGCGTCACATTGTAAACCCCTGTTCAAGAAGGAGACATTCCTACATGGGGGGGGTGCGTTCTGGCACAGGAACACCTCCAAAAAGAGGCTGACTGAAGTCTACAAGATTTCACTATGTCACTTTTGGGCTCATGCTGTGTCAAAACCCTGCACTTCCTTGAAGCAGGTGTAAGGATTGACACAGCAGTCTGAGCATGGGGCCCCCAGAGCATTGCTGCAGATGTGTTGCACTTGCAACATAACTCAAACAATGCACCACCTTTACAGCATAGATACATCACATATAGGGGAGCGTCTGACCAAAACTTTGCCACTTGCCTAAACCTACCTGCTGCTGACCTCCTTCTGGCGCCCTAGACCCCCGGGACCACCGCAGGATCACCGCAGCAACTCGCGGTCATTACCGCGGGAGCTGCTGCAGCTAGAGTGGGGTTATTTGTTGCTGATTGCTGACGGCGGATACCGGCAGGGCTGCGAGTAGAAGGCAGGGACTCCGTGGACCAGGAGTCCCTGCGTGCCTCATCTGTTCCACCTGGGCTGCTCTCCCTGCCGGCCCCGCCCACGGAGGTAAAGGGGAGCGATTGGCCAGCGTTGTTGGGAGCGTCTGACCAAAACTTTGCCACTTGCCTAAACCTACCTGCTGCTGACCTCCTTCTGGCGCCCTAGACCCCCGGGACCACCGCAGGATCACCGCAGCAACTCGCGGTCATTACCGCGGGAGCTGCTGCAGCTAGAGTGGGGTTATTTGTTGCTGATTGCTGACGGCGGATACCGGCAGGGCTGCGAGTAGAAGGCAGGGACTCCGTGGACCAGGAGTCCCTGCGTGCCTCATCTGTTCCACCTGGGCTGCTCTCCCTGCCGGCCCGCCCACCCGCCAATCACACCCTGCATAGGCTACTTTAGAAGGTCGTGCATACGATGCGCGGGAGCGCGCGGGAGCGCCCGGGGCTAAGCCCGGGCAAAGGGCGGGCCGTTTGAGGCCGTTCGAGGACTGAAGAGACTGGACTGGGCCCCATCCTTTTCGCCCCCTCTTGTGCCTCTTGTACCATCTTTTTGCAATTCCTATTGTCGACTTTGTTTTGTATATCCTTGTAGGAATATGTGCACACGGGTAAGCGGTAGTAGGGCTGCTAAGGGAGGGTTGAAGCAAAAAGGGACCCTCGATGACTTCATAACGAGGACGAACATTGCCATAGACAAGGAAATCACTAAAGTGCAACACCGTGTGTCCCTAGACCTGGAGGCAGCTAGAAGATTGTCTCAGGATTTTGCCAAGTCTAAAAAATCATCCCTGGGCCATATAGCGTCTGCAATAACCCCGGAGAGATTGCCTAACTCGCGACACATTACAACGCAGGCTGACGTTCACCACACTCTAGCTACATCCCCTGTGCCATCTCCAACCCCATGCTCCCCCCGCCAGCACGTCAATCAGATTCCACCCGTTGTCACTCTTGAACCAGATCAAGGTCATCTGAACGCTAATACACCACTGATCACTGAGAACCCCCTATGCACTCATACTAAGGGCACAGCACACAAAAGAAAATGCAACACTAGATCCGCCTATTCACGCAAGAAGGCTAAAGTTGCTAGGGCCCACCATCTAAATGTTAGCAATTTGCCTGTGCCTACTGCTGAAGGTAGGACTGCTCTCCCTGTGCAGATGCCCCTCGGAGCAGATGAGAACGTCGTAACCTTGGATATCTCCAAGGAGAACGCAGCAATAGAGGACATCGGGACACAATTAGATGAGCAGGAGGGGAAGGATGTGGATTTTATAAAAATAGTCTGCGAAACCTTAAAAAAGCTGCTTTCCCCTCTGGACTTAAGACTTTCACGTATTGAAAACCATCTCTTAGAGGTGGAAAAGAGTATCCTAACCCTAGCATCTCTTAGCCTGCGGGACAAGGAGAATACTAACGTCCCAGATGGTAATCTAGCTGCACTAACAACCACTATCATCCCTCCAGCACCGCTCCTAAACAGGCCAGTTCCTAAACCACGCACAGAGGGCTATGATCACAAAGCCTCCAAACCCCCACCAAAGTCACCGAAGCACCCTACCCAACAACCTATTATACAGCACAAACCAGGAGCTGCCCCAAGGCTGAATGACAATAAGGCCGATTGTTCTATCCCCCAGGGCCCACAAAGTAGAAATAACTTTTGCGGGGGGTACATAGATCTTCCCCCAGATGCAAAGCCATATGTGGTGGTATTGACAGGTGTACCGGAAATTGAGAGTGACCTTCAAGAAAACCACTGGTCCCTAAAGAATAAGGTTATCCACTGGCTGAACGTAAATAGACCGATTCCTAACCACACGAGAAGTAGAATCCTAATGGTGCGCAGAGTTCCTTGGGTAGGTCCTTCTCATAAATCCACTCCAGGTGACTGTATTGTTGTGTCTTTTGAGGACCCACATACGGCTCACCATATATGCTCGTGGACTACCTATGGGGAAAACTCATCCATTGTAGCCCGGCCTTTAACATTCTTTTACCCCCCTCGCTCTAACTTAAATCATGGGGGGGGAAAGGTCATTGGTTCGACACCAGGTTCGTGGAGGGGCAAGAGACAAATGGCAAGGCCCAAATAGAAGGTGGTTTGGGGCACCAACATCTAATAGGTTTGGTTGCCTCGAAGAGGTAGATTGACTTCCCATGCCTCCTGGTTTTTCACCTTATGCTAAGGATTCTTTGTCTCCTGCGGCCCTTGCCCTTGCTCCTCTGGCGCTCAAACCTGGGGGAAGCAGCCCCTATCCTCCAGGTCAATTAATTGTGGGCGCTTTGGAAGAACAGGGGGTGTTGAGCATTTCTTTTACCAAAGCAGCTCATGTGATAGACACCCTTCCACAGACCTCCTTAACATCACAGCCACTGGTCCCGCTTATCAGCAAAAGGTTTAATGTTGCTAGCAACTATGATACATGGGTAACTGTTCCTATAAGGTGGGAGGACATTCTATCTTTAACGGGGGTTGACGTTGAGGCTACAGTGTTGCCACACGGGACAAGAAGGTTCAGTTCTGTTTCCGTCCCCCCTTCATCTGCCCCCTCATTGGGGTTGAAGGCCGCTGGAAATTCACTGTTGAGGGTCCTTAGCTGGAATGTAGCAGGACTTGCTCGCAACATCGACATTCCCGACTGGAACTCCCTTGTGGAATCCTTTGGGATATGTCTTCTGCAAGAAACTTGGTGCATGGAACCCCGACACAGGGTGGGTTATTCAACTTATTTTGTGCCTGCATCTCAACCATCTGGTAGTAAAGGTCGCCCTTCGGGCGGCCTCCTGACCTGGGTTAGTATTACATTAGGGCTAACTATAAGGCATATACCCACAAAATCACTCGATTTGCAGAGATTATCAGTCAAATGTCACGGGGGGGAAAAGCTAGAAGCTTTTAACCTCTACCTAAGGGGGGCAAGGGGTGGTGTTTCTATGTTATCTCAAACAGGAATTGAGGAGGAGCTCAGATCCTGTAACGTAGACTCCCTTGTTCTACTGGCTGGAGATCTCAATTGTTCCTTCAAACCACTAGCCAGTGAGGATATACTAGACATCTGGGAAGATGATGCTAGGAGAGGTTTCCCCTTGCTTTCACTCAACCCGATTAAAAAATGGACCCAGAGTGCCATGGACATTAATGCTCTCTGTATGGAACATGACCTCAGAGCAACTAATGGCAGATCTAAGTCTGATACCCAAGGAGCACACACTTACAATAGGGTGGGGCACACCTCACGGATCGACTATATACTGCTGAATCATAGGCTCTGGGCACATCTCCAAGATATGGAGGTCCTGTCAACTTCTGATAGTGACCACAATCCCTTAGCCCTGACTCTCACTCCTCCTTGGCAAGACATGATTCCAACTTCACCACCACATATATGGAAATCATCGCATGAAATAGACCCCTCGAATTGTGGCAGGCGGCTAAAATGGAACAAAGCTGCCATGGATGAGGGAAGGATGGCTTTAGCAAAATCTATAATGTCAACTGTAAAGCTGCGGCTAGACTCCCCGGATTTTAGTAAATCTGATGTCTCTAAAGTTTTTATAGAAACAACCAAAGCATTAGGTGAGCTGTTTATTGTCCAGCGAGCAGGAGTAAGGGTCACGAATAGAGTTACATCTAAGAGCGGCGCAAAATGGTACTCTCCTACCTGTTGCGCTGCAAAACGTGAACTCATCAAAGCAGTGAAATCTAAGGTTCCTGGTCAGATCAGTTTTGCTAGAAAAAGCTACAAAAAAGCTCTAGCCACGGCTAGGGGTGCCTATGACACTAAATTTTGGAACGATCTAATGACGGCTAGCTCCAAGAAAGACTCGAAGGCCTTTTGGGAACTGTTAAGAGTTAGGGACAAACCCGCCGATTCTTTATTGACATGCAACATCACTGGGGAGGCGTGGTTTGCCCACTTTTCCAAGCTTTATTCCCTTCCTGGGGGTTCTTCAGATAGTCTGATGGTCCTGCCACATCGAGTGCCTACTGTCCACCAAAATGAGGACCATTTCTTTGTTTCCAAGGAAGTTGAGGGGGCAATTAAGTGCCTGGTTGCTAACAAGGCTGCTGGACCAGATGGTATCCCAGGCGATCTCTTACGGGCCAATCCAGAAGTGTGGAGCAGACTCATTGCTCTACTTCTGAACGCGGCCTTGATGGGCGGGTGTCTGCCAGACTCCTGGAGGGGTGCGGAGGTCGTCCCGATTTTCAAAAAAGGAAGTCGGGATGACCCCGCTAATTACCGTCCAATCAGCTTGTTAGATTCCACTCAGAAGGTAGCTGGCAAGGTGGTCCTAGGTAGGGTCCTACAGTGGGCTGAAGAAAATCAAGTACTCTCAGATTTCCAGGCTGGCTTTAGATCCGGAACGGGGACCATCGAGCAGACATTCCGGTTACTGATGCTATACTGGAAAGTGGTTGTACTGGGCAAGGGCAGTCTGTACCTTGCATTTATAGATTTACGGACTCCTTTGACCTGGTCCCACGCGCCCAACTGTGGAGTGTCCTTGAGGCCTTGGGAATTCCCTCTTACCTGCTTAATATGCTTATTAAATTGCACGAGAGTAATTTTGCACAGATCAGGTGGGGTGATCAGGGTCAAAAAACATCACGTATCCCTGTAAATAGGGGTGTCCGCCAGGGTTGTGTGCTAGCCCCCACTCTGTTTTCACTATACATTAATGGAGTGGTGGAGTATCTACTTAAACATCCAGCAGATGCACCTTCCCTGGCTGGTAGGAAAATTCCTACCCTCCTATTTGCAGACGACACCCTCCTGATCTCAAAAACTCCAGCAGGCCTCCAAACATTACTCTCCAGCTTTAAGAAATTCTGTGATTCTAGGGGTCTTGCCATTAATGTAGGTAAGACTAAATTCCTGGCCCTAAACCCCCCAAGGAAAACTGTCATCCCCCCTTCCTTGGATTCAGTCCCACTAGAAAGGGTAAAAGAGTTCGATTACTTAGGTATTCGCCTCTGTGACTCTATGAGCTGGAAAGCCCACCACCAAAAGATTCTGCTAAACCACAAGAGGGTGACAGGGGCCTTGTTGAAGGAACAACGTGCTTCGTCCCTCAAACCAATTGGTCCTGTATTGGACATTTACAGGGCAAGGGGGGTGAGCGCGGCTCTGTATGGGTCTGAACTGTGGGGCGTGCAGAAAGTTGACTTCTTGATGCACTTGGAAAACAAATTCCACAAAGACCTTATGGGCTTACCGCACAGTACACCTTCTCTTCCACTCCTCTTAGATGCGGGCACACGTCCAATAAGTGAGCAGGCGAGGTTACGTCCCCTTCTCTTATGGGCACGAATATGGAGGGTACCAGAATTATCCAGCTATGCTGAAGGCTTAAGGGAACTCCTTAATATATTGGTCTTGGGCGGTAGACGTTAGAAACAGTAATTCTAAATTATGTAGATCCACCGTAGAATTCCTGATGGTTAAGGATTTGCCCTTTAGAGAACCATACCTAGATATGATCTGTAAACCATGGGACAGGGCACTGTACTTCAAATTTAGGGTGGGTCTATTGCCATTAGGGTTGTTGACTGCAAGTTGGAAGCCACCGGTGCAAACTACACCATATTGCCCTTTTTGTGACAATAGGCACGAGTCAGTTGCCCACCTAATGTTTGAGTGCCCAGCATATGCAGCCCCGCGCCGCGTTTGGCTAAAGTCACTATGCAGGAGCCTCGGCACTAGATCTCATCTGGAGGCATTACGCATCTTAAGATCTGATTCCCGCCCTCTGTTTGCTTGCTGCCTGGCAAAATTCCTGGGTTGGGTATGGCGAGTCAGATCGTCTAGGCAACTGAGTCTCCCTTAACATATATTGCACTTGTTTTATTGTTAAATTTCATGCTGTTATCAGATTCCCTTGGCAACTGAGCCTCCTGTAATTTATATTGTGCTTTTCCTGTAGTTATCTTACATGTTTTTAACAAATCTCTGATTTGTATGTTTTGAATTAATGAACAAAATGCTAAAATTCATTGTATTTTAAATGTTTTCTTTAATGTACTGTAATGCTTTTTAAGATATGACCAATATATCGAAATAAAGCTTGTTTACTACTACTACTACTAAATATATGTGCCATTTTTGTCCCATGGTACACCGCATTGTAAATACGGCGCATCCATGGTGGCGGTGTCACGGAGCACAATAACTGACATATTTCTGGGGATATGCCAGTTATTGTATATGTGTTCATTAGTGTTTTAATGTAGTGAATGGATTACTACATACCGATGAATGAGTCACTACAAAACTAAAACTACAGTGACAGAGTGTTTGGTGGAAGTGGAAGGATACAAACTGGTAAATTGAACGTATAAAAGACAAATTTGCAAGTACATAGAAGACTGCATACATAGTCTATAAGGGTTTGAAGCAGTCTATGCCCGAAGGCCTATTTTAATGCATGAGTACTTAGGTAGTGAGTGGATGATTACAGTTCTGCAAGGAAAGACCCTGATTGAATTTATAACAGCCTCAGTTATAAACACATACTGCTGAATGGCTCACTACAATATTGAAACAGTAGTGTGAGAATGTTTGCTGGAAGTGAAAGGATACACATTGAGGAATTGAACGTATAAAACATAAGTTTGCTGGTGAATAGAACAGTTCATGCACAGTCTATAGGGGTTTGAAACACTCTATGGACTAAGGCCTGTTTTAATCCATGAGTATCTAGATAGTGACTGGATCATTACAGTTCTGCAAAGAAAGTTCCTCACTAAATTTATTACAGCTTCAGTTTTACCACGGTACAATGGAAAAGAACATACTGCTGACTGGCTCACTACAATACTAAAACAGCAGTGTCAGAGTGTTTGGAGGAAGTCTAAGGATTCAGACTGGGGAATTGAAGGCATAAAACACCAGTTTGCAGGTGCATACAAGACTGCATGTATACTCCATACGGATTTTAAGCAATCCTTACCCTCAGACCCACTTTGCATATTTTAAATCAATACAAACATTTAAAGGTTATGTAACTGAATCTATAAGTGCTTCACTTTTAGTACAATAAATACATTAGTACATAGTGCTCAAACCTTTATTATTTCTAAACAATAAATGTATTCTTGTAACATCTCATAATTTAACACACATTCCAATACAAGTTCATCAGATATGTCATTCAGATCAATTCCCTCGTTAGCAGTTTCTGAATTAATTTATTCTAAAATTTCAACATAATTTAATGCTTCCAGAAAATCTCCATCAAAGCTTTCGTCTTCGAAATCACACCTCATGTCTGCAGCACTAATTTCCTCTTCTTCACTCTCATTGCCTGTGACAGATACGATTAGTTCTCCAATTATACTCAAGGTAATATCCAAAATCTCCTCAGTATGAGGCTGTTCTCTTTCCATAATGTTTCCTTTATGTTCTTGCTCCTTGTATAAAAATATAAACAGTTAATTTTATCACTTTTCGTAATGTATAATACAAAACTACCATTTTCACCTATTTTGGCCTACAAAAAATACTATATAAATACTATTATCTAATAACATTCCATTAGTAGAGTTTTAGTCCTTTGCAAAGTTATATAAATATAATTACTTAAAATATATCCTGTTCATAGATGTTCTTAAATTTTGAAACCAGTCACTCCTTATGACTATTATAGTAAAATACACTACTAAAACATGTAGAATATGTATATTCACCTTACCCATTCCAAAATAGTAAATGTGTTTTAGTAAAATGCAAAAGATACTATGGCCGGGATGACCGCCACCCCCTCTCAACACATATCCCCAAGGATGGGAAGTCGGACAATAGTTGAACTTTTTGGAAGACGGGAGGGAGTCACCCTCCCAGCCGTATTTATTAAAATATGAAACAAAATTTAAAACATTAAATAAAAGTTTCATCATTATGCATTATGTACAATTTGTCATTTATTACATTTCGATGCAGTCATGTACTTTTGGCTAACATCCTGAAAATGCATACACTCTAATTCAAATTGTACATCCTAGCATTAAGGGCCAACGGCAAGGTCTTAACCGGTGTCAGATCCCTACTACCAAACTCCCGCCCTCACTGTGTGAGCGGCGCATGCGCAGAGGGCTCTACCCTCATTGCCAACTGTAACTTCCCTTGTCGTGGTGGGGGCCCCCTTTCTACTCGACGCCATCTTAAGGGTCGTCCGAGTTCCCGTATGAGGTCTCTGTAGGAAGGACAGCGTGGACTCTCCCCCCCAACCCCACACTCTCTATCCGCCGTCGCGGATATCCGGCCCCCGGGAAATTAGTAAGGAGGGGCATGTAACCGCCTCCCCCCCTGGGAGGGGCCCATGGCCATCTCCCCCTAGGCGCCCCATCCTTAGTGGGTGCCGCCTCCCCATGGAAGGGGCCAATGGCCGTCTTCCCCCGGGCGCTCCCATCCATTGTGGGTGGCGCCCCACTCTAGGGACCTTTAAATTACTGCTCACCGATCATGACCTTACCGCCACAGACCGGATAGTTGACCGACTATCCGGTCCCCCCCAACTCCTCCTATAGGTCATGCTTCCTCAAACCTCTTAGCCATGCAACAAAGTCTCCTATGAGTAAATCATTCCCCTCCCTGGACAGGTGAACCCCATCGTTCAGATACATATGGTCACCCCGGATACACCCATGTGGAATGACATGCAACTGTGCAGAACGGAACAATCTACCAATCTTATTATTGACCCGTTTAACTGAATGGTTCAGAGCTGACACCGAAAGGCCCCCCTGCCACCTCCTTCTAGGAATCATGTGGGACCAGGCCATCGTGCACCCCGGGACTCTTTTAGCCAACCAGCTAACAGCCGACAAGATTTGTTCAAGTAAAACTCGTCTACCCAGTCAATCAATCAATCAATCAGAGCATTTGTATAGCGCACTACTCACCCGGAGGGTCTCAAGGCGCTGGGGGGGGGTCCGCTACTGCTCGAATAGCCAAGTCTTGAGCTGCTTCCTGAAGGCGAGGTGGTCCTGGGTCAGGCGGAGGTGGGTCGGAAGGGAGTTCCAAGTCTTGGCGGCCAGGTAGGAGAAGGACCTTCCTCCTGTGGTGGCTCTTCGGATGCGGGGGACGGCGGCGAGGGCGTGGCTGGTCGATCGAAGCTGGCGCGTGAGAGCGTAGAAGTTGAGGCGGCTGTTGAGGTATCCTGGTCCTTGGTTGTGTAGGGCTTTGTGTGCGTGGGTGAGGAGCCGGAAGGTGATTCTCTTGTTGACCGGGAGCCAGTGCAGGTCTCTCAGGTGTCCGGAGATGTGGCTTCGGCGGGGGATGTCCAGGATAAGTCGTGCTGAGGTGTTCTGGATCCACTGGAGTCTCTTCTGGAGTTTGGCGGTGGTTCCGGCGTAGAGGGAGTTGCCGTAGTCCAGACGGCTGGTGAGGAGGGCCTGGGTGACCGTCTTCCTGGTCTCGGTGGGGATCCATCGGAAGATCTTGCGTAGCATTCGCAGGATGTGGAAGCACGACGAGGAGACGGCGTTGACTTGTCTGGTCATGGAGAGGGAGGAGTCCAGGATGAAGCCCAGGTTGCGTGCGTGGTCAGTTGGTTTGGGTGCGCTGCCCAGGGCGGGGGGCCACCAGGAGTCGTCCCAGGCGGAGGGTGAGGATCCCAGGATGAGGACTTCCGTCTTGTCTGAGTTCAGTTTCAGGCGGCTGTTCGACATCCATTTGGCTACTTCTGTCATCCCTTCGTGCAGGTTGGCTCTGGCGGTGGCGGGGTCGTTAGTGAGGGAGAGGATCAGCTGGGTGTCATCGGCGTAGGAGATGATGTTCAGGTTGTGCTGGCGTGCGATGGCTGCGAGGGGGCTCATGATCACCAAATCGTTGCCTCCCAGGTGTACTATGACTACAGATGGCGGTGACCTATGCCGCCCTAAAAGTCCCTCGAAAAATGACACAAATTTGTCAAAAACGAGCCCACCTTTCCCATGGAAAGCCACTCTGAACCCGTATTCCCCAGGTGCGTGAATCGCGTCACCTTCCTTGAATACGTCACCGGCGCGCCTCACGTATGAGTGGCCCACGACCCATGCCATCCTCTCTCCAGTCGGTGATCTCTGACCGCTGGTCTCTTGATGCAGGGTCGACCTCCAATTCCGCCCTGCATGGCAGGCTCGCGAAACTGCAAAGTAAACAAAAGACAGAAAACGTGAGTGCATGTCAATTGATCACTTACAACATGTGCAAGCGCACATACCTCTTGAAGCAATTCGAGGACCAACGGCCCAATTGTTTCACTTCCTCAGCACTCTGACCCCTGGCTGTAGCCTCAGTAGCAGCCCCTATCCTAAAGGAGGTCCCAAAATCGCACGGGTCCATGCCCGCGTCAGCGATTCCCAGTGCCAGCACCCTCTGAAACTGAAATCTCGTCAGTGGGGTGCCATCCTTGTGTCGTAGCAAGCTCCCCCCCCAAGCGGCCGCTCTTAGCGCCAAATAGTCTTCCACACATTTCAACGGGCAGACGGGGGACCCACGCTTGCGCTGTACGACCACACTATCTCCCATAGCCCCCTGGTCAGTCTTGGACCTGGCTATCATGATTACCATCGAATCACCCCTTATCTGGATGTGATCCCTGCACAAACCTCCCTCCATATCTCTCTTGTTCTTTGCGACAAGCTCGCTCACCCTCATGGCCCCATGGAATGCCAATGTGAACGCTGCCCGGAACAGAACTGTTTCGTAATGGGAGGAACACGTCTCATCCAGCTTTGCTAAAAGCAGAGACAGTCTGTCTAAGCCAATCGGGTGCCTCGTATCTTTCTTGCAACCCTCAAGGCGCTGCCAGCCGCGAAGGGCTTTCTTCACCAAAAAAGAACCTGTAGGGTCTTTTATGCCGTGTACCTGGGCCATGAAGGAAATGGCCGCCCTATGCCTACCGGCCGTTGCCACTGATCGGCCCTCCGTGTGTAGTGCTACCAGGTACCCAAGGACGGATTCCTCCTGACCCCAATTCCGACTCCCTGCAGGACCCAAATATGTGCAATAGGAACGAAACGCTCCTTCGTATGCTTTCCTTGTCCTGGGGGCTAGACTCGCTGCCACGAGGTCTTGTAATCCGAGGCACCGATTAACCACATTGCTTCTGGGAATGGTGCTGCCTCTGGGTCTGCTGTGGGCAGATAACCCCTGAATGCCTGCATATGTGAATGAGGGAGTGCATCAGCCGCATGATTCAGTACACCTGGCACATGTTTTGCCCTGAACAGTACATTCAGTCTCATGCAAAGCAGCACAATCTCTTTCAACAATCTCAAGATCATTTTGCAGCGTGCTGCCTGTTGGTTAATGCAATCAACAACCGTCATATTGTCGGACCAAAACACCACTGAGCGGCCCCTGAAGTCGTCAGTCCATGTCATCAGAGCAACCCAGATGGGGAATAACTCCAGGAACCCAATGTTACCTGTGAGACCGTTGGAGTGCCACCATGTTGGCCATGTTTGTGCTGACCATCGATCACCTAAGATGGCGCCAAAACCCACGCTCCCTGCCGAGTCGGTCCATAGACCTAATTCCTCCGAAGACTCTGGCGGGGAGCTCCAGACGACCCGACTGTTGAAGTCCGCCAGAAATGCCAACCAAATACGCATATCCTGGCGAACCTCTCCAGACAGTCTCGTACGGTGATGAGCCTCTTTGAGACCACCCATAGCTTGCGCGATAGAGCGCGAAAACGGGCGGGCCATGGGAATCACCCTCAAGGCAAAATTAAGCTGACCCACTGTTTGTTGTAACTGGTGCAGGGTCACTTTCTCCCCCCCCAAGGCATTGCATCAAGGAAGCCTGGAACTTGATCACTTTGTCTACTGGTAATCGGAAACACCCCTCCACAGAATCGAGCTCAATTCCCAGAAACTCCAGTGAAGTAGATGGTCCGACCGTCTTACCTGGTGCCAATGGGACACCAAATTCATTCATGAGGATGCAGAAATCATACAGCGCCTGCGCGCAATTCGTATCCCCGGCTGCCCCCAAAAACAGAAAGTCATCCAGGTAATGCATAACATGTCTATGCCCTGTAGCCTCGGTAAATGCCCATTCCAAAAAACAGCTAAACATCTCAAAATATGCACACGAAATGGAACAACCCATGGGCATACATTTATCCATGTAATAACTTCCCTGAAATGCAAAACCTAGCAGGCGCTGATCCTGCGGGTGCACCGGAAGCAACCGGAATGCTGACTCGATATCACATTTCGCCATCAGCGCCCCGGGGCCTAGGTGGTTCAATATGGCCACGGCATCGTCGAACGATGCGTATCGTACCGAACAAACTTCTGGGTCAATGGCATCATTCACTGAGGAACCCCTAGGAGCAGAAAGGTTATGTATGAGTCTAAACTCCCCCGGATCTTTCTTCGGGACAACCCCTAACGGGGAACAGATGAACTCGGCCACCGGCAGGCAGGAAAAGGGGCCAGCCACTCGTCCTAAACTGACCTCTTTAGCTATTCTCTTTTCTGCCACGCCTGGGTTGTGCCGTACCGATAACTGGTTTCTACAAAAGGAGTTCCCCCGAACCTCCCCCGCCGGGATGTGGAAGCCATGTAAGAATCCCTTCCTCAACACCCCAGCGGATACATGATCAGGGTATTTGTTTAACCACGGAATCATAACCATGAGATCAACGGGTGTAGGCAATCGGTTACAAAGGTCTACCCCACTCCTGCTTAGGTCCACCTTTCCCTCCCGTCTCACAATTTTTTGATCTACATGCACTTTCCGGGTGTGAGGAATTCCCACAGCCGGCACACACATGCTTAAACTTGCATGTCCCCTGTGGTCTGTTACAATTGCCTCGATTGAAGCCCCAACAGACCCCTCCTTTTCCGCCATTCCCGCCAACTCTAGGCTGATAGCCCCCACCTGTGCCTGCTCGAAAGGGCACCCCGGGCTTTTGGCGGACCACTCCGGACCCGCTCCCGCCTGGCGAGGACGTACCCTGGCAGGAGTTGCTTGTGCCATGACACCGAGTCCAAACAATCCCAAGACAAAGAAGCATCATATTCTTTTGCTTTACGGAACTTCATGTCATAGCGTTTCCATTCTTCCCCCTCATACATTGAATAAAAATCCATGATGCGATTCTGATAGCAAACCAACTCAGTCATAACCTCAGGTTTACGTTCTCCCATAACTGCGGTAAATATAGAGAAGGCCTTAACCCAGTTCGTCACTGTCTCTTCCACCCTAAACTCGGCCATCTTGGCGCGCCAGACACTAGGGTGCCACAAATCTTTCTGCGTTTTAGCATACTCCATCTCACGATGGTCCGTTAACAATGAAAACATGTTGACATACTTGTCTCCCCATATTAACTCTTTCGTGGCCAAGGGAATGTGCTGTGCAACCTTTTCCCGCCTTGAGGGTATCGAGCCCTCCCCCACCATCGGCAATGCGAGCTTACCCGGATCAGCTGTTGTTGCCGCCGTCTTTTCTTGACCAGCTGCTGGTACTCCCGGCGCCACCTGTGGGGGAACAAGAGGAACACTCGCCTTCGCGACATCTCTTGATTGCCGTAACTGCTTCATTAACACTCTGGCTTCTTCAGCCGGATCTCCCGGGGTCGCTGTGCCCCCCACCTTTGTTTTGAGCCATGCCGTCAACTGTGCGGCCAATTCTGGGGGTATTTCATTGTCCTCGACAGAGGTGATCACCACCGGGATAGGCTGGCCTACATCAGGGGTCTGAACCGGGTTATCGACCGGTACGAGGGGGGCGATGAGAGGTACCTCTGGAACTGGGACCCCCCCGAAACCGCCCTTTCCTTGACCCGCTTCCCTCTTCCCCCGGGGACTATTCCCGGCAAAGCCGGGCCTATAACCTTTTTTGGCTGACCTGGGTCGTTCAATGCGGCCAATTGCTTCTTTACCTCCGCTAGACCTCTCCCGAGCGATTGAACTTGTCCGAGCTTTCGGTCCATACAAGCCATCCGATTCGACAACAGGCGTAACATCCTCTCTGTCTCGGAACCCTTTCCTGCTGTCTTGCTAGGCATGGTTTCGAGTCTTCCGCCCTTGGTCGATCCACGAGGTCCTGAAATCTGTGGGCCCTCGAAACTGAAAGAGAAAAAACAAGATTACCACATTCAAAATTGCTGCTTGTTCCGTCAAGGGCTCACGAGCAACGAGTGGGTGCAGCCTTCCGATCCGAGGAACAAGAGGACGATCTTCTGGATTCCCGCTCCTTTATCCTTCTGCGGGAGGGCGTGTACCCGTCCCCGATACGCCTACTGGGTGTGGTCTTCCATCGAGGTGTCTAGGACAACCCCTCTCGGGCGGGGGAAGGCGCGCCCCGGCTACGCTGCTTTGGGCATACCAGCCGGGCTACGCCCACCCCGCCCAAAATGGTTTCCCGGGAGGTTCGGGCACCCATCCATACGTTCGGGGGGACCGAGCGGTCGCCCCTTTCCATATTTATTGTCCAGAAAACACTGTGTATCTGTGTATATTTAGGCATCATTAGCACACTACTTTTTGAATACTTCATGTGTTTACTCTATCTCTATTCCTCATCTATAACTTAGTCTAACCCTACTAATTACCTACCCCTTTGACTTTCGAACTAGCCTCTCCTCTAGTATTTATCTGCAACCTTGTAGCTTGCGGTTCTTTATTTTTCTCACTGCTTATAACCTATAATTACATAACAGCCATTAACCTAGGCCTCTCAGTTTATTGTATAATTTTTATATTATTAATTTCCTTTTGTTCTTCTACTAACCTTTCTTTATGCAGTTGCTTGTTATCTATTCTGTCAATCCTTGAATATCTTGTGTTTTTCACTAATGTTCCTTCTTAATTTAACAGTGTTTCTGGTATTCCCTACTCAATGTGTTCTTTTCCCTTAAGACCTTGCTTATCACGAATTTTATCGTTTCTTGTTTTAGGTTAGAGAAAATACATTGAGTGAATATATTCAATATTCTCTATAATGTCAGGTAAGTTTAGTCACTCAGTAACTTGTCATACCATTATTTTCCAAGAATATACCTTTGTCAACTATAAGGTATCACTTAGGTTTCTTGTATGGTTTCTTGTTCTCTCTGCTCTTCAGGTGCTGAACATGACTGAGTCCGTCTGCCCTGAAGGAACCGCGATGGGAAAATCAACCGCTGTGCAATGTGCAGGCTTCTTCCAACTCGGAAGCTGAATTCTAGTTGTGGGCACGATAACTAAGGTAAGTTTAACCGGGAACCTTCTTTAACTCTCTCACAAATATTTGTGCTTTCTCTTCAGGAATATCTATGAAGCAATTGAAAACGGGTCTGAACTCAGGAACGTCTTAGGTGAAGTGCGCACTCGTTAGGTAGTGAGCGCCTCACCAAGGATTCCCCACAGGTGTGTGGTAAATGACTATACCACCACCGTGTCTTTCCTCGAGGCGGCCATCTTAGAATTCCTCTGTTGCACTAAAGCACTCCAAGTATGTTTCCTTGCGGATTATTCATCTCTCCTGCAGAAGCTAGGGTTTAGATACGTCATTATCGTATCCACTGATTGATGAGGGGTTCTGACAGGTACACTCAGTATATAATTTTTTTAAATATCTTTAAAAGATACTAACCATCTTTACACACTTACCTTCTCCGTCCATGTTTTGTTACTTCAGCTCGGTTAAAGCACTTTCCATCGAGCATTTTTAACAGTTACTTGTACTTACCTTAAGCATATTAAATAATAAAACAATTATATATTATAAAATTACCATCTGTGGAAGACACAAAAAAATACAGTTACAATAAATCTTTTACAACACAAAATAATTTGTAAACTATTACATTTGCCTTTTTTGCTGTTCTCAGAATATATTGAATTTCACTAAAAGCAGTGAGTTCAATAGTACTCATCACATAACATCGGGAAAAAAGACAATCAATAAGATTATCTTAAAAAAACACTCGACATTCTCATTAACAATCGAAAAAAAAGAAATAAAACATATCTTAAATGTTTTTTTCTAAGAGCAATTTCTTACGTAAATATGACACATCTCAAACAATCATAACATAACAAAACATTATGATACATTTTCATACACTGTAAATAATATTACTTACAAATATATGCTGACAAAATATATAACAACAAGTCCTTTATGGTTTCATTTACTTTTCCACACGGCCAAATAGTATGCGTCAAATTCTCAGTTTGGTAATTGTTCAATAGCAATCCTGAGCATCTGCCTCCCAGCCTTCTGATCCAAAACCATCGACACCATTTGCTCCGTCTCCCAGTGCTCATCCCTCAGCCCGACGCTATTCAACATCTACCTGGCCACCCTCACACAAGTAGCCCACCATCACAACCTCAACATCATCTCCTACATCAACGACACCGAGATCATCCTCTTCCTCATCAAGAATCCACATACCACCAAAAGCAACCTCCACGACACAATGAAGGACATCACCAACTCCATAAAGAGCAGCTCTCTAAACATGAAGTCGCACAAAATGAAAGTACTCATCCTCAGACCCACCGCCTCAGCCTCGGATGACTCCTGCTAGCTCACTACACTGTGGACAGTACCAACACCTACCAACCATGTCCACAACCTGGGATTCATCCTAAACCCCTCCCTCTCCATGTGTAAGCAAGTCTACACAGTCTCCTCGTACTGCCATAACACCCTCCACATGCTCTGCAACATTTACAAGTGGATCCTTACCAAAAGAAGAAGAACAGTGACACAGTCCCTCATCAGCAGTAAACTACACTGTGGCAAAAAAGTCTACACCTGAATTCCAGCCAAACACCTACAACAACTACAACAAATCCAAAAGACCACCACCTGACTGATTATGAATGTTCCCTGCTGCAGCCACATCACTCACCACCTAATACACCTACACTGCCTCAATATGAACAAGAGGATCACCTTCAACCTCCTCACCCTCACTTACAAAATACTCTACAACACCAGACTAATGTACCTTAACAGCAGTAATCCTAAAAGGCCAAATTTTGAACTTAAAATTTTGGCTTTAAAAATATTAGGTAAGAATTTGGTAACTCTTTAGGCAAACTTTGCTTACAAACTAATTGACTATCATTACAATGTATCCAACCTTTCAGACATTTTAAATAAACAGTGTAATGTCCAGATGTTGTAGAAGGTCCATCATGAAAAATAATTGCAACAGCTACAAAAGTTCTTCCTGATATTGAAACTTGACCAGCTACAAAAGTTTTAATTAAAGTTTCCAATTTTCTTCCATCAGCACTACAACGTTGCAGCATTAAAATTACATACTGTCCATATCTTTGTATAAACAATGTTGATGACATTTCTGATTTACATTGGCTACACTCCATGTTTTGACTTCCTCCTCTAATTAGATTGTTAAAAGACACTGATTCACAGTCAGGTAAAGTCAAATATATGGATCTTTCAGTGTCTATGTTAGTACTATATGTAAACAAACAATTTTGACAGTCATGTTGCCATTTATAAGAAAGGCCAAAAAGGTTTTCAATATCTATACCTTCATCTTCCAGTACACCAAGCATAAACATTAAAAATTCCTGACAATCTTGCTGAATATTCTGCGTAAATTGACTAGAACCAGAACATATGTCCAAAACATTTCGAATATCAGAAACACTTTTTATTTTACTATTTTCACTACTACATTTCTCATAAACAGAATACAACAATGAACAGAATCTTTCGTCCCTATTTTCAACAATTTGCTGTTGCAAACTTTCAAGAACAAAAACAACATTAACAACTACATTAGCATAGCAGTTGACACCACAACTATTTTCAAACCGATAACCAACATTCTCTTCAACACTGTCCTTTTTCTTTTTGCTTGCAGGCGCAACTTCATCTTGTTTTTTTTCTTTCTCTACAGTTTCACTACAGATATTCTCAAATCTTCTTTTTCTACCTACCATACGCTTTTCAAATACTGTATATTGACCTAAATTGGGTGCATATTCTCTTTTTAACCTATTATACTCTTTCACACAATTTGCATCTGCACTAACCTTTGTCTCATCAAAATCAATCAAGTACAATCCAGATAAAGTTCTGACTCGAGACAAAGCAACATATGCCATACCCTCTTTAAACACGGTACTTCCAATATTCACTAAAGCACTATCTACACTTAAACCTTGAGATTTATGAATGGTCACAGCATATGCCAAACAAACAGGAAACTGTTTTCTGCGTACATACAAATCTTTTACAAGCAAAAACCGAGATGAACAACGACTAAATTGTTGTACTTCAGCAATTTCATCAAATTTGATTTTCAAAAATTCAATCCCATCTCTATTTACATAATTAACAAAATTAACAATTTTACCCATTGCTCCATTTACTAAACCTTTATCCACATTCAAAATACGTCGTAAAATTACCCTACAGTTTACACATGCATACAAATTATTTTCTAAACCAGCAGTTTTACTTATCGATTTCTCTAAAGAATCCAATTTCCTCTTCAACTTTTCAGTCAAAATAATAGTGATTCCTTCATGTTCTATTTTATCAATAGCTTCCAATTTTATAATTTCTTCATTTTCCAACTTTAACATTTCTTCATTGAACATAGAATATTCACGTAGTGTTGACATTAAGCAGATTACAGATTTGTTTTCTGCAATTCTCATGTATATTTTCTCTGGGACCATATTTTCATTTGGAAACAAATTGGAAAGTAATCGTCTCTGTAAAGCTTGTTTGCCATGTTCAGTCATTTTTCCAATTCTTATATCTTGAAGAATAGTTCCATAATCAGCATCATTTGCCTGTCGCATTTTTTTAATAAGTTCCTTATACTCAAAATATGACCAAATGTTTACATTTCCAATGCTCTCCAAAGACTTTCTGGTATCTTCATGCGACAGTGTTTTAAACACTGGCTGTTCTTTACAGGAGTAAGTTGTAGAAGATCTCCAAAAACTATGACGTGTTTTCCTCCGAATAATACATCATACTCTGTTTTAAGAATTTGCTGCATTCTTAAATGCACAAAAGCAAGCATTAAGTTTGATACCATGCTTACCTCATCAATAATGAGAAGTTTCATTTTCCTCAAGACTCTTGAAACTTCACAATAAGCTTCTCCAGATAGCTTGTGGTATTCTAATTTATTTTCATGCTCTACTGGTAGCATTAATAAACGATGTAAAGCAATTCCTTTAATATTGTGGGCTGCTAATCCAGTTGGAGCAGTGACAACACAAGACAAATGCAACTCAGTTGTTTTCTGTTGAAACGTTGTAATTACTTTAATTAAAAAACGTTTGCCTGTTCCAGCTTTTCCACTCACGTACATTCGGATAGGTTCAAATGATGAGCAAGAGCACTCTTTCTTCTCATGAAGTAATCCACGGTCAATCTGTTCTCTCACTTGCTCATATATTTCTTTCTGCTCAAGATTTAGTTGTTCTTCCAAGTTTCCTAAGTTTGTTACATCTTCTTGACCTTGATACATTGCTGTTTCCACCTCTTCCATAGCAGTTGCTGCTTCATTTAGAACAATTGCTTCTCCTAGTGGGCCCTGACTCAATGAAGCAGAAGTTTGACTGTCTTGAGAACTGTCTCTAGCAATCTCAGCTGCAATTCTACCTTCTTGCTCAATTTCGTCATTCAACATTTTCACATAATTAGCAAAAACAGGACATTCTATAGTATCTGTGTTGCAATTAAGACTGGGACTTAAATCCAGCCCTGTTCCCTCAGTGAGCGCTCTGGGCACGAACCCACTTTGCTCTTTGTCTCTGAGTCCCATTATAGCTCCACTGGTTGGGGAGGACCCCTTGGAAATGGGAGAGTGTACGTCCAAGGAACCCAGCTCTTCCGAGTATGGGTGTCCAAATTATGGTAACACCGACGATTCGAATAGTCAACATGCTACGTCTCTGCCCCAAGAGCTTGTTGACAGGGACACCCATTTGCTCACTGTGGTTTCATGGAACATAGCAGGGTTAAGGAGTAAAATCCCCATAGCCGAGTGGTCTGCCTGGGTGGAGAATTACGACATTCTAGCCTTCCAGGAGACGTGGGCAGTGGATCCCATGTACTTACCTGGTTATCTTAACTTCCACAAAGCAGCAGTTAGAGGGGAAACGGGCAGACCCCCAGGTGGCCTTAGCATATGGGTGAGGCAAAGTATTAACTGCAGACCCACCGAATTAGTCATTGACAGTTTGGATCTCTTAGTTATTCTGTAGCACTTTCAGGATTGTCCTGATATCCTTATTGTCAACGTATACAATAGAGGCCAACCCGGAGGGCGTGGTACTGATACCTTCCTAAAACTGGATGGGTGTTTGGATTCAGTTAGCCCAGATATTAATGTAATATTAGTAGGGGATCTAAATTGCTCTTTTGAGCATCTGACTGTAGACGGGGAAACTCTACAGACAGAAGCGGATGCCCAATGGAACATCCCCATTCTTGATCTTACACCCATCAAGAAATGGACCAAATCGGCCCTACAGTGGATGGGCCTCTGTTTAGAGCATGGTTACAGGGCGGCTAATGGACGGACTGTCTCCGACGGCCTATGTAAAAGCCGAATAGACTACGCCCTCCTAAAAGTTGAATTCTGGTCAACTTTGAGGGATATGGAGATCTTGGACCGCCCGGAAAGTGACCACAACCCGCTTGTAGTTAGTCTTCAGCTAAACAGTGTCCCCAGATGTGAAGCTCATACAGAGTTAGTCACTGCAGACGCCCTACTTACTAACAACTTACGTTGGGTGCGCTGGGCAAGGGTCGCTGTTGACCCTGGGGCATTAGCGGAGATTAGTACGGAAGTCACACGGGCCCTGGAAGTTTTGCGCTCTCTTCCAACCCAGGAAGATATTAATAGAGAGATCACAAAACTCCATGAAGATTTATTTTCTGGCCTTAAAACACACTTTTCCAAACCCATTAACCTAAATAACAAAATCGGTCAACGAAGGCACCAACATTGGTACAATAAACTGTGCCGGGATTCATATGGTAAACTGGCCTCTGCAATCAAATCCAAGAACATGGTCGATATCAGACTAGCTAGGTTTAACTACCGTAAAGCTAAAAATCGTGCTAAACAAGAATGGGATAATGAACACTGGCAGGACCTTCTTTTTTGCTAGCAAACAAAAAAAACCTGACCAGGTTCTGGCATATTGTTAAATGGGGCAATTCCTCCAACTCTCAGGTTCCCATAAACTATGTCCCGGCGGAGACTTGGATTGAGAATTTTCAGTCCCAGTTTTGTGGCCCTCAATTGGAAATTAACAGCCTGATTCATGTAGGCAATAGCGCTCGCAAAAGGGCCAGATTCTGAGAATCTGGCCCTTTGCGAGTGCGATTTTTGCATTTGGTATTCACAATCCCAAATGCAAAAATCGCTATTTAAGAATTCGCATATTTGCGAGGAATGGCATTTAAGGAATCTCTAATAGAGATTCCTCAAATGCTATTCATGACACATCAAGAAATAGCGATTTTGCACTTTTGGGGCCGCTATTTACCGAGAGGTCAGACCTGTCGGTAAATAGCAAAAACTCAGAAAAATGCTTTTAAAAGCATTTTTCTAAGTTGCATGTTGCACACACACATGTCCTTTGGACATGTGTGTGAGCAACACCTGTTCAAATGTGCATTTTAGGGGTGCTACAGGGCGTCCTTTGGACACCCCTGGCACCCTTAAAATCGCTATCTTATTTGCGAGTAGCAAATTGCTACTCGTAAATAAGGGATACTCCCCATTCATTCCTATGGGCCTCTTGGCCCATAGGAATGAATGGGGAGTTTTTGCGAGTAGCAAATTGCTACTCGCAAATAAAGAACATGTAGGAATCGCTATTTAATTAGCAATTCCTACATGAATGCCGTTTTGCGTGTCCTCAATAGCGAGTCGCTATGATTCGCTATTAGGGCCACGCAAAACGGATTGTACATGAATCAGGCTGTAAAAGCTCTCCTTTAGATTCCTGCCCTATGGCTAACACGCACGACCTCGTATTCGACTGTAGAGAAGTCGAGGAAGCCTTGAGTAAGATCCCCAATGGAAAGGCTCCAGGTATTGACTGCATCCCGGCGGACCTCTTTAAATATGATCTAACCAACTGGGTGCCCTACATTGCTTTCTTGGCCACCACCATTGCCAGGGGGGCTGCTATCCCAGACACATGGAGAGGAGCCGAGATACTGCCAATATATAAGAAGGGTGATCGTTCAAGCCCGGGGAATTATCGCCCAATCAGTTTAATCGACTGTATTAAAAAAAACTGTGGCCAGGATGGTCCTGGCACGAATACAGAGTTGGATAGAGTTGGAGGATATCCTATCACCCCTACAGGCCGGGTTTAGATCCTGTATCAGCACCATCGAGCAGGTCCTTAGGTTCCAGCTGATATATTGGAAAACAGTCAGCCTAGGTGGTGGCACTCTGTTTGCGGCCTTCGTTGACCTTAGGTCAGCATTTGACCTAGTTCCCAGGGCCAAACTGTGGGGGCTCCTAGATAGCCTGGGGATGCCTCCGGACCTTCTAAATGTCGTAGTCAGGCTCCATGAGGCAAACTATGCCCAAGTTCGTTGGGGCAAACAAGGGCAGGTAACTAACAGATTTGCAGTGTCACGGGGTGTAAGGCAAGGATGCGTCTTAGCGCCAACCCTTTTTTTGTTATTCATAAACAGGGTTGTCCAGTATTTTTCTACCTTTCCGACAGACGCTCCTTCTTTGGTGGCACAAAGTATCCGTTACTAATGTTTGTGGATGACACCCTCCTACTCTCGCAGACACAGAGGGGCCTGCAAGCTGCCTTGGATAGGTTTGATGCTTTATGCCAAGACCATGACCTTCAGGTGAATGTCGCCAAAACCAAGTTTATGGTCCTTAGTAAGGGGAGACCGGTGGTAGGCCATGTCACGCTGAACAACACCAAGCTTGAACAGACTTATGTAATGACCTACCTTGGGATAGTTTTAGAGAGCAAGATGAGTTGGAAGCCCCAAATTGATACTCTATCCCTCAAGTTTTCCCAGCTTTCAGGGTGTTTGGTTAAAGAACAGAGAATGTCCCAGACCAAAAGGATTGGCCCCGCGTTGAAGATTTATAACTCCAGGATAGGTTCAGCGATCCTGTACGGTGCGGACCTATGGGGTTTTGGGGACCTATCCTCTCTGGTCAAAATTCAAAACAAATTTTTAAGGACTCTCACTGGTCTTCCCCGTTCTAGTCCCACTGGCCCACTATTAATGGATGCAGGCTGTCACTCTATTGATGACATTGCACGATTCAAACCAGTGGCCCTATGGAGGAGGATCTGGACCAGATTTAAGCAAGTCAGGTTGCTCTTGGAGTCAATGGGCCTGGGTAATCTGTGGTCTGATCCCGCCAATAATCCCTTCCCCTCCAAAAAACTATATAAAAGCCTATACTGGTCCTTGATAGGCCAGAATAGCTTTAAAGTATCATCAGCTACCTCGCTCACTGGTATGTTCTTGGAGTTTAAAAGTGACCCTTCGTTAGAAGAGTACTGGGACATTATTACCAGGTCCAGCAACAGGAAACTCTATCACCAGCTAAGGGTAGGTTCCCAACCCATTCGAACTTTTACCAAAAACTGGAAGGGTCAGGTGACCGAATTCTGTCGTTGGTGTACTGACCGTAGGGAATCCATTGGACATGTATTCTTTGAATGTCCGGCCTATGAAGCCCCACGTGTTAAATGGCTAAAACCCATTTGTAGAAATTTGGGCACAAGGGTGGGGTCAGTAGCTTTAAGGATCCTGAGGTACGATACGAGCGAACCGATAGTAATTGCTGTGGCAACATTCCTAGGTTGGGTGTGGATCATTCGGGCCAGGCCGTAGTTGTGTAGTGATTCCATTCAGTTTTATTTCTATTGTAACTACTGTATATTTACTATGTTTTTTCTCAATAATCACACTTTTTAAAGTTAGTGCTTTTTTAATGCTTATGAATTTGTATCTTATTCTATTTTAATGAATCATTGTACTCCTTTCCCTATGGATGTATTTTTAAATGTATAAAGTCTTTTATGATGAAATCATTGAAATAAAGACTGAATTGAGTATCTTTAGTTTCATTGAAGGAATCTTCATAGCTCTCGAAATCTCCAAGTAATTCCAATTCTGAACGCCATGGCTTGAATAGTTGCAAAAGAGCTAAATAGTAAAATTCTCTTTTGTCCGGTGTTTCGCAACTCAGTTTAATCAAATGTCCTTTTCTTTGTTTCACAAGACATCCTTTCAGAACCAATAACGGCATATATACCATTATTAATGTTTTCGGTAATATTCCGTTTAAAAATATAGTTTTGCAGCACTTCATAGAGACAAATGTTCTCAAGATAATGACTTCTATTTGGATAATATGTATCCAACATATTTGTTTTCACAATATCTGTACTTTCTGGCTCTTTTTCAGCTAAATATCCAATTTCTTGTACAGATTTAAGAACTCGGTTTCGTGTTGCAGCAAGACCTAGACTCACCCAAACGATTCTTCTAGATTTGGAATATAGACTTGCAGATGATAACCGATCCGAGAATTCATACGCTCCAATTTCTCGATGAGCTAACATCTTCAAACTGTAAGTATATAACTTCTTACTTAGACTCTTCTCATGGGAAATCTCTTCCCACATTTCCTTCAATTCCGTCTTTTCTGATTTTGTTATGTAGGATATTACATATCAAGCAATAGCAATGGAATTGTCCGCAGCATATTGAATATCCATATTAGCATTTCACATGGACAAAATGACTGGGTTATAGTCATTTATATATTTTGACTCTTCATTTCTTCTTAAGTTGTAGGTATTTTTTGGAGACTTTCTTGTGATAGTATGTCGCATAGATGACATAAAACTGTTCACTCTTCCTTTTGATATTACAGGTCGTGGAAGTGCAAAACGGCATTTGGTGTAGAATGCGTCCTTAGATTTGTACTTTTGACGACAGTATTTCCCACAACGATGGCTTTGGAATCGTAAGACTGGTTGTCTTAAGTCCTTATCTTGTGTACTTTTGGGTATATCACATGTAGCATATTCTTCAATAAAAGACAACACAGTATCATCTGAGTCTGTTCCAAATTTTGGAGCATCTTTGATCCATATTAGCATGTGTATGTGAGGAGCACCTCTTGCTTGATACTCCTTTCTCCAAAAGAAGTCCAGAACCTCTCCAAGAGGAGGATTTTTTTTTATTGGTGATAAAAGACATCATAGCTTCAAATCTATGATTGAAATACCTGCATACATGAACTGGATACAAAGAGCACAATTCTCCAGGTCTCCATATTGAATACAAGACAAGGTGTCTTGTATTCAATATTTAGTATATTTGGATTTGCCTCTCGAAGAAATTGAAGTAAATCATCCCAAGCATATTTAGCACTCCTTAGAGTAAGGAACCATGTAGGAGTTCCTAAGTTCCTTAGCATATATTTCAGTTCAACATGACGACGCTACCAGTACTCATTAGTACCACGCTGACACGCCATGAGATTAATTAGCTGAGATTCCAAAACATTATCTTTCTGCAGAACTTTATCCATAAATTCCTTTGCCGAAACATTTTGCAGATGTACACCTGTTTTCAATATATGGTTTACTGCATAAGAAAGTCCAGACAAATCAATCTCAAACAAAAGATGAAACAAATACGGAATACATTGTCGAAATCTTGGATCAACTGCATATAATCATGATGTCCGGTATTCAGATGCAGGAATCTGCACAGGTCGGTCATCATATCGTCCTCCTTTTCCTGTGCGAAACAATTGAGGGAAACAACGAGCTTACAAGCTTTTTTCCCATACACTAATGGGACTTCCTTTTGCTTCTTTCATTTGGAATAACTCTATAGTATTCCCCATCACTTCTTTAGAATGCAGTGGATGAACACTGTAATGTTCGTAGATTTCTTCAGTTTTGGACACATCCACTTTTTCAATTTGTCCAGATGGCAAGTCACTATCTTCTTCTACAATTATTTCTTCTTCTCTCACATACACATTTCTGTAATATTGATTATTTTTCACCAGATACAACGTTGTCTTTTTCACTTTCCTAACATCCACTAATTCTTGCCAGATTTTCTTACTCTTAGTAGGAACGCTATTAACAAGAATAACTAAAGGTTCATCCTCTACATTTTCTACACCAATTGTTTCAATATTTTTCTTTAAATCTAGAGGCAAATATACAACTCTCCCCTTTAATCCTCTCTGTAAATCAGAAGGAGGCAATTTTCCTGTCTTAGGCTCCATACGAACAATAGCCTGAAATGGATACACACATTGAATAAGAATAGACTCATAAGTATTTGAATCCATCAGTTCAGGAGGAATATTTACCAACTCAAGATTATTATGCACAGCTCTACCAGGCATTTTGTTCTCGTCTAATTTGTTATAACAATATTTACAAATACGCTGATCAGAACCTAAATTAAAACAATTCTCTACCAACAAATAAGTTGCAAAATCCTTCCGCTCATTATTATTTTCCTTTTCACTTTTTAAATACAGATCAACAGTCCTGGTCTGATTTTTGTAATGAGTTCATCGACAACACCCACAACAATAATTTGGCCTTTCACCTGAAATCACCTTAAACTTTGTAATTTCTTGCTCAAAATTTTCTGTACAACAATGTTGTACATTCTCTTCTACATTTCCTTCTATTAATATCTCAATTTCTGCACTGTCTTCCTCAGGACCAAAATACCTAACCTCAATTTCGCCACAAACGTTCTTTACACTTGATACAGATCCATGCAAAAGAGCACTGTTCAACTTTTTTAACATTAGAGCTGGACTTTTTGCATAATACAATCTTCTGACTAATTTCCTCATTTCAGAAAGATGTACTGCTAACATCCTGAAATGGTGAAAAACACTTTGACATACCTTTTTAGAAAGACAAGCCAGAGAATGACCTTGAGAACCAGTATTTTCTCTCACTCTGCAAGGGTCTAGTACTTGCAACATCTTAATCTTTTGTTTAACACTTTTCTTAGTATAGTTACATAAGAAATTGCGTAAAAAATCAATAGATTCTTGCTGTACACTGCAAATACTACTACAATTCCAAGTGTACACTGGAGCTTTAGGACGTCTCCCTAAAACTTCATCAGCTAACACCTCTTCTGCATTTTAGGAACAATTTTCTCTTTTTCAATAGGACAACCATGTCTAACCTCATAAGCACGACCACTAGTGTCAACTGCATGCAACAAATCATTACTCTGAAAATAACTTTCTTCTTTAAAAAAAGGCTCAGAATTTGAACTATGTTTCCATTCACCCAAAAAAAACTCACAAAAATTACTTCTGTTAATTACTCTTCTCCACTTACTTTTGGCCTTCATTAAATGGATTGGCTTATCTAGTGATCGAATTCTATTGATTACTAAAATAAACAATTTTGTTTTCAATTCCAAAGCTTTCTCAACTACATTTTCTATACCTTTTTTCTTCTTATAAAATGCTGTTTTTTTTTACATCCCTTATTTTCTTTAATTAAATTTGAAACAACTCTATTATAAAACATTTTTTTCCTAATTTCGATAAATTGATTTTTCCTCGTTTTACTATACACTATTTTTTCTGCAGTTGACTTTCCATGATTGTTCTCTTTATTCTTTTTCTTTTCGTTGCAGACACAGTAATACCATTTTTCCTTTTGTCCACACTACTCTTAGGGGCCCATTACGATGTCGGGCGGAATGCCCCCGCCAGGCTGGCGGTAGCCACCCCCAGCCTGGCGGGGGCAATCCGCCCGACATCGTTGCACTAAAGACCCCCCGCCATATTAGGATGGCGGGGGGGACCTTGGCGGACGGAAAGACCGTCCGCCACTTTTCGGCCCCGGTCGCCTTGCGACCGTGGCGGAAAAGGAATAATATGGTGGCGTTGTCTATCAGACACCGCCAGCCATATTAGGATGCCCTTCCTGACATGCTTTTCCGTGGCGGCAATGCTGCCACGGAAAGGCATGCAGAGACTCCCTGCGGGGGCCCTTTGCGGGCCCCCTTGGAGTCCAGGGGGTGGGGGTATACATGGGGGGTACCTACCCCCCGCATTCAAAGTGCAACATGGCAGGCACTGCGCGGTGCCTGTCATGTTGTGCTTTGTAATGCACAGCGTGCATTTTTACCATTGCGGCAGGCGGCGCTTTCTGCACAGCCCGCCGCAATGGTAAAAATACAGGATGCGCCCGCCTGTGTGGCGGGCGCATCCTAATGCTCAAGGCGGGACCGCCGCTCCTATGCCGGCGGTTCCTTTTTGCACGAGGATGGCGGGCGGGCAAAGTCCGCCCCCATCCTAATGACCCCCTTAGTCTTTAATATTTTCTCACAAAAGTGTTCCTTCTCTTACCGGCACTTTTTTTCTTTTTCTTAACACATGGTTCTTCATGTAAATCTTGTGGGTGACTTCTCTTCAAATAAACACCTTTCTTTCGTTGTTTCCTCTTCTGACTTTTGGTAGGCATGATACTGTTTTTTCAGTATTGATAGACAGAATCTATTAAAAAAATATATATATAACATACAAATTATATGAAATATTCTATAATATTACTTATAACAACAAGAGCAGCATTATGACCAGAAACGTGAGACTATGAAAATAAAAGTACTTACAACAAGAGAGGAAGAAGT